>NC_142047.1:49344135-49981885 GCF_982192425.1 Myodes glareolus
ATTGACCTCAGGACCAGCCATCCCCTGGGGCTTGTCGGAGAAAGCTGTCCCAGGCTTGTCCCACCTTCTGGCATCTCAGCGTTGGTCAACAGCATATGCACATTCGTGCCTTCAAGTTATTTTTTTAATGGTAAAAACAGTGCATAGTGGCTTTGAGTACGTTTACAGTTTTGTGTTGGGTGGCATTCATAACTACCTAAGTGGCACACGGCCCACAGGCTGTGGTTGCATACACCTGGCCAAGGCCCAAAGCCGTGTACTCTCTCTACTCTGAACAGAACAGGGTTTGTTTAGATCCACGTCCCATCAGGTCCAGCCTGTGAAGGGTTAACTTAGTATAGAGTCTCGTTTATGTCACCTCTTTCTGCCTCTCTCTGCAAGGAAACTTGGTGAGGTCCCCACTGTCCTAACATGCCTTTGAGGAGAAGCTAGTTTTACGGCTGGGCGCTATGGCCACCAAGCTTGGTCCTTCGGACTCTAAGGGTATTTAGTCCCCCAGAGCTGGGTCTCCATCTTTGCCTGCTCCTTGTCAATTGCACCCTTAGCACTCACTTCCTTCTGAGCTGGATAGAGGAGATGTGGCCTCCTGGTCTGGCTAACTATCCCCTGAGGGCAAATCACTCTGTGTGTGTGTGTGTGTGTGTGTGTGTGTGTGTGTGAGAGAGAGAGAGAGAGAGAGAGAGAGAGAGAGAGAGAGAGAGAGAGAAGCGCTGGCATGGGAGGGGGGTCACAGCAGGGAGGGGGATGTTTGGATTCCCTTGGCACTCTGCCATGCTGGCCCAGGTCCCAGGATGGGCCATGGGAGGCAAACACAAACGAGATGGGGCAGCACCAGGCTTGGCCTTTGAAGGGCAAGTGAGACGCAAGCAGCCCTTATTTGGTGGCGGGGGGTGTCTGTAACTCACCCTGCACCCTCAGGGCTGCATCTACCTCCTTGCTGCCACTTGCTTTCTGTCACTGTGGGGGTTCCCAGCTCTTGGCATGGGTAGCTCCTGTCTGTAGGTGGAGGACCCTGAGGCGTAAGTGTCATGTGGACATATGTTAAGGGAACACCCTTGGAAGGACACAGTGCAGCCTTGGCTGACCCTCAGGAGCTGCGGAGGTAGGTTGTCCCTCGGGGTCATCCTTGGCTACACGGAGATGGCTGGATTTTGTGGGCCAGTCTTGGCAGGTTTGAGAGCCTGTGCTTCCTGGGTACTGTTTGACCTTGGGTGAACTGGCTCTGGAGGGTGACAGCTGAGTGCTGTCTGATCACAGTGTGTCCTCCTAGAGGGGTCTGGCCTGCCTCTCTGTCATTCTAGTGAACTTGCCTGCCAGCGGAGAGAGGGTGTTCCAAAGTGCATCGTTGGAGTGGGGGCGGAGTAAGTGGTTCGCCCTAGAGGGAGGTGTGTGGAAGAGTGGGGACTGGGTCAGCAGGGAACTGAGCCAGCTGGAGAGCAGTCTGCCTTAGAGGCTTTTGTTACATGCACTGAGGTTTAGCTTGTGCACCCCACCCTCATGCCTCTGAGTTCAGCACTTCCCAGTGGGTCTTTGAAGGCGGGCAGCCCTGAATCCAAAAGTGTTTTCCTTGTCCTGTGCTGTGAACCCCAAACAGTCCCCATTTCCTCCACCTCCCCGGTCCTAAGTTTGCTCACTCCTGGCTCACCCATGGATATTCCTGTTCCCGACAGCTCCTGCAGACAGGTCCTGCAGACAGGTCCTGCAGACAGGTCCTGCAGACAGGTCCTGCGAGCTGTGCTGCCTGCGTCTGGCTTCCTTCACTCAGTCTTGGCTTTCCTCCCCATTGTAGCTCCTGCCTCAGACCTCACTCCTTTTTAAGGCTGAGTAATATTTCCACACACGGACAGACCCCATTATATTCATGCATGGTTTGTTGATGACTTCTCGGTTGTTTTCTCTTCTGGCAGTCGTGACTAACGCTGTTGTAGATATTTGTGTGGGTGACTGCTTTCTCTCCACACCCAGCAGAGAAACTGCTGGCTCCAGTGCTAGCTTCAACCTTGTGCGGAACCCCCAGATTCAGCCCTGCCACTCCCCTGCTCTCGTCACTTGCTGTCCTTCCCCTAGTGACTAGTGTTCTTGCTGGCCACTTGTCTTTAAATTTTATCTATCTATCTATCTATCTATCTATCTATCTATCTATCTATCTATCGGTTCGTTTTAAAAAATTCGGTCATTGACTCTTCTCTATAAAACTGTAAGCATGTGCTCTAATTTTCTTTATTCTGTCTTTTGACTAAAAAAATATCCCCTACCCCAGTAGTGGGGACAGAATTCAGGACCTGTATAAGAAGCTGTGCACGATGCTCTCTTTCCATTTGTTTGTTTTGAGACAGGGTCTCACACTGTAGCCCAGGCGAGTATTGAACTTGTGATCCTCCTGCCTCAGTCTCCAGAGTAGCTGAGTTGACAAGCCTGTGCCACCAGGCTTGCCAGCTCTCTCTCTCTCTCTCTCTCTCTCTCTCTCTCTCTCTCGTTTATTTATTTTATGTATATGAGTGTTTCACATGTATGCATGTGTACATCTGTTCCATGCCTGGTGCTTCTGGAGGCCAAAAGAGGGCATCAGATCCCCTAGAACTGGATCTACAGGTGGTTGTGAGCTGCCATATGGATGCTGGGAACCAAACCCAAGCCCTCTATAAAAACAGCAAGTGCTCTTAACTGCTGAGCCATCTCTCTAGTGTCTCTTCTTACCTTGAGAAGGGTTTTTTTTTTTGTTGTTGTTTAGTTTTACTTTTTTTATTTTGGTTTTTTGAGACAGGGTTTCTCTGTGTAACAACTCTAGCTGTTCTGGAACTCCCTTTGTAGACCAGGCTGGCCTCAAACTCACAGAGATCCACCTGCCTCTGCCTCCAGTTAAAAACATGCGCAGCCGCCACCTGGCCCTTGTGAAGGAGTCTTCAGGCACAGTGATGGAAGTTCAGTTACATCCTGTTGTCACCTGCTTTGCTGTCACAGAGCCCCCTGGTGGATTCTAAGTGTATGGACAGCTTTTTCATGCAGATCTTTGCCCATCTTCATTTGCTTTTGTACTGTGTGTGACTCAGAGGTGCAACTTCATCCTTTTGCATGTAGTCAGCTGGCTGTCCCTGATCCACTGGCTGAAAGGACATCTGCCCCCCTTGAAAGAACTAGGATGGTCAAGGCCATAGAACTGGGGGAGGGGTTGGGGTTAGTCCTGTACCTGGAGATTCCTGCGTAGCTGGAAGTAGTGTATTGTACATTGGCCTCCGGATTTCCTACTGCAGCCCAGGGCTGGACAGATCTTTGTGGAACCTCCCCAGAGGGTCCCATGACTCCGGGTTAAGGTCAGGGACAGGGGACAGAGTCAGGGTGGCTATTAGCTCATCAAATAGGACACTCAGGATGGGGTATTTTCTGCATTTTGGGGCCGGAGTTAGAGGACTTTTGGGAACCACTTCCTCCAGTTCGCTCCCCCCCCCCAATCCCATGGTGTTTGACCAGCTCCCAGCGTGTTCTGTATCTCAAGTTTCTCGTGCTATGTGGTCGCAGGTGCTAGCTGGCTCCTTCTTTCTGAGGTGGGTAGCTGTCACCTCTGCCAACGATTCCTCTGCATTTGCAGCTAGCACAGAAATTGTGAGTACAGCCACAGTCTGATCCAGCTGTGACTCTTCTCCACCTGACGACCCTTTCATACCCTCCCCATGGCTCTGGGCCACCACCCCTTGTACCGAGGACTTGGCAGGAGGAGTGAGTTGTAAAAGGGCCCCTCCCCTTTTTGCCCCAGCCCTCCCGGGATGGTCAGTCCTTTGCCCTCTCGGCCCTTTGGCTTAGGCCTGGACATTCACAGCCCCAAACAAGATTTGATGATGTGGTGTCTACCCAGTGCCTGTGGATAACCGGGCTCTGCACAGGGTGCTGGGGCAGCCAGCCAGGGAGGCAGGACAAGTCAGTGCCAGCCCTGGGGACCAAAGCCCTTCCTACTCATTGAAACCTTCAGTGACTGCAGTACCCAGGGCACAGCCGGCTCAAGGCCACAGCCTGGAAAGCCAGCCAAGGCCACACCACATTTCCTGTCACTGAGCTTCCGATACATGTTCCTTGTGGCCTGGATCCAAACCCACCCAGAAATTCCATGGGAAAGCCTCAGAGGGCCTAGAGGCTGGGGGTAAGGACTTGGCCAGGGCAGGAGTCAGGCCTGAGGTCTGTTCTGAGGGTCCATGAGGCCTTTTGGTTCTTCTGCCTGTCTCAAACATTTTCTCTGCTTGTCACAGCAACTGACAGACTGGGGTCCTGACACAGCTCTGGGAACACTGTGACAGCGGCCGGCAGAATCATGGCCCTGATCCCTGCTGCTGGCCACAGTGGGCACAAGCAGTGTGGGCCAGCCTGAGACTGTGATGGGGCCCAGAGCAGGAGAGTGATCCGACAGACCAGTCGGTTAGCTGCCTGTGAGGGGGCTGCCCCCGCCTCCAGCTGGTGGCACACCTTGGTGAAGGTGGACAGGTGTTTTGAGTTTAGCCTTCCATTGTCTGGAAGACACTTGTTAAAAAAAAAAAAATAAGCACCTCCCTCCAGACCCAAGGGTCTAGGGCACACCTTGGTGGCTGTGAGATGGCCAAGGAATATGAGGTGAACACCTCATGGTTAAACTCGTACCAGGCCCCAGATACGATGTCTTAATCAGACTCGCTGTTCCTTGAGGCAGGTTCTGTAGTGCAATGGTGAAACACCCAGGGAGGGGACATGGCTCAACAAAGTCCCTCAGCTGGCCAGGTAGGGCTGGGCTAGATGCCAGAAAGCATTTACCCAGCAGTCTTTGCCCACCCAGCTGGTGGTCATTCCTGGGGAATAGCATAGGAGTATGCTTTACTCAAAGATATTCTAGAAAGGGATGGTGAACCCCCAAATGGCATGTCTTCTGCCTGGAAGGTGCCAGGGGGGACTGTGATCAGAGTGCCTCTCAGAGGGGGGGCATGACCACTGGTGTCTGATGGGCCGATGAAGCAGGGGGTTGAGGGAGTGGCTGCAACAGAGCTCTGAGGGGTTGGGGAGCAGGAGACGCTGGTGGGAACCACACTGCACAGTGCTCTAACTGGCCTTGGGCTCCCCCTCCTTGCCAGGGGGTGGACAAAACAAAGACGCCTGAATGGGGCTTCCTGCCTTTGAGGAAATTGCAGTCAGGCTGGAGGTGAGGTGAATGAGTGTGAGGAGGAGCTGCAGCTATGGTGACAACCCAGGGCCTGACTCACCCAGCTGGGGCAGCCAAGACCTCCTTCAGGACTCAGTGCTGGGGCTGGGTAGGACTGTGCTGAGCCAACCTGGGGGTGGAGAGGCCAGGTGGACACAGTTGGGACTCTGTACACCAATATGCAGGCCAGGCAAGGCATCAAATCAGTTTCCTGGTGTCACTGTGATGCTAGTGTACACTAGATGTGGTGGCTTACACCTGTAACTCAGGAAGCTGAAGCAAGAGGACCGCCATGAGTTTGAAGTCAACATGAGCTACACAGTGAGTTCCAGGCTAGTCTGGACGAGAGAGAGAGAGAGAGAGAGAGAGAGAGAGAGAGAGAGAGAGACTGTCTCAGGACACCTGCAACAAAGAAAAGAGAGAGACCTGAGACTTCAAGCATCCTGAATTTATTCTATTAGTTGTGGGGGTCAGAAGTCCGAAGTGGAAGGCTGAGGCATAAGCCAGTGGTAGGGTGTTTGACTGGTATATACCCATGGGGTCTTATGTTTGGTGCCTAGCACAAGAGAAAGAAGAGAAGGAAGAAGAGATGGAGAAGGAGATGGGGGAAGGAGACAGAGAAGGAAAAGGGGGAGAAAGAAAAGAGGAGGAGGAGATGGAGGAGGAAGAAAGAAGAGACAGGAGGTCACATTCTGGGGCCAGGGGTTGGATCCTGTTGGAGTTCTGGGAAGCAACCTGGACACTTCCCTACCCTTCCCTACCCTTCCCTTCCCTTCCCTTCCCTTCCCTTCCCTTCCCTTCCCTTCCTGAACTTCTGAGCTAGCTGCTTCCCGGCTGTGGTTCCTGCCACTATAGCAGTAGTGCCTGCAGGCCACTCTTGGGTCTGGGTCTGATGTTTCCACCTTCCCATCTTGGGAGCACTGGGTTTGGAGATGGGTTGGTGGTCCCTAGGGAGGTGCTCTCCAGATGGGAATGGCATAATGACTTGAGGGAGCAGTCAGCAAGACCAGCCCGAGATGCAGACAAGAAGGAGGCGGGGCAGGTGGGAAGGGATGCTTCTAAGAATTAAGACACACCCAACTCAGAGATGGCTCCTATCACCTTGATTGAATTTGGAGTCACCATGGAGATGCAGCTCTGGGTGGATCTGTGAGGGCATTTCCAGACAGGATGAGGTGGGTGGGGGGAGGGAAGAGAACCCATGGGCTGGGGTCCCAGACAGGATATAAAGGAGAAAGCGAGCTGAGCACCAGTGTTCATCTCTGTGGATGACGCGTACAATCGCCTCATACTTCTGCTACCCAGCATTTCTTCATGCCACAAGCCCTTCATCCCTTAAGCTGTTTTTGTAGGACATTTTTTTATCACCACAAAGAGAGCAGCTGGTCTGGAGCCTGAGCATGAGGGTCTGAGCTCAGGGAAGGTGATGGGTCACGGGTTCTGTGGCCAGCAGAGGCAGCACAGGCAGATCTCTGGTTTTCTCTGCCTTAGTTACTTCTTCCCTGCAGCCTAGATCCCCGTGGGCCTTCCTTCCTGCTTGCAGGAGCCAGGGCAAACTCACACAGACCCAGTGAGCGATGGCCTCAGACCTACCTAAATCCAGCCTGGGTTTGGCACCGGGGGCCCGGCTCTACAGCTGGTCTATTGGTGGGTCTATACCAGATGAGCCTGCAGCCCACTTACCTGGCCTCTTGGCTGACCCTGGGTGGGCCCCGCAGCCCCTGCTGGCTTCCTGTTCTGTAAACATGGCTAGATTAATGGTAAGGAACTGTCAGAGAGTCCCATCGGATGGGGCTGCTTTAAAGATGTCCTGAAGATAAGGACAGGAAGGCCAGCGCAGCCGCCAGCACACCATCGTATGCTTTCCTGGCAGGGTTTTCACAGGTTTCAGGAAACCATAATCATAGAGTTAATCGCTCTTGATTAACCCACATCTGCTGAGAGGCTGCATAGCCTGGAGGTGTTCTGGGGTGGGGCGGGGAGTGGGAAGCACACACAGGAGTCCCCAAACCTGGGACTTTCTCACCAGGGACCATGTACCCCAGCTTCATGTCACCTGCCCCACTGCCACAGTTCCCCCCAGGAGGCCTCTGTGCTTTCTGAGGTACCATTCTCCCAGTTTGTGTTAGATACTAATTTTAAGAATTATTTTCAAGACAGGACCTCACTCTGTGGCCCCTGCTTCGTCTTGAACTCCTGACTGCCATCCCTCAACCGATCCTTTTGAGCAGCTGAGGCTACAGTTGTATACTGCCCATTTGGCTACCCACTCCCTTTTTAAAAAATGAGATTTATGCCAGGCAGTGGTGGCACACACCTTCAATCCCAGCACTCTGAAGGCAAAGGCAGGTGGATTCTGTGAGTTCCAGGCCAGTCTGGTTTGCAGAGTGAGTTCCAGGTCAGCAGCCAGGGTTACACAAATAAACCCTGTCTCGAATAAAAAAAAATCACATTTATTTATTTATTCATTCATTCATTCATTCATTCATTTGGGAAGGGGTATGTATGTGGAGGCCAGAGGACACCTGCAGAAATCAATTCTCTCTTACCATGTGAGTCCTGCGTATCGAACTCAGGTCGTCAAGTTTGGCAGCAGGCACGCTCACCTGTTGAGTTACCTTGTCCGTCCCATCCCCACTTTTAGTAACCACGGCAAAATGAATATAGAGCTTCACCACTTCTAGTCGGGTACAGTGCCAGGCAGCAGCAACCACGTTGGAGAAAGTAGAGATGAGATGTCCGGGAAGTCAAGGTCATCCTTAGGTACACTGGGAGTTCTAGCCCAGGCTGAGCTACCTGTGACCTTGTCTCAAAAATACACTGCAAGCTATAAGCTCTTGATCCCAGGACTGTTAGTAAAGTCACAGCTGGGCAGCTGCAGCCTGGGTCTCATCCCAGGGCACTGTCAGCTCCCTTAAAAAAGTCCGTTCTCATCAATAATGGCTCCTCCCTGTCTGTAGGCTTTCCTGTTCTGGACATTGTGTTTAAGTGGAACCAGACAGAACAGGGTCCCCTGGCCTCATGCTGAGAGGCAACGTCCCTTCTCATGGCTGAATAACGTTCCATGTGCATCTTTTGTTGTGAGCCACCATGTGGAGGCTGGGAATTGAACTCAGACCTCTGGACCATCAGCCAGGGCTCTTAACCTCTGAGCCGTCTCTCCAGCCCCATTGTACGTGTGTCCTGTTAGCCAGGTGTTAACGTGGTATCGTGATTGTTTCCACTTTTGCTTTTGTGTTTTGGCTTTCTGCTTTTAGTAGTTTGTTCGTTTGTTTGTTTTTGTTGTTGTTTTTTCAAGACAGGGTCTCACTATGTAAGCCCTGGCTGGCCTCAAACTCACTCTGTAAACCAGGCTGGCCTCGAACTCATGGAGATGCCCTGCCTCTGCCTCCTGAGTGCTGAAATTAAAGGCGTGCCTCTTTATACTTTGTTTCAATTTTTTTAAATCTCCATATTGTTGTTGTTTCCTTTGAGACAGGGTCCTCAATCGGCCAGGCTGTCCTGGACCTCCCTGCGTAGCTGAGAATGACCTGAAAGATCCTCCTGAATACCAGGGTCCCAGACTTGTGCCACCAAACCCAGATGCTGCAGGACTGGGTGGAAGCCAGGATTTCTCACTTGCTGGGTAAGTGACCCCTGAGCCTCATCCCAGGCTCTCGCTGATCTACCTTGTAGAGAAAGGACACACAGCTGCTTGCTTTCACCTGACGGTCAACACAGCAGCTCCACCTTTAGTACCACTAATGTTCACCCCCGCAGAACCAAATATCCCCAGCAGCCTCGTTCACAATAGCTCCACACACCTGGGACTCCCGAGTGCCCCGCCCACCCTCTCCTCAACAGACCAGGGTCAGCACCGAGTGGAAGACCCTTGTCAAGTTTGGTGGCCAGCACGGAAAAGAAAGAATGACAGAACACGGTAGTTTAGGAGAGTTTCAGAGTCGACACAGGGTGACAGAAGCCAGACCCGCTGCCTGCTCGCAGCGCTGGGTGTGAAGGGCTTTCTAGGAGGAAGAAGTCGGTGGCAGATGGCCCAGCAGTCACACGAGAAGGTCCAGGGAAGGTTCAGAGGTGCTGGGGACACAGATGACTCTGGTCAAGGTGTCAAAGTCATTTCAGATGGACTAGGGCTGCCCGGGTGAGACACGGCATGACGCTGGCACTCGCCTGAGTTCAGGCATATGGGAACCTATGGGGCCACTGTGACCGTGACCAGACCTCCGTGCAGACATCTGTCCCAGTCACTCTTTGTCTTGTGTTCTTCCTGCATCTCTCCGTTCTGTCACTGAGTCAGATTCCCTATTTCCACGCGTCTGTCTGTGTGTCTCTGGATCCTGGTCCCTGTGTGCTGCCGTGTGTGAGTCTGTCTGTCCTGGTCTGCACACAGTCAGAGGGGCCGGGCCCTCCTGCTTCTGGGCTCCTGCCCAGCTGGGGAAAGTAAGCCCCCAATTGGGCCTCCCTCTGGGGCCCCGCCCCGCAGCTTTTTCTCAGGCACTCTGGCGCCTCGGGTGGTGGGAGGCTGTCAGCTCGGAGGCCTGGGAGGGGCAGGCTATTCCTAGGGTAGGAACTGTCAGTTCTGACCCTCTGCCAGGCAGGGCTGGAGGTCCAAATTGATTGGGTGGATCTCCGTCTTGCCACTTCTTTTCTCTTTCACCACCAGGGCCTTCCCCAGCCCTGGAGTCTTGGGTTCTGCAGGAGGAGACGGGAGTCTGAAGGGTGGCAGGAGCTCCCCCCGTCCTCTTGGGCTACACAGCCGCCTCAGATCTTTCCACCTCATCCCAGCTGCATTTCTTGACCCCAATTTGGAGGTGAGGAACCCCCCCCCCCAGCATCTTGAGAGTAGAGCTTCCTGTGCAGACCCAGGAAGACTCAGCCTCAGCCCCAGCCCCAGCAAGTTCTCCAAGCCTCCAAGTTCAAGGTTACCACCTCCAGGTAGAAGTCAGAGTTTCGGCTCCCACCGGAGGGCCACAGTAATGGCTGAGTCATCGCCCCAGGAAGGTGGACATCTGCTAGGGACGCCCGCTCCTTAGAAATGCAGAATTCTGTTCTCAGTTGCTTCACAAAATGTTCTTCCACGTGGTCATCAGAAACCCCCCCCCTACATACACACACACAAGCTGCCGTGCGTCCCGCCACAGGCGAGCGGCTCTCCTGATACCAGGTGGACACGCAGGCCACAGGGGCTGGGGAAGGAGCACAGCAGCTGGAAGACAAGGCTGGAGGCGGGGGGGGGGGCTGGAAGATGGGCCTAAGGGGTCCAAGTCATCACTCTGGCCTCCCTGCCTCCCAGGCCCATCTGCCTCAGAGGGGTCAGAAGCCATGTGCCTCCCCAGCTTCAGCCTGGCACTAGGTGCCACATGCCAGGGTCCTGGCTGTTGGCACAGGTGACAGCTGTGCCCCAGCTCAGGGGCCAGGCTCTAGCATGTCTGTTCAGGGAGGGGGTGGCCATCTGCAGGTCCTACTGACCGAGGCTTAGCCCAGGCTTGCCCTGGGTATGCTGGCAAGTGATTCAATCATCCAGGCTTAGCAGCCCTGACTGTGGAGGTCCTGGGTCACTAAACCAAAAGTGGGGAGGCGTATGCTGAGTTTGAACAGGAAGACGCGTTGGATACAGTGATCTCTTTCCCTGAGGCAGCCCTTTGGGGTCTTGTTGGCAGCGTTCCCCCGTCACACACCAAAACATGGGCCGGAGTCTCGGAAAAACTCCCTGGTTGATGGCAGGGCTGGGTAGTTAAGCAGGTCTCTGGTTTAGAGGCACCAGGGACCTCATTTCTGCAGCTTGCAGGAGCCACCTCAATAATACTTAGGGACCCCACGAGAGTCGATGAGTGGCTAAGCTGTGTGGCCCTAGGTAGGTACCTTCACCTCTCTGGGCTCCATGGACGCCAATACTGTGTAATTGGTGGGCCCACCTGTCTGTAGCCTTTCAAGTCAAACTACAGAATCTCAGTGATGGCAGAGAGAGCAGTCAGGGGCTGAGGATGTTGGCAAAGTGATTGTAGGGTACACACAAGGCCCTGGGTTCGAGCCCCAACCCTGCAATTAACCAGGCATGGTGGTGCACACCTGTAATCTCAGCACTAGGAAGGTGGAGAGAGGAGGATCAGAAGTTCAAGGTGATCCTCACACACATAGAGAGCCAGGCCAGCCTGGGCTCTATGAGACTGTGCCTCAAAAAACCAAGGGAGGGGGCGGACGGGAGGAAGGTCAGGGCCAAACAGAGGGACTTTCCAAATGTCCCTGGTCATTTTTAGCTTCCCTCTCTGACGCGAGTGACCTGCACTCTGTCCTCTGGCCCCACAGCTCACACCAAGTTCTTTTTCTGTCTGTATGAACTCAGGCCGAGTCCGCAGCCAAGGCTAAACTCAAGAGGGTTGGACACGTGGCTTGGGCCGGGAGCCCAAGCAGATGGCAGGCCACCTGTTGCAGGGGTGGCTGAGAACCAGCAACCCGTGCTGTGGCACCGCTAGCGCCTGCTATCCGTGCTCCCTCCCCCCCACCCCCGCCCCGCGCCTGCCTTTCTGCCCGCCCAGTGAGCCTGCTCACTCTCTCTGTCCTGAGCCTCTGGGGTGTCCACAGTTGGGAGGGGGGTTCTGTGCCTAGAAGCTCTCACAAGATAACCCTGAGTGAGAGGCTGGGCAATGAGATGAGTCAGGGATTAGTCCTAATTCTCCACACTGGGGTGGGGACACCCCGAGGAGACCCAGGAGGTTTTGTGTGGTCCCCCCCCCACCCTGGGGTGCCCCCCCCGATCCTCCTACACCCGCCACTCTGCAGTCTGCATGGAGATCCCCTGCTAGACATTTTGGGATTCCAAGATTTGCTTTGTTTTGAGACAAGGTTTAGGTATGTAGGCCCACCCTGATCCGGAGCTCCAGAGCCTCCTGCCTCAGCTTCCAGACGCTGGGGTCACCAATGTGGGAAATTCATCACACCTGGCATACAGGTTGCTAAACTATAACTGTTTATGTATTTATTCATTTATTTATTGATTATTGTTTGGTGTCTCCAAGACAGGGTTTCTCTATGTGGCCTTTGCTGTCCTGGAACTCACTTGGTAAACCAGGTTGGCCTCAGACTCACAGAGATCCACCTGCCTCTGCCTCCTAAGCACTGGGGTTAAAGGTGTGCGCCACCGCACTTGGCTAAACTGTTACTGTTTTAGACAACGACAGAACTGTCAGATGGGCCACATGGAAACCTTTGAACATCCAGGAGCAAACCCCACGTGGTACCACTTGCCTGTAATCCCAGCACTCTGGATGTGAGGCAAGAGGACCATTGGAAGTTTGAGTCCAGCCTGGGCCGCATGGTGAGATTTTTGTCTCATTAAAAACCCAACCAACAAAAGAAAACCCCATGTGTAGGAAAGAAAACCCAGCTGGTCTCCAGGGAATAGGCCTGAGGCCAACTCCAGGCTTTTCTCTGGATTCATAGAATTTTTTAACCTTCTTTTACCGCACAGTGGGGAGGGGGAGGTTTAACCGCCTTCCTGTCAGAACTTAGACAAACTTTCCTCCTACAGCATCCTTTGGAGGACAACATCATCATGAAGGGCTCCCTGATCCACAACTCCAGAATCAAAAATGCTTACCAAAAAAGTAAATAAATAAAATAATTTGTGTTACTTTTTGGCCACAAAAATCTGCCCTAAGCTGACACGAAGCTATTTATAGCCTCCGCTTTCTCCTACTCAGTACCGAGATTCACGTCTCAGCTACAGCGATGCAGACGCGTTTGGTTAACGGTTGGCCTGAGGTAGCATTTCACGGCGCTCAGATCCACAAATCTGAACCCTAGGCCTCTTCTACTCAATCACAGCCACACTGACGCTTCCTGCTGGTCTGGCCATGCACAGGGCTTGTGTGCTGGATGCTCTCTGCCACCCTGTGCCACCCGCAGGTGTCCTTGGGGAAGCCGAGGCTCCCAGAGCCTCGGTGGATGAGTGACAGCTGAGGGCTGGGTGCGGCTCCTCTCCTTCTTGCCCCATGCTGACCTCCAGTTCATATGATGATTTTCCTTCAGCCTCCTGAGTGTTGGGACCACCAAGCCCAGTGCTTGTATGTGTGGCTGTCTGTTTGCATGTTTGGGGGTGCATCTATGTGTAAGGTGCATGTGTAAGGCCAGAGATTGACATGAGGTGTCTTTCTGGGTCAGTCTCTACTTTGTTCGTGGGCACAGGGTTTCAAGTGGGACTCAGAGCTTGCCTGTCCTCTAGTCCAGCTAAACTCGCCCCAGGGTCTTGTCTCAACCTTCTAATCTCTGGGATTACAAGTGGCCACTACGCCTGGGGACCCGAACTCTTAGGCTTGCCAAATCTTTATTGATGGAGTCACCCCCTCAGATCCCACAATTCTTTCAGACACATCTCAAAAGTCACAGCTTTTCATGGCACCCCACAGCTCTGGCCTCCTCAGCCAGCTCCAGAGCACAGGCCTCATTCATTTGGACAGGCTCAGACCCATTCTGGAGCCTAAAAGGCTTTAGAGCATTGGTTCTCAATGGTTCTCAATGTGGGTCGTGGACCCCCCCCCCAAGACCATTGGAAAAACAGATATTTACATTACGATTCATAAGAGTGGCAAAATTACAGTTATGGAGTAGCAGTGAAGATAATTTCATGGCTGGGGGGTCCCCACAAGAGAAACTGCATATTAACGGGCACAGCATCAGGAAGTTCGGGAACCGCTGCTGTCGAGTCTGGAGTCTAGACCCTCGTCCAGCCTGGAATCAGGGTAAAGGGACCAGATGCTGTCCTAGCCTGACCTCATAGCAGCTTGTGCCCCTCGGCAGGTACAGGGCTGTCAGCAGCTCCCTGGTGGCCTCAGAGTGGCTCCCAACCAAGTCATTAATCTTGTTCAACACCGAGAGTACAATGCAGACCTGGAGCCGTGTCCCCCTTGACCTTTTGGCACACTTCACAGGACACAGCAGGCGCTCCCAGGAGCCTCTACTCCAGAGGGCATTTAGTTTTTGTCTTAATTCAGCCTGCCTATCTTTCCCACTAGACTTTTCTGGGTTTTGATTTTTTTTTTCCCTTTGAGATAGAGTATCGTGTAGCTGGGTTGGCCTCACATTTGTTATGTAGCTGAGGAAAAGCTGAATTACTGATTCCCTGCCTCCAAGTACTGGGATCATAGGTATGGGCCACCATACTCAGCCACTGCTCACCAGTTTTCAAGAGTTAAGTATTTCCTCCCATTTATGTCTGTCCACCCACCAATTCACCAACCAATCCACCCACCCTTCCATCATCCATCCCCCCCCACCCCACCCCTCCCGCCCAGCTCCCACTCATCCATCCATCTATGCCCTCCCTCCCTCTCCCAGCGGCTGGGAGAAACTCTGGAGTCTCAGTGAGCTAGTGTGAAAGGGGAGGCTTCCCTGGGCAGGAGGAGCTGGGCTGTAAGCTCCGCCCGTTTCTCATTTGCATATAAGGCCTCTCATTTGCATACACACTGGTCCTGCTACCCTGCTTGCTCTAGGCCCCAGCAGCAGGCTCTCTCCTGTGTGCTAGACTACAGTGTTGAGCAAAAACAGATGCTGGCTGCTCACCCTGTGGAATTTGTCAGTTTGGAGGAGACAGATGTGAATCAAGTAACCACACTCTTGAAACCATAATCACAAACAGCCCAGCCAGGCCTCAGCCAGAAGGCTCCTGGGAGGTGGGGACACTCCCCAGAAACCAAAGGCCTGCATGAGTACCTACCAGGAAAAGGCATCTAAGAAGCAGGGAGCTGTAAGACAGGGAGTTGAGGTGAGGAGGCCGGGAAGCTCAGCTGAACAAGGAAAATGAAATTGACAATAGATACAGGGCCTGAGACAAAGGTGCTGGGGGAAGCTGAGGAGAAGCCAGAAAAGGGACACTGCCCAGGGAGGGGGGCTGTGGGTGGGGGACACTCCAAGCCCACAGCAGGCTTTTCCATCCCTTACTCTTTAATCTCCAGTCCTTCCCACTGACTGTTCCACGTGGAAGTCAGAGGCAAGGGATTCTGGGAAACAGAGTTTATAGGCTCAAGCTGTGGACCAAGGGAAAGTCAGGAATGATGTGGGCACAGTGAGGGAGCACATGGTACCCTTGGGAAGGGTACAACCACGAGCCTCACCTCTCCTGGGTGGGGGCAGTTCATAGAACTCGCTCTTTAACCCAAGAATGATAAAGTCTAAAAAGGGTTTGGGGCATGATGGAGCTCCACACAAGAGCTGCGCTTTGAAAAGAGTGTGCTTCGCTGACAGGTGAGCCGCTGTCAGGTCCAGGGGAGGGGAAAGTAGGCAGGCACCCGCTACCCTGCCCAACCTGTACCCTAGGCATGGGTTCTTCCTTCTGTCTCCAGCCCATGAGCACTGACAGCAGAATGAAACCACGGCAGTCAGTGTACAGGGGGCCCAGTCACCATGGTGACCGTTTGCTTTCTCCTTGCTTCCAAGTGGCCTGCTCTGTCCCTGTGATCAGAGAGAGCCCTGGCCACCTGCCCCTCCTCAGGCCTCCGCTGCCCCCCAGTTCAGTTGTGGGGGCCCTTATATACTGTTCATGTCCACCTCCGTTTCCCAGGTTTTACCATCAGCTCAGTTTTCCAGTCTAATCAATACCAATAGCTGTGCACTGGGGAGGGTAGACCAAGGCACCCAGCTGGAGCTGTGGGGGCCTCTGGGATGCAACCTGCTTTTTCTGCTTCTCTCAGGGCCAGGGTGGACCTTGCTTAAACTAAACCCTCCAGGTCCCCAGGAAGATGTGATGTCAAGGAAACATTCTTTTGTTCTTTTCTTTTTCTGAGATAGGCTGACCTCCAACTCAAAGAAATAGGCCTGCTCCTTTTTTTCAATTTTATTTATTTAGTTAGTTGTGTGTGTGTGCATACGCACACACATGCATGTGTGTGTACACATGAGCACACACAAACTCACACACATGCCATGGCTCTCAGGAAGAAGTCAGAAGACAGCTTTCAGAAGTCGATTCTCTCCTTCTCCCATGTGGGTTCCAGGGATTGAACTCAGGTCGTCAGACTTAGCAAGCACCTTCAATCTCTGGAGTCATCTTGCTGACCCAAGGAAAAGATTTTAAGAAACATCACAGGAGCACATTGGTGGTATCATGACCTTTCCCAAGGGGCAAGATCTACGGCATTTAGGAAAGACGTCATAATTTTGTGTGACCTCGGAGGAGGTACTGTGCTGGCCCTGGGTTTTATATATCTTCTATGTCTTCTCTGTTGCCTTTGTCCCCTCGAGTCTGGCTTGGAATCCCAGCCCATCAGGAACTGTGTGATCTTGGGGAAGGTGCTTAGTCCCTCTGTCACTGGAAACCATACCTGTCAATTCAGATGCGGAGAGGATCTGGGTGACTCAGACAGAGCTGAGACAGGCTGTGGAGGCTTCAGATCACAGTGACAAAACCAGATGACAGTGACAAGGACCTCACTTGAAGCACCAGCCCGCCACCTCTGTGATCTTGGATTTGGCAGCAGTGGCAGGGTGGGGGTCTTTAACCCAGCCTGAAGAGCAGCTGGAATCAGGGATTGTGCATTTGTGTTCCTGGCAGGCGCTACCCTGCAGAGGCCAGAGGGAGCTAAGTGATGCTAGGACAATGGTTGTCACCAGTGACTCGCGACCTCTTTGGGGTCACATATCAGATACTTACATTATGATTTGTAACAGCAGTGAAATTACACATAGGAAGTAGCGACAAAATAATTTTATGGTTGGGGGGTCACCACAACATGAGAAACTGTTTTAAGGGTCACAGAGTTAGAAATGCCGAGAACCCCTGCGCTAGGGCCTGAGCAGGCTGCAATTTGAAAATGTATTTCCTCTTCAGCGGGGGCCATGTCTGAGTATGGTTGGCCCGCGAAAGGAACACAGTTTCAGAGCCAGGGTGGGAGCATGCGTTTGCACAGACCAACAAAGCAGACACTGAGTCCTGGTCTCTGGGCCCATGCGGACATCATAGGCTGCTGAGGTGGGTCGGGGGTGCCTGGCCAGGAGCAGGGAGACCTGCAGGGCCAGCTTGGCTTTCAGGAACCTAGGAGCCAAGGGAGGCATCATCAGGAAGGGCTGAGATCAGGAGCCAGTGAGCCACCGGAAAGACAGTCACCACTGGTGAGATTTGAGACATCTTGTTTAGTGTACAGAAAGGCTACACATCTCCCTGGGGTTAGAGTTCCACTCCTGGGTGTCCACCCAACAAGCGTATCATGCTGTCAACAAAAGACACAGTCAGAGTAATGCAGGAAAACACCATCAGCTCTTGTCTCAGATGGGAGCTCCTCCACCCACCAAGGGATCAAGATCAGCCAGTCACTGTACTAGCAGGTTCTTGGGGATGCTGGGGGTGGGGTGGGGGACAGAACTGACACGGTGTTTATTATAATGAGAGATTCCCTGCAGTAGCATACACAAGAAGGACTTGGGAGTCCAGTGACGGCTGCCTGCATTCTGGAAAGGCTGAGAAGCCAGGAGCTGAAGGAGGTTGGAGGCCACAGTCAGGAGTCAAAGGCCTGGAGGATTATGGAGTGTTGCTGCAGAGTTTTAGCCCTGAATTCACCTTTCCTGGGAACGCCTTCACAGACCCGGCCAGAGGTAAGAGCGACCCTCACAGCCACCAGTGTACTTCCACACAGCAATCCAAAGGATAAGACGGTGCTTTGGGCAGCAGCAGGGAAGGGGCTTGGGTGTGGCTCAGTGGCAGAACACTCGCCTGGCACGCACAGAGCTCTGGGTTGCATCCCCAGCAACACGCATGCACGTGTACACACGAGAACCCTATGCAGGAAGAATCGGGCATAATGAGGGACCACAAGAAAGACATCGGGCGTGCACGGGCTGCAGCCCTTCACACAGAGGGGACAGAGTCCATCTGCTCATACCGTGACACAGCCCAGCCCTGAGATAGGGAAAACACACAGAGTAGAGGGATCTCCTGTCCCCTCAGCACTCAGAAGCGGGGGCAGGAGATCAAGGCCGTCCGCCACACATACCGCACTAAAGGCTAGCCGGGCTACCCGAGACCTTGTTTAAAAAATAAAAATAAAAAAGGCCAGGATTGATGACTGACTCCTTCAATCCCAGCACTCAGGAGGAAGAGGCATGTGGATCTCTGTAAGTATGAAGTCAGTCTGATCTACATAGTGCATTCTGGGCCAGCCAGGGCTACATAGCCATACCCCCCGTGTGGCACCCCAAGACAGACAAAAGTGGGTGAGTGGCACTCCAAGCTGGAGGGAGTCCAGTGGTGGCACTTCAGGTGGAGCTTTCTCACGGGGGTGCTGGGTGCTCAAAAGCCGACAAACGGAACTAGCTACGTGGCTCCGTGAACACTCAGCCACAAAACCACGAACTGTCATCTTCATGGTGGACCGTGTAGTCTGGGAGCGTCATCTCTGTAGCTGGGTTGGAACTGGATATGGGATGCTGGCAAGGGGGTGGGGTGCTTGGGGAGGCAGAATACGTTGGTCAAACCCCAGTTTGGTCTGTGAAAACTTAGGGAGATGCACCTGTGGGTCCCGTACTTCCAGGAGCGTCAGAAAGAGGCTTCCAAAAAGACAATACCCAGCCAGGCTTGGCGGCCCACTCCGGTAATCGCAGCCCTGGGGAGGGGACGAAGGCAGGGGGGCTGCTGAAGTGTGAGGCCAGCTGGGGTTACAGTAAGACCCCCACAGAAGAAAATAAGGTACTGCTGTCCAGTGTATCATCAGGCAGTGTGAACAAGTCCAGGACAGGTCAGCCACTCCAGAGTGAAGACCAAGAAGACGGTTGGGGCTAGGGCAGGTCCTGGTGACTCAGAGGAACATATGGAAAGACTCCAGGGCTGTGGACACAGCCTTCCTGTAAGCCAGAGCCTGAGGAAGCCACTGAGAAATTCTGGGTCCAAGGGTCTGGGGACCTGGCTGGAGATACAGCTGCCAGTGAAGCCACAGGCAGGATAATGAGCAAGATCCCCAGCTTCCAGGGCAGGACATTATGGGGAAGGATTTGGGGAGCCGGGTCTGCAGACCAGGCACTGTACATTGTGGGTGGTGGGTTAGAGCAAGGCACTTGGACCAGATGGTCTGGGTTCAATCAGCCCTGACACTTCCCAGCTCTGTGACTTTGGGGACATGGGACCACGGTTTGGAACCTCAGTGCCCCATCAGTAAAGCTAACACTAGTGTTCACATACTAAGTGAACATAGCCCCTGGTGCTTAGTAGGCACCCAGCACTTAGTGAACACTTGGCAGCATTAGTTAGTTGTCTTCGTCATAGTGGAAAACTAAAGCTGGCTCACCCAATATACACACTGACTGTGCGCTAGGCACGCTGGGCAAAGTTGGAGGTTACTCTCGCTGTCTAACTTTGCTTTCTTCCTCCCCATGTGTCCTGCCTTTTCCAGCACTTCTGGGGCTTAGATGCTTGGGAACCAACCACATCAAGGGTTTTCCGCTACAAATCAGAGCCTTGGAGATGCCAGTGGGGAGGGAAGTTTCAAGCACACACAAGATTTATGTGAAGAGTCTTGTCGGGCCCCGTGCAGGTCAGCCCTGTGTTCGTTTATCAAAAGGTTTTTGCAAAGCTCTGGAGTTCACTGCGGCACCCTCAGGTTCCTAAGCAGGAGGGCTGGGATGGGCCATGAGCCGTTGTCTCCTGGTCCTCGGGCCAGGACCCTTTGCTGTGAACACAAGCTGGGGTTTTCACACAAGTGCCTTTGCAAAGGACGGCACGCTCCTGCCTATGCTGTCTCGGGACCCAGAGGTGGACTGTGAGCTGAGCTGCCACTTCCTTGCTCTGAGATGGGGGTATTTCAAAGAGCAGCGGCTGCTGAGATGGGGTTACCAGCACACCGTGGAAGCTGCATGTTTAATCAGTCCACATGAAGGCCAACAAAAGGGCCTGTGGGCTGGATCAGTGGTAGAGGTACTTGGCGCCAAGCCTGACGCCTGGATTTTAAGGCAAGGAACCCATGTAGAGGAAGAAAACCAGTTCCCACAAATTGTCTCTGACCTCCACAGTATGATGTGGCAGACCCCTCTGTCCTCTCTGCTGGTTAGTTTTTGTCTCTTTGACACAAACTCTTGTTATGTGGGAGGAGAGAACCTCAACAGAGGAACTGCCTCCATCAGACTGGCCTGTAGGCAGGTCCGTGGGGCTTTTTCTTGATTGCTGATTGATGTAAAGGGGTCCAGACCAATGTGGGCAGTATCATCCCTAGGCAGGTGGTCCTGGATTGTTTAAGAACGGCAGCTGAATGTGAGGTAGTAAGCTGTGTTCCTTCATGGCTCCTCTCCCGCACTTGCTTGAGTTCCTGCTCCGACTTCCCTTAATGATGGAGTGTTATCAGGACCTGGAAACCAACCCAAATATAAATTCTTTCCTCCAAAGTTGCTGTTGGCCATGGCATTTATCACAGCAATAGAAAGCAAACCAGGACACTCTCTCTTAACACACATGCACACGCACACATGCATGGATGCGCAAACGCATGTGCGTGCACAGTGTGTATGTGTATATAGAAAATGTGTGTGCATATGTATGTATGCACACACACACACACATATATGCAATCCCTAAAATGCAACACAATTTCACCAGCCTCACCCTGGTATCCGGAATTGCACCTTTGAACAAGTCCCTGCTTCTGGGGATCCGATTCCCAGCTTATACAGCAGAGGCAACACTTCCTCAGCCACCAGGCATTGTTGTCATAGCTGTCAAGTGTTAATGGGTATGACTGGCTCAGAGGCCCCAGGTCAGCCACCTAGGCATTGTCTTTTTTTTTTATTTTTATTTTTTTATTGTTCATAGTAACATTCTTTCCCTTCGAGGAGGATATATTTTTTTGCCAGGATCCTGCCATGTTTGAAGCTCTTTCTGTAGAAAGTAGTGAAGTGATTGCTCTAACCAGATGGAAAGGGAAGAAGGGAAGTGGGGGGAGGGGAAGAGGTGGGGAGCAGAGGGGAGGGGGAAGAGCAAGGAAAGAAAGGGCAGCCAAAGACCAGTTTTTCTCTTTTGGTCACCAGTTAGCTGGAGGGCAAGCACAGGGCCCAGGTTGTCTCCGTCGAAGCAGATGGACAGATGGTACCTGGGTCCTGGGAAGGATGCTGGAGGAGCGCACCCGGGTCCTGGGGAGGATGCTGGAGGAGCACACCCGGGTCCTGGGGAGGATACTGGAGGAGCACACACAGAGGACAAGAGAAGTTACAAAAGGAACGGTGAGCACTGGTATCAAAACCGCAGACTGGGAAAACTGCATGTCTTGGGATAGTTGTGATTTGATTTCGAGTTCTTGGAAAGAATGGAGGACAGAGCAGCTAAAGACTGCAGAGGGGCAAGATGATGCTGGAGGGATTTAAAAATTTGTTTTATATATATTACTATATTTTTATTACATATTTGGTTTCCCAAGACAGGGTTTCTCTGTATAGCCCTGGCTGTCTTGAAACTGGAGCCTCGCTCTGCAGATCAGACTGGCCTTGAACTCAGAGATCTGCCTGCCTCTGCCTCCCAAGTATGGGGATTAAAGGTGTGTACCATCACCAGCCTTATTTTTAATATTTTTATTCTGTGAAAATTCCATGCTTGTATAAAATGCATTTTGCTCTTACCTGCCTCCGGCCAAGGTTTTATTTTTTGAGACAGGTTTTCACTATGCAGCCCAGGCTGGCCTTGAACTTCCCATCCATCTCCAGGGTGCTGGGATTACAGAAGGTATCATCCTGCCAGACGGCCTGAGGATTTTAGAACAGAAGGCACCATGAGGTTTGGAGTCCTGTGGCCCTGGTTCCTACATTGATTGAGCCCTGTGAAACTAGGGCAGTGCAAGGCAGGCCAGCTGGGGCTCAGCCCCTTGGGAGACACAGCCGGAAGCAGACACAATAGTGTGTGGTGCTGGGAGCTGGAGACAGCTAGGGGGAGGCTGGGAGATGCCCCACAGGAAGCCAAAAATGTGAGTTGTGCCCAGAAGCTCAGTACCTCCGCTGCATGTCTCCACGGAACCTGAGCCAGGGCTGCTGGGAGCTGCAATGTTGCCCATGCCTTAAATAGTGACAGGTATGGAAGGAACATGGACCCTCTACAGCCACAGGCAGGGGGATGACTCTGCTGGGTACCCTGAGTCTAGATGCTGTGACTCTTGGCAGGCATGCGCTTGGCTCAAACCAGCTTTGAGCTTCGAACATGTGAACAGCCAGGCTGGGGGCTGGGATGACTTTGTGACAAAGTAGATACTAAGGCGTCTTGGCGTTTGAGCATCTGGCACCACACAGCTGGCTTTGTGTCCAGGCCAGAGCCTGTGAGAGCTTTAGTTTCCTTAGATGCACAGTCGGGGACACATGAAAGACGAGAGCTGATCCTCTGAGGCCATCCCTGGCTCATGCTGAACTTAGGGCAACCATTCTTACCAGCTTTCGTGGGAGCCAGGGTGGGGGGACTGGGTGTGTGTGCTTTCCCGTGTTCCCTGCTGTTCCTAGAGGCTGGTTTCTCCATACTCGGAACCTCTGTCTTCTCATCTGAAAGCCAGGCCACCGTGACATAGCTGTGGGCTCTGCACGGCCCAGGCTCGTGCTCAGCACTGACCCAGCATGCAGAGAAACCACTACTGCTACATGCCACATGGGGGGTTGGCCTGGGTCCCTCAGCTCTTTCCCTTTGAGACAGGGTCTCACTGTGTAGCCCAGGCCAGCCTTGAACTTGAGCTTCTCCTGCCTTGGTCTCTGGAGAGCCTGGCCTGTCAGCATTACTTAGGTTTTGCTTCTCTCAATCCTAGAAAAACATATCTTTTTGTTAGCTCTGCTTTCCTGATGGAGAAACAGAGACCCAGAGGGTCAGAAGTCCCCCCTCCATCACCACTGCCAAGGCTAGTAAATGCTGCTGTGATGTCAGTCTGGTGTGTCTGGCTGTGCTGCAGCTCCACTCCCATGTTACCCACCCCCAGATGACTCAGCAACATCACCTGTCTTCTTCCTTCTCTGATCTGTGCCAGGGGATTTCCTGAGTCATTCACCCATTGAGAGAAACAGAAATCTGCCCCCGCTGCCCACTTCACATACAGAAGCATAAGCACAAACATGTACATTCATAAGCACTTTGCACGTACATTCACATGCCTGCACAGTGCACGCATGTATACCTGCATGCATGCATATAAACACAAATGCATGTCTGTATAACACCAAGCATTAACACACATAAACACAGGCATGCAAAGCACACACATGTATTCCTGGACTTGCGCACACAAACACATATGCGTGTGCGTATAACTATGCATTAGCACACACAGATGTATATACAGCACACACATGTATGCCTGTACTTGTTCACACACAAATGCACACATGTCTACATACACAGCACACGTGTGTACCAACACACACATGTTAACATGTACACCACAGCCTCCTGTTATGTCAGCCTCCTGTGCCAGGCATCTCTCTGACTCTCAATTGGCCCACTGTGTAGTGAGCATGTGCCCATTGCACATAGCAGGAGACTGGGGTTTGTAGAGGTAAGGGGTCTGCCTCTGTCTGAGGCACACACAGCTGGCAGAATGGAGTTTGGGGCTTTGCATCCAGGTATGGAGCCAGTCCTGGCTATCCAGTGTGCAGGATGGACCTGGGAGAAGCTGGCTCTTGGGAGATGAAAGGATGCAGGAAGCAGAAGATGGCACAGGAAATAAAATGAACGATGAACAGATGTGAAGGAACAAGGGCAACTCCAGCTGAGCCCTTACAGATGAGCCTGAGGGGCTCGAAGATGGGCAGCTTGACCCGGCTGAGGGGCCTTCATCTCCAGGGAGCCCGCAGGGCTTGGGCAGGAACTGTTACCCCAGGCTCCTTCCTATGTGGTGAGAACCCCAGCCCTTACTCGGTAAGAGGGGAGACAGGATTCCTTCATGAGGGGACTCCCATTCATAGCCTCTCCTCTGGCAAGGTATGAACAATGCCAGCAGTCGGGGAGTATTCCCCCCCACCCGCCCCACAACCAAAAAAAAAACATTCTGCAGGACAGTTTGCTGAGCCAGCACTTTTCTGGGCCAGGGAAAGAAGAGTCCCATGCTCTGCCATGTTGACACCCCATTCGGTTGCATCTGGAGCCCTGGAATGTCAGGGACTCCCAAGAGGCCTTTCTCCTGCCCATTTCCACTGGGCAGGGGGCCTTTTTTTACATGTCAGCCTACCAAGTAGGGGCTCCTGTCCCTGGGGCCCCAGGTTTAGGCAGGGTAGACAGCTGGAAGGTGCTAGAAAGTAGAGGCTTGCAGTTCTGAAGCTTCAGGGGGCCTGTTACAGATGGGAGACTTGAGGCCCACAAAGGTTCAGGATTGCTTGGTGGCCCAGTCTGAACCAAAGGGCACCATCTGTGCTCTGTGTGTTTGTGTGTGTGTGTGTGTGTGTGTGTGTGTGTGTGGTGTACATGTGTGGGCCTGTGTGCTTGGGAGGCGTCAAGGACAGTCTCCAGCAGCTTCTGGGTGACGGGGGCCAGATGTCTGCCTGAGGAAGCTGCATGTTTCATGCAAACCCCTGCTGCCTGGGTCTGAATCCTGCCTGGTCCCTGTTTTTGAGTCATAAAGTGGGGGACATACCACACTTGCTTCTTGGGGCAAGGAGCTAAGAAGCATGTAAATGTTAATTTGGCATGCAGGTCTATCTCTGTGTTAAACAGCTACAACGTATCTGCATACAATACATTAAGTCATGGACATCTGTGATCACTGCTGCAACACTTTAACAAGAAGGAAAAGGGCACAGAGAGGTTGAGTTCTTAGTCACAGGACACACAGTACCCTTTCTGCTCCTACCCCTAGGGTGATTCTGTGACCCCTGGTCAGTTGGGGGTGGGGGCAGGCTATGAGGACTCTGTCTCCAGGGTGATGGCAGGAGACAAGTCCTCTTCCCTCTGTCTCTAAAACTAGGGCATTGGGCTCAGAAAGGTGACTCCAACCCTGGGCTATGGAAGGTCCAGGTCCTCCCTCAGCTTCTGGGGGCAGGAGTGTGGGGGGTGCCCTTCCCAAGCCTCCCTTGGTACCCATCGGTCCTCACCTGGCTCTAATGCGTCCGGCTTGACCTTTCCTTAAAGATCAGCGGCAGCAGCTGATGGGTTTCGTGGGTCCCAAAGGAGACCCTTCAGACAGCCCGAGCTACGGGCTGCAGAGCCCCTAATTGGAGCAATGAATCACCGCGGGCTCCTGCTGGACACAGAATAGACAGAGGAGCTGAGCGCTATTGTGCCATAGTTTGGGACGCAGGGGGGTGAGAGGGGGTGGGGAGGGAGGAGGACGGGGGGGGGGGGGTTGGGGAGAGAAGAGGTCAGGGGAGGAGGAAAAAGGAGGATCATCGAGAGGAGAGGATGAGTCAGGGGAAGAGGGGCGGAGAGGAGGTAAAGAGAGGAGGATTAGGAGGAGGAGGAGGAGGAGGCAGGGGAGGAGGGGAGGGAGAGGAGGATTAGGAGTCGGAGTCGGAGTCGGGAGGGGGGGAGGAGCCCGGTTGGAGGCGGGCAGCAGGGCGGTGCGAGGGACGGCTTCCCCGCCTCTGCCTCCCTCCCGCGCCCTCCGCCCCGCGCCGCCCCGCCTCCCTCCTCCCCAATTAAATGACCCGACGCTCGGGCCGGCGCCGGAGCTCGCACATGCGGCCGCCGCAGCCGCCCGGGGCTCGTCGCCACAGCCGCCACCGCCACCGCCACGTTCCGGGCGCGCTCTCCGGCGCCGCCTGGGCCCGCACCGCCCCCCGCCGGGGACTCGGCAGCCCCGGGCACTTCCGCGGAGACCCTCCGTGCGCCCCGGGCCGCGTGCGCGCCGCCGACCGCCAAACTTTGCGAGTTGGGCGCGGGGCCTCGGGGCGCGCGGTAGGAGCAGCGGCAGTCGCGGGGAGCGCGGGGGCGGGCGCGGCGGCCAGGCCATGAGCGGCCGGGCGGCGCCGCTCTCCCGCAAGCAGCGGCTCATGGCAGCGGCGGGCGCGGCCCTGTCGTGCTTCATCTGCGGCGGCGGCATCGCGCGCGGCAAGGAGCTGAAGCTACCGGTGAGGCCGGCGGGCCCCGCGCAGCCCTTCTTCCCGTTCCTCCAGCAGCAGGAGCCGGCTCCCGGGGCGCGCGGCTTGAGCGCGACCGATGGCTGCGTGCTGGTGTGCGCCGTGTGCCGCTGCTTCCTGGCCGAGCAGTGGGCCGCCTTCGAGCGCGCGCGCACGCCCGTGGACAAGCGCGTGTACTGGCTCAAGCGGCCGCACCAGTGCGACGCGAGTGCGGGCGGCCGGCGCGGGGCCCGCGAGTGGAATGCCGAGGACGCGCGCGACTCGGAGCTGTCGGAGCTGTCGGACGCCGACGCGCTGCCAGAGCCGGAGCCCGAGCCGGAGCCCGAGCCCGAGGATGCTCACGACGCCACCAAGCCCGGAGCTCGGCGTCAGCGCACGGGTCCCGGGACGCACTGGGCTCCCGAGCCGCGGGCCAGCGTGCTGAGGGGCATCCAGGAACCCTGGCCTGTCCCCACTGTGCCCGACGGCACGGACAGCGCCGCCCCTAGCCGAACCGCGGGGCCCCCAGAGCGCAGCAGCACCCCCGAGGGCAGCGACGTCGCCGTGAGCCTCGGGGACGAGGGCCTGGAGCGGCCTCCCCGGACGCCCGCGGACAACCAGGCCCGCTGCTGCTACGTCTGTGGGTCGGCGCTGTCGCCAGCCTCACAGCATCAGATCCACGTGCAGAAGCAAGAGGCCCCCTCACAGGCGCCCTTCTTCCCCTTCCTTTGGCTGCACAGTCCCCCACCCGGCGCCCAGCCCATCACAGAAGCGGGCAGCACCCTCGTGTGTCCCTGCTGCTTCTCGTCCCTCACGCACCAGTGGCAGAGCTTCGAGTTGGCCAACGTGCCTGTCCTGCAGCGGCTCTACGTGGTTCCCCTGAACAGCCACGCCCCCGGCATGGCCTCTAAGGCCCGCAGACTCCCTAGAGAAGAGGGGCCCGCCCCCGCCGCCGGGCTGCTGCGGGAGGCCTGCTACCTCTGCGGGGAAGACTGTACGCGGGATGCCCGGTCAGTGCCCTCCCGCATCGTCAACGGCAACTCGGGGAGCTCCATGCACTTCCCCTTTCTCAGCCTTCTGCCTTGCCCACCCAACGCACGGCCCCCTAACAAGCGCTGTGAGGTTCGCAGCTGCCCCAAGTGCTACAGCGTCCTGGAGGACGTCTGGGCCCTGTACCGGGCATCACACAACCGTGAGCTCATCAGCTCGGTGCAAGGCTTCCTGGGCAGGTACCACCAAGCCTTCTCTGCTTCGGACCCTTCTCTGAGCGACCTGCCCGCTTCTGCGCAGGGAGGTCCGCCTGCCGTCTGTTACATCTGCGGGGCTGAGTTGGGGCCGGGCAAGGAGTTCCAGCTCAGCATGAACCCCGCTAGCCACCTGGGCGAGAAGGAGCCCTTCTTTCCTTTCCTCACCGTCTATCCGCCGGCCCCGCGGGCCAGGCCTGCAGACTCCACCGGCCTGGTGGCCACCTGTGTGCTCTGCTATCATGACTTGCTGGGTCAGTGGCTGCAGCATGAAGCCAGAGGTGCTCACCAGGGTGTCAGCGCCTGGTCCAGGCAGTACCAGGTGGACACATTCGTGTGCTTCTTCTGTCAGCAAGAGAAGAAACGGTGTCTGGGGCTGAAGTCGGTGAGGGTGGCCAGGCTGCCCTTGTTCCTGTATACCCTGAGAGCCAGCCATAGCCTGTTGGTGGATGACGGCCGGCAGCTGATCATTGGTGCCTGTGTGGATTGTGGGACCCTGGTTTGTGCAGGTCAGGGGCTCGTCAGCCAGGCCCCCGTGGGCTGGAGCTCCCCAGCAGCAGGAGTAACAAAGGTAAGCCTTACAGTAGCTTTCATCCCGTAGAGCATCTGTGTGGTCAGGAGAGAGGTGTTTTCTGTTCTTTGGCCGCAGGTCATTGATTCAGCCTGGTGGGTCCCAGCAGGAGGCTTTGCCTTGCTAGCTTGGCTGACCTTGGAGGCCTGGGGCAGGAGGTTCGAGGGTCTGGGGAGGGTGGCAGGGGTGGAAGAATAGCCACTGCTGGAATCAGCAGGCACGGGGCTGAAGCTGGGCGTGTTTGCTGCGAATCTATCAAATGGAGGAAGTTCAGGGCACGGCTGTTGTCCGCCCGATAACATTGGTAATTAGTGTAGCCACGCAGGTCACCCGGAGGTCCCGGTGGGAAGTCCCTCTCACCAGCTCCTGGCTAGCATGCTCCTCCCAAGATTCCCACCCAAGGGCCTTTCGTTTGAGTCTTCCTGGTGGCTTTACGAAGCAGATGGCAACAGATTCCAGACGTGTAGGCGTGGGGCACAGTCGCATGGGCCTCGGGATGGTGGCCTAGACAACCTTTGCAGTGGTTAGTCTCTTCTTTGGGAGTCAGCTGCGTGGAGCTGGCCGAGGCCTGGGGCCTGTTCTCAGGATGCAGCTGTCTGCCTGGTAGGAGACAGTCAGAGCACTGGGACATTGGGACCTAGCTTGGTAAGAACCAGGCCAGGGGCTGGCCAGGTGGCTCCCGGGAAGGGGTGACAGGCAGGCATATGTGAACTGCACTCACTGTCCTGCCCTTGGGCTGGGATCCTCTTCTGGGCCGAGGCCCGTGTGGCAGTCACTGGATAGGGCCCTTCAGAGAGGCACAGGGTGGGCAGGTGGGTCCAGTTCAGGAATGGCTGTTTGTATGTCAAGTGTCTTGGTCCTGCAATTGTGCGTGGGTGTGTGTGCGTGCATGTACGTGTGTATGTGTGTGTGTGTGATGCCTGGGCACACGGAGACAGACCTATGAGGCAATCCCTGTTCTGCCTGGGTATCCCTTTCCCAGGCTTACAACGCCCCTGCCTCACACAGTACCCTTATCTTTCCTTACCAGAGCTAGCCTTGGTCTTGAGTTGTCTTTAAGGCTTTGATGGCAAAGGGAATCACCTGCTTCTGGCATAAGACGCCGAGCCTTTCATTAGCCACAGGTGTGTGGCAGCCGAGGCTGAGGCTGTTGCTGAGACTTGGGAGGCACAGCTCCACAAGGCCTCAAGTGTGAGAAGAGCTTGGCTCTGGGGCAGGACAGGCCTGGTCCCGGCCTGCCCCTGTCTTCGCTGCAAGAGCTGTCTGCCAACAACTTCTTATCCTGGCTGGGCTCAGTCTCTTGGCTGAGAAGTAGGAATACGGGCCACATGGCTTGTAGGGACGTTTTGATAATTAAACTAATGGGGGGCATTTGAATGTCGCCAGGCCAAGCTCACTGTGTTGAGGCTGTTCCTGGCACCCCTCTGTTTGGGCAGAAGGCACAGGGCAGTTCTGAGTAAGACCACTGCCCCAAACCGGTGCCTCTTGGAAGTTTGCGGTGGCCCTGTGTGGGTGGTTGACGCTCGCTCGCTGGGGGCTTGGAGTTTTCTCTGAGGAGTGCCTACTTGATGCTAATTTGACCTCTGTACAGAAACCCAAGTAATCAAAAGATGCCTGGGTCCCAGGGCAGCAGGGTTGGGAAGTAAGAGCAGTCAGTGTGGTCCCCAGCCCCCTCCCGTGTCCACCCTGGGGGCTGAGCTGAGCATCCAGTCAACTTTTGCCCTATGGGTGGCCCTCACATTGTCCCATGAACCTTCTTACTCCCCACACTGAGACTCAGGTGAGTCCCATGACCCCCACAGCTGGCAGGTGGCTGGGGGTTCCAACCTGAGCTCAGGACCTCCCTGACCCCCTGGGCCCTGCTCCAGCAGTTTGCCTGAGACTCACTGGAACCCGGTAAAGTAGCAAAAAGTACAGAGACAAGAAGAACCCTAGAGCCCTGGAGGTTCGGGAGAGCCATCTGGAGATGAGGGACAGAAAGTACCAGATCTGCTAGCCTTTACCGGGAGTAAGAGCTTGTCCTCTGTGCTGAAGGGTTGTTTGAATGAAGCTGTGGAAGGGGCAGGGATGTGTCTGCAGTCAGGCCTCTGCTGCAGTGGGGGGGTGGGGGGAGGCTTGTCTCAGACTCCACTATAGCGATGGGGGGGAAGGAGGAGTCATTCAGCTCCCAGGGTCTGAGGATGCCGGAAAGGAGCCCTCTGCCCTCTGCCCTTCCTCTGCGCTCCTGTTCTTCCCATTTATCCCACAAATATTTATAGAGCGCCTACTCTGAGCCAGGCACCGTTCCAGATGCTGGGATCCGGTGGCAGGCACAGCCTGCAGTGTCCCTGGGGAGGAACAGGCACAGAAGGTCCAAAAGGCTGTTTCCCCGCAGCGCGTTGGGAGCCGTGAGGCCATCAGCCAGACTGGGTGCAGTGCAGAGACAAGTGGAGGCTGTGCAGAGGGCCAGGCTCCTAGGCTGTCGGTAGTGGAGGCATCGGCACAGCTTCTCCCTTGTCCCCAGGCTGACTTCCTGAGCTGTCCCCGCCCCCTCCCCCAGGGTCCCTGAGCTTCCAGTTAGCTTCCCTTTCTTTCTGTGTGCTGTCTGAGAACTTAGCTGCAAATCAGGAGAGCCTTGTAAGGGCCAAGGAGACCCACTCAGTGGGGACATGGCATGTTCCAGAACCTTCTGGAATTTTGGAACCCTGGTAGGTGCTCCTTCAAGTGAATCAACTTGAAAACATCTGGAAAATGATGTGTCTGAGAAGTCAGGGAAGGGATGGGAAGGAGATGGTCCTGGGCATCCTCTAGTTGGGATGCTGGCCGTGGGCCCCTACACCCCCATCTTTTGGTCTTCTAGAGCTTGATGTCCTGCAGGCCATACCACCCTGGTTGCTGCATGGGTTGGCAGTGGCTAGGTTGGGCCAGGGAGGCCCCCTCTCTAGGCTTGGCATCCCTATCCCCCACCCCATGGGAACTATGAAAAGACCCCAAGTCTGCCTTAAGATAGACCTGGCCTAAATCATTCTATAAGGAGCGGGCTGTGTGACCTTGGGTCTGACCCTTGACCTCTCTGAGCCTTGGTTTCCACAGTCAAGTGATGGTGTTGCTTTGTGATGGCTGAGTCAGAGTGTGGCTCCCCCGCCTCCCAGCATGCCTTGCTGCTGTCTGTTGCTGTGAATGGCTGCCTCTGCCCCGAGTCTGTCCTGTCAGAATAAGTAGTAGGATGGCCAGGTAGTAAGGTAAGTTTGGGGACAGTCTCATGAGGAGCTGACCCCCAGGTTGCTGTGCTTCCTGGGTTATTATATGGTTATTATATCTTTTAAATGCTCCCATGGAGGTTCTAACCCCCATGCTGTCCTAGGTTGGAAAGAAGCCCAGAGAGGTTAAATAACTTGCCCATGGTCACTCAGCAGGTTCCTGCAAGGTAAACATTGGGTCTGGGCACCTACTCTGGAATCTGTCCCTCTTTCTACCCTGCCCTGCCCTCTGTCCCCTTTGTCCTTCTGCTGTGAAGGTGGCCATTTCTGGAGGGCCAGTGGCTCTTCACTTGTGTGTGTGCCCTCCTACCCCACAAAGCCACTGGCACTTCTTAGGGCAGAGGCTCAGAAAGCCCTTGTGGGAGGAGCCCTGCTGTCTCTGTCATTCCCCCCCCCCCACTTTTTCTGCCCGGCCAATAAAGTGGGACCCCCTGCCTCTACTCCCCCACATGGCCAGGTATTGCCTTTGGCTGACTCCCATCCTCCGCTCCCATTGGTGAGAAGGTGCCCGCCCTGAGACCACCTTGCCCTCTCCCAGGCACTGTGGGCAGCACGGACTAATGGAGCCTGCAATTGGGTACCTACTGTACCCCGGCCTGTTGCCAAGAGTCACCTGGCCGAGCTCCCAAGCCTGGTTGTCACCATGCTTCTCATCTGAGCACATCACAGGTCTGCAGAGCTCTGTCAGAGTGGCTGCACATCTGTCCCCTGCTTCCTGGCACGCGGCCATCACCAGCTTCCCGCTCTGCAGGGAGGCCCTGGCCATCACCGTTTGCCTTGGGCCCTCGGGATACCAGCTTAGGCTCTTTCTGGAAGGTGTCAGACAGTGCTGGCATCTTCTTCTTGGCAGCAGCTGGGCAGCTGGGCTGTGGGCCTCTCCAAACCCTGGACTGCCCCCCCTTCCAAGGGGATGTCTAGGTTTCCTTGCCGGTGTGGGAGCCTTCTGCTCAGAAGAATAAATTTTCCAGATGCCTTGTGCTAAACCTGGAGGAGATTGGAGCCTACTGAGAAAGAGGAAGTGGAGGCAAAAGGTCTTAAAAACTGAGCCTTCCCTGGAAGCAGGGTGGGGAAGAGGGCAGGGCTGAAGGCCAGGAGCGTTTGTAAGGCTGCAGGCCTCGCGTCTGTGCAGCTCTTTTAGGACCTTGCCCTGGAGAGGTTCGGACTGCAGGGAGAGTCCCTGGCAGACCTGGCGATGGTAACTCGGGTTGTGTCTTCATGGCCGTGGAGGAGCCCACATCCTGGGCTCAGGTCCCTTTGTCCCTCACATCTGTGTCCAGGCAGAATGTGGAGAAGGACAAGACGTCTGTCCTTAGAGAAGAGCATTTTGGAATCTGTTTCCTGTTTCCTACGTTACCTGTGTAGGACACACATGGGGTGGTATGAAGGAGCCTCTACTCTGCCACGTGACTGTTACTCAGTTTCCCCATCTGTCACAGCTGTCCAGGACAGTCCTGGGTTAAGGAAGGTGAGGCCATGGGTTGTGGTGTGTGGGCGCCCTGCTGTGGGGTTAAGGATGGTAGCCTGACCTCTGAAGGGTTGGGTTTGAAGTTCACTGCACATGGCTCAGTAGGCAAAGATGTTTGCTGTGCAAGCCGTGGAACCTGAGTTCAGTCCCTGGGACCCTAATGCTTGTAAAATGGGAGAGAAGTCTCTGCATCCATAGAGTTGTCCTCCAGGCTCCCATATCCACACACACACACACACACACACACACACACACACACACAAAATTGATTTAAATTTGCCGTACAGTGCTGCAGCCTAGGTACTGACATTCTGTCTCTTGGAAGATGACCCAGTCAGGTCAGAACAACTTATGTTGTAGGGACCCACAAGTCTCAACTTATGTGCACTTTGTTGGTAACTTCTCTGTCACACAAGCTGATGGACCATGTGTGACAGTGCTGTGCCAGGGACCTGTCCTTTCCTCAGTCCCCAGCTTCACACAGATTCTACCCTTCGAGATACAAGCACTAGGAACCCTGGGATCTAGCCCCAGCACTTGCAGTGCCTGCAGGCAGGATACCAGCCCACCTGAGTCTCAGTTTTCTCCCTCTGTAAAATGGGCATGTATAGTGAGGAATATAGAGAAGGCTTCACCTTCTGGGATCAGAACTCTAGGAGTGCCACTTACAGAAGCCCTGTTCTTCTGAGGGGCAGAGGCATTTACTATGTTCTAGAAGACATGGGTTGGGAATGGTGCACTTGGAGGAGGGACCGTGTGTCCAGCTGCCTCTGATCTTCCCTGCCATCCTCCCTCTGTCCACTACGTTCCTATCTGGGCTCCCCTTGCCATCTGCTGGTGTGGTAAGTCTGCCCGCCCCCCCGACCAACACACACACTGCCTGTCCGTCCTCTGACCATGCAGGGATGCTGTGGATGGTGGATGTCCTGTGGCAGTGGGGTCTTTGCCCCTTAGCCGGTTGGAGGACCAGGTTGAGGAACCTAAGACTTTTCAGGACCAACAGGGCAGGCTAGGTGGGAGTAGGGTCATCAACAGGCATATCCTGTGTCCTAGGGACAGGTGGCACTTACAGGGGCTTGACAGAAGCTAGGACCTAGCTTCTACCTTCCCAGCCTAGATTTAGAAGAGTCTACAATCAGCCACTATCTACCAGCTTCTAGATTAGCAGTTCTCAACCTAGGGGTTGTCACCCCTTTAGGGGTTGAACTACCCTTTCCCAAGGGTCGTCTGAGACCATCCTGTATAGCAGGTGTTTATGTTATGATTCGTAACAGTAGCAAAATTTAGTTACAAAGTAGCAACGAAATAATTTGGAGGGCCAGCACAACATGAGGAACTGTCTTTTTGTTTTTTATTTTGTTTTCGAGACAACGTTTCTCTGTAGCTTTGGTGCCTGTCCTGGAACTAGTAGCTCTTGTAGACCAGGCTGCCCTCGAACTCACAGAGATCTGCCTGTCTCTGACTCCTGAGTACTGGGATTAAAGGTGTGCAGCATTAAGAAGACTGAGAGCCACTGCTCCAGACAGAACAGCCGCAGGAGTCAGTATGCTGACCCCATATGGTGAGCCCCTCAAACTCTCCAGACCCTCTGTGGGGGGTGGGGGTATAGGGGAACATACTCTTCAGACCTCCAACATGGCAGGACCTGGGCATGGGACTCAGGGATCTTGGCCTTCATCCTAGAATCAAGCCCGGGGAGATCAGAGACTCATAGGAGCCCAGTGCAGCTTGACACCCCCAGGGTAATTTGTGGATCACATCTGATTGGTTAAGGCTCCCACTCTAAGATTCCCCTTGTTGCAGGTCCCTCTGGAAGATTCTGTGTCACGGTTCTATGTTGTTTTCCCTCTTATCTGATCATGTAACATCCATGGGTTCCGGGAACAGCAGGGCCTAGACCAGTGATTCTCAACCTTTCTGATGCTGTGACCCTTTACCAATACAGTTCCTTACGTTGTGGTGACCCCTCCCGCAACCACCATAGAATTATTTTCATTGCTACTTCACAACTGTAATTTTACTATTGTTATTAATTGTAATGTAAATATCTGTGCTTTCTGATGGTCTTAGGTGATCCCTGTGGAAGGGTCATTTGACCCCAAAGGAATCGTAGCCTACAGTCAAGAACCCCTGGCCTGGACCCTCAGAGCACATCTGTACAGCTGCATGTGCCTTCCGGTCATAGGTGGCTGGGTGAAACCTGCCTCTGTACTAGTCCTAGCCCTGGCATGGCCAGCGGGCACCCATCCACCAGGGCCCAGCAGTCCAACTTTGTACCTTTGGTTGTGTGAACTCCCTTGGAGAGAGCCACTCTGGAGACAGACTCAATGACCTCATTCCTGTGGGAGTCAAGAGTATGCCGGTGTTTCTCTAGAGACATGGAGTGTCCTGGGGCATTGGGCTTTGCCGTGGGGGCAGGACACCCCAGAACCTTGTCCTCAGCCTCACGGCAGACCCTTGTCTGTGTGTGACTCGGCTCTTCCATTCCCCCTTCTTTACTTACTCTTTGAGCCAGCCCTTGTCCTGGTTACAAATGTTGAGGGCAGATGTGGCTTTGGTTGGTGGGTTCTGGGGGAATGGTTTCCAGTTCCTTCAGTTTTGGGATAACTGTCTGGTCCTCACTGGCCACTTACTGTCACTGGGTGGGTGGATGGAGGCTTGGTGCTAGGAGGTCTGCGCCAGCGTGAGTCAGCAGAGGTAGGTGGCTGCTGTAGGTGGCAGCTTCACAGTGTCTGGTAAAGCAGAGTTGGAAGCTGTGGTGCCCAGGCGGGGACTTCAATGAGGCAGCGGAAGTGTTCCCAGTATGACCTCAGTGTGTGGGATGCGGGCAGGACAGTGTTAGGGACAAGAGTTTGGGTGGGTAAGTTAATGAGGAAATTGGTCCTCTTCAGAATGACCTTGTGGTGACTGACAAGGCCAAGTGCCATCAGGGCCAGGCCATTCTGAGGTTGATGCAGAGACTCTGCCAGGCCACGCCTGTAGCATGAGTTCTAATTGGTCTTAATAATAAAAACCCAGAGTCAGATATTGGGGGGGGGAGCTGAAAAATCAGAGAAGCAGAACAGCCAGCCGCTAGGTCTTACCTCTATGAAATCCTCGGACCAAATGGGGTACCTTGCCTCTGCAAGTCCTCAGACTGCATGCTTTAGCTCCTGTCTCCTCCCACCTTATATTCCTCTCCCCACCCTGCCATATCTTCCTGTCTCCACCTCCCCAGTGCTGGGATTAAAGGCGCGGGACTCCCAAAGTGCTGGAATCAAAGATCTGAGCTCTGTTTCTCTTTTAGACTGATTCAGCTTTGTGTAGTTCAGGGTGGCCTTGAACTCACAAAGCTCCATCTGCCTCCATCTCCCAGTGCTGGGATTAGAAGTGTGTGCCACCCCTCCCTGGCCTCTCTGGCTAACTAGTGTGGGTAGCTCTGCACTCTGATCTTCAGACGAGTTTTGTTATAGCCCAAACAAAATATCCCCCCCTACACCTTTGGGGAGCAGCTGCCTCTGTCACCTGCAACTCTGCTGGGTAGCAGGGAGTGGGCCAGCTGACAGGCTTGCTCTGTGGTCTGCAGGGACCAGGGGCTCTGAGCCCCGAGGGGCATGACTGATCCCTTGTGATTCAGGCTGCCCTGTGCCAGGCCCTTAACCAGGACAGTGGAATGCAGTATCAGCAGCTGCAGGCAGCACATGGCTAAGGCTGGGGTATCGACTCCCACCCCCTAATGGAGGTGGCTATAGACTGTACACAGGACCCTAGAGGATCAGTGTGAGGAGGGGTACAGGGTGGCCCCTCTTGTCTCACACTTCCCTGTAAACCCCTCCCAGCTTCCTGATACAGACTCCATCACCACCCATCGGCCTCAGGATCACCATGAAAGGTGATGTCAGCATTTGGCATTTAGGATCCAGAGGGGAAACTGAGGCTGCAGGTGGCATGGTGCCAATTGCTATATATAACTGGGGGCTGATGCCCTGCTCCCTGCTGGGTTCTTTAGCTTCTGTCTTCTCACTCTCACACCAGGACACTCACAGGACCCACCTCCCAGGGCTGGGACATAAAGCGGCTGATGCTGCTGACGAGGGCCAGAGTGGCCAGAACACGAGACATAGCCATAGGAAGCAGGGACAGGAAGTCCATGACCCTGTTCTCAACAGTTGGCTGCAGCCAGGGCACCTGACCAGAGCCTCCATTGGCCTGTCTCTGGGTTTCAGTGCCCATCTAAGGGATGAAGGGACACTCAGGTCCTTGGCCTCTGCATGAGGAACTGACCCCCAGGAAAGCTCCTGATGTTGCATAGTGGTCAGAATGCCAATACATCTGCTGTCTCTCTGTCTGGGGAGGACTTTGGACATCGTGTGTAGCCCAGGGCTCTATTAGCCTCCTTTGGGTTCCTATTGCTGTGCTGAAACACCATGGCCAAGCAACTGGAGGAGAAAAGGGTTTATTTGGCTGACACTTCCACATAGCAGTCCATCACTGCAGGAAGTCAAACCGGGCTGAAGCCTGGAGGCAGGAGCTGATGCAGAGGCCATGGAGGGGTGCTGCTTACTGGCTTGCTCTGCTTGGCTTGCTCAGCCCGCTTTCTTACAGAATCCAGAACTACCAACCAAGGGATGGATCCTCCCCCATCAATTGCTAATTAAGAAAATGCCTATAGATTTGCCTATAACCTCATCTTTTGGAGACATTTACTTAATTGAGGCTCCCTTCTCTCCTATGAACCCTAGCTTGGGTCAAGTTGGGGTGAAACTAGCCAGTACACTTTGTCCCTCCTGTCCTTGGACTTCATAACAGTAGGAAACTTTCACCTGAAGGCACAGGTTCTGTATCCTACCATGTTCCCAGGAGCCAGAAAGGGATGTGAGAGGGGGGCACTTTGAGGTCAAGAGTTAGGAGTTCAGATCCCCACTGGTGTGACAGTTGACTTTCCCGTATAGAGGGAATGGGAAGGGGTGAAAAAGAATCGGGAGTCTGGGCTGGAGATATGACTCGGTAAAGGGCATTTGTTGCTCTTTCAGAGGATGTGAGTTCGTATCCCAGCAGCCTATTAGGTGGCTCACAGCCACTTGTAACTCCAGTTCCAAGGGATCCAATGCCCTCTTCTGGCCCCTTCAGGTGCCCACCCACCCACAAGTATATATGTACACACAGACACACATATGTAAATAATAAAATAAATCTTAAAAAAAAAGAATCAAGAATTTATAGAGACCCGTGGCCCTCAGCACTGTACCCATCCCCACACATTTCTTGCTTTTTTAAAAAAAATATTTATTTATTATGTATACAATATTCTGTCTGTGTGTATGCCTGAAGGCCAGAACAGGGCACCAGACCTCATTACAGATGGTTGTGAGCCACCATGTGGTTGCTCAGAATTGAACTCAGGACCTTTGGAAGAGCAGGCAATGCTCTTAACCACTGAGCCATCTCTCCAGCCCTCTTTTTCTTTTTTTATTGAGATAGTCTCCCTCAGTGGCCTAGGTTGGACTTGAACTCATGGAAATCCTCCTGCTTCAGTATCTCTAATGCTGGGATTATGGGTGAGAGGCACTATTTACCACTCTCATGGATATTTCTAACTTTCAGAACCCAGTGCGAGGTCTGACACATAGCATATTCTGATTTTTTGGTTAGTAGATGCTGTTAGACTCACAGGGTGGGGACCCCCTGTTTTCATATACTTCACCAGCTGACTCCTCTTCTTCTTTGTGCTGTCCCCACCGTCCAGTTACATCTCAACAGCAGCTCTCTTCTCCTGCCTGTTTTCCTGCTCTGGGAGTATCTGCTAACCCCTCCAACCCCTACCTGCTGCCTGACCTTGGCACCTGGCCGTAAGCACTGTTTTTATGTTTGCTGGTAACTACCCATTTATTAGACATTGGTGGTCACAGCTCTTGACCTGTGCATGTCAGCCTGCTTGGCCAACCACACAGAGCGCAGCTGAAGCAGAGTTGCCAATGCCCATCCTCTGTCGCCTCTTCCGATTTCTTGGCAGCCTGGGAACAGAGTTCCTGAAAAGTGTTGCCGTTGGCAAAACCGCAATTAGCAAGATCAAAGTCTTAGAGAAGATGGGAGGGTAGGGGAAGAAAACAATAAAGATGGCATGAAGTGTGCCTTTAAAAGACAAAGCAAAGAGAAAGTCTTCAAGGCTCAGCTGCCAGGACCTGCTCGCCCGGGCTCATGTGGAAGAGCGCTCTGCAGCCATGCGTCCAGTTCCTGCATCACAGATGAGGAGGTGGCCGATTGTCTTCATGTGGAGCGTGCGTGCGTGCGTGCGCGCGTGCGCGTGCGCGTGCATCCCTCTGTCCGTCCCCGTCCATCCTCCTGTGAGCTGCGTGTCTTCTTGGGTCAGCTTTGGTCATTTCTACTTTCTGAATGTGTGTGCTGTGTGTGTGCGGTCTGGTTTTCTTGGTGTAACTCATCTGCCCTCCCCTCATGCTCCTGTGCCACCTGTGGGTTCTGTGGTGATGACTCCTCTCATTCCAGTCTTGGAGACCGCTGCTGCCTCCTCCTTTCTTATCTCCCCAGCTGGAGGTTTGTAAGTTTTGTTAATCTCTCAGGAAGCTTACATTCTAGAAATTGTGCCTCTCTGAAGTTTTTTGAGCAGTCCTCTTTGGACATGGAGCATCTTTCCAAGCTTACAGTGTGACCGTTCCTGCTCCATCTTGATGAGCACACCAGGCCTTTGCCAAGCCCTCCACTGGGGGCCAGCGGTTCACATCTGACCTCCCCCATGGTGCTGGAAAGATCAAAATCATCTCTCTTGGACCTGGGTATGTGGCCCAGTTGGGAGAATGCTCACTCATCCTGTTTGATCTCCAGGTATGCTGGCATAAACCTGTGACTCCTGAAGATCAGGAATCCCAAATCACATCCTTGGCTATATGGCCACTGGGAAGGGAGGGTGCCATGTCTTTTATGAGGGGAGCTTTAACACTTTATCTAATTAAGGATGGTAGTAGACCTCACCGTGTGTGGCGTGTGAATATGTGAGGAACAAAGGTCAGTTTTAGTGCTTTCCTCAGTCACTCCCTTATTATTTTCTTTAAAAAGTTATTTTTAGATTTACTTATTTTATTTTATGAGCACAAGTGTTTTCCTTTCGTGTATGTTTATGCCTACATGTCTGGTGCCCACAAAGGCCAGATAGGCATCTGGAGCTACAGATGTTGTGAGGTACCAATGTGGGTGCTGGGAATTGAACCTGGGTCCTCTGCCAGAGCAGCCAGTGCTCTTAGCCTCTGAGCCTCCAGCACCCCCCCCCCTTTCTTTTTCCTTTTTTTCTGAGACTGGCCTAGAATTTGCTCTGTTGCCTATGCTGGCCTTGAGTTTTGAGTTCACAGTTAGCCTCCCAAGTGCTGGGATTAAAGGTGTATGCTCTACATGGGCTCTATATATAACTAAAAGAATATATGTGTATATGTATACATACACACACATATATAGACATACACAAACTTTTTTTTTGACAAAGTCCCTCACTGAACATGGAATTTATCAATTTTCCTAGGCTGGCAGGCCAGTGAGCTCCTGGATCCTCCTGTCTCTGCCCGCCATGTCTGGCTTTTCTGTGAGTTCTGGGGATCAAACTCAAGGCTTCATGCTTGTGCAGAAACACTTTACCCACTGAGCCCCAGGCTCTACATTTGTTTTGTTTTGTTTTGTTTCTTTGAGACAAGGTCCAGAGTAGTTCGGACTAGCTGGACTGAAACTCAGTGTATACTGGAGGGTGACCCTGAGCTCTTGGCCCTGCTGACCCCACTGGATGAGTGCTGGCTTAAAGGCCTGCACCAGCCACCGTGCCCAGATAGATTTATTCATGCGTGTGCATGCACGTGTGTGTGTGTGTGTATGTGCACATGGTTATGTTTGTGCATACTACAGTCTACATATGGAGGTCATAGGACAATTTTCAGGAGTTGATTTCTCCTTCTACCAGGTGAGTTTTGGGCATTGAACTCAGGCCCTCAAACTGGCAGCAAGTGACATTAACTATGGAACCATCTCACTGTCCCTGGACTTAAATATTTTTTTTAATATTTATTATGTATACAATATTCTGTCTGTGTGTATGTCTGCAGGCCAGAAGAGGGCACCAGACCTCATTACAGATGGTTGTGAGCCACCATGTGATTGCTGGGAATTGAACTCAGGACCTTTGGAAGAGTAGGCAATGTTCTTAACCTCTGAGCCATCTCTCCAGCCCCCTAAATAGTTTTTTAAATTTTATTTTTTGAGATTATAGTATAATCACATCATCTCCCCTTACCTGGTGCTGGGCCAGTTTGAGGATGGTCTGCAGCCTGTAACTCTAGCTTTTACTCTCTGTATAAAGTCCATTAATGAAAGTGTGTGGGGCTTTCCATACTTTTCTACTAAGCATCTTTATCCCAGTCTGTCTTTCCACCTCTCACAAACTGAGTTCTCTTTGGAGTCATGGAATTGGGTGATGGATGAGTGTTTCCCCCCACACACACCTCTCCCTCCCTCCCCCTCCCCCCCACATCTGCCAAGCCCCTGTGGGATCCTTAGCTCAGGACTCAGAGGGTGGGACTTCCCAGGTCAGGGCTATTGCCCTGGTCCCCCTGCACTTCTAGAGCAGCCTGGAGGCCAGCCAGAACCCTGGCCAGTTTCTTCTGTCTGAGTTTCATTATTTTAAAAAGTTATTGGGTTCGGGGCATAGCTTGGTGGTATGAGAAATTTGGTTTTTATTGCAGCTTTTCTGAGAACCAATTCACACGTAAAAGTTTCTCCAAAGCTGTAGACGGCAGTGATTTTTGGACACACAGACCGCGCAGCTAGCAGCACTGTTTAATGTAGATCTTTTCGGCACCCCTGAAAAGGCCCCTTTCTCCTTCCCTGAGGCCCTGGGAACACAATGTGCGGTCTCTGTGGCTTTTCTGTGGACAGTTCCTACAGATGGGAATGGACACTGGTGTTCTCAGGTTTCCACATCAGGACTTCACTCCTTTTCATTACCAAATAATACTCCATTATACACAGACCACACTTTATTATCTGCTCATCTGGGCGTGGATAGCCACATTCTTTTTATTCGTGTGTTTTAAAAGATTTATTTATTTATTTATTTTTACGTGCATGGCTGTTTGCATGTTTGTGTTCTTGGAGGCTAGAAGAGGAGCTCGAACTATGGTCGTAGATGGTTGTGAGCTGCAGGGTGGGGCTGGGAACTGAACCTGGGTCCTGCTGCAAGAGCAGCAGGTGCTTTTAGCCATTGGGCAATCTCTCCTTTCCCCTGAGAATTCATACACAAGTTCTCATGTGGCTATCTCCTCTGCCCCCTCTCTCTTCCATAGACTCTCACTGTGTAGCTTAAGCTGGCGTTGACCTTGCAGTGATCCTCCTGCCTCCGCCTCCAGAGTGCTGGAATTACAGGTGTGTGCCATTGCACCCGGGTATTCTTTACTTGCCAGGCTTATGGCTAGGTGTGTGTGGGGTGGCTGGGTCAGGTCACCGCTCTGGGCTTCACCTCTTGAAGAACTGCTGAGCCGGATTGCTTTCCCCAGAGGCCGTCCCGCCCCTTTCTGCCTGCAGGCCAAACTTCCAGGTCTTAAGGCATCGTGTAACATCCTGTGGTCAGCATGGCTAATGTTCTTTCTCACGTTCAAGCCTATCTGTCAACAGATGATTTGTGTGCATGAGTGTGTATGTATGTGTACATGTGTATGGGTATATGCATGTGTGTAGAGGTCATAGGTCAATATCTACTGTGGTCTTCCTGGAACTCCTGCCTTCTTACTCTCTGACGGTGTGGGGAGGGGACTCACTGATTCAGCTATACTAACTGGCCAGGGAGCAGCAGGGAGCCTCCTGTTTCTGCTTCCCTCCCAGCCAGGTGCACACTGCTGACTGTGGCTTTCAGATGGGCACTGGAGATCTGAACTCAGAGGGTCCTTAGGCTTGCATGGCAAGCAATTTGCCATCTGGTCTCTCTCCCCAGCTCCCAGTGAAAAATTCGAAACTACTTCATTTTAATGGTGACAGATAAGCTCCAGGAGTTTGAGAAATAGCTCAGTGATTAAGAGCATTGGTTGTTCTTCCTTCCTGAGGACCCTGGTTTGGTTCTCAGCGGCTGCACACAGTGGCTGTAATTCCAATTCTCAGGGATTCAGTGGCGCCCTCTTCTGGCTCCCTCGAGCACTGCACATTTATGGTGTACACACATGGGAGCAAAATACTCATGTACACAAAATAAAAATAAATCTAAGCAAACAAAAACCCATGCTACAGCACTGCTAAGCTGAGGTGGTGTGCAAGCGGCTTTCCTTCTTTGTTTCTTAGTGTCTTCATCTGTAAATGTCTCAGGAAGAGGTTGAGATAGTTAATGCACAGATAGTACTTAGAGCCATTTCTGATATCAGAAGCCCCATGTCCAGTTAGTAACCAGCTGTGTTCTTCTATTGCTGTTGTAGGAATATCAGAAAGGAACAGAGGAGGGACATTCAGCCCACTATCCAGCCTTACATCTTGGAGGCTGCACTATTCACACAGTCCTGTTCACACCATCCTATTCATGCCATCTTATTCACACTGTCCTATTCACACCATCCTGTTCATGCCATCTTATTCACACCGTCCTGTTCATGCCATCCTATCCACACCATTCTATTCACGCCATCCTCAGTTTCTCTCATAGCATCTTCAGAGTCTTCTCCGCCCTGCTGAGAGGGAATCTGGGTGCTGTCATCCTGAGCCCTGATTACTCAATGCCTGGCAGCCTCTGATGTCATGGTGGCACGACTTTTCTTGTCTGTGAGATGCTTGTGTGTGAGCCATAGCTCACCCCAGGGCTGGCATCTAGGGGCACAGGTCATGAGGAGGTGCTCTCAGCCACACGGGGAACTTTTATCTTAGGATGGTTCCTTGCCATTGACACAGATCTGGTATCTGCAGGCTACTGGCCAGGTTCAGAGTGGGACATGGTCACTGAGAACAGGGTTATAGATACGAATGTATTCACACTGAAAACAGAGTCTAAGGAAAGAAAGTCAGTCTGAAAAATGACACCCCCCCCCCAACAAGAACTGCTTCCAGCTGTGTTTTGGCTCCAGGAGCATCCATACATGGACGCATACATGTGAGCGTGACACAGGGATGATGCCGGACATCACGTGCCCTGGTGCTTTTTGCCTAATGCCACAGCTGCCTGTCTGAAGCCATGGGCTGTAGAGCATGATGCTTGGTTCAAGTCTGAGCCTTGTCCTTGCTCACTGTGTGTTCTTTAGCCAGTTGCTCACCTTCTCTGTGCTGTCATTTCTGAACTATAAAGCAGCGATAATAGTGATGCTCATGCTCTAAGGGGATGTGTAGGCCAGGAAGAGAAACTCTGTCAGAGGACTCACAGCTGGATCAGGTGTTCCCAGGTGCCCAGCTTTTATAGTAGTCCTGGTCACCAAGACACCCATGACGACATCTGACTTTCCAGATGCCTGCCCTCTGTTGTAGCTCTGGCCTGCTGGCCTCGCAGGCACACTGACCGGCCCCTGTTTCTCAGGCAGTGGGCGCTAGGGGAGGTGGCTGGTGGCTATGGGGTCTGGAGGGCCTGGGTGTGCTGCTCAGCTGAGCCTGGGGAACCCTCTGGAAGCAGTGTGCCAAGCACTGTGCTTCAGATGAGGTAGGCTATTCAGACCTCTGCAGCAAGGTTAGAAAATCCCAGCCTTGGGGCTGGAGAGATGGCTTAGTGGTTAAGATCACTGACTGCTCTTCCAGAGGACCTTGGATAACTCCTAGCACCCACATGGCGGCTCATAGCTGTCTGTAACTCCACTTCCAGGGAACCTGACACCCTCATCCAGGCATCCATGAGGGAAAACACCAATGCACACAGAAAATAAATAAACAGCAGCAACAGAAAAGAAAACCCCAAACCTGTCTCATAAAAATGTCCCTTAAGAGTAAGAGATTATGGAATGCTAATCGTAGTTCTCCATCAACTCGGCTCTTAGCTCCCATTCATTCTGTCCTGCACAGGGGCCTTTATCCCCGGGAGTAGCCACAGAGGCCAGCCGAGTCCTGGCAAACACTCGACTTCCTCCAAAACTTTCCATCTCGCTTAGTGTCGAGTCCCGTGTGAGAGAAGATACAGGGGGATCTGTGACCCTGCCCCTCGTTATCACCTGACCCTGGTGAGCCCTTCTGTCGCTGCATTGCACAGCTGGGCCGGTAACATCAGTATTGCTTGCAGCTGAAGATCAGGGCCCCTGGTTATAGAGGCAGTGGTGCGTGAGTGAGTGGGTATGTCTGTGTATATGTACGTGTCTCTGTGCGTGTGTCTGTCCCTCTGTGTGTATGCTTATGCCTTTGTCTGTCTGTGTGTATGCATTTGTCTGTGTGCATGTGTTTATGTGTGAATGTGTGTGGGTCTGAGTTCTACCTCACCTGACAAGGAAGAGACCGCTTACTAAGAGTATATGACTGGTACCCGGTTCTGTTGGCCTCTGGCTGGTCCTGGACTTCTCAGCACACCAGTGGACAGGCCTGCCTAGTGACATCCAGGTGCCATGTGGGTCTCTGTGTGTATATGGATGGGAAGGATACACTGATGGAGTTTCTGGTTTAGGCTTCTGAGATTTCACATTTTAATAAAAGATTTATTTTTATTTATATGTGTGTGTGTGTGTGTGTGCGTGCGCGCACGAGTGCAGTGCCCATGGAGGTCAGAAGAGGGCGTCAGATACTCTTGGAACTGGAGACACATGAGGTTGTATGCTCCCTAATGTGGGTGCTGAGAACCAAATTCAGGTCCTCTGTGAGAGTAATCAACACTCTTAATTGCGGAGCCATCTCTAGTCCAGATGGTTTGGTTTTGCTTGTTTGTTTTTAATATACAGAGGGCCTTGTTCCATTCACTTGAGCAATAAGAAGCCATTGTGTGTTGAGAGCAGGTCTTAGGAGTTGGCAGGAGAGGAGAGTTCTGGCAAACAGGCCAGAACCTTACCAGAGATGTGGCCTGGGAGAGGAGTGAGAGCTAGAAGGGGGCTACAGGTTCCCAGAGCAGCCAAGTTGCTTATCTAGAGTCAAGCATGCAGCATGTAAGCTGGCATGCTTCCCTGTTTCTTTACCAGCCTGTGGAGCATGCAATGGGAAGCCCCTTGAGGAAGGCAGAAGGCCGAGTGTGCACAGCGTGAGTGCGCTTCTCCGCTGCTGCACAGCTCCCAGTGGCCAAGGTGAACCTCCTGAGCCCCTCCAGCTGCTCATCGGAACAGCTCCAGGACTCAGCGCCACTGCTCAGAAAGCCGGCTTAGGCGTTACTCTGTCTCTTTCACCAGCTCTTTTGCTCTCTTATTTTTAAACTTGTTTGTTTGGTTTATGTGCATTAGTGTTTTGCGTGCGTGTGTATGTGTGTGTGTGTGGGTGTGTGTGTGGGTGTGTGTGAGGGGGGGGGTACCAGGTCCTCTGAAACTGAAGTTACAGTTGTGAACTCCGTGTGGTTTCTGGGAATTGAACCTGGGTCCTCTGGAAGAGCAGTCAGTGCTCTTAACCACGGAGCCATCTCTCCAGCCCCTATTTTAAAACTTTTAACAGCAATTTTGCTGTTGGGGCTCCTTATATAGCTCCCTTTGGCCTGAACTTGCGCTGTAGCCCAGGCTGACCTTGAACCCTGCTAAGGCTTTGCCTCCTCCCAGGTGGTGGCCTGCATTACAGGTGTGTGCCTCTGCACCTGGCTGGTAGCTGTTTCTCTGCTGGCAGCTGTTTCTCTTGTCCTGAGGTTCCTTGTTCCGTCCCTTTGGACACGGTCTGGTTCAGCTTTAGATGCATCCATAGTACCAGTGCTGGGTGTACGTGAACCGCCCCCCTCCACGCCCCCAGCCCCAGGGATCTGCTGTGCCTGGTGCCTGACACAGTAATGTTCCCAGCAAACACTGAATACTGTGTAGGGAGAACGTTGGGGTGGGGGTGCACTTTGTTGTCCTGGGGCAGGACAGGCTCTCTGCCAAGTGGGTTTCTGAGATTTGGGGAAGGAAGTGGAGGTGGCAATAGGATGGTTTCCTGGGAGGGAGGTCAGGGGCTTGGTGGCTTAGATCTATTACCTATAGCTGCTCAGGAGGCTGAGGTAGGAGGATTGCAACTCCTCATTGCTAGATGGAGTTCCAGGCTAACCTGGGCGGTAGAGAGAATTCAGGGTTGGCCTGGCAACTTAATGAGACGCTCTCTCAAAGGAAACTCTGAAGAGAGATATGGGGGCTATCGCTTATTTACAGAGCTCTTGCCTGGGAATTGCCACTGAGAGGCTGAGGAACAGCTCGGTGGTAGAGCCCCTGCCTAGAATCCCCCAGTGGGGCCCTGGGGCAAGACTCAGTTGTGGAGCCCCTGTCTAGAATCCCCCAGTGAGGGGCTGGAGTGTGGTTCAGCTACATAAGGAGGCTCTGGGATCTTCAGTATCATCCATGAAAGACAGCGAGTGGTATTAGGCTGACCTCATCTCTGGCAGGGACAGCAGGTCCTGTAGTCTCTGCCTGTCTGTGTTGGTCTGGATTTAGGGGACTCTGGGGGAAGGTCCTGCATGGATTTTGTAAACACCAGCTCCCCTGGAGGAATGGTAAAGAGGCCTGTGACCCTGGCCTCACGGGCTCCTGAGCTTTTGACTCACTGTGGTGACTGCCCCAGATTTGTTTAAACTCCAGAGAGAAAGGGAGCCGTGTCTGGGGGTGGCTGGCGCCTGTTTCCTTGTGCCCACAGGGAGCGTGGAGAGAGTTCTGGATTCCAGAAGAGGCTTCTTGGAGCTGTTCCCTGGTGGGTGGACACAGCCTGCACTTCCCAGCTGCTGGTGGCCAGGCCTGGGGAGCCCTGAGCAGCCACCCTGAACAGACACCCCCTTAGCACAGTGGTGGGGGATCAGCTTTCTGTATCTCTCTTGGGCCTGCAAGGGAGCCCTGGAGCCCGGGTTTAGGGCATGTTTAGACGGGGTGGGGCTGCCAGGAATCTGTTCCTTTATTCAGGAGCTAAATGGATCTTTTATTAGGATCAGCAAAATCCATTTTTAACTGAATTTGAAGGTCAGCCTGGCTTAGGTTTCTTCTAGCCATGCTGGGGCGTGTCTATTGTGTCAGAGAACTTGGAGACGGTAGTCCTGCAGATAAGCCCTGGGGAAGGGAGTCCTCTGGGAGCCCCACACAGCCCTGGTGCCTGACATTGATCTTGGGCCAGCCATGTACATTCTGCGTTTTCTGTACAGTTGGTCATTTATTGAGCACCTAGTGCATACAGGAGAGCAAGGCCTGGGCGTCAGAGTCAAGTGGGAAAACTGGACAGATGGGAAAACAGTTGCCAAGAGGGGCTGGAATTATGCCGGGTCAGCCTTTGGAGACTGCGGGCCCTCGGGGAAGGCTTAATGCTTGGAGCCCTCCCAACTTTCAGATGTCACCCCAGCTTAGGGCCTGGAATCCCAATCTGGGTGGTTCTTCACATTGTTCTTTGAGAGACAGGAGAGAGTAGCCAGTAGTGTCAGCCTTCTGAGGCCAGTAAGTAAACTCCATATACCAGGCCACCAGGACCAGCCCCACTCATGGGCCCCTGTTCAGTTTCAGCTTGGAACAGGGTCCCTAATCTACTGGCAAGTGGAGTGTTTTCTGAAGTTCGGGAAGGGGTAGGTCTCTGGAGGGTGGGCAGCCCAGTGGTGGGCAGCCGGGGGCTTTGCCTCAGCTTCCTGGTTCAGAGGTACAGCTTGTCGGCTGGTGTGAAGTGGCTGTCTCTCTGTGTGGTACAGTTTCTTGATGCTGTTAGTGGCAGCTTGTTCTGTGAGCAGGCAGGGGCTTCTGTTTCTGGCCCAGGATTCCTATTCTAGGGGGGAGAGAAGACATATTCTCCTGGCTGTTAGGGAAGTAGACCCCCTGATGGCTGGGTGAGTAAGGTTGTAAGTGGTTGACCCCTGACTACCAGGTAAGCCACCGGGCACCACATCCCTGTACCTGCTATGGTTGGGCTCAGTAATGGATGGGCGGGCTCAGGGCCTTGGAAACAGGACCCCCTGCTCATCAGGGGCTGTTGTTTCTTCAGGGAGGTGGGTAGCAAGGATGTAAGCAAGCAGAACACAGGTGCATCTACCGTACAGGAGAGGCGGTGGCCTGGATCCTGCAGGTCAGGCTGCATGGGGAGATGTTGATGGCTCCTGGGTGACTCCCCGGGGTCTTTGGTCATGGCTGCAGTCTTCTCAGTGGTACTCACTCGCTCCGGACGTCTGACCTCTGCAGATACGGTGGTGCCCCCATCGTCGGTTGAGTGGTTCCTGGCCTGCGCCGTGGAGCCTGGGCTGGCATCCAGGGCTGTCTCCTGTGGCTTCCCCTGTTGGGTGGAGCCTGGCTGGGACAAGCAGTCCTTCTGTTGGTGGCAGGGCTGTGTGGAGTGAGCAGGGACAGCTGGGGCTTTGACCAGAAGCCTGGCAGGAGGGAGGTGTTCAAACATGAACACCCCTCCGGGGACACACGGCAGAACGCCTACTGTGTTTATTTGACCCCAGAGGATTGGCGACGTGGAGGAAGGAGGGGTGCTCCCAGAGACTCTCCCCACCCCCCACTTCTTCTGTGTCTGTCAGTCTGCCTTGGGTGGGAACCAGAGTTTACGCCTCCATCTGTGTTTCTCTGTGAAGGCTAAGTTTGGGAGCTCTGCCTCCAAAAAGCACCGAAGTGGGACATTCTGTTCAGAGGGTGCACTGTGTCCCCACAACCCTAGGCTGGGAGTGTTTGGGGGAACTCCAGGGACCTGCAGACCCCTTTAGAGGGGTAGATGCCATCAGCAGGCTGGTGGCTTGGACAACAGGGTGTAGCGTACTGCGGTGGTCCCAGCACCAGTCAGGGGCTGTGTGGGTGGCCACTGCAGGCTGCCAAGTTGAGGGCATCTGACTGCTCGCCTGAAGACAGGGCCACCAACTGACCCTGACTTCACCTCTTCTCTCCATTAAAGTAAGAATAGCAAGGGGCTGTCACCTCCCTGTCTCTCTTGTCAGCCCTCCTCCCCTGTCTCCCTCACCCACTCCAGACACCTCTGTCACCTTCTGCCCCACCTGCCTCCTCCAAATGGACCAGTCTCACTTTCCCCCTGCAGTGGTACTTTTTTTGAGAAGCTGATGGAACATCTCCATGCGGCTCGCAGGGACCTCTCGGGAGGGGGTCTGGGATGTTAAGTTCATCTCTATCCCAGTGGGCTCCTCCAGTGCTCCAGTACCGCTGCTGTAAGCCAGCTGTTTTACCGAACATCTAAGGACCTTGATCTCCTGCTGGGGGTGGTGGTCTGTACCCACCATCTCGGGACATGGCTCAGAGGTGTCATGTGACATCACTTCCGTCACACAGCAGTTCACAATGGGGCAAAACCTGAGCTTGGAACAGTTGTTTCCAAATCTCAACATCTGGGTTGTGGCCTGGTGGGGGTAGATAACTCTTGTACGGTGTGGTTTAGCCAGGGGTCATGCATGCTGGCTGACAAGGTTATGTGTAGAAAAAGGTGTGCTCTTTGTCCCTTTTTTTTGTTTGTTTTGGTTTGGTTTGGTTTTGGGACAGAGTTCCTCTGTGTAACAGTCCTAGCTGTCCTGGAACTCACTCTATAGACCAGGTTGTTGGCCTCCAACTCACAGAGATCCACCTGCCTTCTGCGTGCTGGGATTAAAGGCGAGCGCCAACACCGCCCAACCTTTGTCCCACTTTTAATCTTACTTGAGGAGACTCTCAGACTGGCATGTTGCCTAAACCTCAACGTTTTGATTGTGATAAAGCTCATGTAATGTGACCTGGACTGGTCCAGCTATGCTAGCTGGCCCAGTGGTTGTAAGTGTCCTCGTGGTCCCTACCCATCCCCATCTCTGGCTGTCTTTCCAAATGAATTCTCTAGCCTCATTAGGTCCTGGTCCCCAGCCCCAGCACAGCAACGCTACTCTGTCCCATGAACTTGATGTCTCTGGGTGTTAATCAACATTTGGAAAGCTGTAGAAAGAATTGAATGTGGTCTCTTTTCACCCAGTGGAGCTGTAATCTCTAACCTAAGACCCTCAGGACCAGAGGGGTTTATCAAAACACCTACTGGGGCTTTTGTTTGCTCTGGGCAGTATTGGGGTGAAATCCTTGGCCTCTGTCTGCTAGACAGGCACTCTGCAATGGCACGAGAGCCCCAGCCCACCATTTTCTTTTCATCATGAGACATGGTCTTACTAAATTCCCAGGCTACCCTTCAGCTTGTACTAATCCTCCTGCCTCAGTTCCTGAGTGCTGGGATTATAGTTCTACTACCAGGCCTGACTTGATTGACAGCCTGTTTGTACATTACCACTGTGCCCCCACTAGGGTCAGCCGCCCTGTGGTCTAAACATTGGTTCCTGCATATGATGTGTGTGGTATGGACTTGAGATGGAGCGGGTAGGTGGCCGGCCACATGTCTGTCTTTATGTGGTTTGAAGCCACATACTCTAGAGGTTTTGTTTCGGTTTTAGTTTTCTGAGCCTTTGGGTTGTAAGATTTCTAGTTGAGGAATGCGGAGCTCTGTGAACGCCCTACCAGTAGGCCTCATTCCAGCTATTCAGGTGGTGAAAGCAGGAGGATCCCAGGTTCATGGCCGGCCTGAGCTACAGAGTTCAGGTTCAAGGATAGCCTACGCAACTTAGTGAGACCCAGTCCCACAGTATAAATTCAAAGTCAAAGAATTCCCTAGATAGGGCTGGAGAGATGGCGCAGTGGTTAAGAGCATTGCCAGCTCTTCCAAAGGTCCTGAGTTCAATCCCCGGCAACTACATGGTGGCTCCTAACCATCTGTAATGAGGTCTGGTGCCCTCTTCTGGCCTGACACACAGACAGAATATTGTATACATAATAAATAAATAAATAAATAAATAAATAAATAAATATTTTTTTTTAAAAAAAGAATTTCCTAGATATATTTTTCTTACTGTCTGCAGGTGGGAAGAGATTCTTTTTTAAGTGATTTTTTTTTTGTTTGTTTGTTTTTGTTTTGTTTTGATCTTAGCTTCTGAAAAGGGAACTTCCGGCGTATGTGCTAGCGGGAAGAACAGAGGCCACAGCGAGCTTAGATGTCACGGTGCGCGGACACCATTGGTGGCTTTGTTGCCTGTTGTGTGGGGTGCTTCTTTGCCAGGGCTGTTTGGGGACCTGGGTGGGAGGGGCTGGTGCTGGCTGTCCCTTGCCTAAGACAGAGCCTCTTCTCTCTGTCCCCACTCTGGGATCACACTGTGAGTCGAAGACCTCGCTCTTTCTTGATGGCATCCTCTATGGGGCCTCGCCCTGCTCTGCACCCGGTGGTGGCACTGTTCCCAGGGGCCTGTCCCCAAGGCCAGGGAGCAGCTGCCTGGCTGCTGGTGAGCCAAGGCCTGGGCACAGAGCCACAACCGGGCGGAGGTATGAGGATGAGGAGGGCTCGTGGCCAACTCAAGAGAACATGGACCCCGTCATAATGATAGGGCCACCAGTGTTTATGAATTCCCTTTGCTCCCTAGGACCCATGGATGAAATCGTCCTCCTCTCTTTCAAGAGGCCCTGGATCTCGCAGGCCAAGCTGAGGCATCTTTGCCCGCCTGCAGTAGGAGCCTGGCCAGTAATCCCAGAGCTCTTCTCTGTCTTGCCAGGCACATCCCAGTCTAGACGCTGGGCTCTGGGGCCCACAGTGGAACCAGGCTCTGCTGATGGAAGGCCAGAGCTAGGGCCCTCCTGCCTCCACCTCCTGGCTGCACCCCAGCCCTATGAGGAGGCCCTGAAGGCCATGTCCTGCACTCTTCCAGCCCCCCACCTCATCTCCTTTCCTTCCCCCTTTTCTCTCTCCCCTCTCATTCTTTCTCTTCCTCCCTTTCTAGTCCATCAATGGCCCAGGGGAGCATGGCCCTGGCCCATCTGTTGCAGGGTCTGTCCTTCTTGGGAGGCTGCCCAGGAGGCCCCTGAGTCCTGAATTCTCTCCCAGTTGAGGGTCTTACTGTCCATGCCCAACTGTCTTCCGTGTCCTGTTCTGATAGCCCTGGAGGGAGGCCCCAGGCCTGGCTCTTGCTTGGGTATCCCACACACGGGAGTCTCTAGTGGACAGTCCATATGTGCCAGAGGGCAGCTGTGGGTTGTTATGGGCACGGTCCCAGGCTGTGGCAGAAGCTGTCAGAGTTCAGACTGAGGACAGTCATGGGGACTGTCAGAACCAAGATGAGGCGACCCAGGTGGCTTTCTGGGCAGACACCACTCTCTCATGCCATAGGCCCTGGCCGGTAGGCTTCTGGCCTCAGTCTTACAGCTCCATGTCAAGGGACACAAGGAAGGAAGCATGGAGGGACCCGAGATCCCTCTGCTTTGCTGATGAAGTGGCCCGGGCCCCAGGGGCAGAAGGATTTTTGTTGAAGCTCTAGGATGAGGTCCAGATCAAGGCTGCGGTGTATGCTGCTAGGCATGGGTGTGTACCACGCACAATGAAGTCTGGGTTCATCACCAGCACCCCAAAAGAGACCAAAAGCACATACCATTGGTCGTATGACCTCAGAGCAGCCCTCACCACAGCCTTTCACTCCCCATCTGGGTGCCACCCTACCGCTGATGGCCACCCGTGTGCCTCCTGGCTCTGGACCGTCTGTGAATTAGGTGCTGCTGCCCTTATGCCTGACGTCTTTTTCTCACTGTTTGTGTGGCTCTCTCCCCACTAAGTGCTGATGGACAGACAGCCTGACAGGTCTTGCCCTGTGGCTGCATTCAGATATGGGTTCCCACATTCATGTCTCTCCCTCTCTCTTCTCCCCTCTCTCCTTCTCTTCCCCTCTTTCTCTCTCCCTCTCTCCCCCTCTCCTTCTCTCTCTCTCCCCCTCTCTCTCCTTCTCTCACTCCCCCTCCCACCTGGGGATGAGCTTACTGCACTAAAGGCCACTTCTGTAGACCCTTTTCAGGATGCATCAGGCTGCTGTGGATAACACCTGCTTCCCCGCAACCAGCACATGTTGCTCCTGACTTCCTGGTCCCTGTATCCTGGTACGTCAAGTGGACCCTGTGGTTGAGGATCGGGCCTGCCAGCCCCCCACCTTCTTGAGGACAAGCCATGTGCTATCTTTTAAGGGGGCTGCAGGGAGCACTGACTTCCTCGGGCTCTCTAGTGTTCCCAGTCAGCAGGCTGAGCTTCTAGAGAGTGGCTTCATGTGACTTCAGCGCTCCTGTGACTCTGATCAGGACTGCCTGCAGGCATACCCAGTCAGCCACAGCCAGCCTGTTCCTATAGAGCATCAGATGGGGCCTGGAATGGGGAACTTATGGACCTAGAGTTTTATAATCCACACAGTTGAAGCCCCCAGCAGGAGCACTCTGGGGAGATACCCCTGGCTCCGCAGAACATTCTGGAAAGGTGGCTTGCGTGTTGGGCATATGCCCATGTGTCTTACAGAAGTCCCTCCTATGCACGGTTCGGTCCGAATGCTGCCGTCATTCGTCTTCCCCTCCGTATTGCAAACGAGAGAGCTGAAGCACAGAGAGGCTAGGGTGCTGACCCAGGGCTGCACAGCAGGAGTACGTGCACGTGGGCTGCCACCCCCACCCCAGTCTACTTTCTCTTTTTCTTCTTGGTCTCCTAGTGGACCCCACACCGCTGCAGGGAGCACCAGGGGCTGGAACTAAGACTGGGGAATGTGAGGGAAGCCTTTGGACCCTTTCTCTGGTGACATGATCATCTGAGTCACTCATTGGTCTGTTGGGCAAGTCCTTAGCCAGTGGATACACCTGCTGAGCAAAAGCAAGCTGGACCTCGCTGGTCCTCACTGGTCCTCACCAGTTCTCACTCCCCACAAGCCTCCAGGGGGACAAGCAAATGTGAGGGACCAGGTTACCCACCTGATACAAGTCTGCCACCTGTGCTTGGAAGGAGAGGGAGGCAGCATTAGAAACAGAGGGAAAGGTGTCTGATATTTTGGGGGGACCTCCTGCTTGAGGGGACCATCAACCCTAGGTATGAACAGTGTGAATGGGTAGGAGCAGGCAAAGGGGTGGGGATGGAGAAGCCTTCAAGGTGTCAGAGACAGCACATTCAAAGGTTCTGAGGCAACCAAAGGGGTGGTGGGGAGACCTAGAGATGTGTGCGAGCACAGGCTGTGTCCCATGACAATTTTCTCTGGGGTTCTGTCTGCTTTTGCCTCCTGAGATGCCTGTGGCTTGGGAGCGTGGAGCCAGACTTAAACCAGAGGGTGGATAGGAAGAGGCTTCTTGCCTTCACTAAATGGGGCCTCATCAAGCCTGGCATCCTTCGCCAGGTCCCCAGCCTGTCTTAGATGCAGTTGGAAGCCTGCAGTAGGGTCAGGATGCTGATAAAAAGCTCCACTTCCTTTGGTCAAGCATGGGCCTGGAGAGGGGCTGCCACCTCTTAGCTCTTCTCCCACTGGCTTTCCTGTCTTCCTGGCCTTCGACCCACAGACTCCTGGCTCCTTCTTGAGAAAGGAAGAGCAGCAGGCTGCTGAGATAGTCACTGTCCCTCCATGGTAGGCAGGCAGAGCACAAGTTCCCAGCCCCAGTGGGCCTCTGAGACCACTGTTTACAGCCCGAGGCAAGTGATTCTTGGCTCCAGTGGCCTTGGCAGACTGGCCTCACTGTGACATGTTTATTGTCCAGGCTCTTGGCAGACTGTGAAGGGTCTCCAAGATGGGAGCAGAATTCTTTCCCGGGAGAGGCAGAAGATGGGGCGCCCCACAGCATTGTCCCCACTGACCCTCTCTGCCAGAAGGCCTGGTATCCCAAGGGGGGTAACCACACCAGGAGTTGGAAGCCTGAGATCTTTGTGCCCACGGTCCTGTGGCACTCAGCCCTCCTGCCCTGTTACTCAGTCCTTTGGCAACACCCTGCTAAAGCCGGGTGTGTGCTGCCTGTGAGGGCAGTGACATAGCCAGATGCATCTGGGCTGGCAGCTTGGCTGGGACTGTGTCCCCGGTTCCCCAGCTCTGGCTGTAAAACGCCTCCTGTCCACAGTGTCTCATCCCTACTGTGTGCTCCCTCACGAGTGGCTGGAGGGAGGACCCCTGGAATCTGGCTCGGACCCAGGCCTGTGAGCAATCCGAGTCTCTGCTCTGTCCTTTGAACAAGAGAAGCACACACACCTGTCCCGCTTGCCCCTCCAGGCTGCTCACCTGGCCATTTGGTTGCCTACCAGACTCACCATGTACTGGGCCGTGTGCGTCTGTGGTGGGCAGTCTATGGAGGAGGCTGGGTCTGGGACGCTGCCCACAGACCCCTGTGTCGGGGACAGTGGTAAAGGACACGGTGCTGTACTATCGCTACAGGGAAGCCGGGCTGGGCTCCCTGACCTGCTTCTTGTCTGAGGCCTTACTCAGGGACCTAAGGAAGGGTTAATGAGCCAAGGGGCGCTTAAGCTGGATGGTGTCCAGGCCATAACTGTCATAGGCATGGCCAGCATTGGAAGGCAAGCCAGGTGGCTCACATTTGTCCTTGTGGGTTACTGACTTTTGAGGAGTCCCATGTCTTGCCCTCCATTTCCTTGATGGCTGGCCCAGCGGTGTCTGTATCCTCACCATTCTGCCCTAAGTGTTCTAGATGGAGAGGGGCCATGCCATATGCTTGGGCCTCACCCTCCCTCCCATAGCTCTGGCCAGTTTGTCTCCATGAGGTCCCCAAGGCTGCTAGGCACTGTGGGTCTCCTGGTGTCACCGTAACTCAGGGCTTAGAGGTGTCACCTGTCACCAGGACCCTTGGAGTACACAGGCCCATAGATTGCAGCACCATGAATGGCCCTGTCTTCTGCCACTTTCTCTCCAAACTCCTCTGTGTCCTTGTCTCCTCCCCCCCATTCCTTTTTAAATGATCTTAGGGGACCTTGGTGTCGGCCACAGTCTTGGAGCCCCCTGTTCTGTCTCATCTGTTTTTATTTCTATGACCTTTTTGATATTTTTGTTATATTTTATTTGTTTATTTTAGGGGTGTGTATATAGAGGTCAGAATACAACTTGGGGGAGTCACTTCTTCTTCACCATGGGGGTCTTAGGGATCTGACTCAATTTGTCAGAGTGATGACAAGCACCTTTATCTGTTGAGCCATTTCTCTGCTCTACAGCCCCTTAAAGCATGGACATCTTCTCTCAGTGGGACTGGGGTGGGGGTCACATTCCCTCTGTAGGACTCAGGTTCAAGTTTACTGAGCGTCAGTTCCAGTGGGGCCTGGACAACAGCAGGTACATGGGCTTGAGTCCAATGCCAACCCCAGAACTCCATTTTGTAGGTGATGAAGAAACCAAGGCACAAGGGAGTCACAGGTGATCAGGGCACTGTTGAGACCTAGATCATCTAGATCATGGAGTCCTTGCTCCTAGCTGTGGGGGCACTGCTCACCACCTCTCCGGTGACCCACTATGTCAGAGAGACCTGGAGTTTGCCCTGGCTCTTTCCCTATCTTCCTCTCCCTGGCCAGTTTGTGGCTCTGTTTTCTGGTTCTTTTCCCTGCCACCTTCTCTTACACATTAGACCCAAGCCCTCTGCAGCAGTGTGGAGTTCCAGAAATGGCTTTCGCAGTGCCAGAGGCATCTGACTGGCCCACAGGTCATGCCAGGCAGGGCATGTTCCCCACTGCTGCTCGACCCACCATCTGTAACCCTAGATCTGAGGTGTAGCCTGTGTGTGATCTCCAGATCGGGAGGCAAAAGCCCAGCCATCCGCTTGATCCTTTTTTTTTTTTTTTTAAAGAACTGGCCAATTCCAAGGACTGTTTCTTTTTCTTTTTTTTTTTTTTTAGATTTATTTATTTATTATGTATACATTGTTCAGCCTTCACGTATGCCTGCAGGTCAGAAGAGGGCACCAGATCTCATTACAGATGGTTGTGAGCCACCATGTGGTTGCTGGGAATTGAACTCAGGACCTCTGGAAGAGCAGTCAGTGCTCTTAACCTCTGAGCCATCTCTCCAGCCCCCCCCCCCCGCTTGATCCTTAATGGGAGCAGCTAAGTGTCAGGGTCGGCTGGGAGAGCCTGACCCACCACTGATTAGGCACCAGGCCCAGAAAGTGACCAAGAGGTGTCTGCAGGTTGTGGTCACAGAGGCTGGTGCCAAACGGCCAGCCTCAAGGCTACAGTAAAATGGAATATTGAGATGAGTAGTTTTTATTTGGGTTCCCTAGAGGGACAGTCAATGGGATATCTAGGTTAAATTATAGGTGGGAGTTACTGGTTGGCTTATAGGATTGGGCTGGGTAGTCCCACAATGACCCTCTGCAGGCTGGAGAGCCAGAGAACCTGGTAGCCACTCAGTCCATGATGCCTGAGAACAAGGAAGACTCGTGGCGTAGCCCCAGCCTGGGATTTATTTAAGGCTAGAAGGTCCCCAGAGGGTCGCTGGTGTTAGTCTCCGTTGAACAACTAAGGAAGCAGGAGGAGTCTGATGTCCGCGGGAGACAGAGACAGGAGAAGAATTACCCAGAGGAATTGTTTTGGCTGAACCCTGAGAAAGCTGTGTGACCCCAGAGAAGTTGCTTTGCCACTCTGGACCCCAGTCTCCTCCTTAAGGTGATCATCTGGCCCTGGCTTTAGCGGCATTGGTTTGTGTGATTGAGGCTGCACCTGCTATGTGTAACCCCTGGGCTCTGTGAGCCACAGAGTGTTCCAGTCACACCATGGGGAATTAGCCCTGACCCTGAGTGGAGTGACTTAGGACTTGAAGGTCTCAAGGCCACAGGGACTGATGGTTTCTCTGCGGTCTCAGTTCTGTGTGGTGGACGAAACCCACTCTGGGTGGAATTGTGACCCTAAGTTTGAATGTAATGTTCTAACCTTGTGCTTCCAAGTGTGACTGCGGAGACCAGGCCTTCTAGAAGGTGACTGATAAAACAGACGTGTGGCGGCCTACTCCATGCTGACCAGATTCTTACAGGAAGCCATGGCCCAGTATCTGAGGAAGACAGACACTTGGGAGCAAAGGATGACACTAGAAGTCAGCTGAGGAGATAGGTCCCTCGGGCACCCGTGTTCAGAGAGAAAGGCTGGGAGGGAGTGACCTATCACATCAGTAGTACCTATCACAACGGCTGAGCTGGGGGAGCAGTGCCCCACAGAGTCGCATGAGGGGTGGTGTGGCCCCTCACCGTGTTGCTGGTCACGTGACCCCTTATTCTGAATACGTGCACAGACTATGCGACATTTGCCAGGCACCATTACAGCCTTGTCACTGTCCCTGGCTGTGACTGTGTGCTTGACCCTAAACCCACCAGTGTGTGTCTTCCTCGGCGAGGTGCTCACACCCTGTGTGTGGAGGAGCCCACAGCCCTGAGGAGCACAGAGCCAGGCCTCAAGTAGGTTCTGACTGGGGCAGAGGACTTGGGACACTGCCAGGACCGGTAGAGTCCTTGGTAGCTTGTTTATGGGCTGGGATGGCTGGGCCCGTGTTACATGGAAGAGAATAAGCAAGCATGTTATTGAGCGTGACAGTCTCCTGCCAGGCTGAGAGCTTGTCCTGGGGGTGTCCTGCTAGGCATGCGATATCCCATAATAAGCCTGTCTGTGTGGGGTCCCCAGAGCCAGAGGGGGAGTAAGAGATGGAGTCCCTGGGCTGTCTGCCTTCCTCTATCTACAGCCTGGGCTTCTATTCACTGCTCAGGTGCTGGCTGGGGAAGCCATTCAGGCTGGGTGACAAGTCTTCACTCAGGCCTCTCGGAAGCTTAAGAACTGTTCCTAGGCAGAAACAGTATCTTTGCAGATGTCTCTTTGAGTTAAGACAAAGTCTGGGGCTGCTGTCCTTACGCCCAGAGAGTGGTGTGGAGACCCAGGTCCAGGTGGAGCCCCATGGCTCTGGCTGTGCATGAGGCAGGCACAGCCAGGCCGGACACCACTGTGGGCTCACCCTCTAGAGTGTATATCACATGACACTGTTTGTGGTCCTTTTCACAGGCCCTGAGGGACCTCCCTTGTCTCTCTGTGACCTGCATGTGCCCAAGCGGACCAGATGCACAGCGTGGGATGGACATAGTCAGAGGCAGGAGCCTGGTGGAAGGGCAGTGGGCAGTGAAATGCAGCCCCGAGTGAGATCAGTCCTCCCTGAGCACCCCTGCCCTTCCTCTGCACCCTTCTTTCCTTCCTGCCACCCTTTCTTTCACCCTTCTCCTCTCTCTTCCCTTTCCCTCCCCTCCCTTTTTTCTCTCTCTTCTCCATTCTCTTCCTTCTCTCTCTTCCCTCCCCTTCCTTTCCGCCCTCCCCTCCTTGAGCTCTGGGAGAAGGGGACAGGTAGAGGCCTAGAGCCTGGTAAAATGCCACAGAGGAAAAGCCTGCTGTTCGGAGCCTTGATGTCAGTGCAGAAACCACGACCGGCCCCTGCTGCAGGCAGGCACGGATTGTTGAGCAAGCCGGGCGGTTATTATTTCAGTTCTGCAGTCCCGGGGGGTCAGGCTCCTCCTGCTCCTCAGCTCTGAAACACTGTGTCCTTGGTCAAGACGTTCGGCTGTTCCACACCTTGTGGCTGTCAACTGTAAAATGGTTACAAAATAGTCTCCGCCCTGCAGGGTTGCGGGAGGGTCACTCGGACACAAAGCCTGCCTGTTTGTGATTCTCACAACAAACACCTGTTCCGGGCTGCCCTCTGTTCTGCCCTCCTGGAGCAGGCATTTCCATGGCTGTTACTGCCGAGTGTTCCTGCTGAGCCTGAGCGGCTGGAAGGCTGGACACTCTCCACCCCTCCCTCCACACCGTGGCCTCCCCTCCCCCCACCCTTCACCAATAGTGTCAGTTCTGTTGAAGAACAAGAACAGGCTGCTGGTTGTGACTCAGACATGGAGCTCACTCTCTTGGTCACTGGGACTTGGCCTGCCTAGAGTCTCCTGGTGTGGAGTTGCTAGGGAAAACCCTTGCCAGGAGACCAGAGATCCCACAGGAAGAAGCCTGTGGACCTGAGGTTCAGTCAGGAGCTGTGAAGAAACCGCCACAGACCCTGGTCCCTGGAAGCTGCTGCCTGTCCCCAGCAACTGCCTAGACATCCCGAGCCTCAGCCCTTCCACAGAGCCCCCATCCCTACAGGGACTCCACTGGATGCAGCTGAATTAAGGCTTCTGCGCCCACGTGGTTATAGATGGTGCTGATAAAACCGTCTGCCAAAGTGAGAGGTTAGAACTTTGCTCTTTAGACAGTCAATAAGTACAAACTAATTAGTCTTCCGCAGGTTGGACGTGACTTGACTCCTGCAACCTTCCCTCCAACCCCAGAGGAGGTTTCTTTTCTTCTTCCCGTGACATGAATGAGAAACTGAGGCACGGAGAGGTGGATCAGCCTTTCTATGGGCACACAACTGAGGTGGAAGGCTCCTCTGACTGAACTGTGTCTTTGAGGGCCTGTGAAGAGCTAATACCCTGAAACTCTGCCTGCCAGGGGAGCCCCCAGCCTGCCTGGGGAACCCCAGTTTTCTCTGCAGCTCTCTTTCCTTGTCTTTGGAAATGTGTGAGGCAGCCATGTGGGATGGAAGAGGAGGTTGATAGGAATATGGGGTGGAAGGGGGGCAGCATGGCCCTGGTGCTGGGTCCTATGTGGCTCCTGTTTGGTCCCGGGATAATTACAACAGTTGATAGAACTCTTCTCTGACTCAGTGTCCCCAAATAGAGGGTGTATCTTGGTCAGTGTTTGGTTGATCTAACTATCTTGTGGTACAGCAAGACTAGAGGTAGGGACCCAGCACCCTGTCATCTCTAGGTAGCCTTTGGGACTGAAGAACACAAAGCCGATTGGCAGACAGAGGGAAAACCTAAGCCTGAAGTCTCATCCCTCCCTTGATGGCCCTGGGTATGCAGGAAGGGCTAAGCTGGGAGATCCTTCATCCTTGACTCCTCAGACCCGTGAGTCTGACCAAGGTCCCAGGCCTGGGGTGAACTTGACCTGACCACAGCACATGCATGTATAGGAGAGGAGGTGCTGGCCACCCCTGTCAGCTTGTCCTCCAGACCTTCCCTGTGTGCATGCTGGGGATCCGTGAGATTGGGGCTCCGTGTGAGATGTGTCTCCCCACCAGGACCCTGTGCAGACACTGAGACACACAGAAACAGAAGAATCCAGCTCTGAGCCTTGGGGAAACCATCTGTAAACTGGGTGCAAGAATAGACAGTGGTCCATGTCATGCGAAAGCAGCAACCCAAGGATGAAATGCTGGATGGCAAAAGACGGCCACGGGGACAGGTCGAGTGAGCAAGCATGGAGGATGTAACAACGACATGGACCACAGGCCAGTAGGAGACATGGGGCGAGCCAGGCAGGAGCAGGGGCAGTGCATTACATGCAGTCATGAAAAGAGTCTGGAAGGAGTGTAAGAAGGTCCCAAGTGGTTGGACCAAGGACAGCAACACTGTGAGTCCTCCTGGGACCCAAATCTATCCAAATTATTTTCAACCTAACCAAAGCTTCAAAAAAAAATTTTTTTTTGTCACGATAAGGTCTCGCTGGGTGGTGATGACACAGGCCTTTAATTCCAGCACTGAGACAAGTCTGCTGGCATGGGGTACTTTGTAGTGAGGACCAGATACCCTGCCCGGCTACTGGGTGGGAGCTTGGCTCCCTATGTCATTGTGGGTCCTTCAACACTGGGGTGATCCTGAGCTCCCCTCCTCAAAAGCATCTCAGGGCTTTTTCTATGTTTAATGGGTATCATTGCAATGACCACTGCAGACTTTGGGTGATGGGGTAGGGCGGCTGATGAGCGGTCCAGATTCAGGAGGGGCCATGGCCTCCCAAATCCCTGAGATGCCTCTGAATGGCTGATGTGGAAGTCTTTCTTCCCCAGGGTGTCCACAACGTATCGCAGACTTGGAGTCTAGAACACAAGAGTCACCCACCCACCAGCTGTGTGTCCCTACCCTCTTGGGACCTGCATTGCTCCTTTGTTGACACCCCAATTTTGCGGGCTCCTGGGAGACAGTGGTGCTGCACAGATTCAGGTTTGTGATGACCTGTGGAAGGCCAGGCTCGGCTCTGGGACATGTGGCTGTCTGGCGGTGGCACTGGGACCGCTTCCTCTACACAGTGCTCCGCCCCTGCAGGTCCTCTCCATCTTTCTGCCCCATCGTAACCAGCGTGACTTATGTCTGTGTCATCCTCACACCCCTAAAAGGTTTTGGCTCCTGGTAAGCACCCTCTGTATGTTTTCATAACAACCAGGAAGAGTGTGTATTCTGTGTATTCTGAAGTCCTGTGAAGATTTAAAAAAAAAAATCAGTTATAGAGGCTAGAGATGCAGCTCAGACCAGCAGGCGCGAAGCCCTGCTTCCGTCCTCCATACCCCAGAAGCTGGGTGTAGTGGCACAGGAGGATTAGGAATTGTTCAAAGCCAGCCTGTCTTGTTTTGTTTTTGTTTTTCGAGACAGGATTTCTCTGTATAACAGTCCTGGCTGTCCTGGAACTCGTTTTGTAGACCAAGCTGGCCTTGAACTCACTGAGATCCACCTGCCTCTGACTCCTAAGTGCTGGAATTAAAGGCCTGTGTCATCACCACCCAGCGAGACCTTATCGTGACAAAAAAAAATTTTTTTTTGAAGCTTTGGTTAGGTTGAAAATAATTTGGATAGATTTGGGTCCCAGGAGGACTCACAGTGTTGCTGTCCTTGGTCCAACCACTTGGGACCTTCTTACACTCCTTCCAGACTCTTTTCATGACTGCATGTAATGCACTGCCCCTGCTCCTGCCTGGCTCGCCCCATGTCTCCTACTGGCCTGTGGTCCATGTCGTTGTTACATCCTCCATGCTTGCTCACTCGACCTGTCCCCGTGGCCGTCTTTTGCCATCCAGCATTTCATCCTTGGGTTGCTGCTTTCGCATGACATGGACCACTGTCTATTCTTGCACCCAGTTTACAGATGGTTTCCCCAAGGCTCAGAGCTGGATTCTTCTGTTTCTGGCCTCATTTCCTGACAAGAACTTTTTTTTTTTTGAGGGGGAGCATGCAGCAATATTTTCTGGGGTGACCCCAGCCTGGGGGAAGAGCTCTGTTTGGATATTTCAGGTGTCCCCTTCAGTGTTGTGTCCCCAATCCAGCAGGCTCCAGCTGCCCCACCTGGTGGCCTGTGGCTTCACAGCTGAAGTGGAGTGCTCCTGGCTGAACCCTCCAAGCACCCTCTGTGCACCAAACTCTGCGTGGCTGACGGGGAATCCCCTGCTATCTCCTCCAACCAGAAGCCACAGTGGCACAGCAGCCTGCTCTGGTCCCCTCAGCAGTGGGTGGCTGTAAAAATAGTGCTAGGTTTCAGTTGGAGCCACGGGGCTGGCGGGGGTCGGTGTCCTCTCCTGGAGGAATCACCCGCCACATGTTGCCAGGAGCCTTGGCTGGGAGAGGCAAGCGCAGCTCCAGGCCGGCGAGTGGCGGCCGCGCAGATGGAAACCCGATCAGCGCCGCGCACAGACTGTTTGATTTATTTTAAAATCAAGCAGATGGCTGTGGTGGGGTTTGTTTAAGTTCAGCTCAGAGCCGGGCCCGCGGCCAGAAGCCTCAGGCAGCTGCGCCAATAATTTTTCAATGACTTTGGTCGTCAACCCACCTCTTCCCTCCCTGTATGAACTCCAGCCCTGCCACACACATGGAGGCCTTCTAGGGCCTTCTCCAGGCCTGGCCCCTTTGTTTCTGTCTTGCTGGGTCAGTCTTTCCCTCTTCCCAGCACCTCCAAGCTTCCTTCCCCTCATCTCTCTACCCCTCCGGGTGTGAGTCTGGGTGTCTCTCTCTATATCCCCCCCACTGCTTCCTCCCCACCCCTCCCTGTCTCAGGAACCTTCCAGAATCATCCTCCTGTTCCCCACTTTCTCCAGCTTCCTCACACCCTGCCCCCACCCTCCTGCTCCCCCAGAAGCCCCTCCCCCATCCAGCAAGGCACTTGGGAGAACAGCCAAGCCTTTGTGGCATTTGGGCCGTCCCCTCTCTGAGACGCCTGTGGCTGGGAAAACCAGGCCCCCAGCTATAAAATCCTGGAGCCAGCCTCTGGGTCAAGTGGCCCAGCCCGCCCAAAGGCAGGGAGGCCAGGGAAGTGGCCTTCTGGTCACAGGTCACCATCTGCAGCTGTCCCTCTTTGCTGGGGGCGGGGTGGCCTGTGCTGTGGGAGGAGCGTACTGTGCAGCTGGCTTGCTGGGGAGGTCAGCTGCTCCAGACACACACACACACACACACACACACACACACCCCAGAATATGCCTCCACTGCCTATGTCCACACACAGAGACCTACTCCCTCTTACACATATCTCTGCTGTATGCATGCACAACACCTCTTATATGTAAAGGTTTAGATTTACAGCTCACACACAGCTTGAACAGGGTGAGCCATTCCCTACCATCTCCCAGGATGAACATGGCAGCAGGTTCCTAAGCCTTCCTCTTGCCCAGCTTGGCTCTCCAACCCACATAGCTCTCACCTACAGCCCAGGGAGGCCAGCCTTGCTGTCTATTCTGCCAAGGCCCCTAAATAAAGTGAGGTTGTAGTAGCAGCTTCCCCTTTACCCCAGCTCCAAGGCAAGGTGGGATGCTGCATGGAATTCCCCCAGCATAGCCTCTACTTGGGCAAGGCGCTGGGGCTTAATCAGGCCCTCTGGGAGCTAGGCATCTCTCTGCCTCTGGGTGGAGAGGCTGGAACCAGGGTCTCTGACTCAGCTGCCTTCCCAGCCTCTATCCGACAGCATCATCCTGGACCAGCTGGACCAGCCTGGGAGGGTGGGAGAGGCATAGGTCACCCTGACTCAGGGCAGCTCAGCGTCTGCAGCTTCTTTCTTTTTCCAGCCTCTTTTCCCAAGCCAGAGGCTTGTGGCTCAGAAGTTTGGGGAAAGACCACATTTCTCATCCCTGCTCATGGGGTCACATCATGGTGACAGGGGAGAACCCCTGGGACCATTGCCTCTTGGTGCTCTAACATCCAAACAAGGGCAAACTCATGCTCTTGGCCATACCCTGCCCTTCCCCATGACCTCTGGGACACATCTGTGCAAGAAGGTTGGTACCCTGAAGGATATTTGGGGCACCCTGAGCTGCATAAGGCCAGGAAAGCACATACCCCACCACCCAGGCCCTCCAAGCAATCCCCATGGTTTCTCTACCCATCACAGCCTCTGGAGATCCCACAAGAACCCTGCATGGATGCTGATGTCTGAGTCCCACCTGCCAGCCATGTTGGCATCTGCTGGAGCTCCTTCTGGAAACTGCAGGCAGTTTCTGTGCCTTTACGTGAGTGAGGCCCGAAAAGCAGGAAACATGGCCCAATTAAATGTGTGTCCCAGGAGGGTTCAGCTCCCTGGGTTGGGACTCGCCTGCTTGTTTGTTTCTCTTTTCACTGCTCCCCCCCCCCCACTTGCCTGGTAGTCCCTGGGGCCCTACCCACCACAGATCCCCCCAGAGTCCCATGCATTCACCACCTGTGCCCTCCTCCTCACTGCTTGGTCCCTGAGCGCAGCAATGAGTGTGTGCATCCAGAGCACGTGTGTGGAACTGCACTTGCATTTTTTTGGGGGTGCTTTTGCCAGTCTCTGCTTGTTTTCTCCTGGTCATTGTGCCAAGAGCAGTTCTTGCTTCATTGTATGGGGGGCAGGAGCCACATGGACTGTGAAACTGTCATCTCAGAAGAGGCAGGCCAGTGTGTGACCCCTGAACTCCAGACTTCGTTAGTGCCAAATGGAGCCATCACTACCTTTAACAACACTCACACACATGATATACCTATGATGCTAGAGACTGTATGCTAGGCAAACTTTGTACAGCTCAGTTACATCCCAGCCCTTGGTTTTTGGAAAGGCCCTCACTGTTGCCCAGGCTAGACTGGAATATGCCCTCGCCTCCTGAGAGCTGAGATTATCAGCATGTGTTACCACACTCAACTTCAATTCCTCCTCTTATAGTCTGTTGTAGCCCAGGTTGTCCTTGAACCTCTGATCCTTCTGCCTTTCCCTCCTGAATGCTGGCATTATAGGTAGCACCACACTCAGTTTTCACAATGCTGGAGGTGGAACTCAGGGCTCTACGCGTGTTGGGCAAGCCCTCTACCCACTGAGCTTCAGACTCGGCCCTCAAACCCTGGTAATTATGGTAAAAACCACCAGGACATGGAGCTTATCTGGTGATGTTTCACTATGGTCCATGGCGCACAGGTTCCAGTGCTGGGTGGCCACTGCCCCTGTTCTATCCCAGAACTTTCTTGCATCTCCAAAGGATGTCCTGTGCCCATTGCCATCAGTGGTTCCCAGGATGTTTAGAACAGAGGCACTTTCTCCCTAGTCACTGTGGCATATGGTATGTCTCTGAAGCCATGGAGAAGGAAGTACTATGGAGTTCCTGGGGGAGGGCCACCTTCCAGATGCTGGGAATGACCGAGGCAGGACGCGGTAGGTGTGGAGGGGGCTGGGGAAGCAGGAGAGGAAGTGGGAAGCACATAGGAGGATTCCTGGAGCCAGACTCATTTAAGCACCCGCAGTCTGCTTGGCAGCTAAGCGCTTTTTCTATTTGGGTTCTGCTTGAGTCTCTGCGTGTTGGCCGCGCGTGCTCCCGTTGGGAGTTCACAGCTTCTCTTGGTTAGTTTGTGCCCGGCTCCCTGGTTTCCTGGATGCTGAGCCTGGGGCAGAATCCAGAATCCTGCCTCCTTCATTCACACTTTGGAGGGTTGTTGAGCACCTACTTTTTGCTGGATTCTGTCCTGGGAGATGCCCCCCCCCTAGAATGATGCCCGATGGATTCATCCCCCTATCAGGCGCTCTGATCCTGTGGCTGCCTTCAAAGGTTCTGTCCTTAGGATGCACACATCTGTCTAGTGCTGTGTGATAGACACCCTTAGCGCTTGGATAGCAGACGCTGATCCTCCAAGATTACCTAGGGCAGAACTTGAGAGTCAGGGAGGCCTTGCTGAGGTTCTCCGAGGCTCTGACTCCTGTGTCAGGCAGGCTGGCAGCGGCTAGCTGGTGGTCCCACACGGCTGGTGACAGGAGGATCCTTTGTTTTGGACAGAGTCTCCTGTCAGAGGTGCACCTTCCTCTTGCAGCTGTTTCCTGGGGCTGTTGAGCCACCTGCTTTATCTCCTGTGTGATCACTGTGTCACAGCGTGACACAGAAGCCACAGTGTCATGGTCTGGTCCCTCCCAGCCAGCACTCTGTCACTAGAGGACGGAGTCCATGGGAGAGGACTCTCGGGGCTCACTCTCCATGGTTTCCCTGCCATCCCCAGAGCCACTTTCCTCCTTGGTGGCTTCGAGCACTGTAACTAATTTAACAAAGCTCAGAAAATGATTGATTTTAGGAAAATGAAAAGGCAAGATGAACAGGGCCATTGGCCCAGAGCTGGAGTAGGGCTGGTGGAGCCTGGCCGGAACCTCGGGGGCTGTGGCTGAGAGGCTAAAAATGGGGTGGGAGATGCTGGGTGGGAACCCTGGCTCTGTCCTGGTGTCTGTGTGACCTCTAGCAAGCATCTCACCCTTCTGGACATCAACAGAGGTCACAGCTGATGCCTGGCTATGAGACTTGCGTGGAGTTTATAGGGAACAGGACCTGGCATATGGTCAGCCCGGATTGTCCCCTGTCTACTCCACATCGTATTTATTACCTGCTGCCCTGCCTCCCCCACCCCATTCCTGGGGAATCGGTGAGAGATTTTAGTGGTGGGTTTCTTTGACAGGGACTACCATGTGCCAAAAGCCTGAGGTCATCTGGAAAGGAATAAATAACCCAAGCAGCACTCAGTCCCACCTGAAGCTCATCTGCCTAGCCACCCATCAAAGCTATCTTTGCCTTTTATCTATCTATCTATCTATCTATCTATCTATCTATCTATCTATCTATCCATCTATCCATCCAACATCCCATCCACCTACCCATCTATGCATCCATCAGTCCACCTAGCTCCACTTACTCGTCTATCAGTTCACATATATATCTATCTGTCCACCTGTTCATCCTTCTGTCCATCCGTTCAGGGGTATAGACTAGCAGGTGGGTGGGGAGACAGGACCCACTGGCTGAGCTCCGGGAGACGAGGGGCCAGTGCTGACACAGTGTACAGAACTTCTGCTCTGGAAATGATGCCGGAGATGGGAGCCAGCTTCTGCCTCAGTTTCCTCCTGGGCGGGAGCATTGGCGTTGGGCCTTGTTAGAGCACAACATGGAAAGAATTAAGCTGCCTGTGGCCAGTCATGCAGGACCTGGGCCTATGCCACACCACAGGGCAACTGTGTTTGCCTCGACGTTGGAGGCTGCCAGCTGGGATTGCTTCCACGTGCCCTAGGGGCTAGAGAGGCATCTCTTTCCCACCCAAGAGAAAGCCACCAGCCCGGGAGCCAGTGAGCAGGCAGGGCAGGGCTGTGAGTGCTCACCCGTGGCTGCCCAGGGAGGCGGTGTGGCTCTAGGGCTGCCTCATGAGCTCCTGCTGGCCCGCCAGCGGCAGGCTGGAGCCAGCAGCAGCCTTGGCAGGCCTCACAGGATCCAGTCAGCATAGACCTGGTGCTGCCAAGGCTGGGAACAGACTCGCTGCTCCTGTTCAGCTCCTGCAGCCTGGGCCTAGTGTTCCACCCCACCCCCAGCCTTTCCAGGCGTTCCCTCCTCTTTCATGCCCCCACATCCTCTGACTGTGCTGGCTAACACAATGCCTGGTGTGTGCCAAGGGCTGTGCTAAGTGCGTTCATGTCTACTAGATTATTTCGCACTCATAAATACCATTTGTGCTTTATAGAGAAGGAAACCAAGGCACAGGGAGGTTAAATAACCTGCCTAACATTACACAGCAAACAATTAGTAAAGCTGGGGTTTAAGCTCTGGCTAAGGCCAGAATCCTTGCTTTGTAGTATGCATGTATGTGCACAGGACAGTGATCAATGTTGGGTGTCCACCTCATTTTTCACCTCATTCTACCTTTTCCCCACATTTTATTTTGTATAAATGGGTGTTTTATCCCCACATGTGTCTGTGCACATAGGCATGCACTACCTGCAGAGGCCAGAAGAGGGCATCAGATTTCTCCAGAAATGATTACAGACAGTTGGGAGCTGCCATGTGGATGCTGGGAATCAAGCCCAGGCCATCTGAAGATCAGCCGCTGCTCTTATCCACCGAGCCATCTCGCCAGCCCTACCTTACTTTCTGCGATGGGGTTTCTTGGTGAACCTGCAGCTACTGATTCAACTGGGGATTCTGACCGTGACTGTGCTCTCATGGCAAGCTCTTTGCTGAATGAGCCATCTTCCCAAGAACCCTCTGCATCTCTGCCGGGAGCCTACCTCTCCGCAACAGTACTGTGCAGGACCGTGCAGTGTCATCTGGAGCCCCACGTGTACATCAAATGGCCTTGTCAAAAATACAAGTGAAGGGGCTGGAGAGATGGCTCAGTGATTGAGAGCACTGGTTATTCTTCCAGAGGATCTGGGTTCAATTCCCAGCACCCACATGGCAGGTCACAACTGTCTGTAACTCCACTTCCAGGGGATCTGACACCCTCACACCAATGCACATGAAATAAATTGAAATTTAAAAAAGGGAATGTAATTTAAAAAAAAAATCCAAGTAAAGCCAAAATGACGCTCCCATTTTCTCTCACATGGTTGCACCAAGCTGCCATGGCTCTAAGCATTGCACTCTCACACAATAGCATCTGTAAGCACAGTGGAAAGGTCCGAGGGCTCCCTTGCCCCTTTTAAGGGAAGAAAGTGTATCTAAGAAGGTTATAGCTACCATAAATCCCATCATCCAGGGCTGGACAGCACCATCTGTGTGTGATTGTGGAGTTTCTGGCGATGTGTGCAGCTGACATTTTTGGGCTCCGTGGGGCCAGGCTGGATGCAGATGGCTGCTGGGTGGGAGCCTGAAGTGCCTCTTCTGTCTCTAATCACACAGCAGCCCCATGCTACATACATATGGGAAAACTGAGGCTTGCTAAGGGGTCTTGCCCAGCCTCTCACCTCAGTCTGACAGTGAAGGTCTGAGCGCTGGACTGTGTGTTTGAGCACTGCAGGGTCAGTCTCTAGAGAGAAGATAGGCCTTCTTTAACTTTTATGTGTCTGCAGCTGGCTCAGCTGGGCTTCTAGAAGGTTCTAACTTGGCACCATCTTGTAATGTATTAGAAGGATTTTTTTACCCACTGCATTCTTTTTCTGGAAGGGACACAAACCCAACTCTACCTTGTTCCAGCCAAGTGGGTCTATTGAGTGCTGCCTTGTGCTGTCAGACACGGCCACCAGCAGTTGGAAATTGATGTCTAAAGATCCTGGGGGCTGGGTAGAGACTCCTAACTATTGCCCTTGAGCAGTCTCTAACTTGCTGGGCTGGGACATATGGCTGTGCGTGTAAAGAAGACAGAGTGAGCTGGTTGACAGCCCCATTGGGCAGGGAGAGTCAGGGGCTGTCAGAGAAGATGGAAACCTTCCAAGTTACAGATAAGTGTGTGGTGGATGGTGGGTGGATGGATGGATGGTTGGTTGGTTGGTTGGTTGGCTGGCTGGTTGATGGATGTTTGTTTGATTGGTGGAATGATGGATGGGTGGATGAGTGGGTAGATGGATAGATAGGTGGTACATGGATGGATAGATGGTTGGTGGATGGATGGGTAGATGGATGGATGGTGGGTGGGTGGATGGGTGGATGGGTGGATGGGTGGGTGGGTGGGTGGATGTCTTGGTAGATGGTTCGTTGGTTGGTGGATGGAGGATGGGTGGGTGGGTGGATGAATGATTGATTGATGGATGGATGGTTGGTGAGTGGATAGATGGATGATTGGATGGATAGAAGGGTGGGTGAGTGAATAGATAGGTAGAAGAATTGTCTCTTAGTTACTTTTCTATTGCTGTGATCAAACACTATTACCAAGACAACTGATAAAAGAAAGCATTTAATTTAGGGGCTCACAGTTCCGGAGAGTTAGAGTCCATGACTATCATGGCAGGGAATGTGTCAGAAGACTTGCAAACTGGCAGCTGAAGCAGTAGCTGAGAGCTTACATTTGATCCATAAGCAGGAGATAGAGGTGGGAAGGGAAGAGAGAGAGAGAGAGAGAGAAAGAGAGAGAATGGCATGAGCTTTCGAAACTTCAAAGCCTGCTCCCAGTATCACACCTTCTCCAACAAGACCACACCCACACCTCGTAATCTTTCCCAAACAGTTCCACTAACTAGAGACCAAGCATTCAAATATGTGAACCCGTGGGGGCGACTCTCATTCTTCCCACCACGGATGGATGGGTGGGTGCAGTGTGGAATAACTGATTGTATATGGCCCTTCCCCCTGCCTTTCTGGGCTCTCCTGGTAGAGCTCCCCTTACTCGCTGTGTGAGTCTTCCTCTGTGCAGCCTGCCCCAGCTCAAACCTTGTGAAACCCTTTCCGGTCCTGCGTCTCACATCATCTCTGTCCCCTCCTCAGGTCAGAACAAAACTCTCAGTATCCTTTGTGTAATACATGCTGTCCCCCAGCAGCAAATGGTGCCTAGTCGTCTTAATATAGATGCCACGGAAAAGCTGGCAAGAGCAGTGGAAAGCCACCCCTCCGGGGACATCTGGTGCTGAGGGGTGGTAGCTCTTCCCTGAGTGTGTACCTCAGTCCTGGGCTGAGCTGTGTTGGCCCTGAGGTGATGCACATAAAAAGGACATTGGGCAGTTGCTCCTGGCAGTAAAACCAGGCAGGTCTGTCTGGCCTTCTGGCCTTAGGATGCCCCCTAGGTGACAGACTCACATGACTCGGCATTCTGAGGACTCCTTATATTGGAAGTTGTTTCTGAGCCCCCAAAGAACATCAAAGAAAGCTTCCACGGCTAAGTGTTCCCTGTTTGCCGGCAATGCTCTTTGTATCTCAGCCAACCATGTGGAGGGCAGAAACACAGATGTCAGGAGGATTGGTACCCTCCGATGGAGATGGGCACAGTAGAGGACAGTTGCTCCTTGGGCCATGTCCTACTGGAGAAGGCCATAGCCCACCTGCCAGCATTGCCCTTCCCAGGCTCTGATGAATGAGGTCCTCCCAGAGGGTGCCTCTGCCCTTGCCAGGACCACTCTAGAAGGCTGGGCTTCCAGCTCTAGTCTTCGGGCCGATCACTTCCTGTGGGGACCACCCTGACCTACCAGCTGTAGAAGGTCCCATTCCCCACCCAGCTCTCCTACAGGGTTTGGACTGTGTTAGCTGGTATCCTTTTGAGTGAGTGGGTGAGCGGGTGAGTGAGTGAATGAATGAATGAATGAATGAGGAGTGACTAGTTCAGCATGCCCTTGAGTAAAGTGGTTGGGTCTGGGAGGATACACGGACAGGAACATCTCGCTGTGTGGCCTGGGTGAGAATGTGGCAGGCAGGATCAGTGATGTGACCTTTTGCTGGTGTCCCTGGTGGTTATAGCCTGTAGGGTCAGGGCAAGGTAGCCACACCTGAGGGCCATTGTTCATTCACCTCCCCTTCTTACTGAGTCTCTTCATCAGTCAGAGCTTCCATAGGGGCTGGGGACTGGACCGTGCTGATGGACTTATGCACAAAGCAAAGGATGGTGACCTGCTTCCAGGCACACCTGAGAGGGAAGTTCCTGGGAATGGTCAGACAGCTAGCTGGTCCTGTTTCTTTCTGCTCTTAAGAAAAGGTAGCTCACCAGGCGATGGTGGTGCATTTAATCCCAGCACTTGGGAGGCAGAGGCAGGCGGATCTCTGTGAGTTCAAGGCCAGCCTGGTCTACCGAGCTAGTTCTAGGACAGCCAGGGCTGTTACACAGAGAAACCCTGTCTCGAGAAACAAACAAAAGTGGCTCCTGTATGTGCTGAGTGGAAACTTTAGTCTGTGGGCTGAGCAGTGCACGTGTGTACCTAGGTGTAGGGGGTGTGCCTGTGTGGGGCATGTATTCCTGCCTGGTGGTAGTGCACTTTTGTAAGAGGTATGCATTTATATGTGAAGCTGTGCCTGTGTTGGGGGTGTATTCATGCCTATGTGTGAGGTGTATAGTAAGTAGTTCATGTGTTGGTATAGGCCTGTGTGTGTGAAGATGCCTGTTGGGGTATGTATATGTGGGAGGCGTGCCTGTGTGGGGAGATGTGTGTTTCTGTGGGGATGTGTGCCTATGGGGAGTCTGCATGGGTAGGGCACATGTACCTATGGGAGTGTGTAAATGTGTGGGATGTATATTTGTGCATATGTGCAGCGTTTGCCTGTCGTGTGTGACTATGGAGGTGTGCTTCTATGGAGTATATTGTGGGGGGTGCGGTTGTAGGGGTGTGTGTGTGTGCATATGTGTGGGTGTGGTTATGGGGTGTGGTTGTAGGGGGTGTATATATACATGTGTGGGGTTTGGTTGTAGGGATGTGTGAATTGTGTGGGGTGCAGTTGTAGGGGTGTGTACATATGTGTGGGGTGCAGTTGTAGGGTAGGGAGTGTGGTTGTGTGTGTGTGAGGTATCCACGTGGTGGTGGCTGTGGCTCTTGCGGACTGGGATAGAAGTGGTGGGAACAGACAGACTGACAGGGACTTGGGGGATGATGAATGGCCTTGGAAGGAGGCCCACCTGCGTCAGACATTTCTGGCAGGTTCTGTACTTGGCGTCTGCCTGACTCCTGGCAGAGGAGGCCTTGTGAAGGGGCTGGGAATATCCAGGACCCTCTAGGCTTCTCCTGCCCTCACCTCCACTGCCTGCCTGGCTGGAACCTCGGGTGTGACATGGAAAATGACTCCTCAAACACAGAGGCCCATAGCCAGCCCTATCTCTAGGTGCTAAAAATACTGATTCCAGGTCCCCTCTCCTGGACTGGTTGAGAAGGGACCAGAACAAGGCCAGAGCATCTGCGGTTCACCACGGGGGAGGGGTCCTGATGGTGGTGGCTTCAAGCCACACTTGCAAGAATCCCTTATGCTGTGAGGACACGCCCCCTCTTTCCTCCTGTGTATGTCCCTCGAGTGTTCTTTCTCCCTGCTCTTGCTTGCTTTGTGGCTTTAGGCAAGTCACCAGACTTCTCTGGTCTTTCCTCTGTGTTAAAGAGCAGTTCTTTCTTACTAGTGTTGGGACCTCTCTGAGCCCCTTCTGTGCCTGTGCAGTGTCGTGGGGTCACCAGCCTCTTGTGGGAGCGGAGTGCGAACATCTCGTCTTCTTGGGAGGAGCGAATGAGCAGTTAGGAAATGCCAGCATCTGTACCATCAGGGATGTTCTGCATCTTGCAAATGGAGGACAGGGAAGTGGGTGTAGCTGTGTGAGGGGTGACCTGAGAAACAGGCCTGTGGCTAGTCCTGACCCTGGTTTACAGAACCCTGGACTCATGCCAGGAATGAAGTATCCCTAAACTGATGACTCCGATTGCCCTTGAACCTGAGAGGAGACGGGAGAGGCTGAAGATGCCAGCCCCACCCCCCTTAGCAGCTGCCTTGGAGGCCTGGAGCCTGGCGTCAAGACCGGGGAGGCCCCAGAGCCACTGCAAATCTGGCCCAGCTGGGGGATTAGAGGCATCTGGCTCGGTTACACCAGAGAAACAAAGGCGGCTGCAGCCTTTATCTAAGGGAGGTGGGAGCTGCCCTTGGGCCTGTGGGGACCTAGGCAAACCTAGGCCCTGGCCTTCCAGATGGTTCCCTGAACCCCAGGTCGCCAAGAGGTGACCACACATCTCTGGAAGGAGGCATGCTGGTGTCTCTGAGGCAGAGAGAGGTGGGGACAGGGTGGAGCCTCTGCTAGCAGCTGGCCCTGCTGGAAGAACAGGGTGCCCCCCCCCAGCCAGGAAACACCCAATAAAACAGTCTTCACCCGCCCTCCTGACTGCAGAGGGCGTGGCCTTGGAAAAGGAGGGGCGTGGTCCTGCTGCAGCCTAGACCAAGGCCAAGGGATGGGGTGGGGTTCTGGGCGTGGGCAGCCCCCTGGCCCTCTCCCAGACCACGCCCCAGCCACTCCCCTTCCCCAGCGCGGTGCCAGGCGTTGAGGCGCCGCCGGTGCGCGGCTAGCTGGAGCCAGGCGCTGACCTTATTAGCGCGGGGCAGCTGCTTGTGAGGCACATCTGGCGGCGCTGGCCTGGCGCTACCTTCCAGGAATGCTGGCAGCATCTGGGGCTGCTCCTGGGGCCGCCGGCGCCCCCTCCGGCGCCGGCCCGGGCCGTGGCCCCCGGATTTCCCGGCCCCTCCCGGCTCCTTCTGGCCTGGGGCCTGCCTGGGGCTGGGCCTGCAAGAGGACCACTCAGCCTGGATGCTATGAACCCCACATTGTGAATACCACGGCAGAGAGTGGGGAAACTGAGGCCTGGGAGGGACGCAGTGCCGGGGGTTGGGGGGCGAGCTTCCGTAGCTCATTGTCACCCACACGTCCATTATGTATGTTCCTATGGTGATTTGTTCCGGTCCAGGGCAGAGCAATGATGAAGGGAAGAATCATGGTCCACACCCGCCAGCCCCACCAGGGACTCTGGAGGCCACCATCTGTGTTTCTGGCCCAGACCCTGTTCCTTCCGAGCTGTATGACTGGGTCCTGTGACCTCACTCTGCCCAGACCCTGTCCCTTGCTAGCTGTGTGACCTGGTTCTGTGACCTCACCTCCCAGGGCCTTGAAGCATCATTCCTTAAGCAGCCTGATTGGAGGAGCAACCTCCAGGAGGAAATGAGTCCGACAGAGCAGCTTACAAGCTCTACAGGAGGGGCTCCACGGCCCTTACAAGCTCTACAGGAGGGGCTCCACGGCCGCTTCCGACTTTTGGGCAGGCAGGGAAGGCAAGACTGGCTACACTAGGAGTTATGAGGAAGGGCAGCATTTCAGAGACCCCACCAGGGCCTGGATCTGGGTCAGGTGGTCCCACAGCTCTGAGTTCCCAGAACCCTGTACCTCTTTGAACTTTGGGATGGGACATCTGAACCCTGGAAGGTTCAAGCAGAGATTTGCAGCAGAACCCCGGGCAAGGGTGTGCTTTCAGCCCAGAGACAGTGAGGGAACATCTACCCTGTAGCCTTTCCCAAGGAGGCCTGGGCCAAATCCCCCACTCTCCTAGGGGATCCTGGAGTGTGTCTGACCCTCTCCCAAGTCTTTTCTGGAGACTGCTTGAGAAGGCAGTCACTGGGCCGGAAGAGAGGGCAAAAACCTGGACCCATGTTGAAAGAGAGCAGAGGGGTGAGACCCCCTTCACATTGCCTCTGAGACTGGGGGGTAGAGAGTGGGGGGAGGTTGAAGGGAGTTGGAGAGAACACTGGGAGTTCCAGCGTATGCCTGTAGGGGTAGAAATGTTGTTTGGGAAGTACTAGGGAGCCAGCAAAAGTGATGGAGATTAGAATGGGGGCCAGCAGTCTGTCTGCTTTTCCAGTCTAGAGGGTAGGAGCGCCTGCTGGTTACTCAAAGACATGGGCAGATCAAATAATCTAGGGGTCAGAATTCTTGCCCTGAGTGGACAGTAGAGAACTGGCTAGGGCTACCTGGCCAAGGAGAGTTGGTGGGTGGTGCAAGAGGGCCTCAGGAGCATTCCTTGCCAGGCCTGGGTCCAGGGGCCACTGGCTCTCAGTGCCGTCCCTCACAAGGCCTCCCGCCAGCATCTGCTGCCTGCTTCCTCCCACCCCCAGCCGTTGTTTGTTTTTCTTCCAGAACATTCGCCTCCCACCCAGGCAGGCATCCAAGGGTGGTGTTCCGGAGACACCCACCCTCCACACGTTGATGTCTCTGCAACTTGGGGGTGGGGGGGTGTGTCGGCCCTAGCTGTACTCTGCGAAGAGAATGCAAAGTAGGGGGAGTCTGTGTCCCCAGCCGTCCTGGTTGTTCTGTCCCATTCTGTCCCCAGCTGCACCTATTCCCCTTTGTCCTGTGAAGGAGCCATAATGATGTGGTCAACCTAGAGCAAGGGAGGCCTCAGGCAACAGTCTGCTGTCCCTGGTAGCCAAAGTCAGGCTGGGTCTGCAGCAGGGCAAGCATCCGATCCCAGCTGACATCATCTGCCCCACTGGTGACCAGGGGCCCCTTCCTCTCCTCTCATCTTCAGGTTTCTTAGCATCTCTCAGGTGGCTTCTCTGGACTACAGCTGGCTTTTATTTATTGATGTGTGTGTGTGTGTGTGTGTGTGTGTGTGTACGCGCTTGTGTGTGTGTTTGCATGTAGAGGCCAGAGGTGATCCTCTTTGGGTGTCGATCCTCAGGCGCCGTCTACCTTGGTTTTATGGGATGGTCTCACTGGGATTGGAGGTTTACCAGTTTTAGACCAGGCTAGCTGTCCAGCAAGCCCCAGGGATCCCATGCCTCTCCTCTCCACTGCTGGGATCCTAAGTATATGCTACTGTGCTTGGCCCTTTCTATGGATGTGGTCTGGGATTTTCCTCAGCCCCTGCAGCAAGCTTTTTGGGGCATTTGGTGACTGTGGTAGCTGTGTGTGGAGGACATGTGCTGCCCCTTGGAAATCCACGGCAGAAGCCCCATGGTGCATGGCAGTTCTCTGGCAGTCAGTAGGTCCCTATCTGCCTTCCCTGTGGGTCTCAGGAACTGGTGTGGGTACATCTCGCTAGTGTGACAGCTTTCCCGTGTGTCTGTGCTTACATTCCCGGCCTGAGGAAAGGTTCACCAGCAATGCCAGAGGCCCAGTCGCACTGGGTAGGACTCTGTATGTATAGAAGCCATGGCAGTGTATCTCTTTCACCTGCCTGTGTGGGGCTGCCATGTGACTGTCCCCCCACCCATGCTCTTGCCTCAGCCTCACACACTGGGACCAAGAAACTTCAAGGTCTTGCAGGACTTGGATCTCAGTGTGGGTGAGCCAGGCTGGGTATGGCATCCATTCTGGAGGGTCCCTGACACCTCTGGAAAGAGGTGACAACAGGTGTCATGTGACCAAACAATGCAGTGTCTGGGAGTGGAATATGGGACCCTGCTGTCTGAACAGTGATATCAGCCCTCTTGCTGTGCTGTGATCTTTGTATTTGCCAACTTAGTGTGATTGACTTGTGTCCCAGGGAGGAGAACGCTATTCTCTGATGTTTTACAAACAGACACCGAGTCTCAGTGAGGACAGAAGTGCTAGAGGGTGTGACAGGCCAATGGAATATGTCACCTCTCCGGGTGTAGTGGACCAGGAGGCTATGACCCCTCTCTGACTGGTGGGAGGGGCCTAGCAAGTAAGTGACTTAAAGTCCCATGCAGGTGCATGAGCTTTCTATTGCTGCTGTGACAAAGGCTACCATGTTAGGGACTTAGGACTGTGCACTCGATAATCTTTCACTTCTGGAAGCACCCAGAGGTCCTGCTGGGCTAAAGCCGTGGTGTGGGCAGGGCTGGGATCCAGAACGTGGGCCCTTGTTCCCCTTGGAAGCTTCTAGAGGCTGCCTTTGCTCTCACAGATGCAGTATTCCTGTGTGACCATATGGAGGCCCTTGCTTGTGGTCACATGTCACTCTGGGGTGCTTCCATTGGCCCCAGTGCAGTAGGCAGAGCTGAGATGGAATAGGCAGGCCCAGAACTGACCCGTGTCTCCACAGGCATGCACATGCAGGTGTGGGGCACAGGACAGGTGGGAATGTCCCAGCAGGAATGGTGACTCCCATCAGCCTAGGCCCTTTATCTTCCCAGGGAGGCTATTCACACTGTGTGGTTTAGTAAAGTCCAGAGCCTCAGTACTTAACTCTCTAGAAACCTTCAGTCTGAAAGGAAACACCGTGTTGCTAAGGGTTGTCTTTATCTCTGGCTGCAGAAACAAGGGTGGCTGGGAGGGCTGACTTTTTCCGACCGTCCTGTTCGTCATCAGCTAGAGTTGGGGGTAGGAAGAATCAGGCCCTGGACAGATTGGGGCTGCTCACCACACAGAGTCCAGTGGCAGCGTGGTTCTGGTTTGGCCACATCTGTTGCGGGACATGGGAGGAGGTCCACACTACCCAGCCTGCAGACAACAAGGGATTTCACTGTTGGGTAAACTGAGTCACGGGGCATGCTGAGAGAAGAGAAGATTCCAGGACAATGTCTGGAGGCCAGAGACCAGAAGAGAGCAGCAGGAGGTAGTTTGGTGGTAGGATACAGGGTGGTCTTGGAGATCACAGCCTAGGTTTGGGGGGCTGAGCTCGCCACGAAGTGGGGTGCACAGCCAGTCTCGAACTTTGCAAAGGATGGACACAAAAGGCAGTCCCCCCTAGACTGGCAGTGAGGCATCCTCCCACCTAGGCTCCTGCTTGGTGAGAACACTGTCATGTGACCCTTGCTCTGTTATCTCCTCCTTTATCTTTGAAATCTGTCCCCTGTGAGGGCTCTTGTGTGCTGCTCATGGACAGACCAGTGAGGGTTGCTGAGGCCTGGCTAGCATCATTCAGGACAGGGAGCTCTTTCTATTGGGTGCATAGGTGTCCTGTGCCACCCCAATTCTGTCCAGCTGCACAGTGTGTCTGGTGCACATAGCTAGCGTTTGCCCCACAGACACTGCCCTACCTCATAGCTGTGGCCTGCGCATACACACTCACTTCTGGCCTTTAAATGGTTGAGTTTCCATGTTCTAACCTTCACTTCTTAAATCTATTTTATATTCTTTATATGTGAAAGTACCTAAGTTGACAATAAACTAGAGACCGTCCCAAGAAAGCAGAAGCTAACTCTAGGTATGTGTGAGGAGGGAGTAGCCTCTTCCATGCTGCAGTTCCAGATATAGACTCCAGGTGGCACCAAAACCCAACCTGCAGTTGTCTGGGATTCCTGCGGCCTGATTGTGTCTGAGAGTGGGAGCGGGGCAGTGGGGTGGAGGGTTGTGTGTGACTGTGAGATGCACACAGGCCAGCATCCCATTTCTCTGGGAACATTGGGTGCCATGGAGAACCCCTTGCAGGATACCCCAGCTGCAGGGATTCCACATGCGCATCACACATACACACACACACACAGGCACACACACACACACACAGGCACACACACACACACACAGGCACACACATACACAGGCATTCTCTGCAGGAGATGTGATTAACAGATACACAGGAGCAAGCGGTGATTTATATCCTGGTCACCTAATTACTCCCAGCCGTGGAGGAGGGAACTGTGGGACTTGGGGCCTGATATTCCCCATCCCAACGGGGCCCAGAGGTGGGGACTCAGGCGCCAGGCTGCTCCACCCCCATCCTCCTTAGAGGCCCCAGATTCCAAGCAGCCTGGAGGGATGGGAGGCAGCCAGGGGTCCTGGGCTTGCAAACTTGCAAAGGGGACTTTCTGGGAGAAACCCAGAGGTGAGACCATCTCTGTGTACCCTGCCTCTGATGAGAATGAGCGAGCAGGATTTACAGGGTCCGCCCCTACCTCGAGGCTTCACAAGGCTGCTCTATCTCTAAACTATGGGAGCTAACTTAGTGGAGGGCCCCATTAGGTCATTTCCCCGTGGTCCTCAAGGCAGGGATTCTGGGGCTGGGCCCGGCTGTGTTTGCTACCCTCCTCTTTGATGTCATAGTATACCCCATCCCAGGCCTAAGGCAGCTCCTACCTCTGGCCTTTTGTACTCTCTTTCCCCCTGCTGTCTAGAATTCGGTTCTTGCTCTTCCCTGGGCTGCCGCCACCCTGCTCCTTCAGGTCACCAAGGCGCTTGTTACCACTATGGACTGTTGTAGCCTCTTGGCTCTGTTGTCCTTTCAGGCTGTGACCACAGTGTCCAATGTGCCTATGTCTACAGTGTGTGTCCCACATGAGTAGCCCCTGCTTTTGTCTGCATGCAGTATGAGGAGCATGCACAGGGGACGTTTGTTCAAATGGACAGACAGATGGACATTGGGCAAATGAGCAGTGGCACCAAATGGGTGGAAAAGGGGAGGCTGTTGCTTCTGGTAAAGCCTAACTCACAGAAAGGAGCTGGGGATGGGATGAGCTGAGGCCCGAAGCCTGTCTTGGTTGGCTCCTATGGCTTCTCTCTGCCTTTGTCTCTCCTTGACTCGGGTCCCTCTACCCTGAACTAATAGCACATTGTCCCTAAGCCATCAACCAAGGACCTGCATGTCCAGACTCCTACTGGGGTGTAGGAGTCTCTAGCTGGGGGCTCAGAACCCTGCACACCCCTCTCCTGATCTGTCTCCATCTTAGAAGAGGTTCATACCTGAGGGAGTTGGTCCATAATCTCTGATGGAGACATGCAGCCAGAGCTATGTGACAAGTGGCCCCCGCACCAGAGGCTCTGCCTGCGGGCTTCTCCAGGGGAGCCTCCTTTCTCACTGTAGGAACAAGTTACCAGCCTGTAGGGTTGAGGATGAGCATAGTGTCAGGGGCCTCTTGTGGAGCCCTGCAGCTCTCCCTAGCTGAGGTGTATGGGGAGCTCTTAGCCGTGGTAGCCTTCACCTCCTAAGGATGCAAGGCAGGAGGGCCTGGACTCTGAGCCCTCTCCTGCTGCTGCTGACCCTCCCTCCTCTTCCTCCTCCTCTTCCTCCTCCTCTTCCATCTCTCCACCTCCATCCATCTCCCCTCCCATTTCCTCTCTTCCTCCATCTCTTGACCCCATCTCCCTCATTTCTCCCATCTGCCTGTATTTCCCCCTATGTATCCCCAGCTCCCCATCTTTCCCTGTCTCCCCCTCCCTGTCTCCTTCTCCATCTTTAATGTTCTCGTCTAGAGAGACAAGACACAAGTGTCTCTGGATCACTGTTAGCCTCACTAGCTCTCTCTCTCTCTCTCTCTCTCTCTCTCTCTCTCTCTCTCTCTCGCTCCCACCTCCCTTTCCAAGCAGCTGTTCCTAATAGACTGTTAATGACAGTACAGTGGGTGGAAGGCAGCGTCCTGGGGGAGCCGCCATGATCTGTGTAATTGGCCTCAAAGGAGACAGAAGTGTCTAATATTTACACACTCGCATTAGTCCTTTGGGAACCTTGTCTTGGCTGGAACCATGCAGGGAATGCGCCAACCCTGTGTCGCATCACCCCCATCCCTCGCTCGGAAGGGCTTTAGTTAGGAACCCGCTTTTCTCTTTGGGTGCAGAGTCAATGTCAGGAGTGGTCTGATCTGGTTGCCAGGCAGTGTCCCTTCCGGTTAGAGACCTCAGGGGTACTGGCAGGGGCACTCGAGAGAGTCAGAATAGCCAGCTCCTTGAGGTCTCTGGGTATCTGGATGCAGCCATGCCTGAAGCCCTTCCGCCCATGCACTTTGTCTGCACGGCCTGTGTTTCACTTGGCTAGGAGCAGGCACAAATGGGAGGTTCTGTCTTCCCCAGGCATGGGAGGGTCCCTACTAGCAGCTGCGTCCTCATGCCCAGTGGCTGGCTACACCACACCAAGGGGAGCATAACTGTGTCCATGGCTTAGAGTCTCCCCTCCCCCAAGGTAGCCTTTTCTGAGTCCCAGGGTCTGAAAGCCCCAAAGAACTTCCAAGCCCAGAAAGGGTGTGGCCAGGAAGAGGTAGGATTCAGGAGGTGGGGCGGAACTGCAGGAGGCCTCTCCCCTGGGTTCCAAGATTCCAAGTGAGAATCTTGCAACCATAGAGAGAGGCAGAGCCCATTACCTTGCTGGACTCAGACCTCTGTTGACACCATCAAACCTTTCCCAGCCCCCCCCCCCCATCTTAGTGTTAACAATGTCCCCTTTGCACACGTGGTCCAGCTCCAGCTGTGCAGCCACAGGGCACAGGGTGTCTCCAGGCCTCCTATTGGGCTGTGCAGAGGTGGGAGGGCCAGGAGGAGCCCTGAGAAGTCTATTGGGCGCAGGGCAAGCTTCCCCCTCCCTTGCCTCCTGTGGAACTAGAGCCTGCCAGCACCTTCCTGTGTCTCTGATCATAAAAACAATATGTGCTGGCTCCTGTCGGCTTTATAATTCAGCACGCTCCCCTGTGTAGGGCTGGCATTTGTAAGAGCAGCTGTAAGTGAGGGTTTTTCTTTTTCTTTTTTTTCTCTTATTTCTCTGACAGCCTTATTGCGATATAACTCACAGATCATGCAAGCCACCCACTCAGTGTCGCAGTCAGTGGTTGAGAATATGCGCAACGCTGTGTGGCCATCACCAGTCTAATTCTAGAATGTTTCCATCACCCTCCGAACACCAGTCCTGTCTCCTTAGTGCCTGTTCCCCATTCCTCCCTCCCCAGCCCTGACAACCGCAGTCCCCTGTCTGCCTCTGGAGTCACACTGGGTGATCCCAGTGAGTTGCTGCCCTGCCGTGTGCGGACCTAATGTCTGGCTTCTGCCACTGCATTGAGTATGCAGGGGTCACCCACATGGTGACCGTCACCCATCAGTGATTCGTTCCTTCCGTGGCTCCGTAGTATTCCACAGTGTGACCTGCCCAGTTTGCTTTTCCACCTAGCCTGTTGTGGGTGGGAGCGGGGGTGGTGGCATTTCCACGTGGGTTGTCGTGAGCGACACATCTGGGAGCTGCCTGCGTAGACGTCTATGTGGCTATATGGATGTTTCCTTCTCTCTGACACATGCCCAGGAACGGCCTGTCCCAAAATGTCTCTTGGGACATTTCACAGTAGTCAACACTAGCCATTCCTTGTGGTCGTCTCTCTGAAGGGCTGCACAGCCTGTCCCTTCAAGGAAGGACGCTTGTCTGTTTCATCTGCCATCCCCTCTCAGTCACCAATAGTGACAACAGTCGGTACTCAGGAAACGCTGGGTGAGTGACCAGGCCCTGTAGCCAGCCTTGTTACCCCCTGCACAGTAAGGTCAGTTCCTGCTGGATGTGGCACCTGTCACCTGAGTCAGCAAAACAGATGTTGCTGTTCTGTGTCACTGGGCTCAGCAGGTGCCAAGGCCTAAGGTCACCCAGCCAGAGGCAGCGGACAGGCTTGTCAACTCCAGTGTACAAGAAAAACCCTGACAGGGCCTGGGTCAGGCTGGTCCTGTCTGCTGGGAGATCTGCAGAGCTCCGTGATGGCTCCCGTACCCCGGAGACACAGGGATTCCCCAGTGGCCTGGCATACACACTGTCTGTCTTCCCTGGCGTGCCTCCCTCTCTTCATCCTCCTGGTGTGTGTGTGGGTGGGTAGGGTCACCCTTGTGGCTTCTGCAGGGCCCTACTCTGCCCTCTGAACTTAGAGCCATGCCCTCAGAGGCCATTGAACCAGGCCATCAGACATGGGTCAGCACTGCCATTAACTCTATTTTAGAGGAGATGCCAAAGCCTAGAGAGATGGGTGTCCTCATCTGAGCCACACACACTGAGTGACTAAAGCAGGATGCAAACCTTTTCTTTTTTAAGGTAGGACCTTCTGTCACCCAAGCAGGTCTCAGTATGTAGCTGAGAATGACCTTGTTCCCGATCCCCCTGATTCCACCTCCCAAGTGTTCGAAATTCATACACCTGTTTGTGTGTGCTGAGAATGGGACTCAGGGCCTCGTGTGTGCTGGACAGACACTGCCTGATGAGCCACATCCCCACCCCCTAGCATTGTTGGTATTCATCCTTCAAGGTGTGAAGCTCTAAAATGTTCTCTGCTCCATCACTTAGAGAGTTGTCATGGAAACTAGCCCCCAGGTTCTTTCTGGTTTGAAATCAACCTCGATCTTTTTTACCCCTCAACCCTTTGGGCAAACCCCAAGACCACCTGAAGATTCTAAGGCTCTGGGGAGCTCAGTTGGAAAAGATTGTCAGTAGTAGGCCAAGGGTCCCCAGATGACCTGAAGGTTGTGCTGGGTATGGGATAGGAGGAACTCTCAGATCTGCTGTAGGGGGCTTCAGAGCAGCAGCCCAAGCCTCCTGAATGAGTCCCACATCCCGTGTCCCAGCCACAACCCCTCTCCTTCCCAAGTGACAGATGTAACCGGAGACCAAGTGGTGGAAGGGCCCCATAGCCCTTGCACCCTGCCTGTACCTTTAACTCTGTGCTTGGCCCATGTGGGCCTCAGTCATTGTGGCCTCCGACTATGACGTGGGCTCCCAGGCCACATCCTTCACAGATGCTGCACAGTGGGGGTGAGGTGAAAACCTAGCCTCAGCCCCCAGATGCTCCCTGCTACAGTTAAGCGTCTCCAGGCAGAGGCCTGCCTTCGCCAGCAGACTGTACCAGGCACTGCGGAAGCCATGGCGGGCGAGCGTATGGCGGGCATATGCTGTGGGAACATGCTGCCCATGGAGAGGCACGTGGTGAAGGGAGTGGGCCTTTGGAGCTTGCCTGTTCTGTACACCCCTCTGCTTTCCTTCCTGGAAGGTCACCCCGTCCCCATCTGGGAACTCCCGGTGTATGGGGGCCTCAGGGTTGACAGGATGTGCCCAACTAGATGCCACTGTCCCTTGTGGGCAGCAGAGCCTCACCCTTCCATGACGATAGGACTGGGATGGATTCAGAGGGTCAGGGCTGCCACCTCTTCTGCTGTCTGCAGCACCTACTAGGTGCTCCATTTCTGGCAGTGTGGACAGATTGGGGGTACAGGGATGGCCACAAGGCTGAGAAGCCAATGGTGTGTGGTTACCACTAGAGGGCGTTCAAGGTGCGAGAACTCTGTGGAAGGGTTCCTCTTGATGGAAGAGTCCCAGAGCCTTGTGTGGGAAGGAGCAGGCAGGGAGGGTGCTTCCTGCTGAGGGGTCTGCTGAGCACAGGCCTACAGTGAGCTGAGGCCAGCTGCCTGGGGCTCTGGTGACCAAGGAGGATCTAGGCAACTGGAGGGCAGTGTGAGGTTGCAGTGTAGGCTAGAGTAAGTACAGGCCAGATTTCCAAGGGGATTGGGGCGGGGGTGGGGGTAGATTCAGGCATGATCTGAGGATGCTCCTTTATCACCACCTCGGCACTTTAACCAGCCAGGCCTGAGCTAACCACTCCAGGATTAGGTATACATTGTATCTTCCGTATGTTCTGGCCTGAGCTAACCACTCCAGGATTAGGTATACATTGTATCTTCCGTATGTTCTGGCACTTAGAGAAGGCAGACAACTGGCTTGAGCCACAGGGAGCAAGAGGTTGCCCTGGGTGCCTGTTGAGGCTCCCCCTTCCCGGCCCTGAGAACTCACCTTTCTTCCCCAGAACCCCTGTCTGGGCTGCTTGTCCCAACACCGCTTTTGGCTCAGGTCCCTATGGATGGAGCTCTCCTTTAGCTTCCTAGGCTTAGCCCTGCGCACAGTGGGTACTTAGTGTATTCTGCTGCCCTCAGCATGGCTGCTGCATAGGGAAAGGTACCCAGGTCCTCCAAGTTGGGGTTTTGAGTCACGTGGTTCAGGACCACAGTTCTTACTTCTTGTCAGCAAGGGAAGCCATGCCTTGAGGTCACCCCATCCACACGTTGTCCCCACCTATCTGCTCTGACTCCAAGTCAGACCCACTAGGGGACAAGAGTAACTGCTTCTGAGATGACAGGACAGGTGGATGGGTCAGGCGCTATGGTCAGAGAATCTGGAACTGTGGGCCTGGTTGGAAGCCAGAGGGACAGCCTGATGGATGGTCCTGGTAGTGGGACGGGCCTAATAGGGAAATTGGCCTGGAGGGGGTGGGGGATGGGCCTGTCTGGGCCTTAGCCCTGGCTCTGGAGCTTGGGTCCCATTCAGGACACACACTGTGACCTTGTCACACACGCGGCTGCCAAGACCAAGGGAGGGAACTATCTAGTCGCAGCTGGAGGTAGAGAGACATCTGGCCTGTTCTGCTCATCAGCCTGTGCCATGAGCTGAGTCCTGTGTCCCCTGTTAACCTCAGGTTGGGGTGAGGAGCCGATGGGGCTGCCTGCCCCTGCTGCAGCTCTCCAAGGCCCTGCTGCCTCAGAGCCGACACCGAGCAGATGGGCTGGGAGTGGGAGACGCTGCAACAGTTGGTGCTGCCAGCTCCCAGCTCCCAGCTCAGCGGGAGTGAGAAGCGGGATGGAGCAGTGGCAGAAGCCCAGCCTGCTGTCAGCACCTCCCGAGGGCCTCTCGGTCCCTGCCTGCTGCATGGGAGACCTGAGAGCCGACCACCAATGCCTGCCTCGGGAGGCTTGAAGGCCTAGCATGGCGTATGCTGATGGGTTGAGGCCCATGGGCCCAAGGACAATCCTCCTAGCCTTGATCTCCCCAACCAGCATGGTGTCAACACAGGTTTCCATCTTGTGTGATCTCAGGCAAGCCTCTTAACCTCTCTGTGCCTTGCTTCCCCACTCCCCCCACAAAAGTAGGAGAGCAATACTAACCTTGCAAACACCCCGGGACTGCAGGGGCCTGTCCTGATGAAAGTGCTCAAGGGTAGAGTGTGACGCGGGGGTGGGATGGGGGGAGGGCAATGTGGCTTTGCATGGGAGACCCAGCATCTCTGGGAACCAAGGGCAGGTGGCTTCATAGGAAGAAACAGCCCACAGCTGGGTTCACTTTTACATAGTCCAGTGTTCCTCGTCTTCCGTAGTATTACCTCCATGCAGCCTGGAAACCGCAGGGATGCTGTGCACCTCCTGGCAGAACTCACCAGTCCAACTAGGCCTCTATGTGATCTCCACAGGGCACTTGCCAACCCAGCCAAATGCTCAGCCTCACAGGCCACCCATGCCCCTCACTCGCCCTCTTCTGGCCTCAGGACATGCTCACACAAACTGATAAAGGTTTCTTTCTCCAGAGCTGCTGGCTACCAGCCACATGTGGCCGTGAGAGTTTAATTTTTTATGACTGTGGTGCTAGGAATTGAAGCCAGGGCTTTGCTGTGCTAGGCAAGGGCTCTACTCAGAAAACACGCAATGCAGGCCTCAGATCTGGGTCCCACTGCTGAGCTTCAAGTACCTCATACCCGTGGGTGGCTGGTGGGCTGCTGTGTTGGATAGTGCTGATCTGGAACATTCTGTTGGGTTTTCTGCTGGCTGACTCTGCTCTTCCAGTTGGGCATGTCGGTCTTTGAACTGTTACGGCAGGACGTGGGGAGGTCAGCAAGACAAGGCAGGTGGTTTCTGTGTTAGTCTTGGAGTTTGAGGAGAAGAACATTCTGGAACAATCTGTGTTGGGAGCTTATTTTGTTGCATTTTGTCAAATTTCAGACACAGAGCATCTGACATGAGGGGGGCGGGTTTCTGTGCGTTTGTGAATCGGTTAGTATGTCTGAAAAGCTGTGAGAAGCGGCGTCCCACTTAGGCGTCTTGTCCTTCTCCAAAGAAAAGGCGGGCCTGAAGTCAGGGGACTCTGCCCTGGTCGTCATTTCCCTAAAGCATCAGAAGTTATCATTTCCTGCCCCAACTGGGCAGGGTAGCCATGGGTGAGAGTGCCCGGAGAACCCTGGACACTCCTCTCCCTCCTGCACCCTCTTTTCTTAGGTACAGAATAGCTGTGAATGTCTCAGCTGAGGAGCAGGGCGCCACATCCGTGGGGTACCCAGGAGGCCTGGCCAGGAGAGAGGATTGACTCAGCTCCTTGGAAGAAGGGCAAGCAGAGATGGGTCGTAAGCCTGCTCCCCGGTCTCCAAGGGACCCCATTCTGCTTACCTAAAGTGGGCTAGATGTGGCAGGAGCAGGGCCCTTGATGTGACCAACAGGCTCCTGCCACAGTGGCTTTGTAGCTGGGCACCGAATTCTTGAAGGGTCTCAGGTGAGAGCTGGCAGGGTTCCTCCATGGCTTCCTCATGGGCCTTCCTGGACCACGTGCAGGAGGTGACACCTGGCAACCTGGGTCTCTCCTTAGCCTCTAAAAGGGAGGTTGACGAGCCTGTTTATCCTATTCCCCAGAGTGGCTTTGCCAAGACCCTGGCTGCTGCTACCACTGCCGTCCCATAGGTACAGAAGTAGGCTGGGCACCTTGGCCTCCAAGTATGGAGGGACCCTCCACCAACCCTTTCTCAAGGAGGCAGCCCCAGGCTGACCCCTAGAGACAAAGACAAAGATGTCCCGGCCCACTTGGATGCTTGCCCAGTGGTGTCCCCACACTGTCCTCCAAGCACCTGCCCCTTCATTAGCACTCACGGGCCTGAGCCCCAACCCCGCATGGCCTATGCCCCAGCTGCCTGGTTCTCTCCCAGGGGAGCCCACGCCTGCTGTTCTGTGCTCCCTCAACTCCTGCCAGCTGGCTGCTGTGTTGTTGCCATGGTGATCTTTGAGAATGTCAGTGGGTGCTGGTTCCCTTCATCTCTACAGGCCACGGCCTTTTGCGGGAGGCCTTTGGGTTGCCAGGCAGACAGGGAGCCATCAGAGGGTCCAAAGGCCCTGGAGTCCAGGCTGACTCTTGATTTGTGCTGGGGGCTGCCAGGGCTCAGGGCCAAGAATGTGGGGCAGGTGGCCAAGCAGAGGCCTTGGGGGCTTGGCCAGAGAGCAGTGAGCAGCAAGCAGCAACTGGGGACAGGGTGCCTGGGGCACCTAGGGTGTCCAAAGGGACTCCAGGGCCCTTTTCTGAGCAGTCTCACTGTGTGCTGAGCCCTGCCCTACTGTGAGCTATGCCACGCCGTACTGTGAGCCGCACCTTTGCTCTGCTGTGTTCTCTGTCCTGCCCAGCTGTTGTGCACCCCTCTCCTGGGAGTTCCAGAGTTCCATAACTAAAGGCTGTGTCTCCAGTGTGACAAGGCCACTGAACTAACAACAACCAGTGTGGGCCAGCCAGTGAGGCTGGAGCCCCTTATGGGCGGTTCATCTTACTCTGGGGTGCTGAGGCACAGAGAGGGCAAGCAGCTGGCTTGGTGCTGCACAAGTCCAGGGAAGAAGGGGCCTTGTCTGGGGCTGTCTCATCCTGAAAGCATCTGGGATGGCGGGAGGGAGGGGGCGAGCAGCTGCAGGGCATGGAATGCAGTGCTGTGTGGTCCTGCTAGAAGCTGTGTGGGTCTCGCGGGCAACCCAGAGATGAGCTGGAAGTGACTCCCAACTCCCCAGGGAGAAGAAAACCCCCTTACCAGTGACAATGGAAGGAACCCAGGGAAGGTGACAGGAGTCTAGGGTTGGTGAACCCCTGGAAGCACAGGCTCCAGGAAGGGCTGGGCAAAGCCACCCTCCCAGAAAAGTGCCTGCAGAGGTTGGATGACTTCCCAGGCTGGGTCCATCCATGGCAGACCCATAGCAGCCCCTGTCCCTGCAGTGGCACATGGGAAGAAGTCTTCCCAGTGGCCAGACCCTGTGGCCCATCACTCTGTGTTCACATGTAGTGTCAGCTTTCGAGACCTTGACACTCAAGCTAAACACATCCACTCACTGGGCTTCTCCAGAAGCGGCAGGTTTCCACAGGGACAGGCTAACTCACAGGGCCTTTGTGGTCTCCAGGGAGCTGCCTGGGTTTGGATGCTGGGTGCTGGATGCTAGCTAGAGCGCCCTCTATGCTATACTTGCCCAGTGTATACTCTAGATCCCCGGTCTGGTCCTGTTCTGACATCCTGTGGCCCTGGAGACCCAGAGCTGTGGCCAGAAAGACTTGATCTCATGTGTGGGCCTGTTCTCTCTGGTCACAGTATTATTCGCAGGAGCATCCATAACCAGGTTCTGCTGCAGGATGAAAGGAGAGTGAGGCCCGGCCTGCATCCTGGGGTAGGAATCAGCCGAGAGTAAACACAGAATGGGGCATTCACCTGAGATGGAGATCCCTCATGCTGGCATAGCAACAGTCACCTCCTCCGCTTTGCAGGTTGGCACACCAAGGATCGGCCAGTGAGTGACTTGCCCATGGTCCAAGCTAGGGCAGAACCAGGAACTCCAGAGCACAGACTTTGTCACTGTGCCCCATATCCCCCACCGTCACTCAGAAGACCCCAGTGTAGGTCCTCTGGAACGGCATCCTCCTAAAAGCTGGCGATGGCTAATTGTGTTTTGTGGTTCTCTCGTATCTGCCCTCCCTGACGAGTGTCAGGCAGGCTCCTCAGCCTCTTGTCAGTGAGCCCTCTTTGAACACGGATTCTTTCATTGCATGGTGACACACGGCGGCAGAGGGCGACCCCGGTGAGATTGTTGGGGAGGGGGACAGGCCTGTGCCTTGCTGGTGACAGCTAATTAGCGCATGTCTCTGCGCCAGCCTTCAGTGTGGCAGGCTTGTTGATGCGAGGGAGTCTGTAGAGGCCTCTGAGGAAGTTGGCTGTGGCAATCAGGCCCTTGTTGGTCAGAGGTGAGCAAGGTCAGATCACCGGCAGGTTCTAGACTGGCGGCTCCCCTGTGATGGGGCTAGAGCTGCAAGGTCGCAATCCACAGAGTCCTCAACGTCTGCAGAAGGTCAGCTCCCATCAGACCCTGGCACACTCAGCTACACACAGAAAACAGGTGTCTGTCTGTTGCCAAATCCCAGGGGCCATAAGGTGTATGTCACCTGGGCCAAACCGAAGGGCACCAGCCAGCCTTAGAGACACAGTGCAAGGCTGAGTCTCTGCACCCAGGCCATGGCATTGGGAGTATTTATAGTGTGAACTCTGGGCACTGGGAGTGAGAGATTCCAGGCTGTGGCACTGGCTCTTAGGGCAGAAACAGGTGGCTGCAGGCTGTTAGACACAGGCCTGTCCCAGGAGCTCCAGGCTCCTCAGGTCAGCGGAGCAAAGCCCACCCATCCCAGAGGCTCTTCCCAGGAGGAGAGAGCTGCTGACCCTTTAACACTTTGGGGTTGTGTGGCCCCTTCCTCTTTCTAGGTGTGTGTCTTCTCTCTGTGGGAACTGTTTCTATAGACAGTACATGGGGCTTACTGGGGAAACTGAGGCCTAAGAAGTGAGGAGGGGTATTGGGACCACAGGGGGTGCTTGGCCTGTACTCCTTCGGTCCCCACCTCTGGCAATGATTCAGAATTCTTCACCAAGCAGGGAGGGAGTGTTGAGGGCAGCTGAGGCTCACTCTCCAGGCTTAGCTTTGGCCTCCCCAATGGCTCCATCCACCTGAGGAGCAGGAAGCTCCCCCCAAGGGCCCTCATCTCCTCCCTCCCATCATCAAGATGGTGTCTGGGTCATGCCCACTTCTCAGAGGGCAAGACTGTGGTGGAACACATCATTGACTATCACCACTGGCAGGAGGTGGGCAGACTCCCTGTCCCTGCCCGCTCCTGACTCTTTAAGGAAGGAGGGAGGAGCCTCTGGGGACTTGAGGGACACCAGGAAGCCTTGGTGGACTCAAGCCCTCTCCCTTCTGACCTGTAACCTGACCTGTGCTTAGAAGCCCTAGGTAAGGGCTGGCCTGGAGCTGTCCCCTGCAAGCTAAGGCAGCGGATTCCAACCCAGCTCTGCAGGCGTCCTGTGTCCCCTGCCTGCTTTGAGAGCTTCAGAGCCTGCAGGGGTGGTTCTGCTCTCTGCCATGCCCTCCCACCTCCAGCTCTGAGCAGCTGGTTCCTTCCTGCCTCAGAGCAGGGCCTGCATCTCCTGGTCAGCTAATTATGTGGAAAATTGGAAGAAATTGCAGAAGCCACTGCGGGAAATGAGGTCAGGGCTGAAGGTTATCAGAGCAGCAGTGTTGGCTCTCTCTAGAGGCCTCCCCTCCCTGAGACTGAGCTCGCAGCCCCCCCTCCCCAGCCAGCTTCCCAGCTGTCCCCTTCCTCTTCCCCTCCCCCACCGTAAAATCCTGGGGAAAATGCAGTGGGCCGCTTCCTTACCTTGTTCTCCTGAGCCTCTTTTCCCAGATGCCCTCAGAGCTCTCTCCCTGAGAGCTACAAGGGGAGGAGTGCTGGGGGGGGGGAGATAGGAGAGCCGGGGAGGGGTGCTGGGAGGATAGGAGAGCATCATGCATGCACATGTGGGCCCGACTACATCCTCAGCCCTGCCAAAGTGCTCTCACATACCCAGCACCCACATGAACAAACATTTATTGAGTGCCTACTGTGTGTTAGGCATCAACTTGCCTTTCTTTCTATACTTAGCTATTTTCTTAAACACATCTGTGGTTTCCCTGCTCTCTTGGTTGTTTCTCTTGCTGTTCATCCTTCTGAACCTGCTGTAGGCAGCTGCTTCCTACACAGCCAGTGTGGTCTGCAGATATATACACCTGTCTATGCCTGTCATGTGAGAAACAGGAGAGTGATTAAACATGGACTGTGGGACCTGGGACTGTTGTTCTCGGCTAAATGGCCTCCCTGAGCCTCAGTCTCTTCATCTGCAAAAGGGGCAGATGGTAGAGGTGTTGATATCCCTGGGTGGTGGTCAGGTTTCAGGGAGAGGCATGCACACGCTTGTGTGTGTGTGTCTGTGTGTATGTGGTGTATATGTGCTGTGTGTATGGGGGCCTGTGTGTGTGGTGTGTATGTGCTGTGTGTATGGTGTATATGGGGGTCTATGTGTGTGTGTGTGGTGTGTGTGTGGGGGTCTGTGTGTGTCTGGTATGTATGGTGTGTATCGGCCTGTCTGTGTGTGTGCGGTGTGTGTGTGGGTCTATGGGGGGTGTGGAGGATCTGTATGTGTGTGGGGTCTCTATGTATGTATGGTGTATGTGGTGTGGTGTTGGTGTGGTGTGTATGTCTGTCTATGTATGTGTGTGATATTGTGGGGGGGGTCTGGGTGTGTGCAGTGTGTGTCTGTGGGGGGACCTGTGTGTCTGTGTATGGTCTGTGTGTGAGTACATGGATGTGTGGTGTGTGTGTGTGTATGGTATGTGTGTGATGTGTGTCTGTGTGTGGTGTGTGTGTGTGTGTGTGTGTGTGTGGAGAGAGAGAGTGAGTTCCATGTAGCCTTTAGGCCTTGGGCTGCTGGGTGGGTCAGCAGGGGTAGCCAACTCTGCACCCTGCCTCCTCTCTACCCCAGGTGTCTTTCTCTCTATCCACCCGGCAGTAATGGGTTCCTGGGGTCCAGTGCTCTCCTTGGGTGCCTTTCTGGTCCCTGGCTTGGGTGTGGCTATGGAGGCTTAAGAAAGTTTGGGGCAGAAGGATAACTACATAGCCATTCCTGGGAAGCCACCTGTCCCATCCTCCTCCCCCTGGTGACAAGGCCAACGTCACCCTTAGAGACGGCCCACCCTACCCCCATAGTCTGCATTTCACACAGCAGCCACCTCCCCTCCCCTGCAGCCCCCACCTGCGTGTGATCCTGGGTGGTAATCCCCATTCCTGGACATAAGGAGTCAAGTCAGGAGTGTAGTCTGTCTGGGCCCCAGGGGCTCATCTGAACCCCGTCTGCAGAACCCAGCGTGGAGGAGGGAGCGTCACCCACGGCTGTCCCGGACAATATGAAGCACCGCTGTGTGGGATTCTTCGGGCCTGGACAGCCTCTGCCAGCAGGACTCTGCTGCTGCCCAGGGCTCCCCCTCCCATAGACACCGTCCTTGTCTGCCCGCCACATCCCATCTGCCAGCTCACTTCTCTTGGGACTTTAGGACCCTGAACTGTCCGCTGTCATAGCTGCTCAGACCTGGGAGCTGAGGGAAGAGACATGGCTGTGTCTGTCCCTTGCTTCAAGTCACTTTAATTCATGACCAAGTCCTGTGAGGGAAGGGGAGGGGTTGTGGGATCTCTCTGCAGAGCTCAGCCCAGGGAGTCAGTTTCCTGGGTGATTTGGGTGGGCACAGCCTCCAGGACATGGGTTGGGGTAGCGCTTGAGACCCAATGGAACCACTCCACATATGTACATGTGTGTGTATGTATATATATATATATATATATATATGTGAATGTATGTGTACATATATGTGTGTGTACATATATATATATATTAACATGGAGGAAGTTGCCTCTACCTCCCTTTCACTCCGTTGACTGATAGAGGTGGTGACTTCTGAAGGACTGTGAATGCCTCCCTGTGGGACCTTCCCACGCTTCCTCCTTACCTTGAGGTGTCCAGATGACCTCTCCAGAGCAAAAGAGGCAAGGAGGCAGCGGAACTGACTTGCACGTTCAGACTGCTAGGCGGCCTGTCATCTGTGTCTGTAGAAGGGAGTGTGCATACATACGTGCATGCATACATGTGTGTTTGGGGGGGTGCAAGTGTATAAGCATGTCTGTGGCGTATGTGTGTATCTCTGTGCATATCTCTCTCCCTCTGTGTGTGTGTGTGTGTGTGTGTGTGTGTGTGTCTAGGACTGAATCACCCGCTCAATATCTCACCAACCAGCCAGCATCAGGCCATTTCTCAGGGCTTCAGTGTCTGCTGTCTGCTGAGCAGGCTCAGTTTTCAGGACTGATGCCTGAAGCTCAGAAAAGGCAAGAGTAGTGGTACAGCCTGGAGGTCAAACCTTCGTCCCCTCACCTCCCCCAGGGCTGCCTGCCAAAGGTCACGTGCTCACTAGTGCCCACACCACCCCAGCTTTTGGCATTCGGCCTTCAAGAGGCCAAGACTCCCTAGGCCCAACGGGTGGTGATGCTTTCCCTATAGGCTTATGCCAGGGACAGCCATCGTCTGAGGGCCCCTTCCTCCTACAGCCTTAGCTGTCAGGACTCTGCCCCAGCCGCGGTGGAGCCACAGCAGTGGAGCTGGATTCTCCTATTTGCAGCCCTCTTCAGACATTTTCAGAATCTGGAAACAATTAAAGCGGCCCAGTGGGGGCTGATTGTACTCAGTCAAAGCGCCGGCTGTTGTATTTGTCAGATTGATGTTGCCGCGGGCTGGCTGCTTTGTTAGCGCTCAGTCCTGCGTGGGGCCTTGAAGGAACCGCACACTAGAGGGAGGAAAAATCCATCTAGTAATCTCGGAGGAGCAGCTCCGCCAGCTGGAGACATCATCGCCCTGGGTGTTTCCAGGGTGGGTGAGGTGCTGGAGGAGGGAGCGAGTGGCTTCTAAATGGGCCCGTCTGGCTTGCCAGACAGCCCATCCATTCTGGAGACAGAGAGAGAGATGGGAGCCTCGACCTGGACCTGCAGGCCGCCTGGCTGGGAGAGCTGCCTAGGTTAGGCAAGGCTGCTTGCTGTTTCTTGGTCTCTTAACGGCTCACCCCAGTCACGAGGAGTCAAAGGAATCACTCACTGGAGATCAGGAGGCCAAGGGGAGGCTGCAGATCACCTCCTTGGACCTCTGTCTAGGTTTGGTCTGTACCGCCCACCCCGACTCAGTGTCTCACAGGGAAGTAGAAGCTGAAAGGTGACACCCCCACCAAAGAAGCACCCTCAGACATATGACCCCCCAGAAGGTCCCAGGGCTCCCAGCAGGGTGGCGCTTTGGCAGCTCCCACAGAGGAACTGACCTAACACCCATTGGATGCTTCCTCTCAGTCTGTGTTCTCTCTTATACTTGTTCTGCTCAGCCAGTGGCTGCCTGTGGCCCTGTACAGTTAGTTCCCAGGGCTCAGGGGAGGGAGGCGTGTGCGCAGTCTGGTTCTGACTCACCCTTGGAGTCAGCAGTTGGGCTCTGTCAGGGGCCTGAAAGAAGGGACACCCCCAAGGCCTGACAACACTTTTAGTTTGTTTTCTTTTGTTTTTTGAAACAGGGTTTCCCTTTGTATCTTTGGCTGTCCTGGAACTCACTCTGTAGATTAGACTGACCTCGAACTCACAGAAATCCGCCTGCCTCTGCTTTCCGAGTACTGAGATTAAAGATGTGTGCCACCATGCCTGGTTTGATAGCCCTTTAAGGGGCTGTTGCTTCCCCGTATTGAGAAGTTCACCCCTGCCCCACCCTAGAACCCAGGAGCTAATGCTGCCTTAGGACAGCATTAGGCTGTGGCCAGAGGCCTGCAGAAGCCACACAGCCACACCGTGTTCCCTTCATACTGTCTTGGGCAACCCTAAATTGTATCATCTTTGATTGCTTGGTCACACAAATGGATTGCATTCTGGTTAAAGTGATCTTTATTCGGGGGGGGGGGGGCAGAGACACCCAGAACTTGGTGGACCCTGTGGCCAAGCCAGCATTTGTAGGTCACCTTGCACAGAGACTTCCTCCAAGCCCCCATGCCCCTCCCTCTGGTGGTGGGAGCATGCTGTGTCACATGTAGTGTATCACCCACCATTGTGCCGTGTGACCATCCTTGGGTCTGTGCAGACCATGTGTGGCCAGGCTCCCCTCTCCTCACAGTTCTCCATGGCTGCTGTTATTTCCCCCTGCACCCTCTACACCAGTGGTTCTCAACCTTCCTAATGCTGTGACCCTTTAATACAATTCCTCATGCTGTGGGGACCCCAAACCTAATATTTTCATTTTCATTGTTGCTAAGTGTAATTTTCCTACTGCTATGGATCATAATATGTCTATGTTTTCCGATGGTCTCAGGTGAACTTCCGTGAGAGGGTTGTTTGACCCCTAAAGGGATCACAACCCACAGGTTGAGAACTGCTGCTCTGCACCCATGGGTGGGGCGTGCTCTTGGAGTCTGCCCTTTGGGAACCTCTGCCTGAGCACTTGGGCCTCAGTATGCTGTATTAAATCCCTGGACAGTTTTTGGATTCTTGTTTAGAGTTCTGCCCAGATCCCTCTTTAGGGGAAACTGGTTTGTATAGTCTCCCTGCTCCATCCCAGATGTGCAGCATTCTCTTGCCCAGGTGTGCAGCGCTTCCATGCCCAGGTGTGCGGCGCTCCCTTGCCCAGGTGTGCGGTACTTCCATGCCCAGGTGTGCGGCACTTCCATGCACAGGTGTGCAGCGCTCCCATGCCCAGGTGTGCAGCGCTTCCATGCCCAGGTGTGCAGCGCTCCCTTGCCCAGGTGTGCAGTACTTCCATGCCCAGGTGTGCAGCGCTCCCATGCCCAGGTGTGCAGCGCTTCCATGCACAGGTGTGCAGCGCTCCCATGCTGAGTACCCACCACACAGGCCCAACCTCCCAGGTCAGCAGGAGCCACTGTCTGTTTGACCTGACCACCCCCCTCCACACACACACAGAAAAGCTGGGCACATGTTGTCCCCTGACAGTGCCCCACCAGGTGTAGGCATGGAAGGAATGGCACATACCTGTAGTCAGCACTTAAGAGTCTGAGGCAGGAAGATTGACTCGAGTTCATGGTCAATTTAGGCTACACAGAGAGAGTGCCTAGGAGACTGTATCTCAAAGCAAACAAAACAAGGAAGTGGATGAGTGGAGTTGTCCCTTTGGCAAGGACCCAGTCAGCCAGTGTGTAGTGCGGCTGAAGAGCCCGCAGCTCTCGCCCCAGGCCTGTTCAGGTTCAGCCTCCCCTTCACAGCTTGGGTCAGGTGCCATCTCTGGAACCCAGGGTCCCTGTCCTTTAGGAGGTGAGGGAGGAGAGGTTGGCAGACAGCACACCAGACCATTTTGGAAGTCAGCCTGCACCCCTGCCCACGATGGTACACTCTGTCATGTTTTCTACTCTGGTAGAGTCCCACTCTGGGAATGGGGGCGCAGTTCACAGCACTGTCTGAGGCCGCGACAAGGAATGCCAGTGTCCGTTAGCAGATGGTGCATGGGAAGGTGTGTCTGTGCCCTGAGTGCTCACTCAGCTGGGCGAAGGCACGGCTTGTGATACAGTGTGGGTGCACCCTAAAGCATGATGGGAGAGGTGGAAGCCAGACACACTGCAAGCCATGTGATCTCATGGACCTGAAGTGCAGCCATGGAGTGTGTGCCAGGAAAACCTGGGAGGTGCAGAGTTTGTTTCTTCCTGGGGTGGTGAGAGCGTTCTAGAACAGGCAGAGGTAGCAGTTGTATGAGCGTGTGTGTGTATCTAGCGCTGCTGGACTGTGTACTTTACTTTTCTGGGTGGCCAGCAGTCTAGATCCTGTGGAAAGAGTTGAAGAGAGTGCGGGGGCGGGTGGGACTCGGTCAGGAAAGTGTTTGCTTCATGTACCTATGCCCGAATTGGATTCCCAGCACATACTTGGTGACTCACAGCTATCTCTTAACAAGTCTTGGGGACCTGTCACTCCTTTCTGGCCTCTTGGGCACTATACATACATGATCCACAGACATACATGCAGGCAAAACATAAAAATAAATCTTTAAATTAATATGTGTGTGTGAGAGACAGAGAGAGAGAGAGAGAGAGTGTGTGTGTGTGTGTGTATGCACAGTGGCATGCATCTGTAACTCTAACATGGGGGAGGGGTGTGGAGACAACAGGAACCCTGGAGCTCGCTGACCAGCTAGCTTAGCCTCAGCCTCCGTGAGAGACCCTGTCTCAGAACCCAGTATGGAGAAGTGACTGAGGAAGACACCTGCCATTGGCCTCTGGCTTCCACATACATGTGAACATGTGTATTACATAAGCATGTCCACACCCACACAGGAGAGGAAGGAAGGGTGCTGGCATGTTAATTGCACCCAATAGAGATGGCAGCATGGCCCTCTAAGATCTGGTGCAGCATGCGCTACAACCCAGGGCTCTAATGCACACACTAATCTTCACCAGGGACACTCTCAGGAGTGTGATGAACGCCAGGCTAGCTCCTCACTGGTGTTCTGCAGCAGGGCCTCAAATCCTCTGGTGTCCAGCATCCCTCATGGATGAGCAACTGGGTCTCAGTTGTGTTAGCAGGGCCCAAGCGCCTGCTCTCCTCTCACAGGGGATCGGGCACTATCCCCAGGGGCTGGTTCAGGGAGCCTGTTGTTATTCATGTCCTGGTCCTGCTCTGTGGCTGGTGGAGGGACTCAGCCTTGTCTGTTGCCTCCCGCCAGCAGCCTCTGGGCACACGGTGTCCTGTCACAGCTTCCTGAAGCCCATGCCCCGGGCAGCGTTCCTGTCAGACCTGAGCAGTCCCACACCTTCCTGTTGGGAGCCACGCATGCTGTGGGAGACTGGACAGTAGCAGGTGCTGACCCCTGCTGAGGGGTCCCTGCCTTCATGCAAAGGAGGGTTCAAGTCTCACCTTGACAGTGTTCAGTGGTGGGGGTGGGGGGTCCTAAGGTCGAATTCCAGAGGTCTGTCCTGGATGTAGGAAGCCTGGGAACTGAACAGGGGTACTGAAAGATCCCACCTCAAGCCCAGGGTCCTGACCCAGGTGCAAGCTGGGCAAGGGTGAAGCAGGTGCCAATTCCCATGCCCCCAGTAGATGGCGCCCAGGCCCTGAGAAGGAAGATTGTCTGGGGAGGTGCGGGGAGGTGGCAGCTGACTGTATCCCCATTCTTTATTCTTGCACAGATAGGTTCAGTGACTGGCAGAGCCAGAGAGGGTTCCTCTTACGTACTTGGATCTTGTGGTTCCATCCTAGCCATGGGCAGCATGGGGAGTGACCATGCTGGCACAGTGGGTGCCCTGTGTACCGGCAAGTCACAGAGGTCCTACTAGGTTCCTTGGTGAGGGTCACATTTCCAAGTTGTAGATGGGTAAAACCCAGAGAGGTACATTCACTTGTCTAAGGTCACACAGCTGAGAGCACAACCCTATCTTGCAGGGCAGTGGGAGGCTTTTGCTGGAAGCTTGCTCCATGCCACTCAAACACCCTGAACAAATTTCTCTGCTTAATCTCCAGAGCTGGTGCTGCTGAAGAGGGGGGGAACAGGAACGTGGGGGCTCCGGGCACATGCCCTGAGATTATCAGAACTATTACACAGTGGACAGGAAGTCGGCTCAAAATGGACCAGGTCAAAGTCGTGACCCCAATTTAGAGATGTGTCTGTGGGTAGTGGTGCCAGGCCCTGGCTGAGGCCCCCTCAGGCAAAGGGCCACTTTTCTGTGACCCAGCTCGGTGCAGGGTTCTGCTGAGACCTTTTCTTGCTCCTGAGCCCTGAAACCCAGCTGGCAAGTGGTGTGGTCCTCATCCGAGGCTGGCTGCCCCAAGAGCTGTCGACAGTGTTTATTGTTGTTTGTGGGGTGTTTGTTTTGGTTTGGATTGGTTTGGTTTTTCAAGATAGGGTTTCTCTGTGTGTAGCCCTGGCTGTCTTGGAACTTACTCTATAGACCAGGCTAGCCTTGAACTCACAGAGATCCTCCTGCCTCTGCCTCCCGAGTGTTGGAATTAAAGAAGTACACCAGTTCTGCCTGGCTTGTTGTGGGTTTCTATACTTATTTTGAGTAGCATCGGGGAAGAGGACATTGGATTTAATACTGCAGATTTTTTAAAAATTCACTTGAGCCGGGCGTGGTGGTGCACACCTTAAATCCCAGCACTTGGGAGGCAGAAGCAGACAGATCTCTGGTCTACATAGCAAGTCCCAGGACAGCCAGTGCTACACAGAGAAACCCTATCTCAAACAATAAGTAAAAAATTACTTGAGACAAGAGTGGGCCCCTTATATAAACAGGAATTCACAGAAACTTGATAATTTGAATACAGATTTCCTGGGGTATTTAAAATATATTCTCAAGTGTTTGTGTGCCCGTGTGTGCCTTGGTACTCATGTGGAGGTCGGAGGATAATCTGTGGGAGCTGGATCTCTTCTACCACGTGGGTCCAGAGTGTGAACTCAGGTTGTCAGCTTGTCAGGGGTTGTCTTACTTATTGACCCATCTAGTTGGCCCTGGCATGTTTTTATCTGTGTTTGTTTAATGCACGCATGGGCTGGAGAGATGGCTCATTGGTGAAGAGCACTTGTTTTTGCAGAGGACCTGGGTTCAATTCCCAGCACCCACATGGTGGCTCACAGCCATTTGTAACTCCAGTTCCAGTCCCCCTCTTCTGACCTCCTTGGGTTTTAGGCACACACATAATGCACAGGCATACACGCAGGCAAAACATTCATACACATAGAATAAAATAATCAATAAGTAAATAAAAATATAAATAAGCAAGCGTGGTGACGTACAGTGCTGTTTCCAGGTAGCCAGTGGAGCTGCGGAGACCAGCAGTTCAGCAGCGCTCAGCGCACCGCGCTCTGCGGCAGTGCCTTGGGGTAGGTAGGGGTCACAACTGTCACTCTGCAGCCTTCTCCACTGGCCAGCAGCCTACAGCTCATTCAAAGCAGTTCTGTGGCCCTATGCCTCAGTTTCCCCTTCACTCTGTCTGGTGTACCCTGCCTATGCCATGGGGCTATGAGCATCAGATCAGACACACACAGGCACTGTTCTGATTGGTGAGGGGGGTATTATTCATTGTGGTTTATATGTATGTATGTGTGTATGTATGCATTTGTGTGTGTGTGTGTGTGTGAGAGAGAGAGAGAGAGAGAGAGAGAGAGAGAGAGAGAGAGAGAGAGAATGTATGCCATGCAATTCAGTAACTGCAGAGAGGTCGTTAGATTCCCCTGGAATTGGAGTTACAGGCAGTTATGAGCCGCCCAGTGTGGATTCTGGGAACCAAACTTGGGTCCTCTGGAAAAGCAGCCAGAACTCTTAACCACACAGCCATCTCTCCGGCCCAAGGCTTCCCTTGGCTTCCTTGCATTTATCTAGGAGGCTCCAGGCCTTCCCTGCCTAGATTAAAAGTGGAGGCTTAAGGGAAGCCGGGTTCCTGATGGAGGAGCTAAATGCAGACGGGAGGCTGTGGCTTGGCAGCCTTTTCTATGCAGTGTGGTGCCAGGGCCCAGCAGTCACTCTGTGCTCTGCACCCACAGATCTGAGGGGAGCTGGCTCTCTTCAGGTTCCAGAACATTCCAGTCTTCTGTCCTTGCGCAGCCTCCCAGCACGTGGTTGGCTGAGGTGGGCAGGCTCTGCTGGGCAGATAGATGTGTGTAGAGGTCTGGGGAAAGTGCAAGGCTCTGCTGCACATTGACCAAGACCTTGAACAAGGCCCCCTCTGCTTCAGAATGAGACTCACTGGCCAAATCAGCATGAAGGCTCCACTTCTACAGTGAGGGAGCATTGCAGGAGTGTACCCCCCCCCTCCGCCCGCCCCAGGACTCATGGTGGACCCTGCTAGGCCACGTGGTCTCCTTTATTTGCTGTGTCCCCTCCCCCCACAGTGTTGTGATTCCATTACAAAATCTGTCACCCTTGCCAGCACCTTCCCATGTGGCATGTCCTCTGAGCACACTGCTTGCACATCTGTCTGTCTTGGGAATCCAGGCAGATGAGGCGGTGTGGCGCAAGTAGGTGACAGAGTCCTGTGGCCCGAGCTGGTGGCCAAGGTGGTCCTGCCTGCCTAGGTCCTTCTGGCAGGTTCAGGTTCCGGGCCACTTTGAGGTCACCAAGCAGCCAGGAGAGTGGCCAGGTGACCCTGCTGCCCTACGTCGTTTTGTGTTGACAAAGGAGAAACCTAGGAAGACCGTGGCTGATGTGCCCACCATACAGAGTCCTTTGAACACAGATGATGTGAACTGCCGAGCCAGTGGGCTCTCCTGTCAGCCCTGAACCCCATGGGGCAGCTGAGGCCTGGGGAGTGCGAGGGCTGTTCTGCCAGGTCCCCATTCTTATTCTACAAAGGACAGGCCACTCAATGGTGGCTGGTGGTGTTCACACCCCGCCCAACTTCCAGCTCACAGCTGCAGCCTCAAGTTAATTAACCCTCCCAGCACCTCTCCAAAGGAGCTAATTAGGACTCAGATCTCCTCCGTGGGTGGCTAAACCAAGGCCCAGGGGGCAGAGGGAGGAAAGGAAGCAGAGCCACATTTAACACCGGCTCACAGCCTTGCATCTGCATCGAGGGGTCCTGGAGTCTCCAGCTACTTTCAGAGAATCCAATTTTGTTGTTTCCTTCTGAAAGGTATTCGCAGTGCTCCCCAAATGGGGAGTCCTAAGAACTGAGACTCCTCCGAGCTGGTGTTCACGGCAAAGCTCAGGTGTGGCCCTGGCAGTGAGGTGGCAGTGGGGACCAAGCGCTCTGCAGGCTGAATGAGGTCTGGATCCCCGCTCCTTTTGAACCTCCATGCCAGAAGTTCCAGAAGGAAGCTCAGTAGAGCCCTGTCTGTCATGGGAACGGCCACTCTCACTGTGGGGGGTCAGGGTCTCTCTCCAGAAGCCCTAGGCTCTCCGGCTGGCTACTCTCAACAGGACATTCTCTCCTGTAGGCCTTGGGGCAGTGTGTGTTTGCTGTGGGACTAAGGTGACAGGGACTGGGCTTGAGGAAGGTCGGCTTGCAGGCTGGTCACGCACTTTCACTGTTTCTTCAGCCTCCTGCGGGGTTGGTTGACGTTAAGGCCTAGCTCCCCGAGGTTTGTGGAAGTTGCCCCCACACCTCAGGTCCTGACCTGGGGTTCTTGCTTATTCTAGGGGCACAGAAATCTCAGACTGCTGGTGTCAATGACAACAGGCAGCTAAGGTTCCCATGTCTGGTTGCTTTGAGATCCTGGAGGAAAGGGGGCTGTGTGACTGTTTTCCTTGATCAGATGTACCCGCAAAGTTTCAGTTTTCCATTGGAGTTTATCATGAACTGGATTTCCTCTTTTTTTTGTCTATTATGCTATTGTTTTTCCTAATACTGAGGATGGAACCCAGGGCCTTACACCTGCCGGGCAAGTGCTCGGCCACTGAGCCATGTTCCCCAACCCTTTTTATATTTTTATTTTGAAATGGAGTCTTACTGAATAAGTAGTTCAGGCTGTTATCGAAATCACTCTATAGTCTGGGATAGCCTTGAACTCACTCTGTAGCCCAGGCTAGCCTTTAATATGTGGTCCTCAGCCTCTGAGTAGGTATGAACATAGATCTGTACCTGTCACCATGCTCATCTTTCTGATCAGCATCTAACACATGTTCTGCACCGGGGTTTCCTGAGGCCGCATACATGACTCTGCCCTCATTCAGGTGGATCTCTGGTTGAGAGCCATGGTATAAGGTTTCTATAATTAGTATTGTGTGTCTCATTAACCCCACACCAAGTGGCCTAAACAATTGTACTCATGAATCTGGGGGTTGAGCCTAGGAGTGACCCCTCTGTCCCTTAAGCTGGGTTTTCCTGGGAGGTAGCCATTAAATACCCTGGGCCTGGGTACATCCCTGTAGTTGCCCGGGAAAGTATGTCTTTGGGGGTGCTCTCATATGGTGCATATGTCTCCTGGCCACCTAGGACCCTCCAAGGCAGCTGCTGTGTTATCTCCAGAACCCAGCTGTGGCAGCCAGGCCTTCCTCCTATCACGGTCCAGATCCTTGGCCCACCCTGAGACCTCAGGAGCCCAAATAAGCTGCTGTGATACTGCTGAGACCCAGACCAGGTTAGCCATGTCTTCCCTCTATCATAGTGTAGGTTCCCTGCACACCAATCCCTGTCCCATCCCACAGTGCTGTGCTGATCCCACACCCCTCTCCACACTTATCCTAACCCAGTGCTGGGACCAGGCATGGCTTCAGTGAGTGGCTAATGGCTTAGGCCCTAACCTTGCAGCTCTGTTTACTTTCTTGGTCTTTCTTTCTCTCTCTCTCTCCTCCTCCTCCTCCTCCTCCTCCTCCTCCTCTCTCTCCCTTTCTCCCTCTCTCCCTCTCTCTCTCTCTCCTCTCCCTCCCTCCCTCTCTCTCTCTCTCCCTCCCCTCCCCTCCCCTCCCTTCTCCTCCCCTCCCTTCCCCTCCTCTCCTCTCTCTCCCTCTGCCTGGACTGTGGGTGACTATGAGACACTGTAGGGCTAAAAACTCGGGGTACCAGGCCAAAGTACACCTGAGATACAATCAGAATGGGTGTCTGAGGGCACTACAGGCAGCCCTTAGTCACCTTTGCTAGAGTGGCCACAGGGAACCTGCCGTCAATGTCACCCTGTACAGCCTCACTGAGGCCGCGCCAGGCTGATCTGCAGCAACAGTCCTGAGTGCCACATCGAGATCTCGTTCTTGGTGTTTTGACTTCAGTCAGCTCCCATAATGAACCAAGATGCCTGCAGGATAGGCACGACCCTGGTTTATAAATCCATCTCACAGACCAGGAAACTGAGGCCCAGAGACGTCAGCCATCGTCTAAGGGCACATAGCCAGGGGCTAGTGCAAATAGAATCTGACTCAGGCACAGACAAGTGTGGGTGACATACACTTATTATCCTAATACTTGGGAGGCCGAGGCAGAACTGAGGGGTCCAGGCCAGCCGGCTACATAGAGAAGCCCTATCTCACAAAGAAGAAGAAAAAGAAGAAGAAAAAGCAACAGTCATAATGGCTCCGATCCACTCTCATCCCCCTCTGCTTTCTGCCCAGGTCATGTTGGGTCCATCTTCTTATCCTTGAATCTCAGTTCAGCTCTGTGAGGACAGGGGAAGCCACCCTGCCACACTGACAGCTGGCTGTGCAGCTTCCCGATGCCTGGCTCAGGTGACAGCCCCGCAGGTCGGAGGCCTGGAGAACTGAGAGACAGCCACTGGGCGTGCGCTGGCTGTCGCCACAGGATGGCTCTTGGTGTATAATCACTTCCTACAGTGCAGGGACAAAGAACATGACAGGCAGAGGGATCTAACAGAGGAGCCGGGAGGGCAGAGCCGGATGAGGGGGTGAGGTCTCGCTGTGGGGTGCCGTGGCCTCTGCTCACATCTGCGTGGCAGGTGGCAGGTGCAAGCCGCTGGCAGGATACCTGAGCTCTGCAAGCTGCATGCCCCAGGCCCCGGGACTCTTGTTGCAGCATAAAGCACAGGGTTTTCCTGGCCACCAATTAAGTGTTGGGCTGACGGGGCTCGTATGAGAGGTAAGAACCTGCCGTCTGGATTCTCAGCCCGCCTCTGTGGCGGGAGATCATGGCTCACAGTGGGATATGATTACAGAGAGGCAGCGAGTGTGGGGAGATGGTGGCTCTGGGTGATGACATAAAGCTGGCAGGGTTGGCCCCCTCCTCTGCCCCACACCCCTCTCATCAGCCGATGCCAGGGACTCACTCTCCGGTGCAGGGGCCAGAGCAAAGGCACCTGGCTTGCTTTTACTTACTGGGTGGGGCAAGCCAGGCTTTGAAGCACAGAATTTTAAGATCGGAAATAGAAAACCATTTGCAAACAACTCATAATGATAATGATAGTTCCAGGTGAGAGTCCTCACAGTGCCCAGACCTGTGGGTAGGGCTATGAGGCAAGGGTGTCATCCCGAGGCATCTCTAAATATTGGTTACTATTTTGTGGATGGTTTGTTTTTGTGATTTGTGTCTGAGACCTGGCCTTACTATGTAGCCCAGGCTGGAGCTCACAATCCTCCTGTCTCAGCCTCCCGAATGCTTTAAACTCATTCATTTCTTAGGGGGAAATTAGTCACTTTCAACCTGGCAGATGCCACAAACACGTGATGGCTATCAGTAAGGTAGGACAGATGGCTCCATGGGTCTCTACTGTGAGGTTCTGAGGTGGTGTGGCATCACCTCTGTGGGACTGTGCTGTGGACAGCTACTTCGTGAAGTGAAAGTCATGGTGTTGTCATTAGGGGACCAGGTTCTGATTTGGTGGGTGTCTTAGTCAGCGTTCCTATTGTTGTGAAGAGATACCATTACCGCAGCAACACTTATAATGGAAAATATTCAATTGGGGCTGGCTTACAGTCCAGAGGTTTAGTTCGTTGTCATCATGGCGAGTTCTACATCTTGGTCCACAGGCAGCAGCAGGAGACTGATACAGTAGGTCTAGCTTGAGCACATGAGACCTCAAAGCCCACCTCCACAGTAACACACTTCCTCTAACAAGGCCATACCTACTCCAGTAAGGCCACATTTCCTAATAGTGCCACTGCCTATGGGCCAAGCATTCAAACACATGAATCTATGGGGGCCATTCCTATTCAAACCACCAGAGTGGGTGTGATCAACCTATCAATACCTTTGGAAGTGCACCGGCAATAACAGCAGCATCCCAGCTTGAGGGAGCGCCGAGACTTGCTCTGGTCTTATATGCAGTGAGGCCAGGAAGGTCGCCACAAAACACCTCTGGCTCCCAACTTGGTCTTGAGGACCCACACAGGGCCTTAGCCCTCCTCTGAGTGGGCAGCCACAGCAGGTACAATGTGAGTTGCTAGTGAGCGGCTTCTGAGCACCCAGGGTGGGACACATGAGGGCCCCAGTCTGTCCTACAGACCCCGATGAAGCCTGCCCTGTCTGCAGCTCCTCCCTCCTGCGTGTATATATATACCAGGCAAATGTGTGAACCTCTCTCACCAGACCGGAAGGTCAGTGGGCTTCAGGAGGCAGAGTCAATGTCAGCCATAGCCTGTTTTCAAGGCCATGGGGAGCCTCTTTCTGTTCCCCTCCTCCTGCATTCAGGACAGTTGGCCTATGGGTTGTCAGCAGCCTGCTGTGCCCCTGCCAAGTGGCTCACTGGAGATGGGGACGTTTATTTGAAGCAACACAATAGTTGACTCCAGGAAATAAAAGGGAGGCATCCACGTCTGCGGGTTCAGCGGGGTCACTGTGTCCCAGAAGTCACAGCTGGTGTTGACTTCACTGGGTCGGGGACCCAGTGGCTAGAAGATACGCCCAGAGGCAGTCTTTTCATGGGAGATAGTCTTCCAGGATCATTGTGAGGCGCTAGTCTCAGAAGCCGGAACCTGCTGATGGGTTCAGACGTGACACTTGAAGTCATGGTTGTCAGCAGCTCAGCTTGCGAGTGCTTCTTGGGCACAACGGCCCACGTATTGATTAGGTTAGCAGTCGAACCACTGGGCTGCATTGATTTTTTTTTTTTTTTTTTTGTGAAAGATGAAGGATTTGGACTGTTTGAGCATCTGTTCCGATGTCACGGGAGGTGTAAGCCAGGTGAGTGTGTACTGTCAGTTGAAGAGGCACATCTGAGACCCTGTGCAGGGAGCTGGCTGCGGAGAAGGGATGAATGGCTGCCCGATGACCTCCCAGGGCACAGCGGCCGACTCTAAGACCTCCGCATTGGTGCCGCCACGGAAAGCCCAAGGGCGTCCCCCGCCTGCACGCTTGCTCCTCTGGCCTCACTTTGTCCTCCCTGTGTCTTGGGATGGGGATTAGCTGGCGGAGGCAGATGCATGTGCCAGAGCGGCACGAAAAGCTGGCTAGTGCGAGGGACCAGCTGGAGGCTGAGCGCTGGGGTCTGTCTGAGGCAGATGGCTGTGTCAGATTTGGCTCTTGGAAATTGTGCAAGACACGCTTGGCGGGACTCGGCGGCCTGGTCTCCCGGGTGGCCTGAGTGGCTGGACCTCTGCTGCCTGGCTGGCCTGTAGCGTCTGTGTGTGGCACTGTGGGTCTTCCTTGAAAGTCCTAGAAGCTGAAGGGCACTCAGGTCCTCCCAGGGACCACAGCCCTGGGACCAGCCTGCCCCGCCCCTCAGACCTCACCTCCCCATGCTCACCTTTTATCCCAGTTGCTTGTGTTGCTGTTTTGTGGACAGACAGTCACTGCCCCAGGGCCTTTATGCCTGCCAGGCTCTCTGCCAAATGTCACTCATTCCCTTGCTGTCCTTGCAAGTGACTCCTGTCACTTTCTCTCTGAGTCCTTTCTTGCCCACCCTGTCTGACATCCCCATCTTGGGGCCCACTACAACTCCTTACTGTGTGTGGCTGACCTGCTCCATGTCACTTGAGGACCTGGTCTGCCCTTCTGACCCCTGCTGAGCCCCCCCCCCCAAGCCTTGTGGGCCCTGGATTGGCCTAGAGTAACCGTTGTATGTGACAGACATTGAGTAAACGCTTGTGGAAGGGAGAAATGCAGGTGACCAAGACCTAAGTACCACGAGGCCCTGTCTGTGGTATCAGGAAATAGGCCCTGCCCTGCATTTGCTTCAGAACCTTAGAGTTTGGTTGGTAGAATCCTCAGGATGGACAGACAGACAAACAGGTGGGTGTGTGGGCAAAGACACCCTGCCACTGTCCCCGCTGGATGTTAGGAAGATGAACTTGGCTACAGGCCAAGGCTGTCCTACTCAGGTGGGACTGAGAAGTCACTGTAACTTCTGGCCTGGGGAGCTCTCATTTGAGGGGATGCGGGGACGACTTTGTCCGGCCAAGGTGAGGGTGCCACCCACACCGTGGGAGTGGGGAGTGTGGGGGACAGGTGAGGACAGGTCTGGGATGGCGACCTGGGGGAGCTGGTGGCATTTGGGTTGGGCGGTCTGGGGCAATAGGAAGCAGGGAGAAGTGGCTGGTTCTTCCTGAGTGTGGAGCCCACATTTCTGCCTACACTTTAGCTCGTGGGGCCTTATCAGCAGCTCCCCACCCTCATCCTGAACTGAGGATCCAGAAGGGGAGGCTAAGGCCCAGGGCGAGGGGACAGGTGACTCACCCAGAGTGGTGCAGTCAGGATGTGAGACAATAGGGACTCAGAGCAGGGCAGTGCTGTTTGGACACACCCACTCTGGTGCAGAGATGAAGGTGAACTGGGATGACTGGTCACTGCCCCCCTCCAGGACTGGCTGCACTTCCTTGGAATCAGCTGTTGGATGGCTAAAGACCCCCGAGAGCGACGGAGGGAGAAAGGGGAAGCTGAGAGGTAGATACTGTCCCTACTGTCCAGCTGGCCTGTGGGATTGCCGAACTGACTGCCAGGAGCCTGTGTGGGTGGGGCCTGCCAAGGACCAGGGGCAGGGTGAGCACATAGTAGTATGTACCCAGTACAGGCACCCACGTACCGTCCGTGTATGCATGTTGAAGCTGAGGGCCACTTGCTCCCACTTCCCAAAGGAGCATCGCTGTCCCCTGTTGTGTCTGCCCCAGGTCCTCCCACCAAAATAACACCTGTCTCTCAGGAGTCACAGCAGCCATGGCCATAAGGAACTACTGTCTCCCAACACAGGGCCACAGCTGGTGTGACTATCAGGGACTCAGGTACAGGAGGCCCAGCCTGCCCTGTCGTCAGCTCCTGAAGTGAAAAGCCAGAGACTCATGGCATGGGGTGAGAGGCTAATGGGATCGGGCTTGCTTTTTCAACTATCCTTCTGAGGTACTAACCAGCATCCGCACACCACAGCAAGGGTCTTGGCAGGAGCCTGAGGCTAGGTGTTACCTGAGCCCACCTGGAACCTTGTCAGCACTGGATCCAGAAGATGAGACCCAGGTCTGACCCTGCCTCCAGGTCTCTGTGGCACTTGGGCAAAGTCTGAGATAGTCTGAAGCCTCAGTTTCGTTGTCTGTGAAATGGGCACAGGGCAGGGTTCTTTGGGAAGTACCTAGCACTTGACTGGTGCTCACCAGACGCTGCCCTGATCACAATGACAGCATGGAGAGGGGATGAGAAGGGCTGAAGAAGATTATTCTAGAAACCCGATGACCATCAGAGCAGATGGCTAGAACCTGACTTCTGGGTCCTGCACAGTGGCACCACCCTATACAAGAGGAGATGTCCCCTGTGCAGGAGGTGGCCCTGACCAGCACCTCCTGACAAATGGCAGGAGAAGGAAGGCCTTGCCTTTGTTCTGGATCATTGGGCCCAGATCATTCAGGGAAGGGGAAGAGGCTTAAGCTTGAGTCTCTGAAGGAAACGGGACCCAAAAGCCTAGTGTGGAAAGTAGGAGAGACCGACTCTCAGGCTGGGCTGAGGAGAAGGCTGCTGTCTTGCTCCTGGGTAGAGAGTGCTGTGGGCAGTGAGGAGTCACAGTTCAAGCCAGGGCGCATTCCTTGTGAGGGGCGTCGGGCCTCCACAGAGCCGTGGTTTGGCCTGGTGTGACTCAGGAGAGCGGCTTGCGTATAAACCTCTGTGGATGGCGTTGGACCTTTCCTTCCTGGTGTAGCTGAGGGCTCCAGGACCCAGCAGGGTGACTGCTCCTCCTCAGTGTCCAGCACCACCTTCACCTGGCCCTGGTCTGTAGCTGCTGCACGGGCGAGTCTCTTCCCTGCCACTGAGGTGCGTGGCCTGCAGAGAGCAAGGGGTGTGCCCTCACCTCTGCCACGCGTTTGTGCCAGGACCGCCACGTGCAGCTGCGTGTATCACACTACACAAGGCTGTCGGCTGAGATCCAGACTGCACACGGTACAGCAGGCCATGTATCCTGGGCTAGGGTGAGCGCTTCTTCTTCATGCTTCTCTGTAGTAACCCATGAGAACAGCCAGCCACGCACCAAGCCTTAATGGTGCTGAGACAGATGCAAGGAAAATGGGACGTGGCCTTGCACACACCATCCTGAAGTTTCTGGGTTACTTCCTGTGGGCAGGGTTTCTCTGTGTAGCCCTGGCTGTCCTGGAACCAGCTCCGTAGACCAGGCTGGCCTTGAACTCAGAGATTCGCCAGTCTCTGCTAGGATTAAAGGCATGTGCCTCCACAGTCTGGCAGCTTCCTGTTTCCTTATACTGCGGCATCTTCTCCGCCCCACAGCATCACCGGCTCACACAGCGGGCAACACAAAGTATGACCCCTGTGTAGGTACCAGAAAGTGCAGGCTCTTCAGCTGCCCAGAGCTGGGAGTGCGGGGGCGGTGTGCAGTGGTCTTCTTGTTTCTTTGAAAATGTTTTAGTATTTGTGGGTGTGTGTGTATGTGTGATGTAGTGTGTTTGTGTGTATGTGTGTGTGGTATGTAGTATATATGTGTGGTGTATAGTGTGTGTGTTAGGTATATAGTATGTGTGTGTGGTGTGTATGTGTGTGTGGTATGTAATCTATATGTGTGGTGTGTGATGTGTATGGTAGGTGTGTAGTGTGTGTGTTTGTGTGTATGTGTGTGGTATGTAGTATATATGTGGTATGTAGTGTGTGTTAGGTAGTAGTGTGTGTGTGTTGTGTGTATGTGTATGTGTGGTATGTAGTATATATGTGTGGTGTGTGTATATGTGGTGTGTGGTATGTATGTTAGGTATGTAGTGTGTGTGTGTGTGTGTGTGTGTGTGTGTGTGTGTGCTTGTGTGTTTTCAGACATACTATGGTGCCTGTTTAGAAGTCAAAGGACAGCTTGCAGGAGTCTGTCCTTCTACCCCGTGGATTCCAGGACTGGAACTCAGGTCATCAGGCTTGGTAACACCTTTATCCACAGCCATTCTGCTGGTCCCATGATTTCAGCAGAACAGACTGGAACCCTGCCAGGCCTGTGTGGGGTGGGATGGGGTGGACGTGTCTTTGGCATCACCCTGTGCACAGATGCGGGAACTGGGGCTGCGTGGGTGTGTCACTTGCCCACATGGAGGCCTGAAGTTGGCCTGGCTCTGGGATAGAGAAACAGAGTCAGGAAGCCAGGCCACCTCTTCCTCTCCTTGAAGTTGCTGACCTGGACAGCGGCCACCTCAGAAGAGCGCCTCTGGGCTTGCTGCCTCAACAGCACTTTTTTACCTTCCTGAAGCAAATGAGCAAAAGTTTTGAATTCTTGTCTTTCAGGAGCTCTGCTCCTCCCTCCCTGGCCTCCAGACTTCCCTGCCCTGTCCTGTGTGTTCTGCCCCTGGGTTGAAGAAAGAGCTGTCCACTCCAGCAGGCAATGTGGGGAGCTGGCTGCACCCTGAGGCCACGTCCCAGCCTAACTCAGCCCTCCTCTTGGAGCGGCTTCTGGAGGTCCAGGTTGAAGACTGGGGTCAAGGAGGAGAGCCACCCTGGGGGGGGGTGCTCTGGCATGGCAAGCCCTTGCCAGGCTCTGCCCTACCCTCACCCCCACTCCCCTACCCTGACCCCAGCAAAGCAGGGCCTTTATCCATCTATACAAATTGCTGGTATCTCATCTTCTTATTTAGGGCTGGCTTCGTTAGGTTGCCTGGCTGTGGCCTTACACAGAAATAAAGCCACTCAACCCCTGATCAAGGGCACAGTGAGGGATGCAAGAGGCTGGCCAGGATGATCAGAACCGCCACCCTCCACTTGGTAGGGGCCTTTGCCCACACTCTCTGTTACTTGCTGTGCAGCTGTGGGCAAATCACTTAACCTCTCTGGCTTCAATTTCTTATCTGTAGAGCAGGAATGAAGCTGGAGAACACGTCTGTCGTCATGGATAGCATGTGTGGATTAAACAACTTTCTTCTCGGCCTGGCGGTTGACTGTTGAGGAGTAGAGGGTCTGATCTGTTGGGCTGTGGTGAGTGTGTGTGGTCGTGTACCCAACAGCCTCTCCTCAACCTGAATCCTGTCTGGAGGACAGCAGGTGCCCCTGCCCCTGGATGTCTAATGGTGTACACACACCCAGTGCCCATGCTGCCTGCCTATGTCTGGACACTCTTCTCTCATCTAACTAGTGCCTTCCAGACATGGGTTATGACTGTCATGAGGCCAGGGAAGCTCAGGAGGCCGCTGGCCAGCACAGCGTGGTGATGGGGATCCCACCTCCGGAAGGTCTACTGGAGGGACGTGAACCTGTAGTGTCCAGTATTCCCACTAGAGGGCGCTGAAGTTGCAGGCATATCTACAGACAAACAGGGCCAGAGGCCACCATGCCCTGCAGGGTAACCTTTGGAGGAGCAGGAGACCCTGGAGATAGGGAGAATTATGCTAGACTGGGGATGGAGCGGCATGGGGTGAGGCATTTGCAGTTCTCTGAAGCATCTATCTAAATGTTGCGGGGCTTTGGCACCAATGGTTCCCAATGCTGCCTGACCCTCTGTGCTTCGTAGCTGAGCTGTGTTCACCTCCTCGTGGGTTTGCCTTCCCTCTGTCAATGTAGGTCGTCCGAACAGGAGGGTGGTGGGTCAGGGAGGAGCCAAGATCAACTTCCTTCATCTGCTCCAGTGGAACATGACATGTGTATACTGGCTGGTTTTTATGTCAGCTTAACACAAGCGCTATAGTCTTCTGAGAGGAGGGAATCTCAATTGAGAAAATGTCTCCGTAAGATCAGGCTGCAGGCAAGTCTGCAGGGCATTTTATTCATTACTGGCTGATGTCTGACGGCCTCGTCTATTGTGGGTGGTGTCATCCCTGGGCTGGTGGTCCTGGGTTCTATCAGAAAGCAGGCTGAGCAAGCCATGGGGACCAAGCCAGTAAGCAGCTCCCCTCCATGGCCTCTGCATCAGCTCCTAGTTCCAGGCTACTGCCCTGACTTCACTCAATGATGGGCTGTCACCTGGAAGTGTAAACAGAATAAACCCTTCCTGCAGAAGCTGCTTGTGGTCGTGATGTTTATCACAGTACTAAACCCCAAACTAGCCGCGCCGTGGTGGTGCACACCTTTAATCCCGGCACTCGGGAGGCAGAGGCAAGTGGATCTCTGTGAGTTCGGGGTCAGCCTGGTCTACAGAGTGAGTTTCAGGACAGCCAAGACTGCTTCACAGAGAAATCCTGTCTCCCAAACACAAAAGTAAAAACAACCAAACAAAACCCTCACTAAGACAGTATGTCTCCAGATCATGTTAGAATCACAGGTCCAGCCAGGCCTGGGACTCCGCATCCTTGACACTTGGGGTGCACAGTAGCTGTGTTTTCCCCGCATCCCAAATACGGGGGAGAGGGCATCCCAGGGCCTGGGTGAAGCTTGACCTGGGATGCCTTCTCATCCCTGTGCGTAGCCAAGAGAAAGCCAGCTGGCTGCACACCCACCTCTGCCTTCAGCGAGGGAAGGAAGCCAGGTGAGTGTCATTCAGTGGGGACCATGTCTATAGTCGCCTGGCTCTGGACACCCACAAATTGCCTTTGATTTTAGGTTTCAAATGGAGCCTGAAGGTGGCGTGGCCCCCTCTGCCCTGCAGAAGTTAAAGTTTAAACACTGTACTTAAGTTTACATTTGCTTACTGTGTGGAGATAAATAATGTAAGACTTACATTTTGGCTCTGTGCAACGTGGGAACAGAGATACATTTGCTGAGGGCAACGCACGCCCCTGTCTCGTTCTCAGACATCACCCTGTCCCCTACCACTCCTGTGAAGCAAACGTACTGTGTGAGTCAGGGTCCTCATCCTGCGAAGACACCGTGACCACAGCAACCTTTATAAAAGAAAGCATTTCGTTGGGGGCTGACTTGTGTTTTGGAGGTTCAGTCCATTATCATCTTGGCCTGACAACTTGATGGCAGGCAGGCAGGCAGACATGGGGCTGGACAGGTAACTGAGGGTTCTACATATCGACCATTGGCAGACAGCAAGAAGAGCAAGACACTGGGCCGGGCTTAAGCATCTGAAACCTCAAAGCCTACCACCAGTGACACACTTCCTCCAACAAAGCCACACCCATTCCAACAAGGCCACACCTCCTAATAGTGCCACTCCCTAATGAGCCTATGGGGGCCCTTTTCATTCAAACCACCACACTTAACTTTAAAAAAGCTGTTTATTTTTTTGAGACAGCATCTCATGTAGCCCAGGCTGGCCCCAAATTTATCATATAGTTAAGGATGACCTTGAACTCCTGATTCTCTTGCCTCTGCCTCCTGAGTGGTGTGGTGACAGGTGTACCCCGTTTATACAGTGCTAGGGATGGAACCCCAGGGCTTCACATGTAGAATGCTATGCAAGCATTCTACCCATTGAGCCCAGCCCCCTATGCAGCCCTTGGAGGACTCATAATGTTCAGATTCAGGGTTCTTCTGAGCCTCCCAGGTGCTGTAACTGCAGGCCTGTGCCACCCCACCCTCTTCCAGTTGACTTCTTGTTTTGACTTTTGGCCTCTTACGGAATTTTCCTATCAACAGAATCGCACACCTCTGACCTTGTGTATCTGATTTCTTTCACAAAGCATCGTGTGTTCTGGGTTCATCTGTGTTGTATAGGGTCAGTGTTTCGCCTTTTTCTTGGCCGAGTGATACAGACAAATCTGGCTGGCCGTCTCACAAGTTGCGTTTTCTGCGCTGGGCTGTAGGCCAAGCGTTCCCACCTCCCCTCTTGTGTTGACGCCGGCCCCCACCATACTGTGTGTGACATGACTGAGATTTTACACAGTCAAGCATCTTGGCTGTGGCCCCCTCATAGTGTGTGGCCAAGCTGGGCTTCTTCGCCCAGGCACTTGGGCAAGGCCTCCCAGAATTTGGGATGTGGCAAGGTGAAGGGGAGGAAGACACAGCCAGTTACAGCAGGAAGCCAGCTCTGACATGTCTTTAAGCCTGTGCCTTGAACGCTGCGTGGAAACAGTGGGGCCAGGGTACTGCCTCCCTTCTATCTTGGTTTTAGCTAGGAGCTCTGAGGTGGCCCAGACCCTTCCTGGTGCCCCAGGGCCTGGCTAGGTGCCTTCTCCTCTCCTTGTGGCATTTGGGTATGGAGCGGCTGCCAAGCCTGTTGCAGGAATGTTCATGGTTAAACCTCCCAGGTCTAGCGCAAGCTTAGTTTTATGAGCCATTTGGGCCCAGCAAAGTGATACCCTCCACAGGGAGTGTTTGCTCATAACCCGAGCAGCTGGCTGAAGCGGCCTGTGCTCTGCCCAGAGGGCTTCAGCAAATTCCTGGGGGCAGATGAAGAAGCCCTCAGAATGGGTAGTCCCTGGAGGCCAGACCCAAGGATACCCACAGTTCCTGGAAAGTATAGACCCCTGACATCCACGGATGCAGGCACTTTTGTCCCCAGTGGGAGGAGCATCCACCCAGATGAGAGGTGATGACGGCTTAGACAACAGTCTGTCCTGGGGGAGGCATGAGGGGACAGTGCTGGGGCAAGTCCAGCTTCCCCACTGTCCTGTCTACTCCTGTGGGGACAGGGATGTCTGATTGACATTCCTTTCTGCATCTCTGTCACCGTCATTTACGTGGTAACCTACCCTGGCAGCTGGACTGTCTCCCAGGGTCCCTAGCTTGGTCAGGGCCGTGGAATGAGATCACCCTTCTAGCCTGTGACCCAGGCCCAGGCTTTCACGCCCTGTTGCATGAACCTAAGACACAGGACCATGCCCTGCCTGCCTTTCCACCTAGCCTGTGAGGCCAAGCCTAGCCGGACGCCGTGCAGACCTCACGCTCTGTGTCCAGCTGGGGGCGCCCAGGTATCTGTCCTGACCAGTTCTTTAGAGGGAAGCCCTCTAGAGCAGAGCATGCTTTGGGGTGTCTGCCTGCTCACCTACATGCTCAGCCCCTGGCAGGGCTGCCACCCCACAACCCAGATTGTCCTTTTTCAGTTTCCTATCTGAATGTCATGTGTTTGGAGTGGGTTGGGGGCTCTGGGAAGGGAAGGAAAAGGTAAAAGAGAAGGGGGAGGGAGAGCTAAAGGCGGAGGGAGGGAGAGACTCTTCCTGAACGCGCACTCTAATCTTCTCCCCAGCGGTTCAGCTTTCAGGAGCCCCAATTAATCATTATTAATTTAATCCGGAATGACTCAGCCACGTTCTGACAGAGACCAGCCAGGATTTATCCCACCTGTTCAGGGACGACCTTATCAGAATTCAATGGGTCGTCATTGCCTAAGTGAGGCCCCTCATGGATCTGTCTGTGGGGATTTACTGAGGCCAATAGTTTCCAGGGCATCTCTGCATCTTCTCCAGGGCTGAGTCATGTGGCCACAAGGCTGCAGGGCTAGGGCTTCCTACTGGAAGGACTGGGAGGGGCCCAGGATTCTGCATTTTTCATAGGCACCCCGCAAGGGATACAGAATGGGGGTGGGGACTCCTCTTAACACAAGAATGTGTGAGCTCCCCAAGGTCAGTCCTTGTCTTTCTATAGCAAGCAGGCAGGCGGCATCCACTGCTTTAACAAATAGCCCCACGTCTGCAGTGGTTCCTGTAGTGAACATGTTCATCCTTTTTAGCCAGGCATGGTGATGGTGCAGGCCTGTAATCCCAGAATTTGGGAGGCTACAGCAGGAGCATCGCAAGTTTGAGGTCAGCACAGGGCTATAGCCTGAGGTCCTCTGTAATGCTTGCCAGGAAAACATCCGGCTGGATGTGTGCTCTGTGTTTGTGTTTGTGTGTGTGTGTGTGTAATCCTGGCAGTAGTGAGGCAGACAGGAGGATCCCTGGGGCTCAATGGCCACCCAGGCAAGTCTGCTTAACAAGTTCCAGACCACTGAGAGGGACCTTGTCTCAAAACCTAAGGTAGTCGGCTCCTGAGGGAGGTTCCCAGGCAGTGGCCTCTGGTCTCCATCTCTGTATGTGCACAAATACACGTACATATGCCTCGAACAAAAACCGCATATTCTTGCTGACACTGTGGTCCAGCAAGTGGCCCTAGGGCCCTGGCCCTGTGTGTCCTGGGTCCCAAAGTTCCCACTGTGTCCAACTGGCCAGTGATGCAGGGAATATGGGCCGTAGTGACAGCTTCCCCCTGTCCTGCAGTAAGAAGTGCTGTGTGGCCCTGTCAGAGGAAGGAGAAGGACGTGGTGCCCACCATCTGCCTGGGCCCAGGCCTAGCATGTTCCTGGCAATCGGAAGAAGTAGCCAAGTAACCCAGTGTCTTCCCTCGTGGCCTGTGGCCTTTCCCTTGGCTGTCGCTCTGTTGGACCATCTGCATCTCCAGCCCCAGTTCCAGTCATGGAGAGGTCAGGAAGTGGGCCCATCTTTGGGGTTCTCTGCTGAGTCACACCGGACCGGTCTACCATGGAGCTGGCTGGGTGTGGCTGCCCTCCGGTGGTCAGCGGAGGCGCTGCTCCTTCCTGTCTCCTGCACGAAGCCCTCCCTGCCACCAGAGGGCGCAGGAGTGCGCTCCTCTGCACTGACCCTGTGGTTTCAGTTACCCAGCACATAGGCAAGCCACATGAGGTGACTGTTACTTGACAAGACCCTGCTGTGTACCAGTGATGATGTCTGCACTCATTTCTTGGCCCTTCATAGCACCCACTGTGTGCACATTCAGGTTGCTCCCATTTTACAGTTAAGGAAATTGAGGCATCAGGAGGAACTGACACCTTCCAGGCAAAGGCCGTGGAGTGTATGTGGGAGGAGGAGCTGGTGGCGTGGTGGCATGCACCTGCAGCTTGTCGCTTTCTGAGGTGCCTGAATGTTGGTCTGACTGGGATCACCCATGAGGCCAGGAGGCCTCCCAGGAATTGTGGGCGTCCTCTCTCAACCTACTGTAAGGGGGAAATTCTTACCCATTTATTAAGGGTTGACTCTTCCTCCCACCCCCATGGCTATACCTGGTGGGACCCAATCAGGAAAAGAGAAGAAATCCAGACTGAGTAATTACTTTTCTCTTTGTTCTGACAAAATACCTAAGAAAAGCAAGGTAAGGAAGAAAGGGTTAGTTTTATCTCACGGTTTGAGGATGCAGTCCATCATGGCAGGGAAGGCATGGTGTCAGGAGCGGGAGGCAGCTGGTCACATGACACCCAGCCAGGAAGCAGAGAGAGATGAACACTGGTGCTCAGCTCACCTTCACCAGTCTGGGACCCCAGCCTGTGCCGTGGTGCCACCCTCATTCAGAGTGAGTTGTTCCTCCTCGATGAACTTAATCTAGAAATTTCCTCCCAAATGTGCTCAGAGACTTAGCTGAGCCTGATCTTGTCACGTGACAACCAGTAGGCACCGTTACGAAGATTGACCCCCAAAAGTGGTCTTTGAGAGGAAGCTCCGCTGGATCGCCCATGAGTATCCAAAACACATACGTGCTTTGCTGAGTCTGTTTACACGGGCTACTTTAGAGTTACTTTGGAGGCAGAGGCGAGGAGATTGTGAGTTCAAGGCCTGCCTGGACAACTTGGACAGTTTACTGAGACTGTCTCTAATAATCATAATCATAATCATAATATGCTTAAAGAGAGCTAAGGATGTAACTCAGGGATAAAGGACACACCTGTACGAGTGAAGTCCTGGGTTCAGTACCCAGGACAGTGGCCAAAAAGCAAACAAGAACAAAACACCAAAAAAACAACTATGGGCTAGCAAGATAGCTTAGCTGGGTGGGGTGTGCTTCCTGTTAAGACGGAGATGTCCTGAGTTCAATCCCCAAGATCCAGCCCTCTGAGCTGTCCTCCGACCTTCTCGTGCACATAGTGGCACATGCACACATATACATACCACACAAATAAGCGGATGGATGACTAAATAAATCAATGTAATTTTTTAAAAAACATTACTGTGTGTTTTCATTGACGCTCTACCTGTGCAAGTCCTACCGGTTCATGATCTTGAATTCTGTCTGTTTCCATTCAGTCAGTCTAAAGCAGAAGACTTTGACCAGAAGCCATTCTGGGGTCACCAGGTCAAGGTCAGCTCCTTAGATACTATGTGGCTGTTACCACGACCCACAGAGGAGGTTCCCAGCTGGCCTGCATGGTCACAGGGGAAGTGCTAGCCTCTGGGGCAATTAGGCTTTCCCCAGCTCAGGTGGGTCTGTGGTGGTGCAGCGCATGCTCCTGGCTCTGTTTGGTGACAAGTCACGGATACAGCTTCATGGGACTTCAAAGCTGACCTGGGATTAGCGTTTGACTACAGGCCAGGAGACTGCATTTGTGACCTGGTCTTGGCTGCCTATGGATTGGTGAGACTCTAAAGATGGAATGATGGCCAGGTGGGCAGATTCAAGTTGCCTGCCTGCCTGCCTGCCTGCCTGCCTTCCTTCTTTCCTTCCTTCCTTCCTTCCTTCCTTCCTTCCTTCCTTCCTTCATTCATTCATTCATTCTTTTAGTGCTGAGACTGCAGCCCAGGAGCCTTGAACATGCTGGGCACACGCTCCACCCCAGCCTTTAACTAACTGTATTGCAACTGTAGAAAGGAGGCCGTGGATGTAGCTCAGTGGGCAGAGTGCTCACCTGGCATGCCCAAAACTCTCGGTTTGATCCCCAGGACCCCACTAGCTGTGCGAGCCTGTAATCATAGCCCTGGGGAGGTAGAGGCAGGAGGATCGGAAATCCAAAGTCATCCTCAGCCACACAGCAAATCCTAGGCTTCCTGAACCTCGTGAGAGCCCGTCTCAAAAACAAGTAACGCCAAGGAATGCCACTGTGGTCGGCTGGGTCCATCGGCCGCCGTGAGCTGCCCGGAAGTGGCATTCCTGCCACCAGGGCCTGTCCTTCCTGCGGCCCTCTGCAGACACTATTGGAGATGAATGCTCTCTTGTTCATTCCTGCCTCCAAGCTGGCTCTCAGGGCCTGTGCTGTAGAGCCTACTGTCGGACAGCCCTGTGATAGGCAGTGGACAGGCGGCTGGCAGCCTGGGGCGGGGGACTCCTGGGGCTGGTGACACACCCGAGAAGTGTCCATTGTGCCCGGCAGCTGATGTGGCTACAGCTGGCTAAGTAACAACTACCCCTCCCTCGCCCACCCCGGGGCTCAGGAACAAGCATCTCTTCTTACAAAAAATAAAAAAATAAAAAAAGGAGAACTGACAGGGGTCACGGCCGAGCTTTCCACATGACCTGCCTGGGAACAGAGCGCGTCTTTGTTAATCCAGCCGCCTGTCAGTCGGGCCTCTGAGCTGCATAAGCCACTTAGCACAGCCTCACCCCTGACCCGCCCCACTGTCCCTGCTGGCCCGGCGCTCTGAAGCCCTGCAGGGCTTGGCCTCCTGCCAGCTGCCCCGCAGCTGCTCCCGAGGCCCCCAGGCCTCACTGGTCCACCATACAAGAGAGGACCCTGGACAGGCTCCCCTGGAGTGGTGACGTCACTGCTGGGGGCCTGACCAGCTCCAAGATGGCAATAGCAGCCAATGGCCCCCTCGAAGGTTGTAGGATGGAACTGTCCATCGGGATCAAGTGACCACTGTGCCCTGGGAACGCTGTGTTACTGTCCACTTAGCCTTGCGACTGCATCCCCATCCCTGTGAGGCGCCTCCCGTCTCCTCAGACACTCATCCTGTGCTGTTGTTTGCCTCCTCCTTGCTTGCTTTATCTCCTACCAGGACACCTGGACTTCCCTGGTGGAGGGGTTCCAGCTGTTCAGTTTGAGGGGTTTCCAGCGCGAGAGCCCAGGGGAACTTTTGACCACCTGGAAAACTAGGTTAGACCTAGCCAGGGCCCCAATGCCAGGGTCAGTGGCGTTGGCACTGCCTTCTCAAGCTTTGTGTGCTAGCCAAGGGGCTGGAGGGGATGGGGCTGGGGAGCCAGAGGTCTAGGGGTCCAGGGGTCCAGAGAGCAGCAGTCACCGGAGTTAGGGCCTTCCCAACTTCACTTACTCCTGTTTGCTTGGTGACCTCTGAGGGACTCTTCTGAGGACATGAAATGGGTCCCATGTATTCGTGGAGATTCTGTGCACTCAGATCAACACTGGCAGGAGTCGTCAGACTTTCCTGTCCCCTCCCTGCCCAGGGCTAGCTGTGCCAAGGCAGTTCCTACGTAAGACTCTGGGAAGGTATGCCCAAAGTGCCCAGGACAAAAAGGAAGCAGGTCTCAGAGCATGGAGCCCACGGGTCTGTGGAGCAGTGGTCTCCCTGAGACGAAGGACTGGTGTCCCCCAAATCTCACAGTCGCTCCAGGACCACCGGAGTGTGTAGTCAGCACCTTAGCTGTACAGGCCCCAGAAACGCCCAGGGTACTCTCCCGGGAGGGGAGAGGCAAGGGCTCCCCAGACTCTACAGCCATTTGTGGGGTGAGGTTCTTATCCCATCTCTGCCCCCACCCCCAGCAAAGCCTCATCTTCCCTAATGTGCTGCTGTGCAGTTTGAGTTCTATGGTCCACATGGAGCCAAGATTCCGGTGTCCCTGGGGCTGTGTGACCCTCCTGGGGTTCACCTACTGCTGTGTATTGCCTCCTCAAAGCCTCAGGCACCTTGCCTAACCCTCTTCCCACTGTTTGGGCAGGACTGCTGCTGCCCAGAGACCACCCTGGTGGAAGTACCAGCATGGCCTGTCCCACTGGGTGGCAGCCAGGCCACTTCGGCCTTCTCCCTCCCGTACAACAGGTCCTTTCATGTTGTCTGCCCCAGGAAGCCAGCAGAGTCATTCTGCCCCCACTTCACTTCCCCTTCCTGCCCCCTCCCTGTCCTTTATGAGAGGTCTTCCTGCCCTGATGGTCATTCTGGGACAGCTGGAGGGACATCAGGCAGGGAGAGAGGGAAGCAAGGATTCTGGGGCCAACCGAGGGCTGCACCATCAGGACACGTTGGCAGGAATCCAGCCCCATAGGGCACTGACTGGAAGCGCCTGGGCATCTCTCATGGCCAAGGCCTGGCTTCTGCCTCCCTCTAGCCAAGGCTGAGCTGTCAGTAAGCACCCTGGGTGCACAGGACCCTTAGTCATGGCCATCTGTGGGGCAGAGAACCTGAGGGACCTAAGACACATGAGCAGGTCCTGGGATGTTACAATACTGTGCTGGTCTTGACTCGTGTGTGTGTGTGTGTGTGTGTGTGTGTGTGTGTGTGTGTATGAGAGAGAGAGAGAGAGAGAGATTAAGGTCTTCCTTGCTCCTGTTTCCTTCAGAGAACCTGGTAGGTGGTGGGGAGGAAAGGATCAGAGGAGAAAGGCGGTCTGTCAATCATCAGTCACCACAGAAGCAGCTGGATCCCGAGGCCCACGATGCTCACATCGCCCAAGTGCAAGCTGGTAGATAGCTTTTCCCCCAGCATCCTGGTGCAAAGTTCTCTGGCTCGGTATTAATTTGACAGTCTCAGGGGTAGGTGGCAAGGAAGTCAAGACTCAGCCCGGTGTGCTGTGAAGGACAACAGATCACTGTGCATTGGTAACATTTGGGGCTCCCACATATGTACACACATGAGGATGCATGCGGTATGAAGGCAGGCTCCTTCCGACCTGTCCACAGCCTCTAAGGGCTCTTCAGCACTCCGGGAACTGGCCCTCGGTCCCTCCCTCGGCTTCTGCTGGCACTCTCTCATCTTACCTCCCAGGCAGCTCCCCTGAGGGCCATCCTGCCTCTATCTTCTGGGGCATCTGCAAGAGACTCAGCTGCCAGAGGGACCAGTTCTTCCTGGCTCCAAAGCTCCTTATCTTGATCAAGCCACAAACAGTCCTGGCCTTTGCATCTGCTGTTGCTGATGAAGGGAGACACTTAGGATGAGGGAGGTACACACCAACCACATGCTCAGGGCAAAGCCAAGGCCAGGCTAAGATCCTTATTTGGTGCAGAAGTACCCAAGCGGGCCTGGCCATGCCCACTGTAGACACTAAATGCTGAGGGGCCAGTGACCTATCTCTGGCTTCAGGCTTTTGCTGGAGGGCACCCCAGGGGCCTCTGTGGGTTGAACTCTAGCAGTCATCTGTATGTGGACTCACTTCAGAGCTGCTTTTTTGTTCCTTACATGGAAACTTTTGGACCTCTGTCTACTTACGCACATCACAGCTGTCCCAAGGGCACAGTGAGGTCCAGAGAGCCTGTGGCATCTCTGTAGGACAGGCAGTTGTGGAAGGCTCTTTCAGCTTGGCTCAGGGATGACCCCTTTCTGAGTGTCAAGCAGGCTGGGTCAGGGTAGAAAGGACTGCTAGTAGTCAGGAGGCCAGCAGGGGGCAGCAGGGTCAGTGCTGGGACCTTTCATAGGTCAGCAGGTGTCCTCCTGGAGGCTCTCAGGCCATAAAACTTAGCAAGACTGAGAGTTGAGACCCCTGAGGTTAACTCCACCCCACCCCACGGAGCTGCACAGGGTCTATCCTAGGTGGGCCAGGATGGTCCCTGAGTGTAATAGGCAAAGCTAGCAGAACCTGTCTGACTTGGTTTCTACCCAGTGTGGTGCAGAAGGCACCATGTAGTCCAGATGGGGAAAACAATTTTCACACAAGACAGTGGGGATGTAAGGGGAGCCAGGAAACACCTCGACCGTAGGCTATCCACCACCTCAGGCTCTTGGTTTCTTTTTAACTTAAAGGGTGTGTGTGCGCATGTTTTTAAATGATTTTGTATTTTTTTTATTTTATTTAAAGTTTTTGTTGTGTTTTGCATTTTATTATTATTATTATTATAGTATTTTGTTTTCATATGTCTCTTTATATGAGTGCGGGTGCCCACAGAGGCCAGAAGAAGGTGTTGGATCCCCTGAAGTAGAGCTAAAGGGAGTTGTGATTCACCCAACGTGGGTACTGAGAACCCATCTTGGGCCATCTGCAAAAGCAGCAAGTGCCCTTATGTGTTGAGCCATCTCTCCAGCTCCCCGTGGAGGACCTGTGGAGGTACACGCTCAACCTGGGCACAGGGCAAAGTGGTGCACAGGGTAGGCACTCACTGAATGGGGGACAGCTGTTCTGCCTGATCAGAACCTGAGAACCCTGTGGGCCACAGCCTGAGCTTCTAAGCATGAATCCACCCAGTCCTGGCTCCTTAACTTGCCTGCCTCACCAGTATCCCTTCCACTAGCCAGGCCATTGGTGCTAGAACCTTCTCTAGTCTGCCGGCCTAACAAAGGACTAGGAAGCTTTCAGGAAACCGAGAAAGGGGGTATGACAAAAATAATAACATTGGCAAAGGCGTGGCGGTGACCAGAGCAGGCAGGAGTCAGACAGTGTTGGGTTGGGGTCATGGAGCCATAGACAAAAGCACCCATGTTTTATTTGTTTGTTTGTTTATTACTACTGTGGAGGGTGGAGAGAGCACAAGCCATGGTATGCACTGCGGAAGCCAGAGACAACTTTGTGGATCCTTCCATCTTAACATGGGGCCCAGGGATTGACCTGAGGTTACCAAGCTTATCCTGTAAGAAACACCTCTGTGCCCACCTCTACCCCACCCTGGCTGTACCTCCTGTGGCCTGCAGCCACCAAGGTCAGTGGAGGCCAAGCAGCTTCTCTTAGATGAAGCTCTGGGGACAGCTGTCTCTGGAAGACAAGGCCACTCGGTGCCCCATCTTCACTACTTTGAAATGGGGTACAACAGTCACTGGGAACCCAGTGAGGCTCTCTGGGACGGCTTGGCATGCAGTGTGTTCTCTCCTTGGGTTAGCATGGGGTGGTGTGGTTGTGCCAGGCCTCAGTAGAAATCAACAAGGTCTCAGCTCCTCAGCCCTCTGTGGTTTAACCAAAGCTGGCATTCAGGGGGGAATCCATGTCCACTAGTGCCTGGCCACCTTAGCCATCAGCTCAGGTGGAATGAGTTGACCTTCCATGACCTTGGGCCCCATGGTCTCATCATATAAGGCTACAGTACCTCACCGCCACTGGCCACCCTGTCCCTGAATGTTCCCAGTTTGCTGAGCGGTTTGTAGGTCAGGTCCAGGCAGGGATAGGTGCTGTCTTCCGGTCCTGGGTTAATCCTTTGAAATCAGCCCTCTGTAGTTGAAAAGGTTGGGTTGGTAACCTTGAGACGAACTTGTCTCAATGTCCCTCACCCTTTCCCTTTCCTCCTCCCTAGAGAATGGGTCACAGTTTCCAAGCCAATGACAATACCAGGACACAGTGACCTGGGTAGGCTGGTACAGTGCAAGTCATTTCAGAAGCTTCCCGATAAGAGTCACTGCGTAGGGAGGCAGTTAAACTGGTATACAGTCAGTCCCCAGCTTGGGCCAGCATGAGAACTGGCAACTGGGTCATTGTTTGTGCTGAACGGAGGAGACCACGGGCCTGGTCACTGTGTCACAGAGGAGCTGGCTCCTGGGACACCTGCCATTTATCTGACAGGTGGCACCCGACTCTGGGGACCCCAGGCCTCCAGTGAAGCATTCTGTCCCTTGGGCCCTGTGCAGGCTCAGAGCCTGGTGCAGCTGCCCGCACACATCTGTCAGTTTGAGAGCTCTCCAAGCAGATGTCGGGAGGCACAGCTGTGTGCAGACTCTCACGTGCACATTCTGTAGGCCACACGGCGAGTGTCTGAAAAGCCACAGAGATGTGCTCAATCCCAGTTCTAGAGGCCACAGGGAAAGGGCGGGGTGCTGTCTCCTTGGAGACCTCCCAGGAGGATCCTCTTGCTCACAGGGGCTCCAGCATTCCTTGCCGTGTGACCTTGTCACTCTTTATGGCCTCTCTGGCTCCTCCTCTCTCAGAAGTACTTCTATTGGACCCCCCATGTCATTGTGACCCCATTCTTTTATCTATATCTACAAAGATGGGATTCTGGGGAGCTTGGTGTTGAAGGACCACTTTAGGCCACTACACTCGGCCTAGCAGATGTGATCTCAGAGGTTAACACCTCTTCTGTCTCCTTCTCTGCTGCTCTGACCTGTGAGCCTCCGGCTGCCTTTGAAGCACCAGGCACGGCCCAGGGCTTCTGTGCCTGCTGCCTCTCCCACCCAGACCACACTTAGACAGTCCCTCCTTGCTCTTAATTCCTGTATCTTCCTCCCTTCTGGCTGCTTGCCACCTGCACTCTGTGGATTATTTTTTCAGACTCTGCCATAGCTCGGCACCTGGAAGAATAAGGGCTTTGTGACTTTCTTGTCCTCAGTTCCTAAAATAGTTTCTGGTATCTAGAACCTCCTCAGATCAGTCCGTAGGCTGAACATGTGCTCTTGTGGCTTGCACGTCCAGGCTTTGGTGCCCAGGGGTCTTCTCAGAGGCTAGGAAAAGGGAGACAGGGAAGGGAGGAGAGTCAATAGCATACCCTGATCTTCAGCCCTGTCTGTTCGGCTCTTGGCTGTTTTACGCATGTATATGTGTTTGAAGAGAGAAGGGGGCACTGGAGAGATGGCTCAGCAGTTAAGAGCGCCGACTGCTCTTCCAGAGGACCCAGGTTTAGTTTCCTGCACCCACGTGGAGGCACTCAACCATCTGTAACTTCAGTTCTTAGAGTACCTGTCGCCCTCTTCTGGCTTCTACAAGTACTACATGAATGTGATATCCATGCAGGCAAATAGCCTATACACAGAAAATAAAAATAAATCTAAGAAAAGAAAAAGAAAGAAGAACGGGTAAACCACATTGTCAGTCACACCTTCACTGCCCCACTGGACAGACAGACGCTGAGACTCAGAGGTCAGGACATGCCCCTAAGAGTTCTTGCTCTAACCTGCTCCAAATTCTGCTCTGATTACCAGGCCCACACCTGCTCCAGGCCTGCTCCCGCTCCTCCCTCACCGAGGTGTGGGGACAGCTCTGGCTCAGGACCTGCCTTGGTAGAAGGCGCCCAGTCTCTGCACCATACAGCAGTCAGGATCCCAGGGGTTAGGACTGGGTGGGCCTCTGCAGCCTCCGAGAGCCAGTGTTCATTTCCAAGTTCAACATCACCCTTTGTCAGCTGCCAGCCCCGTGTCATATGACACCCATTCCAAGAACACACAGCGTCCTCTGACGCGGTGGTGGCCAGTCTGGGTCTGATGGAGCCTTGTGGGTCAGTGGGCGTGGAGCCGGCCACCCAGGGTGTCCCTGAGTTTGAGGAACCTTCTGGAAACGTTGTAACCAGCCGCACTGCCTGTACTTACAAACTTTGTTGCAAAAGAAAATAAACGGATGACTTCACCAGAGTGGTGTACTGCCGGGCTGAGTAGATAGCTTCCTGCCACCTCCGGGAGGCTGCCAGCTTCTGGCACCGCTCAGGTTGCCCTGAGGCCTTGTTCTCTATCAGAGGCCTGATGGCTGGAGAGCTGTTTTTCACCGCCCATCTGAGGAAACTGAGGCTGGGGTGACTTCAGGCTGTCTGTGCATCAGGAACAAACTCTGCCACCTAGCTCTTAAAACAGCCCCCCAGGAATCAGCAGCAAAGGGAGCCCTTGTCTGCAGCTCCTGCATGATTGTGGCTTGTGGCAGAGACAGGCCTCAGAGGCACTGCTCAGAGTGGCTCTCAGGTGAGCCGGAGCTTTTCTGATCCAGGTCCAAACCCCAAGCCAGGCCTTGGAGCAGATACAGAGGGAGAGGTGGTCTGGAGGTAGACATTTCTGATGGCAAACACTAGGCATCTCTACTGCCTTCTGATGGTTGGGGAGAACATGAGGTGGTGGGCCCGCCCATATAGGCTGCCCTTTGGTGGGGTGAAAGGTGAAAGGGTTGGAGGTTGGATTCTGGTCCGTTAGAGCTTCTGAGTCAGACACTGAGCAGTAAGCTAGATGCTAGTGTAGGTTAGAGGCGTGTCCAGGGCTTTCCAAAGGAGAAGTTGTGGGTGAAGTACAGACCTAGCCTGAGGCCCTTGCTGTGGGGGTCTGCCAGTACCCTGAGGCACAACCTGTGACTGAGTGTGGCAGTCCCAGAAGGAAGCCTGGCTTCCTGCTGTACCCAGAATGTCATCCTGTCTCCAGTGGCAGTCTCGTGGCTGCTTTTCCTCCACTCTATAAATGTACAGCAGAGGGGCTGGCTACCTGGCCAATTGCTGCACAGCTTCCAAGGCCAGTGAGACTGGGGCCTCACATCCAACAAGGAGCGTTCTGTACCTTCTAGTTCCTTTGCACGGGAAAACAAAACCACTGGAGATGCTACTGTACGCACAAAAGGCTGCTAAAGCAATGATAGCCTGTTGTAAGTGCTGACAAGGACTTAAAGAAACCCAAGCCCTTACCTACTCCTAGGGGGAATCACAGGGCAGCTGCCTGCTAAGAGAGGCCAAGAACCCAAAGCCACCATGTGACCTAGCGAGTCCCAGGAGTGCTCCCTGGAGAGTGGAAATTCAGGCATCAATGCAGCTGCAGTCGTTGGAACCTACTAGGGAAAACAGCACACAAGTCCAGCCGTGAAGGGCTGGACCAGGTGTGACAACTGACTACAGGGTACCAGATGGGAAGCTAGACACAGGAGGCCATACAGCATGGGACTCTCACTGGTCTGAACTGAAACCCAAAGACAGGAAGCAGGTGGGAGGGGCATACTGAGTGACTGCTGTGGGTGGGTTTCGTTTGAGGGTGATGGAGCTGTCTGTAGAGGGTGGTGGGAGCTGTATACACTGTAAGCATTTGCCATCATGCTGAGGGGCATATATGTAAATTCTGCCTGACCATACCCCCAGGCCTCCACTGGAGGATTCTGGGCTGATAGTCAGGGACTCTCTTTCAAGCCCATTGCCATCCTTTTCCTTTTTGCCCCCCCCCTTTTTTTTGTCCAGTTGGGTCTTGCTGGGCTTTTCGGGCTAGCCTTGAATTTGTTCTGTAGCCCAGGTTGTGCCTGTCTCAGCCCCTTGAGTAGCTGTGTTGACAGGCCTATGTCACCAGGCTGGGTCAGGGGGCGTTGCACGCTGCTTCCTGCGTTCCATCTGCTTCTGACTCAGGCCTTATTTTCTCTCTAGGTTCTCAGGGCATCATGACCATAGATGTCTTTTTGTTTGGGGGGAAGCCGTGAGTGAGCCAGACACAGCTAACTCCATACCGGGCCACAGCTTCCCATCCAACACTGAAGACTATGATCTTTTTTTTTAAATTTTTTTTATGATTTATTTATCTTTTATTTTATGTGCATTGGTGTGAAAGCGTCAGATCCCCTGGAACTGGATTTTCAGACAGTTGTGAGCTGCCATTGGGTGCTGGGAATTGAACCTGGGTCCTCTGGAAGAGCAGTCAGTGCTCTTAACCGCTGAGCCATTTCTCCAGCCCCTGAAGACTATGATCTTGACAGAGGATATTTAAGTCCACTTTAAAATATATATATAATCTCAAAATTTTTACAGAGGTAGAAAAATGGCCTGGCTGTTCTACATAATGTCTTTTTATTATGACGAGTGCTCTCCTAGAAATCAAGGCTGTCCTGGCCTGTGTGACATGTGGCTGTCATTGGCCTATCTTTCCCACTGGGGAGGGGCAGGAGCCTCCAGCCTCTGAATGCCAGTGCCCCCACTTCTGGTTGTGTGACCTCCAGCAAGCGACCCAACATCTCTTTTTCTCAAATGCCGTGTGCATACAATGGAAGTGGTTCCGTCTGGAATCGAGTAAGTGTAAATGTGAATATTCTTTTGTACTGTCGTCAGCAAGGCATTCGTCACAGGTATCTGTCTCGTGCTAACTGCTGTGGGGTCCCAATCAGATGAAGCCCCAGATCCTGCCAGGGCATATTGCCTCCAGCCTCCTACCCCTGGGTTGCAAGTCACCCCCAGCGTGGCAGCTTCCTAGGGCTGGAGGAACTGATTGCAAGACGGTGGGGTGACCTCCCAGATGGTAGGGTGCCCTCCAAGATGGTGGAGTCACTTGCCAACTTCTTCTGAGGCTGGTGGGTCTAATTTACTCCTCCCGTTCCCTCCCTGTAGGCACTTGGGGTTCCTGGTTCCTGAAGCCTCAAAACCAAAGTGCTGAGGAAAGTGGGCAGGAGCTCTGCCATTGTCAGGGCGAGACTCCCAAGTCACATGTAGTCCCTTCTGCAGATTCTGTGCCCTGCCCCTGCCAGGTTTAAGGACAGCTCGGGAGAGTCTGGGAAGAGCACATGGAGTGGGGATTTCTGCACAGCTTGGCCCAGCTCACATCTAGTCTGTGCTTTTGTTGTGACCACAAGGCTAGGTGGCTGTGTGCAGGTGACCTGACCCTGGCCATTCTCTCTGCTCTACGGATGGACAGAATGTGGGTCAAACGTGCATCCCCTGCTGGATGCTGGGGGAAGGATGGCATGCCCAGTGGCTGTGGTGACAGTGACCTCAGAGACCTTCAGTCTCCCTTTCGTGATGACCTTACAGAGTGACATCCAGCAGGCAGGCGCTAATGTGCGCTTGACAGCTCCCGGCACAGAGTGTTGAGTGGCCTGGGTCCTGCTGCTTGGAGCAGGAGGCAGAGTGGGAGAGCCTGGGAAAGGAGAGGGCAGGGAGGGAGGCCTCCCCTCCGCCCACCTTCCTGAGATACCCCCACTACAGGCAGAGCCAGTGGAGCCAGATAAAGGCCCAGCAGGGGCCAGAGGAGGCTTTCCCACAAAGGCTGCTGAGAGGCCTTTCTCTCTCTAGCCTCCACACTCCGGGGCCTTTCAAGCTATTCAATGCCTCCAAATGGGTGGGCGGGGCCTCTGCCTTGCTAGCAACCCCAAGGCACATCCATTTATTTAAAAGGAAAAAGAAACACACACACACGCACACACACACAACCCACACACATTATGTTCTAGAATATTCTGCCAGAGTGCAGTTTCCTCTATGGTTCCCACTGTGTCTGAGAGGAGGGGAGCATGAGGCCCGCAAGCTGCCCTGGGGTAGCTGTCCCTTGCAGAAACTAACAACTCCCTCCGGAAGCCTCCAGTACCTGATTGGATGGGTCCAGATCCAGACTGCCCTGTACTCCCAGCAGCTGCTTCCTCCAGCCAGGAGAGGGGGAGCCCTTGGTCCAGGCTATAGAGCTAGCTTATGTCTTCTGCTCTGTAACCCCTGACCATTGCATGCCCCTTAGTGGCTTCTGCCCTATGCCTCTAGATCCCTAGGGCCCTAGGGACAATGCTCCCTACAGTATTCGGATGTCACTAGCTCTGAAATAGGTCAGCAGCCCCACCCACCTGGGCCTCAGTTCCCCTGACATGGAGCTGGTGGGTGCCATCAGGATGGTGTGGGGTCTCGTACTGCACCCAGACCTGGAGGCTATGGGCCCTGGGGTCCTGGCAGGGCTAAGGAGAGCTCAGTAAGGAGCCCTGGGGGCGCCGCTGGCCTGGTGAGGCAGGAGTGGCTGGCAGTGCCAGGCTCATTAGCCCGCCTGCAGAGGGGATTAGGGAGCCAGCCTGCAGGGCTGCAGTTATTAAAGGCTCCGCGCTAGGTAAACACCAGGCGCTTCCTTTCAGAGCCGCACCTGCTAATTAGAGGGCAAGGAGCTCATTAAAACAGTAACTCTGGGGAATGCCCAGCAAGGAGGAGGGTGGAATGATGTTCAGGGACAGAGGGCAGGAGCTTGGGGCAGAGGGGGCAGGTGGTGGGCAGGAGATCCTCCCTCCTTGAAGGCTGAAGGAACCCCCACTTCTTCCACCTTGCACAAGGCTGATTCTTCTAGCTGCCTGTTGGCTTTGGGGACCCATGAACCCTTCCTGTTGACAGTGATCGTGGGGTACAGCCACAGTGGCCGAGGGCCAGCTGTGTGAGGTCAGGCAGGGCCCCGTGTCCGTGTCCAGCTCCCCTGGGCCATAAGACGGGGAGTGTGCAGATGGTCCTCATGATTGTGCAGGGCTAGCGAGGCGGGGGTGGGGTGATGGGGTGTGGAGAGGAAACAAAGGGGAGAGATGCTGCCGGCACAGAACGGAACCTCAGATCTGTGATGGGCTTAAGAGGCTGGAGGGTGAGGGAGGCAGCCCCTGCCAACAACAGTCTCTGGAAGCTGAGAAGATAAAGCAGATGGCCCCAGGGCTGTGGGGAGGCCAGCCCTGCCAAGCCTGAGATTTCAGCTCCTAAAATCAAGTCAGACTAGAGATCTCCCTAACTGTCAGTGGGCCAGTGTCTGGTTCTGAACCTCTAAGTTTGGGGTCACTTTTTAGAGCAGCCATGGCAGCGAATACCTTGGCAAGGTCAGTGGCTGTACTTGCTTCTACCGGAAGCCTTGTGCCCTTCTTAGAGTGCGACACTCTGCCTGTGAGCCCCACATCCCACCTCAGAGGTCCTCGCCCATCCTCAGCACACCTCACCCATCCTCCGAGCCCCTCACTCATCTTCACAGCCCCTTCCCCATACTCAGAACTCCTCTCCCATACTCAGAACCCTGCTCCCTCTTTGGGTACCCTGGCCTGGTCTTCTTGCCAGTCTTTCTGAGTTTCCCTCCTCCCTTCCCTCTCCCTTGCTTGGGTGTCTGAGAGGTTTCTGGAAGCCTGTTCACAAGTGAGGATTTCCCTGCATAGCCCCAGACTTGTAGAGCCCAGTGTCTCACATTCAGAGCCTGGCCTTGGGGCTAGATGTAATCCAAACCAGCCAGTCTGGAGTTAGCAAGAATTAAGTTCATCCCTTGCTGTGTGACCTTAGGCAAGACTCCTAACCTCTCTCTGAGCTCAGGCCCTCATCTGCAGGACATCTTTGTGGCTCTGGGGAAGGAGGTGTGTGTGTGTGTGTGTGTGTGTGTGTGTGTGTGTGTGTGTGTGTGTGTGTGTGTGAGATGGGGGACAGTCATCAGGTCCTGGGACCTCTGATGAAGGGCATGTGTACCTGAATGCCATCCGGCTTCAGCCCATTTTGTACTTCTTCACTCAATCTCCCCCAACCCCACAGGTTATGGACTAGTGTCCTGGCTTTCCAGATGGGGCCGCAGAAGCTCAGAGAGACGACTCCACTTGCCCTAAGTCACACAGCAGAGTCCACTGCTCCTCCAGGGCCCAAACTGTACCCCTGGATTATGTACATATAGCCTCTCCCCTCCCCCATCCATACTCTCCCTCTACAGCTGGGCTTTTTCAACCTGCCTGACGCTGCGACCCTTTAATACAGTTCCTCATACTGTGGTGAACCCCTCCCCCAAAGGATTATTTTTATTGCTACTTCATAACTGTAGTTTTGCTGCTGTTATGAATCATAATGTAAGTAGATGACATGCAGGACATCTGACATGGCCCCCCAAAGGGGTTGCGACCCCAGATTGAAAACCACTGTTTTAGGCAATGGGGCCAGGGCCTGGTGGGCTGTAGCAGTATTTCCCCTTCTCCATGCTTAATCCATTCAGTAGCAGCAGCAAGGAGGTGAAGTGGCGAGAGAGTCTCCATGCTGGCTACAGCAACCCACCACTTGGGACCCTTCTCTCACACCCCACATTTCCCTCCACAGGGTCCTTGTCTTTGGCAACTGTCCACCGTGGGTGACCATGCTGGGTACCTGGAACCCTAATGGGCACCGTGACCCTCTGTCCCACCCTCCTGTGTACCCTGCCTTTTCCCACTGTGAAGCTTCAGGCTGCCTCCCTGCCCAGTGCCTTGTGGACCTGTTTCTGACGCTCCAGTGCCCTGGCCAGGGATCCCCATGCCCAGCAAGCTCTCAGAGGACCCCTGCAGGAGGCTCTCAAGTTTACCTCCCAGGTGGTGTCTTGCCTATCACCATCAGGAACAAATTCAGATCCCCACCTCCTTTACCTCCCACAGCCTTTTTCCCACCCAGGAATGGAAGAAGCATCGGTGTAATGGGTGGAGGGGGTTGTGATGGGTAAATACCATCAGTGGCCACTTAGACTCCAGTAGCCACGTGGCTCAGCACAGCGCAGTGGTCCTCAGAGATCGCCATGTCCCTCATGATCTCCTGTCCCTCTCTCTAGCCCTGTTGTAGAGGTCAGTTGGCCGTGGGTCACATCTTCTCCCTAACTGCTCCTTCCCGCATGTGGTGCCACCACGCCCTCACCTCCCTCTCGGTTTTCTTTGGCTCTGTTTTGCTCACGTGGCTTAGCCTGGTCTCATGGGAGTCTGGTGCCAGTGTCAGGATAGGAAGCTTGGTGCCACCACTGCATGGCTTGGATCGCCCTGGGCCTTGCCAGAAGGTCAAATGGGGTGACTGCAGAGCAGTTTAGGTGGCCACATTAGGACGGTCTTCTTGACTTCATTTACTGCCACTGCCCTACCCACACCAGCCACTGTCATAGGACGTCCGTCAGTAGTGACAGACTCCATGATGGCCCCAGCTGAAGCTAATAGGAGGAGCCAGATATCAGCTTGGATGTGACTCTATTCCTGCCCTGAAGTGGATGCCCCCGTGTTACAGGCTCCTTTTGTCAGAGGCTCAGCCTCCCACAGCTAGCCAGACCAGCACTTCCTGCTGGCTGAGGGCTGTTTTATTAGTTACCTTTCCGTTGCTGTGATAAAACACCACGACCAAGGCAATTTATAAAAGAAAGCACCTCCTTGGGCATCCAGTTCTAGAGGGTCGCTGTCCACGATGGCAAAGGCTTGGCAGCAGGGACAGCAGAGCCACCAGCGTGTGAACACGTACACAGACCTGCGCAGTTGACCAGCTCCTGAATCCTCTCCAAATTGTTGGACTTTTTCAAGGGTCATTTTGCCAAGACGTTAAAGTACAGACTGAGGGTGGCGGCAGACAGAGGCAGCTGAATCTTTGTCTCTGTACCTTCCTCCCCTCCTGCACAAAATGGGCACCTACCTAGTAAACAGGTTTGCCGGCGTAAGATTCAGAGGGCTCTTGAATGGCTTGGTACATGATGACCAGGAAATGTAAGCAAACAGAAACATCTCCAGGGACTGTGGCAGATTTTACGTCTTAGCTCTGTTCCTACCCCCCATCAAGGCAGACACTATTGTGTTATTTTACAGAGGAAGCCATAGCTCAGAGAGGCTTAGTAACCTTCACACATCCACACAGTCCTGTGTTGACCCGCAAGCTTAGTAGGGAGGTAATGCTGCTTTGGTATTTTTTATGATTATGTTGCTCACGCGCAAACCACTGCCTAGCACAGCAAGCCTAAATGTGGCCCATTTCGCGTCATGTTTTTGTTTGGTATTGGGTGGACATGCAGTGGCATTGCATCTGGGCATCAGTGACTGTCATGGGCCATGAGTCGCCAGCCAGGTCCACCATCCTGCAGTCCCCTGATCTTTACTCTCAAAGGAGAGTCAGCTGGCTCATGGGCATCTCAATATGTTCATTAGCCCAGGAGCCATGTGGCAAGCCTGGGATACTTGACTTAGTGCGTGATAACCTTGGGACGGTCCGCTCTGAGTCCACCCAGGGGTTTAATCATCCATGTTTCTGATGAGGGACATAGTCTTTCTCTCTCTTAAGGGGCTTTCTGGCCTGCCCAGGTGGGCACAAGGCTAGACTCTGTGCCACGGCATCAGAGCACATAACAGATCTGACCAGACCCGCCATGACCTGGCCTTGTTCCCACTGTGTGCTCCCGCCATGACCTGACCTTGTTCCTACTGCGTGCTCCCGCCATGACCTGACCTTGTTCCTACTGCATGCTCCCCGCCATGACCTGGCTTTCCCGCTGTGAACTTCACAGAGGCTTATTCCCGCTCTTCTCTCCTGCCTTTTTGTTCAGGACTCACGTCAGCCAATTATTCCCTCAGATCTTTTCAAGGAAGACGGCCGTGAACGGGGACAGAAATTGCTGTCGTCTAGATGCGTCTCCCGTGTTAGCTGCTTCCCTGAGATGGGAGGGAGCGACGGTGTGGGTTCCTTCCAATCTTTTCTTCTTTCAGAAGGAAAAAAAAAAGAGTCTGGCTGGATTGGGACTCTGTGGTGGCGCTCTTGCCTAGCCCACGGGAGGCCCTGGGTTCTCCACCCCCAGCACAAAGGAAAGAATAAAAAGCTCCTTCACCGGTCAGTGTCGCACTCTGGCTTTGTTGTATTTGGAAGCAAGGGCTGCCCGTACTGCCCAGGCTGGCCTAGAACTCATGACCCTCCTGCCTCTGCCTCTCGGATTCAGCCAACAGTGTCCAGAAACCAGCCAGCCCTGAGTCTGTCTGGTACTGGGGAAGTAAAAAGGCTACCGGAAGTTCAAAGTGATCCTCTGCTACATCCTGAGAGAGGTTCTGCCTCAACACGGCTGGGGAGAAATACTGCCATCCGCCTCCTATACTGATGCTTTTTTTAAAAAACCTTATTTAACTTTATTTTATGCACATTGGCATAATGATGTCAGATTCTCTGGAACTGGAGTTACAGTCAACTGCGAGCTGCCATGTGGGTGCTGGGAATTGAACCCAGGTCCTCTGGAAGAGCAGTCAGTGCTATTAACCACTGAGCCATCTTGCCAGTCCCACCGATGCTTTTCCTTTAAAAAACTTCATAACATTTATATTTTTTACTCTGTGTGTGTGCGCGCGCGTGTGCGCGCGCGCGTGTGCGCGCATATGTGCATGTGTGCATGACATGGTGCGCGTGTGGAGGCCAAAGGACAGCTTGCAGGAGTCAGTTCTGTCCATCTACCCTGGGGGTTCCAGGCATTGCATGTAGCCCTCAGGCTTGGCAGCAAGCACCTTTGTCCCTGAGCCCTCTTGCCTGCCCTCTGATGCCTTTCAGTTTGGTCTCTGGACTCAGAGAAAACGGTTTATTGTCTGTCCCTCTCTGTGCCCGGGATAGCAGGCACCTGGCATGGAGCACAGGTGGCAGGGTCTGGCCAGCAGGATTGGGCTCAGCTCAAGGCTCTGGTTGAGGGAGAGCCGAAGAAGCTCCACCTCACGAAGGGACAACGTGTCCCCGTCACTGGAAATGACTGGGTGAGCTGAGGACCGCTGTTTCCCGTTCTGAGCACAGGCATTTCAGGCCAAGAGCCTCCTGGGCAAGGTGGCAGGAAAGGTGAGGAGGGGCCCAGAGCTCCTGACTGTCAGCCCAAGTGTGCACCACAAGCCTCACCTGTGGCGGTGACAATGGGCGTGGACTTCCTGGGCTGCTGTGGGGACTGAGTGAATTAAACACAGGGAAAGCACTTAGGGCTAGACAGTGAGCAGAACAGACGCTGCGTGTCTGCCCTCCATCATCTCCATTCCGTTTATAAACACGTGCACACAAGCCGGGCCGTGTGCCACACGCCTTTCATCCCAGAACTCAGGAGGCAGAGGCAGTGGATCTCTGAGTGGAAGGTCAGCCTGGTCTACCAAGCGAGTTCCAGGACAGCCAGAACTGTTTCACAGAGAAACCCTGCCTTGAAACACCAAACTAAACCAACCAAACAAACAAAAGCAAAAACTAAAAGAACAACACACACACATACACACACACACACACACACACACACACACACACACACACCCCACTGACCCAGCCTACAGGCTTCAGACCGTGAGCCACCATGGATGGAATACATGGTCAGCCCAGGGCTCTCTGCACCTCCCAATACTCACATGGGTATTGGGCTCCAAGAACTAGGACCTCAAGGCAGAGGCTGGTAACTGGCTTATTAACCTGACTGCAATGGTGGCATCCCCTGAACTGCCCAGAACCCAGGACACACCTTGGCCTCTCATGACGCTGACTTGCTGTGCCCGTCATGATGGGCAGCAGAGCAGGTGAGGCCCTTCTGCTTCTCTTCCACTGCCATCTCCCCCTGCGCAGCGGGACCTCCCAGCAGCCACCCAGCGGATGCTGTGAGGCCCTGTGAGCCTGTTTGCTGTGGTTGTCACCTGTTTCCAGGAGCCTGTGACAGGCACCCTGCCCCAGCGTGCATCCCGACGTGTTTTCAAAGGGTGTAATTTCTATCAGCTTCAATTAGAGCTATTTTTATTTTGTCGCTCTGAAGAACCTCCCTGTGGTTCAACTGCCATTTCTCACTGTTACACTCCTGGCAAGGGAGAGGAGAAAAATTAATAGTCTCCTGATCACTTTGCTGACGGCTGTCAGCGCTTGATGAACTAACTGCCCCGGGTGGGCGCTCTGTATGTTCCGCGGTGATGATGTCATGGGCGTAGGGGAGTAGGGCCCAGATGGGGCCTTTGGCAAACCCTCAGGCCCCGCTCTCCCAAATCCTTAGCACCTGCCAGGTGTGCCCCAATCCCTGGTCTCTGTATTAACCCAGGTACACTAGGGCTGGCATCTGTAGTCTCCCTGCCATGTGTAGTTATATGGATTGCTAACCGTCTCTGAACCGTGTCTAGGCGGGAACCATCTCCAGAGTCCACTCATAGTAAGCAACTCCACAGTTGACCCGGGAAAGCAGAGAAAATATCCAGGCAGAGAAGCCCAGAAGTGGGATACAACAGATAAGGCAAGGCACACACCCTCGGGACAGAGGGTACATCCTTCCTCTTGGCCTAGAGGGAGGAGGGACTATACAGTGAAGGAAGCCTAAGGCGAGAAAACATCCAAGCCTAGGAACATGCCTCCCTATCTCTTGCTCAGCTTCTAGAATACAGAGTCTGGGGACACTGGAGCAAACAGCTTAGCTTCCCTGAGGAGCCCAGCAGCACCAGTCACTGACCTCTGATACCAAGAGGCCTTGAGCTCTGTCTGGTGAGAAAAACAAGGCCCCGAAGGGCACATCCTGTAGGATCCCGTTTGCACAGCCTGCTGGGAATAAAGGAAACAACAGAAGGGACGCCGTGGCGTGGCAGTGGGATGTTCCAGGTCTTGCCGGGGCTGAGGCTAAGAGCCGGTGGAAGGGAGGAAACCGTGGCGAATTGAGCAAGCGTGCACATTCAAAGCCAGACCTGAAGGTCTGCGCCGAATCTGTGGGTTGCCTTTGTCATGCCCTGTGTGACAGGCGCTGTCGACTGTGTGCTGCAGCTGTGGGGAGGACTGAAGGGCACGCAGGGTGGCTCTGCCCCGTCGCTCACACCTGAGACTCACTCACCAGCAAAAGGCGAAAACCAGGACTGAGGAGTCGACTCAGTACGTCCGTGAGAACCTCTGCTGTGCAAACGCGAGGATCTGAGTTGCGATTAAAAATAATAATTATAATAAATCACCCGCCTGCAACCTCTGTGTGGGGTGGAGGTCGGAGGACGGCTGGAGATTGCTGGCTGTCAGCTGAGCTCCAGGTTCAGTGAGAGACCAGGGAGTAAGGGGGAGAGCCATACAGCAGGATACCTGACGTCCAGCTGGCCTGTGCCCACGGGTGCATACTACACACAGAGAGAGACATGCACACGCACACACACACACACACACACACAAAGAGAGAGAGAGAGAGAGAGAGAGAGAGAGAGAGTTAGGTCACATATCTCTGTGACTCAGAGCACTTCCAGAGCCCCGGTGAGATCCAGAGGCCTCCGGGGTAAGAAGACCTTTCATTCTTGTCCTGTAGCTTCCCTGACTTCCTCCTGACACGGCCCTGTTGTGGGGCCTTTGTTCTGGCAGTTCCCTTGGCCTGAAACACTGTTCTCCATCCCTGCAAACAGCCTTTCCTGTGACTCAGCTTTGCTTCTTCCTTAGGTGTCCTGGGGATACTGGGCTAGACCCTGAGGTTGGGGTACTGCTCGGAGGAGGAGGATGGTCTGAGGTAGCAGATCTGAAGCCCCTTATGGTCCTTGGATGTGGTGGGTGGGGCAGTGCCCAGTTCTACTCAGGAGGGGACCTAGAGTCCAGGAGATCTCACTGAGGAAGAGCTTGGGACTTTGGGGATAAGGGACAGGGACATTGCGGGTACAGGCTTGTGATGGTGACTGACAGATAAGCTATGTACTCTTCCCCAGCACCCTGCACCCAGCTTGGCCTGCCTGGGACCCTGGTCCACAAGCCTGGTGGGGCCATTCTTTGGAGCCATGGCAGGGACAGTTGCTTAGAAAACAGTATGGCAGGAAGGGCTGGCCAACCCTGGGCAGTATGCCCATGACCCTCACGTCTGTGCTGGTTCACTCCATGGAGCCCTTACTTGGCCGGTCTCCCTCATGGCCACCCAGGTGGCTGACACTGCTCATACCGCAGACAGGGAAGTCAGAGCCCAGAGAGGTGTGGTCACTTGACTGTGAGTGGGGTCTTCACAGCTGCAGGCCAAGTGAGGCAACTGCCCTGTGTCTGTTGGGTTCCTGCAGGACTGCATTCTCATGACCCAGGTGTGGGGGGACAAGCAGGTGGGTGGACCAGGCAGCTTTAGAGTGAGTCTATCCTTCTACAGCCCCTTGGAGCACACGCTACAGATTTCGGTACCCCAGAGGCTGTAGGGGCTCCACCATCATTACAGCATCTCCGTGTGTGGCTTCTGCACATGCCGAGGCCAGGCCACCCTTACACAGACCGCTTATCCTCCGCACCCTGTTCTACTGTGTGGCTCCCCCTCACTCCTTCAGACTGACCAGCAAACAAAGCACTGCGGTGTCCATTCGCACTCATAGTGGAAGATTTGGCCCAGCTGGCCTGTCTGCTCTGTGAAGTTAGGGATCGTTAGCTGCTTCATTGACTGCTATATCTATCCTAAGCACAATATCGGACACATAGTAGGTGCTAATAAAATGGGTGGGGGATGGATGGGTGATTGGGTGGATTTGTGGGTGGGTGAGTGAGTGGGTAGGCGGATGGATTGAAGGATAGTTTGGATGGGTAGATGGGTGCATGGGTAGATGTGTAGGTGGTTGGATGGATGGATGGATGGATGGACGGACAGACGGGCAGATTTATGAGTGGGTGAGAGAGTGACTGGATGGGTGGGTGGATTGAAGGACAGTTTGGATGGGTAGATGGGTGGGTGGGTGGATGGATGGATGGATGGATGCTTGGGTGCGTGGGTGGATGGATGGATGGATGGATGGATGCGTGGGTGGGTGGATGTATCAGTGGATGGACAAAAGGAGAGTGGCATGTGGTAGAGAACCACTTCGGGCCACTCGCATGGCTCTTGGATCAAAGCATTGGGAACAGACTTGCAGTGGACGGTGTTTGAGAAAGATCTCCTGTGGCAGATGTGGTGGGGCTTTAGGGGACTGTGTGAACAGAGCCCAGCAGTGGATGATGGACAGTGGGGACCTCTAGGAGTAGAAGATGGGCCCCTAGGAGAGACAAGGAGTGTCTGGCTGCTTCTTCCCTTAGCCTTGACTGTGGCCTTCCAAAGAATGACTGCTCCCTCCCTTCCTCAGACACCGGAACCAGGCTGGGTGAGCTGCCTGATTTCTGCTTATCCCAGACTCAGTTTCCCTATCTAGATCATGGCATGGTCCCACTCCCTGCCAGACTACCTGGCAGAATCACTGCACAGTTCCCTGCCCTGGCTCTGTGTACGCTGTCGTTCCTTTGTCCAGGCGCTTGGATGACTGCTAGCTAAACATGAAAGCGGAGACAAGAAACTCCCATCTTTCCTGGTGTGCCCTTTGTCCCCTTGACCTTCTGTCATCCCCAAGACTGGTGGATTTGGTGACTCCTCCTCCAGCCCGTGAGTGATGGGGAAGAGACCCCCAGCTGCGCTCCTTGCCAAGTGGGTGTCTGCGCCCACCCCAGCCCCAGCCGGAGCTGCAGCCGGAGCGCCCCTAATTGCCAGCACAGATGTGGAAGCCACCAGCCTCCCCTGTGCGCTCGGCTGTGCCGTGTGCTTAATTAGCCCCTGATTACTCATTTGCTGGGTGCCGTGTGTATTCCATATCTAATAACTTTCCAATTACGCCTGGCCGCTGCGCTCGCACTAACCCTTTAGCTGTCTGCTGGTCGGGGACTGTGTGAGCAGCAGTGCTGTGCTCTGGGCTGAAGCCTCCCCCGCCCCCTTAGTGCAGGATCTGGAGTTCTCTGCCTACATTATGGAGCCATCAGAGGGAATCAAGGGCATCAAATGATGCTTCTGAGCCTCTGACATGCCATCTTGCAAGTCCCACTGGAGCTGGGCGAATGCAGTTTCTAATGATGATGCAGCCGTGGTGGGGTGGGGTGGGCAAAGGGAGTGGGGCTCCAGGGGGCAGAGCCGGCTTGTGCCTTTCTTCCCTCCATCATTGGCAGCTGGTACTGGTCCTGTGACCTGTATGCCCCTGGCAGGTCTTTAGAGGCTGGCTGGTGCCCCATGAGGTAGAGGGAGCAACCTTCCTTCCCACCCTTGACTTATGTTCTGTGTGTGGCTTCTCCTGGGCTGTGGGAGGGTGGCACGGTATTCTCTGGTGCCATCGGTGCTGCCACCTGCCCCTCACTCCCCCACCGTAATTCTCGGGTTCCACGTCTAAGCTTCCTGGCCTTGCTCTAGAGGTAAACCAGCATCCTGATGTCAATCCCCCTGCCCCACCCCCACCCTGTTGCCTACAAAGCAAAACCTGAGTCCTGATGGGGCATGGGCTCTGCTGGCGTTTTTGCACCCGACAGCACACAATCCCTTCTGAATTTGTGGCTCAGACCGTAGATATCTAAGTGTCCTTGAGGAGCTGGGCTGATTTCTATACTTCAGTTTCCCCCACTTCAGATGAGTAGTGGGATTGACTAAATGAACTCAGACAGGCATGTCCTTGAGTTCATGACCTTCTCAATGCCTATGCCCTGGACTGTCAAAATGGGCCTGGTTGGGCTGGAGAGATGGCTCAGAGGTTAAGAGCATTGCCTGCTCTTCCAAAGGTCCTGAGTTCAATTCCCAGCAACCACATGGTGGCTCACAACCATCTGTAATGGGGTCTGGTGTCCTCTTCTGGCCTGCAGGCATACACACAGACAGAATATTGTATACATAATAAATAAATAAATATTTAAAAAAATGGGCCTGGTTATGGACTACCAGCACTGCCTAGCGTGGGAACAGCTAAGTCCCTAAACTTCACCATCCCTCTTGGAAGCAGCACCATGTTGGCACTTCCAGGCTGTAGAAGAAGTAAAGCCACACTACTGAGATCTCCCAGCAGGGAAGAGCTGCTGAGCCCTGGCCCCAGACAGGCTGGGAGATGCACTGGAGCCTGGAGCCTGGGGGAAGAACAGTCCCTCTAACAGCTAGTGCTAGACCCCTGTGTCTCGCTTGGCAGCCTCCAGGCTGCTGCAGGGCCTCAGCTTGAAGCCTGTTCTTAGAGATGCATGGCTGGTTTGCTAGACAAGGGGGGACAGGAAGACGGATGCTAACCGAGAAAGGGTGACATGAGAGGTCCCACGTGACAACTCCATTAATGTGAAACGTCCCCAGTAGGAGAGCGTATAAAGGCAGCGTGGAGCCCTGGCTATAGAAACTGAGAGAGCCTGGGTGAGACAGGGAGCGACTGCCCGGGGGCTGGAAAGACAGAGTAAGATTGACCTCCAGGAGTGTGGGGAGATGGAAGAAGGCTCCAAAGATAATGTCCCCAGAGTTAACTGGACAAAACATTCTAAAATGGGTTGTGGAGACAACTCCACAACTCCACAAATTTACAAAAAGCCATTAACTGGGACTATTTATGTATATTGCATGCATTTAGTGCATTTAGTGTGTGGAGACACACGTATGTGCCACTGTGTGCTTGCATTTAGTGTGTGGGGACACATGTATGTGTCACTGTGTGCTTGCATTTAGTGTGTGGGGACACACGAATGTGCCACTGTGTGCTTTCATTTAGTGTGTGGGGACACAACGTATGTGCCACCGTGTGCATGCATTTAGTGTGTGAGGACACACGTATGTGTCTCTTTCTCTGCTGTGGGTGCTGAAAATTGAACTCAGGTCATCAGTTTTGACAGCAAGCACCTTTACCTGCTGAGCCATCTCACCAGCCCCAGAACTGCATAATTGAAATACTTGCTACTGAATTAATCTGGGTTCAATCCCCGACATTGGGGGGGGGGGGAAGATAGTAGATGAATTGTATAATATGTGAAGCATATTTCAATAAAACTTAAGATAGTAGAGATCTCTAATTTAGAGAGACCTTGTGAGCTGATAAAAAATTAATTAAATAGATTTGGGTCCTGATAGAACACACATACATATGCACACACAGGCATACACACACACACACACACACGGGCATGCATGCATGCATTAGCATACATACCCCTACACATACACACACATGCCCTTCTCCACTTGAATACAATGTCTGCCTCTTTCCTCCCTTTCTGACATTATCTGGCATGACATCCTCAAAAAACACTTGAATTCTCTGGAGAAAGCACGGTGATGTGGGAGTCCATGAGGGATATAGGTGGTAGACTATGAACCCTTTTTATTTTGGAAAGCCATAGAAATATCATTCTTGGCCCCTAGCCACCAACTGATCAATGCTAACTCAGTGGTTGCTGCCCATGGAGGTTCCAGGGATCATGGCCTTTATCCAGCCAACCATTCAAAGCCAGGTGTGCCCCGTGTGTGGCTCTGTGATGCTGTGATTGCCAGGGTCCCCTGGAAAGGGAACGTGAGGACAATAGTACATGCCTCAGGCGTTATAGCATTTTACACAAAGACCAGAGAGGAGACTCAGGTAGGCAGCCCAGGGCTGCTTTCTGTTAGGAATTGTATTCAGTCTGGCTGTGGGAAGGTGAGGAAGGATGGGTGGGAGACTTAGCATGTGATAATCTCCAGCCCCTCCACGCACATCCATTAACCCTGATCAAGCTGCCCTGAGATGAGGAAGGAATCAAGTATCGTCACTTCCAATAGCAGTTATATAGCATAGCAAGAAGAGCTAGGCCAGAAGAAGGACCGGCATGTGGTCCTCTGATCCAGGCTCACACCGCTGGGCAGACAGCAGGACCAGGCCACACATGGTTCTAGAGCTTAGCATATGGCAGGGCATGGACGTGTGACGCTGTCAGTGCTGGCTGCCTCATCATCTGGAGACTCGGGGGGCAGAGCCATCGCTCTGTGACCACGGCTGTGGTCTGGGTTATTGTCCTCCAGGACAGAAGGCTGTGGTGAACGACCATTTTCAAGCTATCTCGGAGATGTGTGCTTTCTGCTGTCTGGTCTCTGTCCCTAAGTGGGCCTTACTGGGGGATTTGATAGCTCTGTGTGTGACTTTGAGAGACGTAGCACAGTTCCAAAGCCCTGCTTTACTTTCCTACCTAAGTGCAAATCATTTTCTCAGTTGCCGATGTTCCTCAACAAAGAGAATGCAACCTTTAAAGGTAGCACTAGATGCTTCCAGAAGCACCTGAGATGCAAGAAGGGACAAGCGTCCTTCAGCCTGCCTCCTGCTGACCTTGAGTAGGACTGTCTTCTGCATCCTTGCTGCTGAGCACCTTCATGTGGGTCACAGTCTTGCCCTGTGGGGTGGTTTATGGCCCCTTAAGAAAGGGCCAATGTCTGTCATAGCCCCTTTGTGACAGTAACACACAGTAGGTCTTACACACGGTAGGGTTGCCGCTTGGGTCTTAGTTCCAGATGTAGTCAAGTTGACAACCAAGAATAGCCATCACATATGAGATAATGTTGATGGATGGACGGATAGATGGATGGATGAATAGCTGGATGTTAGGTGGATGGGTGGACAGACGGACTTGTAGATGGGTCAGTAGGTTGAGAAACAGATAAAGGGACGTTGCAGAGATGTGGATAAAGAGCCAGGCTGCGCCCAATCACATGGTTTTTGATATGACATCCCCCATGTCCGGGTTGCTGCCCTTCCCTACCTAACCCTACTCCCCTTGAAGGCCATGTTCAAATTCTACCTGCTCCAGAGAGCCCTCCTGAATCTCCCTGTTCTTGGGGAGTCCTCCCACCCAGCCCTTGAAGTGCCGTCCCCACCCTCTGTCTCTGCCCATGACTCCTGCCTCCCATCTGCTGCTTCTGTTTAAAAACCTCATCCCCCAGTTGCTTCATAGCTGACTGAGGTCACAGCCAACTTCAAAGCCCCAATTACTGTACAAGTTCAGGCAGGTTGCTGTGCCCATTCGCTGGCAAGGGAGCAGCTGGAAGGTTCACCGCGTGAGGCTGTGTAAAGGCTTAGACTGGTACCTGCACATAGTAGGTGCTCAGCAAAGAGCCTTCCTTCCCCTTGTGTGCTAGACTCAGTACCAGTTCCCACTTCTACACCCACAGCCCCTTCCTGGGGTGCCACAGTGTGCCCAGCTTCTTTGCCCCAGCAAGACCCTGCTGGTTCTTCTACTCCAGGAGAAAAAGCAGGTCACAGGTAGGGAACAAGCCTGGGGTGTTCACAACCCTCTGCCTCCCTCCAACCTGTCCTCAGAGGCCATCACAAGGACACTGCCTGATTTGACCCATAAGCCCTCGCTGGCAGCAGGAATCCCTGGCTGGCGGCATAGCCTTCTGCCACCCCCTCATGGATGTGGCAACACTGTGCCTGTCTTTCTTTAGTTTCACCCTGATAGAATTTTCCATGGTGATTTAGGACAAGGTTGTGAAGTAGCCAAGCCCCTACAGGGGCTACGTAGAGCTTGGGGGTCCCTGCCGCTCCAACAGACTCACCCCAGGTCCCAAGGAGCAAATGAATGAATGAAGAATAAGTGATATGCATGGCCCAGTGTGTTGCCTCCTGGCTCTAGCCCGCATGCCTGCCCTGGGCTTGGGGGTAGGGATGGGGGCGTGCAGCTGGGCAGTGTCTCCATATGGATCCTGTAAATTAAAACATTCCAGGAAACGGCGCAGTAAATTCATCCGCCTCTTGCCTGCAGGGCTGGTGGGGGCGAAGCTTGCCTCAGGAACTCCTAACATCCGTCTCACTTAGTGTGCTACTCCTACGGAACTAAGCCCTGGGAAAAAAAATTAAAAAAATAACTGGATGAACAGAAAATGACTTCACACCAGCCCTGTACTCTCAGTGGGGAAGAGGAGGGGTCACCAGCCTGGGCCTGGCTCCCTGTGGCCCAAATTGCCTGCCAGGAGCTGAGCTTGCCCCAGCTACTCACCTAGACCTGGGAGTCCCCCTGGCCTGTGCTGACCCCTTGCAACCTCAGTCTCCTTTTTCGAGGCCCCTTTTTGAAACCTTAGGTTTCCCCAGCCTTGGAAAGGGGGGTGGAACAAGTAGAATAGTCAAGGTCACAGGCAGAAGGAAGTGTGTGTGGTAGGTAGGAAGGGGGTTAGAAGGGAGGCAGCCAGGTCCTGTGGTATGGGGGTTGGGGCTGCTTCTGTCTGGGGGTGAGAAGGTTCTAGAGATGGATATGGTGATGTGGGATGGTACTGTGGTAATTTGTGAATTCTGTGTTGGGTACATGGGTCTGCAACTTAAATCCGTACAGAAGAGGGTCAGTGAGTTAGCTCGGCCAAGAAGGGTGCTTGCTGGCAGCCCGATGACCTGAGTTTGACCCCTGGAATCCACACAGCAGGAGAGAACTGACTCCCATATATTGGGCTCTGACTTTTGAGCCTAACTCAAGCAAGTTGGGTGTCCTGGTGGGGACTAGATGCCTGTGTGCAGATGGGTGTCTCTGCAGAGACTGTCGATTCCGCAGAGGTGTAAGGTGTCTGCTCCCCAAGGCTACCTACCATTCACGTGTTTCTCTGACTCCATGATGCAGAACCATTGTGTCAGGAGGTGAGGCCAGGCAGACTCGTAGTGTAAAGGGGAAGAAACCAAGCGGTAGCCCCCTCTTCCATGAAAGATTCCAAGGATGGAGTCCATGGGTTCCTGAGCCCTCTCCACTCACTCTGTGGCATGGAGAACCTCACCCATGCCTGAAAGGCAGTCACAGCAGAGCCTAGGACAGATGCTGTGTGGTCTCTGGTCTCAAGGAGACTGGTCCCCACAGGACTTGCGGAAGTGACGTCCCCACTAATCTATGGGGTGCAGCTGAGATGGCCATCCCAGCTTCCTAAGCTGAACACCAGGGTCCTGTGGTGAACTGCGCAATGACATATAGATGTTCCCTGGGGACAGGCTACGTAAGGTTGGACCATGGTGCATCTCCCTACAACTTTCTCTTAGACACCAGGGTGCCTACCAAAAGCTAGGACCTTCTATGTCAGGATATCAAGAGATGGACACATAGTGTTACAGTATCCTTTATCTTGTATCCTGGGGTCCATGGCTAGGCAATGAGGGTACACGCTATCTTCACTGTCTGAAGCCAGCTCAGTTGGACTGCTCACCACAGAGGTCAGTAAGGAAGGAGTAAGGAAGGAATAGCAAGATAGCCCAAGGCCTCTTTCCTTCCTGGCTCATTTGTCCCCTTCTTTCCTTATAGGTCACCTCTGCCCCTCTGGAGACACCTACAATTGTCCATGCTCCTGCATCAGAGCCTGAGCTACAGCCGGTGCCCCCCACAGATAGTCTATCCAGGGGCGCCAGGACCACCCAGGAGCTGCGGCCAGTGCCAAGCCAGCAGAGTAGCCGGGACAGCTGGGATGGAGACGGAGCAGACCTCATAGCCACAGGTAGCGTCATGTTTTGCGCCTCTGCATATAGACTGGGCCTGAGCCAGCCCCTGGGCTGTGGCTCTGGAGCTGAGCTGGGGTACTGAGGTCAGAGTTGGTTCCACCTCACACTGTTGGCCCTATAGGGCTCGGGTCCGCTTGTTGGGATTTGGAACTTTCACTTCATGGCCTGTGGTGAATTTACCCGTGCGTGCACTGACTGATCGTTCATGCCCGTAAACGCCTTCACAGCAAACATGAGTCTGCAGGTTGTTTCTGGGGAAAGTGAGTATGAGAGCCAACTGTCCTAGGTACTTGTGAAGGCTTTCTTAGCGCTGGGCCAGCAGGCATGAGGATGTCTATACCAGGGCTTCCCAGTTTGATGCCCTCATACTCCTCTCTTGTTGTTCAGTGGCTTTTGAGAGAGCTGTGGCCAGGGTGGCTCTCCTCATCCCATGGATCTCTCGTGGGCTCTTAGGACCTTTACTGTAGGTTCTGAGGACACGGTGGACATGTGTATTCTTGTAGCCTCTTCTTAACATCCTGGAGAGCCACACTGGACCATGCGTCCAGGTGCAGAAGCCTGGCTGACACACACCGGTTTCCCTTGGCTGCCATTCGTCCCGTGTTAGTCCCGTTTCTCGTTGCTGCGGCCGAACACTGAAGCAGCCTCGGGGAGAAGGGTTGTTCGGCGTATGGTTTCCGTCTCCAGTTTACCATGGTGGGGACGTCATGGCGGAGGATCTTGAATGGCAGACTCCATCACAGACCTGCCAGAGGTTCATTGAGTAGGTGATTCTAGATCCAACCAAGCTAACGGTCAGTGTTAACCATCGTGGCTTCCCTCTAGGTGATCAGTGATAGAGAGGACTGGGTAGGGTCCCTGTGGTGGGACAGCCACAGCATTGTCCCCTTTCTATGTAGCCATTGTTGCTGAAGACCCCCTCCCCACTCTTTTGTGCTATCACCTGGCCTGACCCACACAGTGACTCAGAGATGTCAGCTTCCTATGACTGTTGTAATAAATCTTGAGCTTGGCCTCTCTCTCTCTCTCTCTCTCTCTCTCTCTCTCTCTCTATATATATATATATATATATATATATATATATATATATATATCTGTCTCTGTCTCTCTCTCACACACACACCCTTGTGATCCCCACACTAGGGAGGCTAAGACAGAAGCATCACCAGTTTCAGGCTAGCCTGGACTACGTAGTCTCCACAGAATTATCCAGGCCTCATTGAGGGAATCTAGGCTGGGCAGGGCCAGTTTCTGGGAGGCTACAGGGAAAGCTTTGTTCTCCTTCTAGAACATTCGTCAAGGCCTGCAGTGCAGAACAACCACCGTCATGGTCCTCACTGACCCTCTCCTACCTGGCTCATCTATCAGAATCCCCCTGTGGCTGTCCTGGACCGACCTCATTGCTAACCTGTCTCCTGGGCAGCCACATGGTGCAGCCTGCACCCTGAGCTCTAAGCTCACGCCCGGGAAGCCTTTGGGATTTGTCATTCCACTGAACAGGAGACGGTGTGAAAATCACCGGTTGATCAGGGCAAGAACTGATAGATGGCGTAAGAAGTTCCTGCTGAGGTGGCAGGTCCCACAAGTCGCTGTGCTTATGGCTTTGCCTTCTCCTGGGGGCCTTCATGCTCCATCCCCAGCAGGCCCAGTCAGTAGGCCCTCCCCACCACGGCTATGACATGACACTGTTTATGGTATCTGAGGAGAAGGGGGGCTGGGCAGAGCTCTGTCCCTCTGTCACTCTCCTTGGCAGTGTAGCTCAGGTTCTGGAGCCGTGAGCCTTGCACCTATATCCTACCTAGGCTCCTAAGTCCCCATTTCCTGGTTCTGAAGCTACCCCTGGGGCTCCCACTGTCCACAGACTCTGAGTTACTCTGCAGCAGGGAACAGAATCTGGCCTTGCAGCACTTCTCTGTGGGGACACTTCTATCACTCTATCACGATCTCTGTGGAGGGACACACCTCGCCAGGCTCCTGTGAAGGGCACTCCTTATTGGGCCTCTGTGGGAGACACCCTTTGCCTGGCCTCTGGGGTTACCTCTTGCCTGTCAGGCCTCTGTGGGGCTTGCTCTTCACTGGGCCCGCTTCGTCCCTTCCAGGTGCTGGCTAGAGTTTGAAGTTCCTCAAGGCTTCCCCCTGCTCCCACCGCCTGCCCTTCTGTCTTCCAATCTCAAGCCTCCTTCACAGAGGGCCCTCTAGGGACAGCACTGTGCCAGGCTCACCTTGTGCCATCTGCCTTCCTCAATCTGACTCCTATACCTTCTTTGTCCCCGAGGGGTTGGAGTGGCTCAGGGTCCCAAGCCTGAGGTCCCGGGACTCCTCCTGAGAACACAGGTTCTGAGATGCAGGTTCCCTGAACTGAGCAACAGCCCTGGGGAGAGTTCTGGAGGGTTCTGGAGGGTTCTGGAGGGTTCTGGGACCACATCTAGTGGATGTGACTGTGGGGCCATGGGGTACTAGAAGTGGACATTCACAGGTGGGGATGTCTGTCCCAACTGCCATTCCCACCCCCTTTCCTTCCTAGCCACGTGCTGTGCAGTTGGGCCATAGCATCATTACACGCTCAGATCTGTGTTCGCTGCTTTCTGAGTGTGGGACCCAGCTCTGCACCTCCCGAGCTTCTGTTAGAAGCCGGATATCATCCTGGGCATTGGCGGAACAGGGATGGTGACCTGTCTTAGTTAGGATTTCTGTCCCTGTGATGAAAACTGGCCAAAAGCAGCTTGAGCAGGAAGGGGTTTGTTTGGCTTACCTATCTCAGGAACAGTCCTCTGAAGGAGGCAGGAAATGAAGGAGAAGGCCCCTCACCACGCACACCCGAGGAACTGGTTTGTTCCTCATGGCTTTCTCGGTCTCCTTTCTTACACAGCCCAGAACCACCTGCCTAGGGTAGCAGCACCCACAGTGGCCCGAGCCCCTCCACATCAATCAAGAAAATGCTGTACAGGCCTGCCACAAACAATCTGAGGGAGGCATTTTTCTCCGTTAAGGTTCCTGTTCCCAGATAACTGTATGTAGCTTGTGTCAAGCTGACAGAAGATTAAGTAGCAAACTGACCATGAGAAGGCCAGAGCCAGCCGTGTCTAAAGTGTAGCGCGAAGCCAGCCAGCACGCAGGATGAAGGGTGCTGGCTTGTCACCAGCCACCCTGCCCCTTCCTCTTTCTTGTTAGGAAAACAGGCTTCTGGCCGAGGCTGCCTCGGTCACTAGGAAGATGGCGGGGCGGGGTGAGGGGGGTCCTCAGCTGGCAGAGTGCCCATGGCAGCATGATGCCGAGCTGAGCACAGTGGCACCAGGCACACAAAGGTTTTGCCTATGGCTAGTGAGCTGCAGCTGCCCCAGCGGGTACAGGAGGGGGTGCTGCTGCTCCAGCTCATTGCCCCCGCCCCCCTCCTCCGCAGCAGGACCGCCTGGGCTCCAGTCACACACTGCACTGTGCTGTCCCTCTCCTGAATGCTGCCAGTGGAGCTGGGATCCAGTGTCTGGCTCTCACCAGCAATGATTTTTATCTTCTTGGGAACTTCTCATAATATTGGAAGCCTGGCTTGCAAATCAGGGCAGGAAATCTAGAAGCTTCTAAAGGCATCGCCAGGGAGCGAGGCCTTTCACCTAGAGAGAGAAGGCCTTGGATCCTCTCAGCACAGTGGGGCCCACAGGACCTAGGCAGAGCCTGGTAGGCCCTCCCACCTTCCCTTCCTCACTCTCTCCTTCCTGTTTCAGTGGGCGTTTTGTTTGGACACAGGGTCTGCCTGTCTATGTAGCCCAGGTTAGACTGTAACTCTCCATCCTCCTGCCTTAGCCTCTCTAGAGCTGAGATGACCGGCATGTGGCACCATGCTCAGCCAGGCCTGGGTTCTGAACACATTGACTAGGGTGTTCCCTGAGGCCGTTGAGAAACCCTGGCCCTTATCAGTGTCCTGAGCCACCATGTCTAATGCCCCTCCCCACGCTCCCTTCCTCTTTTTAAAAATTGTTTTGTTTTGTCGAGTGGCGGTCTCATTCTTGAGTCCGAGCTGGTCTTGAACTCACGGTCCTGCTGCGGCAGTCTCCTGCTGCTGAGCTGGCAGGCGTCCTGGGTCCCCATCCCTGGTGGATCTGCCTTCCGTCTGTGATGGCTCCTACCCACTGGGATCTGCTATCTTGACTCCACTGCCTGGCTGTGTGTTCTTGCCACCAGTTTCGATTTTTATGAAACAAAGAAGCAAGGGGATTTAGTGTGGGCAGCTGGAAATGATAACTGAACTGTTGGCTCAGACCCAGTGACGTCCCGAAGGCTTCAACACACCTCTGTGCCTGGTGTGCTGCGGCCCAGAGGCGATACTTGCTGTCAACTGGAACTTTTGCTCCAGAAGATTGTAGGTGGAAATTTGCAGTGGAGAGGATACATTGAGGAGTTAGGGAGGGACCTGCCTCAACTGGCATAAGGACCTGAGTTCTGTCCCCAGCACCCATGCAAAAGCTGGAATCCCAGAATTGGGGAAGGGAAGACCCAAGGATCCCCAGGCTTGCTGGCTAGCCTAGCTCAGTTGGTGAGTTCCAGACCAAGGAGAGGCCCTTTCTTAAAAAAACAAGGTGAAAGTGAAGACAGCTGACATCAGTGTCTGACCTGCAAGGGTGCACACATGTCCACTTGCCCCTGTGTATACACACATGCATGTAAACACATACAAAGACTATGAATGGAGCCACCGAAGTGTCTTTTGTGGGCCCTGTGGGTGAGGTGTCATGGGGCTGTCACGTACCCTAAGGAGACAGTGCCATAACCAGTCCGGCCCACCCTTTTGAGGGCCACACATGTGTGACGTATGACACTTTCCCTCTGCCCCTCGGGGCTTCCATCCTAACCTTCCAGCTTTTAGCTCCTGCTGGTGGAAATGCAACACCTCTCCTCAACTTTATTCCCGTGAGTGTGTGTGTGTGCGCGCGTGTGCACGTACACATGTGAGTGTGTTCACAGGTACTTCCTGAACACCTGTTGTATGCCACAGAGCCTTTTAGACCCAGAAGTGCCCAAAACAAGACTCAGGGCCCAGTACTCAAGAACTCTAGAACCCCTGTTGGATGCGAAGGCTGGCACAGACAGAAGGCCATGCTTAAAGAATGCCTCGTGGTGTCCCGGTCAAGGGGAGAGGTTCAAAGGTAGGAGGTATGTGACCTCCAGGAAGCAGGAACCAGGGTTCCCTGTGCCTGGCACACGCAGCACAAGGGGAGGGGACCCACAAGCTTTTGGTGGGTGAATGGGAGCTGGGGCCTGTGTGACAGTGCGGGGAGGAAGTCAGGTCTGCTGATCCCAGCTGTGTGCACCCAGGTGGCTCCTTAGCCTACTCTAGGACCTTCCTTCTCTCCAGCCTTGGCTGGCCAGTCCAGTCAGCGCGTGTGCTTGGTGCAGGCGCTCTGGAGATCGAGTGAACATTTCATATCTCTGGTGAGGTAGTTGTAAGAGAAGCTACAGAGTCGGCCTAGAGTTTAAGGGCCCTGGCTGCTCTCGAAAAGGAACCCTAGGTTCAGTTCCCAGCACCTACATTAGATAGTGCACGGCCTCATGTAACTCTAGTTTCCAGGGATCTGGCGCCCTCTTCTGGCCTTCAGGAGGACTTGTCAGAGGTGGTCCATTTACACATAAATAAAAATAAACAAATCTACGTTAAACACAGCCAAGGGCCCCTCAAGGTCACTGCTGAGCTGTTTTTGGAGGAAGTGGTAGACCCCGAGTTCCTCCAAACACTTGTAGAAGTGTGTTTATTGAATGATAGGGTGTGTACCACATGCGTCTGGGAACAGGAACCTTCCTGTCACACCGCTTTCCTGTGGTTGCTGTCACTTGTCACCTTGAACTTAGTGGCTCTAAACACGCTTCTTCCCTTTAGGCTAGAGGTCAGAAGTCTCAGCTGGGTTTCAAGTTAAGGCCTCACAGACTATTTCCTCCTACACGCTCCATGGTAAGATCTGCCTCCCTCCTGTCCCAGCCTCTGGAAGCCTCTGAGGTCCCTGACGTGTGGCCCCTTCCGTACATCTCCCCACCCTCTCCCACTGACACCCCCTCCTATGGTAGTGACTCTGAGCTGCCACCAGACCCGCCTGGCTAATCTTCTGCCTAGGGTTTGCATCTCAGCTGCAGCCCTTTGTCCCGTGAGGTGGTCTTCTGTTCACAGTTTCAGAATGAGGCCGAGTCCTCCAGAGCCTGCTGGCTGGCCTTCCGTACCAGTCTCCCTGACTGGGCTGACGGTGTCTTTGTCCCCCAGGTGAACAGTGAAAGATTGGGTGGGGAGAGGTGGAGTGGACCTGTGTCTCTGTTCGGGCTGTTGCAAGACAGTGGGGTCACTCCAGAACTCCGGGGTGTGGTGGGCCTAGCCTGTGAGCTGATGCTGTAAGGATGGCCTGCATTTGGACCCCTCTGGTTCCCACTATCCGGGCTGCTTTGCTGAACAGGTGGGACAGAGGATGGATTCTTGCCCATCCTGGGTAGAAGCTGTGGATGCAGTTTGTTACTGGCCCAGGAGGGGGTGCAATGGAGCACAGCCAGCCGCCAAAGCTGCCCAGCACCTGGAATGGGTGGGGGTTAGCCCTAGGAACCAGGCTTCACAGATCACCCTTGATAGCGGGTTTTTTTTGGGGGGGGGCAGCCTATACTACAGAGCAGCTGAGTTCTGGTCCCCACTTCCCACCAGGTTTAGCTCCCTCTCCCCTAAACATACGAAGATGGACTCTAAGAAGGAGCAGGCCACAGAAATAGCACTGTGTGGCTGGAGGGCTCTTGGGAGAAGGGAGCTGAGAGTGGATCCCCAGCAGCTGAATAGGGCAGAGAGTAGGTTCTCTGGGGAAAGACCCAAGACTCTAGACCCAGAGATGCTGGAGTCTTCTGTCTCTCCTCCCCCTGGTGGACTGTGTCCCTTTGTCTCCCATGGACGTCTACACTCTTCCCCCAGCAAAGAACACGCAGTCCCCTGGGGAAACCCTCAGAGCCCACCCCTCACCCAGTCTTTTGCTCCGTGGAGTCTCCTTTCCAGTATGCCTTTCTCTTCCGAGCCTTCCCCATCTCATGCATTTAGGCACCCTGACACCTAACACCCTGACACCCTGTCCCTGAAGTTGTTTCTTTGACCCTTGCCTGTTATCTTGACCTCCTGTGGTACCGGTGCTGAGTCATTACGGGAATGCGAGCTGTCCAGGTGAGCCCTCTGGGTCATCTCTGCTCTCCAGGGCATGGGCCTCTTCCTCTGCAGTAATGTCTTGGTCAGCTGAGTTCTGCCAGCAACTAGACTAATCGGGACTGTCGGGAAATGGCCACCACCACCGAGGGCCTGGCTCCCATGTACAGTCACAATGGCTGTGCCAGGAGGGATGCTGGGGAGTAAGAGGAGGCCTGCTGGCTCTGCTTTTGCACCTAGCTCCGAGAGTGTGGACTTAACTCTTAAAGGAACTCGGAGATGGCAGGAGGAGAATGGAAAAGCAGGGAGAAGGGAGCCTTCCTGTGCCTCCCATGACTGAAGCCACTGCTGCCCTCCCACCTCCCCTCCTCCCCACCTCCCCTCTCCCCACAACTAGGCCAGGCTTCAGGCTGGGCCAGTCACTTCTCATAGACCAGAGGAACTCAGGAAAGTTCATCCACCACAGCGAGTCTCAAGGAAAGCCTGCACCAGCCTGGAGGAGGAAGTGTGGGTTTTGGGACTGATGCCCAGACATGGAGGCCTGCAGTCGGATGTGGGATGGCAGAGGGAGGAGCCCTGACTCAGCAGTGGCAGTGTCCCCACTCAGGGACACCAAAGTACATGTGGGATATGAATGCTGGCCGAAGAGACAGTGCTTTGGGGGCCCACAGTCAGCCTGCAAAGTCTGAGAGGGGTATGGTGGGGTATTGAGCTGACCTTCCTACAACTTGCCTGGAGGCATGGGATGCCTCATCCTGTGTACCCATAGCAGTGGAAAGCAGGCTGACCCGGAGCTGACCTTGGCACCAAACCTGCCCTCAGGCCTGCCTGTGTACTCCCAGCTCATGAGGCCATTGGGCCCCACATGCTCTGAGGGTGCCTGTCAGCCTGGGCCAGAGCTGGGTAAAAAAATCAAAGCTGACCCCACCCATCTTCCAGGCCACCGCTGTTCTAGAAGCAGGAAGATCAACCGGGGAGCCATGTGGACCTGGACTGCAGAGCCCCCTGGAAACAGAGGCATGCTTGGGGCCCAGGTGTCTGGAGCAGGTGACTCTGAGGGCCTGGTACCCCTGGTCCCTTTCCCCACTTTCTTCATCCCAGTGAGTTTCACAGTCCACAGCAGTGACGGCTGTGGGGACCCAGGCTGTGGTGGGTCCTGGTTCTGACCCTTTTTTCCCCTGGTGTGGAGTGCAGGTTACAGACTATGAAGGGGACACAGTCTACCTGTCTTGCAGTGCTTGTTTTAGGTAGTGAATGACCTGACCCTGAAAGTATTCAAGGAGATTAAGTCCCACAGGTGTCTACGGAGCAGGGTGTGTGTAAGCAATAGTGGCAATGTTTGGCGACTCCTGGGGCCAGTTCCAAGCAGTTCTATGTTCTTGTAGGTCAGGCCCATGGTCATCTGGGGCACTGGGACTTGGACAGAGTCTGTGGTACTGATTGTTTCTTTGTACAACGGCCCTTTGCCTGCCCTGTCCTTGGCCCTGTCCTGTCTGGGCTAACCTAGCTGGCCACTAGCCCTGTGCCCAGCCTCTAGGTGACCACTGCTTGTGTGGTCCTGAATTGCCTCAAAAGAAAGGTGCTGAGCCCTGGCCTCGGGTAGACAAAGGGTGACCTCTCCCCAGCTCCTCCTGGGCCCTTCGGTGGTTGCTGTGCCCAGACTTCTGAACCCCCTGAACTCCATGTTTCCCTTAGCTGTAAGGGCAAAGGGCTCTTGCCCGACTTCCTTGGCCTGAGCTGAGCGCATTGGCATGCACCCAGGTGCTGCGACCAGATGAGAATATTTGTGAGAACTGCGGGCAAACTACAACACATGTCAGCACGGTAGTTCGGTGAGCATATCACCTGTGTATCCTGCTGGCTGCGTGGCTGCCCTGCTGGGCCACAGGGAATCTGACAGAGACAAGGACTTTGGCAGGGCGGTGTGGGCAGAAAAGATCTGGATAAGCTTGTCTTCTTGATGAGGGTGGTAGCTCACTTTCCAGAAGACCACGAGGGTCCCATTGCCCACCAGAGAAAGCATCACGGTGAGAAGCCGAATTCTGGTTACTACTGACCGAGGTGTAAGTCCTGGGTTTATCACAGAAAGCTGTGTGACTTGGGCTGTCCTCCTGGACTCTCTGGGCTTCTTCCTATGCTAACAGAGTTGACAGTGCTCCTGCTGGTTTGTGGATGGACGGGGCCAGTGAGACCCTGACAGGCTCAGGCCTGTTAGCTTCCAGCTTCCTTGAATTGTCCTTGTGCTCTCCTTACTCGGTGGCTCTTGAGAGCAAGGGTCAACTCCTAAACCCCTTCCCTGTCCCTCTGATTTTGTCTGACCTTTTCACAGGTGAGGGGAAACAGGGACAATACTGTCCTTGGGGGAGGACACTCTGGCGCCTCACCTGGCAGAGAGCCAGTGAGGGAGACCTGGCTCTCTGCAAAGAAAGTGTCGCTCAGCTGACATAACCAGCCCCATTCCCACCCCGGTCTCATGGCCGTTACTGGGCCTCTCAGGACCAAGACTGAGTGTGCTGGTATTTGGCCAGGTCTTGACAGAAGGGACTGGTCAGCTTGGAAGCTGGATCTGAAAAAACTTCAGACATCGGAGCCTCTTGTCTGAGCACTCCCAAGCCAGACCAGGATAGCAGGTTGTCATGTTAGTCCCCTCCCCTCCATTCACAGAGGCAGCGCTAGCCCAGTCCCCTTTCCCCTTCCCCTCCTCTGTCCCTTCCCCTCTGTCCCCTTTCCAGCACAGCCTGAAGAGAGAAATGGTATGTTATCAGGAACCTCTTGTAGTGACTTTCGATGCCTCGGCTTCACCATGGCCCTCTCTTGATAGAGGTAGAAATAGAGGCTCCCCAAAAAGAGATAAAAACCTAAATTTTCTTTGGGGACCAGTCCCCCACCACAGTGGCCCCCTCCAGGCCCTCATATTTCTTCTTTGGGCCTTAGTAGCAGTGGCCCCGAATCATAGCAAAGTGTACCCCGCACATTCCTGATCCATGTGCCCTTCCTGCAAGGAAGATTGTGTCCTCTCTCCTGGGAAACCTTTCAGGTGTCGACCTGGAACTACCTCTCTGGACCCCAAGCCCTTGAATTACGGCTGTCCTGGACTTCAGTTCCCCTGCCGCCTTTGGGGATGGTCACTACCAGGGCTGGACGGGGCGAGGGTGGAGGTTGGGTACTGCCCCTCATCTTGCTAATGGTAGGTTTGATTACAGACAGAGTCTGTGGCTGGGTGGTGTGGGCCACTGTGGGCTAGGGCTCTGGTCCCTGCCTCCCTGCCAGGCGTGTGGTCCTGGCTGGGGGCATAAGAGCACAGTTCTGACTCTGTTCTCTGAGCCACGGCAGGCAGGCTGTCACCACAGTGGGCTGGGAGCTGGAGGCGAGCCCAGAAGTAGAGAGTGCCTTGGCCCCTGGCACCCAGCCCTGCCAAGCCACAGGTGCCCCTGCCCTCTGGTGCGGGTGGAGGGCCCGCTGGGCAGAGAGCAGGATGTGGGAGGGGTGAATGGGAGGGGACAGAAGAGCAGGGAACGCCGAGGACACGTGTCCCAGCAACAGCCTGTGCCGCTCGCTTTGTATGGTTCTTGCTACTGTGGAGCAGGTTGGGCCCTGCACAGCCTCTATGGAGTGGGGAGTGTTCAGTGGAAACTCCATCCTGCCTGCCATCTTTTCCATTTTGATTTTGGGTTCTGGAATTCTAGTCACTCTGATTATGGGATGTTTGTGTGTGTGTGTGTGTGGGGGTGATGTGTGAATGGCTGTACACAATAAGGGGGCTTGGGGGATGGCAGAGCACCAGAGATACCTGTGTCTCTCAGAGTGTCTCATACAGAGTGGCCGGGCACAATGCCCACCGTCCTTTGTGGCTCAGGTGTTTGCCTTCTCTCTCCCCTCCCAACAATGGTTCTGAACCCAGGGGTTCAAGTTTGGGCTTCTGGCTGCTGCAGAGCCCTGAGGAGAGAGATGCCAGTTAAAATTCAAGGCTAGCCCGCCATGGTAGTTCACACCTTTAATCCCAGAGACAGAGGCAGGCAAATCTCCCTGAGTTCAAAGCCAACCAGATCTGCATAGAGAGTTCCAGGCCAGCCAGAGCTACCTGGTAAGGCTGTCTCAGAACAAAACAAACGAACACATGAAAAATTCCTCTCAGCTGTGTGGCCCAGGACAAGTCCTGTAATCTCCCTGTGCCTCGGTTTCCTTGTCTGAAAAGTAGAGGGAGTGATAGTTCATGGTGGCAGGTGTGCGAGACCGTGACAAACGTATGTAGGAAATGGCTGCTGCATCTCCGCACTGTGCAGGCCCTGGGTAAGGATTGCGGCTTCGTTCTTTCCTGCAGCGCTGGGGAGACCGCAGCTGGCAGAGGCTAGAGCTCACCGCTTGCTTCTTGGACGGCTGGTGCCCCTCCTGGTGCCTAAATCCTGACCAAAGGACTTCGAGGAGCTGCCTGTTCTAGGGCCAGCGCTGCCTCCCAGCAGGCAGAGGTTGGTGGGAGGCCAGGTTCCTCTGGCTACTCTGCCCCTGGCCGCATTGCCCCAGCAGGAAGTCTGTCCCTAGCTTTATCTCTGGCCCTTTGCCCACAGCCCTGTCCCCAGGAAGGGTTATCAGCTTGGACATCTGCACCCCAACGGGCCAGGGAACACTGCGGTCAGTCACTCTCCTCGGGAACAGCAGCTGCCTCTTGGTGACAGACCCCTTGTCGTTGGTGCCAGGGACAGGGCAGGGTGGGAGCTGAGGGCTGTGGGGCTTGGGGGCTGGGCTGTCTGAGCCTGTGGAACCAAGGGAACAGTAGGGCTACCTAAGAAACAGGATGGTGGCTACAGGGAAAACACAAGACACAACCTCTAGTGGGGAAGGGGACTGGAGGAGGGGTATCACATCACGGGCAGCCTAGCAGGGAGGGGTCTGCATAGACCAGTCCATCGTGCAACTCACTAACCCTCCTCATGACAACATCCTGTGCCCTAGAGGGGGATGGGCATTGGCTGTTCGCTTGAGGACCTGTCTCTCTTGTAGTACAGAAACCTTCTGGATGCAGGGAAGACTCAATGTCAGTTGCTTGTTAGTGTTCATATGTGTGTGTGTGTGTGTGTATTTAACTTTTTTACTTACTTATTTTATATATATGGATGTTTTGCCTGTTTGTATGTCTGTGTATCGCGTGTGTGCCTGGGCCTGCAGAGGCCAGAAGAGGGCATCAGATCCCCAAGACTGAAGTCATGAGTCGTCATGTGGGTCCTTTGGAAGAACACCAAAGTCTTAACCACTGAGCCATCTCTCCAGCTCTTCATTTTTTGGAGGCCGGAGGTGGGGTTTGGGTTTTTTGAGACAAGATTTCTCTTTGTAACAGCCCTAGCTGTCCTGGAATTAGCTCTGTAGACCATGCTGGCCTCGAACCCACAGAGATCTGCCTGCCTCTGCCTCCCTAGTGCTGGGATTAAAGGCGTGCGCCACCACCACCCAGCACACTTTTTTTTTTCTTTAAACAGAGGTGAACTCCTCATGTTTAGGTTCGCCACATTATGGTCATAGTGTCACGCAGCCAATCACCCATTTCCCGAAAAGGGACCGTGCCTCACTAAACTGCTCCCCAAACTCCCAATGGCCACACATTGACCTGGTGCAGACATTTGCTGCCACAAAGTCACACAGCACTTGGGTTCTTCTGAGGTGGATAGTTCAGGCTTAGTGGAGCGCTTCTCCTATGCAAGGCCCTGCCACCTGCCTCCAAGCTGATCCCTGGTTAGTGACCACCAGATTCACCTACAGTTTGGCTATTGTGACCTATCCTCCTTTGACCACCTACCATATGCTCCTGTCTTGGAACCTGTGTTCAGCTCCTTGGGGAGGTGCCTGCAAGTGAGTTTGAAAGTCATACTCTTAATGAACAAATTTTACTTAGTGATGCACATATACCTGCTGCTAAGGGCAGATTAAACATTTGTGATGTACATACGAGATGGGAGCACAGGAAACTAAGGCTGGGGGATGACAGCCAGTATGTGAATGAGGTAGCCACATCATACTGGCTCTCCTTGGACGGCTCCGTAGTTTGGAATCAAGTAGGCTCCGTAGTTTGGAATCAAGTAGGCACTTTAGGCTGGCCCTTGGGTCACGTTGACTCTCCACGATTGAAGACCAGAGCCTGGCTGGCCCTGAAGACCTCCCATGGACTACCCCCTCCTATGGGTCTGTAGGGCAACATTGAGGGCTGTGGGCCAGGTTGTGAACAACTTCACAGGGAACTGGGAAACAGGTCTGAGGCCCAGAGAGAGGCTAAGAAGCAGCGACTGACTCTTGGCCTGGCCAGTCTCAAGGTCCCTTGCTGTTCTCGGGACCGCTGTCCGTGTCTCCGACTCCCCTGTGGTGGCTGCAGGTACCTTGTCACCCATCATAGGCCCAGACCTCAACTCCCTGGGCAGTGTGCTATCTGCTGTCCCCAGACAGACCACAGGGCCTGGGGTGGGCCAAGGCCACTCGCAGTTTATCGTTCCTGCCTGGTGCTTGTTCCCGCCACTCTGCACTCCAGCCTTATCTGTGTCCCCAGGCCTTCCTTTGACTGCCATGGGGGCCGGGTCAACCCCAGAGATGTCTGGACCTCAGAGACAGGGCTCAGTTCCCATACTAGAACTCCTTAGACAGAAGACTGGCTCTGAGCTCTTCTGTCCAAGGGGGACAGAGAGGAACCTGCAGGGTGTGTCACTTTGGAACATCACCTTTCTGTGCGTGGAAGAAATCCTGGAAAGATAGCTAGCTTCCCTGTGAAGAGCCAGGCCACCCACCTGTGGGTCTGTGGCAGCACCCAGAGAGGAGGTAGAGGCCACAGAGCAGGGGTGGTGAGGGACAGAGTCAACTAGGGTCCTTCAGAAGAAGAGCACAGGATGCCACAGCAACAGACTATCCTCCTGGACCGGGAAGAACAGATGACCTAATGCTTCCACCTGTGACCGTCACCAGGCACGCAGGGCCTGCGTGCATGGAGGCGTGAGAGCCCTCGGCACACACACAGCACACTTATGCTCAGTGGCCGGGGCGCTGTACATGTAGCATACAGTAGAACCATGCACAGAGCTCCCAGAACTCACAGACAGATGCACGCATGCACGCACGCACGCATGCATGCACGCACGCACGCACGCACGCAAGCGCAAGCACGCACGCACACAGAGTCGTCTCACTTTGAAGTGACTCCCAGAGCTCACCATACGCAGCAGTCCTCAGCCATTACTCCTACGAGGTGCTCACACAGAGGCCCACCGTGTACACAGTGCTCACTGCTAACACGGAACCGATCACTTGTACTGCCTGTACCGCAGAGTGTGTACACAGAGGACTGGTCAACCGCACGGGTTCCTCACTCCCTGACATGGTGCTCAGCTCACACACCGGTCAGTTCAGACAGTAGTTATTGCGCCCCCACTAGTGCTGGTCACCCAGACAGGTAGTACCTGTCACTCTGTACCAACTCACCTTGTACAGAGTCCTTACTCACGCTCCTATTCTCCCCCTTCTCTTCCTCCCCTCCCCCAATGCTCCCCAAGACCCGCCTGGTTGAGCAATAGTTTCCTCAGCAGTTGGTCTCTCTGGCCACCTGTCAGAGGAGAGCAGATGCTAAGAGGAGCCTGGAGGACCTTGAGGGTCCCTGGCCCTGCCACCTCTGGTCAGGATGGGAGGGCTTCACCATAGTGGATCATAGTGGACCACTGGCCTCTGGGCTGGCAGTGTGTGTATGTGGGGGGCCCCAAGGTTGTGTCCTTTGGTAGTGTCCCCTCTGTACATGTGGAGCCTCTATGGAACTGCCTTCAAAGTGGCCTCCACCGACTCTCAGCTCCAGCTGAGCGGGGCCGTGTCAACGTCACAGCCATCTGGTCCCAAGGACTGTGAAGAGAGTGTGGGGCGGTCACTATCTCTGTGAAGGCTGTGTGTGCTGGGGCAGTGACTACCTTGTCCTTTCTGTGAGGCTGAGGAGAGCCCAAGGGCAATGGCTCCCTCCTGCCATCACTATGGATCTGCAGTGTGGCTTCAGATCCTTCCCTCACCCACTCTGAGTTGAACTGGAGGCATGGTCCTAACACACGATACCCTCTAGCTATGGCTGTGTGCGTGGTCTGCTTGTCTCTGTGGGAGCAGACTCCCTTGTCTGTCCCATCTCTGGGTCTCTCTTACCCTTCTTGTACAAGCCCCGGCCTGTGCAGGTGGCAGCTCGGCTCCACAGGAGGCCAAGGGTTAGCAGCCTGGTGTGTGGGCCAAGTGTTTTAGATGCCCAGAGCCTCACCTACAGATGTCTTGTGAGATGGTTCACTAAATCCAGGTCCCCCGTAGGGATAGAACCAGTGGGAGAGCCCAGCACTGGGGGCTGGTCTTGGGGGGGGGGTGTTGGGAGGGGTCAGGGCAGGCCTGTCTGACTCTCCTGGCCTGTGCCATGCCCTGGAGCTCTCAGGCAGGCACACAGGAGGCAGGAGGCATGCTGCATAGTGGCGCATACAGTCTTAGCTGGCCGGGGACCTGAGCATGTCTGCCCTGCCTTCCTGGCCTCGGTGCAGCTGGCCATCCATAGCTGCTGCTTCTTGTAAAGCTTTGCTGGCTGCCCGGCACCTGGCCCAGGCCCCGTGTTCTCCGCCAGCTGGGGACAAGCCTGTTCTCGCTTTGGAAGTCCTTTGTACCTCCCTGGACCCAACCACATAGCCCTAGGGACAGTTGCCAGGCAGGGAGAGCCCAGCAGGTGTTTCGGGGTAGCACCTGGGCCTGTGGCAGCTCGTCGGAGGCTAGAGGGAGAGAGGGCCTAACCATTGATGGAGTATATGGCCCACATGCGACTAGGGCCTTGGTCACAGTGCTGGACACGCTGTCCGGGTCCCCAGATGGGCATGATGTGAGAGGCACTGTCTAGGGAGGTGAATACCAAACGGAGACCCGTAGCTACAAAGGCAGGACTGCCATCCTTGACAGGGAGCATTTGGGGGTCCCCAGAAGTGCAACAAAAGGCCATCAAAAGGCTACAGTGGAGAGGGAACCCTGGGCAGGAGAGCAGGGTGCACACCCCTGTGCCTGCTAGATGCCTGTGCTTCCTCAGGGTCAGCCGCGGCTGATGGATGATAGTGAGAACCGCCTCTCTGCTCCTGCGAGGCAGGCAGTAATCCATCCTGGAGCCCTTCAGAGGCCTGGGTGGTAATGGGGCCATAGATCACTCCCTGCAGAGACAGGACTGGACAGGGAGGCAGCCATTAGGACTGACCGCGGGTGACCCCAGGCCAGGGTGGCTCCGGCTTTGGGTGGGGCCTGCCTCAGCCCAGAGTTTGATGAGGGTGCCTTTAGGGGTGTCAGGGGAGAGAGTAAAAGAGGAGTGGGGGAGGGGAGGCCCTTGTCCCCAAGGACACAACCCAGAGCAGGCGCCAGAGTGCCTGGTGCCAACTGTCTGGGGCTCCCCTTTGGTCAAGGCCTCCTCGGGCTGAAGGGAAGTGGACTCAAAGGTCATCTCCCACTCCCGCACCCCCCCACCCCCACCCTCACCCCCACCTAAACCAGTCAGGCTCAGGTGATTTGATTCTGCCCAAGGCCTCTGCCCTGTTGCAGCTCAGCCTGTAATTCAGGCCTTTAAGTGTGTGTGTTGCCCTCCACTAAATAAATAAACAAACAAACAAATAAATAAATAAATAGCAAAACAGAGACAGGTTCCACTAAATAAATAAGTAAGTAAGTAACAAAACAGAGACAGGGTCTGAGAAAGCCTGGAACCCAATCTTGCCTGGCTGGAATCTGGCCCCGCCCTCCTATTCCCCAGCCAGTGAACGAGTCTTGGGCCCGCCCTTCTGCTTACTATGCAGATAGGGAAATTAGTGCCTGGAGAGATGAGCATCCTGGTGCCTGCTGCACAGAGGTGCCATCTGTTGTCAGCATTCCTGCCACATCATCTGCATCTAGGTGGCTCAGCTTGGGTGCCAGCCTGTGCACCGGCTGTGTGACCTTGGGAAACCTTTGCCCTCTCTGGGCCTTGGTTTTTCTGCCTGTAAAATGGTGCCGTGAAGACCAAGTCCCATTATGAAAAGCTTCAAAGGGAACCTGACCCAGAGTGGGTCCTCAGCCTGTCCACTGGATGCTTGAAGCAGCTCCCCTCCCCATGCTGGGTTCCTTCTGGAATGTTCTCCGTGACACTCATTAGATGCTAGCCGTGTGGGAGCTACAGTCCCACAGAACCTGGAGCCACGCAGCATCACACACTGGGTCTTCTAGTGCTAACGCTCCCAAGCATGTGACTGTATGGGGCAGGAGAGCATCACAAAGGTACGACATGGTGTCCCTGTCATGGCCTGACAGCTGCAGGTGCCTCATTCAGTATCTGGCGACAGTCTGGGAGAAGCTGTTGTTTTAGTTACTGTTCTTGTTGCTCGGACAAAAGACCTGACAAGGGCTGAAAATGGCTAAATGCATAGAGGTGCTTGCTGCCAAGTCTGACATACTGCGTTCAAACTCACACACAAATGTTTTTCTTTAATTTTTTTGTTTGTTTGTTTTTTGTTTTTGTTTTCGTTTTCCGAGACAGGGTTTCTCTGTAGCTTTGGAGCATATCCCGGAACTAGCTTTTGTAGACCAGGCTGACCTCAAACTCATAGAGATCTGCCTGCATCTGCCTCCCGAGTGTTTGGATTAAAGACATGCGCCACCACCGCTGGGCTTTTAATGTTTTCTTTTTTTTTTTTTAACGTGACAAGAAGGGAGTCCTTGGGGCACCTCTCTTGTGGTTCTGCTTGGGGCCTCCAGCACTGAACATGGCGTGGCACATAGTAGGTACTCAATAAATACAGATGGAGCTGATGGTTGAGGGGAAGGTAGAGAGGGGTCCAGATGGGTAAGAGCATGAATCAAAAGGGGAGACGGAGGGAAAGAGGGGTGCTCGGTGGGGGATGGAAGGGCTGTGTGAGGAGACAGGCTATGAGGCCTGGCAGGCCGGTCCAGCTAGCTGGTTGAGAAACTTCAGTGAGAGTGTGTTTGCATCTTATTTACATGCAGGTGTGTGGACCTGCAGTTCAAAGCTCCTCAGGCAGTAGACCACTAGGGTCTTACTCTTCTTCCTCCATTCAACTCACCCCCTGTCACTCACTGTCCTGGAAACCCTGCAATAAGGAAAGAACTCCTTTTCCCCATGAGAGCTTCCTGGGATGGGACCCTTCCAGGCCATGAGCATCCTGCATGGCTCCTGCGTACAACCTTCTACCCACAAGTGCTGTCTGTCCCGTGTGTCGTCCCCCCCCCCCTCCCGCCAGTCCTCATCTGCTGCAGCTGTCCCTTGTCACAGAGAAAGGCCTTGAGAGCAGTGTTACTGTCACAGCCACACGACAGGCAGGCTGAACTCAGATGCAAAGGCTCTTTGCTGTGTTTTACCTTAGGGGAAACTGAGGCCTTGTCGAGCCCCAGGAACGCTGGGGAACCGCAAATTCCAGTGGTTCAGGGATCAGTCAGTACTCGCAGTAGGTGGGGCCCGAGATGTGCACAGTCTCATGTTTTGGGGGCAGTAGCTGGCACGGAAGCAGGAGGCTCTTGGTAAACACTGCCTGCAGCTCTGTGTAGGAGGGGACCAGTCATGTGACCAGCAAAGAAGTGGGCGGAGGAGCCTCATTACTTTCTGGGTGAAAGTGGAGTCAGCTTCCTGCTGGAGACCCTGGTGCCTGGCTGGGCAGGCAGAGTGGCCCTGGTGAGGGCAGCCAGTCCCTCCCGTCAGAGCTCCAGTTCCAAGAACCCAGCTTGCTTGCCCCTCTAGCAGTGACAGGCCAGGGTCAAGCTGTGGGCCTATAACTCGGCTGGAAGACATTTCAGAACAATAAAGGTGTCTGGCTTTATAAGCGCTCGTATTTCATCCCCGCCTTGGCCCCTTGCCTGGGATTTACTGTGGGGGTGTTTTCAGTGGGATGAAGCTGACGCCAGTGTCTCCCTGCTGTCCTGTCCCCTGGGGAGCACCATGCCTGCCCTGCTATCCGTGGCCCCCTCCCCAGCAAAGGAGCAGACCCACCTCCAGATGCAAAGGTTATTGGATGGGGGTGGGGGGGGTGGTGAAATGACATTACCCTCTCGTGTCTCCATGGGCTTCCTGAGAGGCTGGCAGAGTGACAGACTCTGACGCAGAGCCGGGCCCTCGGGATGGATAGCAGTCTGCTTTACTTCCGCTCCTGCCTAGCCCACCGCAGCGCGCCAGGAGTTGACAGAAAGAGGCGCCAACCTCCGTGGTGGGCTATCAGCCCAATGCACCATGGGGCAAATGGGGTCATGGGAGATGGCCAGCCCTCAAAGAGGATGGTCCCTGCCAGTCGCATGCACCCCTCTGTTCTGGCTTCAGCCTGAGCAAGTTTGGTTAGCTGGTGCATCCAGTGTGGTCACCCTAGGGAGTTGACACTCTGACCTCTTTGTCACTTGGGGAAACGGAAACTGGAAACTGGGGCGGGGGTGGGAGCGGGGTGGGGAGCAGTGTCTTGCTGGGTTTATTTTCTAGGGCTACTATCACTGAGTGCCACAGCTGAAGCCTGAAGTACCAGAAATATGCTTCCCACGGTACTGTAGCCCAGGAGGTTGGGGTCAAGGTTTAGGCAGGGCCAGACTCCTTCTGATGGGACTGGTGGTCCCTCAGCTTCTGGGATCAGGGTTTGGGTTGTTTTTTTTTTGTTGTTGTTGTTTATTTTCTTTTGCTTTGTAGCTCTGGTGACTGAACCTAAAGCCTATGCCTTCTAGGCAAGGCCTCTATCACTGAGCTGTGTCCCCAGCTCTTAGGAGTTAAGGTTAAAACACAAAGTGTCCCCCAAAGGCTCATGTCTTAGAGGCTTGGTCCCTGATGCTGGTTTTGGGGAGGTGGGAGATCAGAAGGTGGCAGTGTTAAGGTCACGGGTTCAGATATATGAGTGGGGATGTTTTAAGAAAGCTACCTCAGCTCCTTGCCAGCTCTCTGCTTTCTGGCGACCATGAGGTAAGGTCACGGTCCCCATGTCTTTCTGATATGATGCTCCAAAGCAATGACACCGTGGCCTTTCTGCCATGACACTTCAAAGTCACTCATGAACTGAGACATCTGAACCACGAACCCAGCGAAACCCTTCCTCCTTTCGGCGCCCTATGTCAAGTATCTTGTCACATTCGTGAGGAAATGACTAACGCGGCTGGCTCCCAGCATTCCTTGGCTTGTGGTTGCGTCATTCCAGGCAGGCTCGGGTTCTGACTCCAGGTTCGCATGCAAATCCCATCGGCAGCGACACTGATCTGCTCCAGCGAGCAGAGAGACCACTTAGAAATAAGCTCACCACAGGTTCACAGACTCCGCTGTGCTGGGAGGAGAGAGCCTGTCTAGCCCTCCCCTCTGCTCAAGGTCACCGTGGCAGGCGGTGGCTACTGGGCGGCCAGCCACACTTCTCTCACCTGCCTCTGGAGCCTTGTTGGAGTGTGTTCCCTGCCACACCCTCTTGGGCTGTGGCCTCAATGCCAGGCAGCTGACAACTCAAAAGGTTGTACCCTGAAGAAGGGTACAGGGCAGGGCGGATGGGGGCATCTGAGCTCCTGACCCTGACTGGACCTCACAGGGACTCCTAGTTCTTTCTTCTCACCTCCTGACCGTCCCCCCTCCTCCAAGTAAACTCACTCTTCATCCCTGTCTCAGGGTCTCGGTGATGATACAAACACAAACAAAACAGGCCTGTTAGCCTCAAAGCTCAAGAGGCTGAGGCAGGAGGATCCCTTTGAGTTCAAGACCAACAAGGTCCTGTCCCAAAAGAACAAATAAAAAAGAAAGGAAAGCTAGCAGACATCAGCAGGCCTCTGTGGGGGCTTCTAGACTCACAGCCTGACCCCTGGTTGAACTTCACATCCACAGCAGGACAGAGCGGGCTTCACAGGGCGCCCTGCCGGTCACCTTTATTGCTGTGAACCACTTGTTGTCTAGGGTGGAGAAGATGTGGCTTGGGGCTGTGGCTGGGGGACTGAGGGGGGCTAAGGGGGACTGGGGGCCTGTGGCTGGGGAGCTGTGAATGACTGGCAGGAAGGTTTTTCTTTTTGAGTGTGAGAATATTCTTGTAGTGGCTGTGGCATGGGCAGCCTGTTAGTCCCAGTACACAGAACGCCATTTGCCTGCAGGTTTTAATAGAGGCTGCACTGTCTGTGTTAAATCTGCTTTGGTCATTGCTGAAGATAGACATTTTTAAGGAAGTGCCTTGCTGTGTAGCCCTTATTAGCTTTGAACTGCCTCTGTAGTCCAGGCTGCCTAGAATTTGAGACAATTCTCCTGCCTCAGCCTCCAGAGTGCGGGGGTTATAGATGTGTGCCACCACGCCCAGGGAATTACACCTTATAGAAGTCATTATGTCTGGGGCTGGGGAGACGGCATGGTGGGGCAAAGTACTAGCTGGCAACACAAGCCCGATCCAAGTTCAACCCCAGCCCCAGAACCTATATAAAAAGCTGGCTGTGCTGGCGTTCCTACAACCGCTGTGTTCCTACAGTGAGATAGGCAGAGACAGAACCACTCAGCTAGCCCTGGGGACACTTCAGAGGAACAGAAACAAGAGAGGTCCTGCTTTCTTTAGCAAGGTGGAAGTCAAGAACTGACTCCCCAAAACTGCTTTCTTTTCTCATTTTGCATACCATGGTATAAGTGCCTGCACATGTGTGTGTGCACGCGCACACACACGCACACACACACACATACATGCATGCACACACACTTTTAATATTAAATGTTATTGCCTGGTATCATTTATTTGATGACTTTTGAAACAGGGTCCCATGCATTCCAAGCTAGCTTCAGACTCGCTCCACAACTGAGGATGACGCTCTTGCCTCCATCCCGAGTGCTAAGAATCCAGATGTGCATCCTACACACTGGTTTATGTGGTGTTGGGGATGGAACCCAGGCTTTGTGCATGCTGGGCAAGCCTCCTCCAAACTGAGCTGCTGCTTCTTGAACGATATTGTCTGAGACTTAAGGGTTCACGGGGTGTCCGTGTTTTAGTGACAGTCCTATGAAGGACACTTACCTGCTGTGGTGAATGAGGAAACAGAGGCCCTGGGCAGATAACCCAGCCAGGGTATAGTGGCAGCATCTGGAATCAGGTGGGCAACCTGGGTGCTTCCTAAGGAGTGTGATTCTAGAAGCTGGGGTCTGACTGCAAGGGTTCGGGCTCCCTTAGATCTCCCCACCTGGAGCAGAGTGCCGTTTCTGTCCCGCTGCTGCTGCCTGGGAGGTCAGAGAATAGTAGCTGCTCTAGTCTGTGTCCTGCGTCCTGACTGGGAGGAGCAGAAGGGAGGCTGGTGGCCCAATATCTGTGAGACAGGCTGTCCCCTTGCATCCTGCTTCCAGTTCCATCTGATGGCATCGTCGCTCTATCTGTCCAGTAGCATAGCACACACCCAGTAGGCTCTTTACAGATGCCTCTTGGGTATCCCCATCTTAGAACGGAAATGTCACTGGGGCACCTGGAAGGGTATCTATCCTGTTGGCCTCATTTCACCAAGCACCATCTCTCCATGGCTGACAAAAGTCTAGAACCTTATGGAACCCTTCACGGGTCTCCGTGATTGCTCACAAAGAGAAGGAACCCATATAATATCCGCAAGGCAGTGGCCAGTTTGGGGACCATGGACAAGTCCAGCATCCCCCATCTCCTACCCTCCACTCCCTGCTGAGGGCCAAGCCTGGGACCCTGGGATTGTGGCTCAGCTCCTGCCTCAAGAGCATGGGCCCTCTGCCAGGGGACACCAGGAGCTTGCCGTCATCTGGTGCACATGTAGACTCGCAGGACTGGGAATCGGTGGGTTCTGGCATTGGTGGGAGGTGTGTCCACACACAGCAGAGGGTGCCCCTTTAAGGAACCCCCTGGCGTGTCTACTCCACCTGAGAGCCCAGCGGGACGACAGCGGGGGCAGTGCTGTTTCTGCTGGCCTGTGAACGGCTGGACAGCTGGCAGCTCCACCTTCAAGGGCAGGCCCAGCGGCAGTGGGAGGTGGGGGGCAGCAGGAGAGGAGGGAGCAGGGTCAGGTCTGAGAAATTAAATGTTAGTAAGTAGCCCTGCGCTGGTGAAGTAGGCCAAGGCCATTAGTGCTCATTAAAGTTTAATACCTGTTGGGTCTGCGCAGCCCAGTGGACATTGCTCCGATTTGATGGGTGTAGAGGGAGAATTCACGAATAATCATGGAGGATGGGGGTGGCTGCTACTGTGCTAACAGGAAAGGGCCTGAGGAGCGGTTCTTCAAAGCAGATGCCTTGCTCAGTCCCTGGAGGGGAGGGCACAACGGACTGCCCTTGGATTTTCCCTTTGTCCTTAAAATTCTGGGTCCTGCTAGGAGCCAGGCCCCAGTCTTTTCTTTTCCTTTTATATATTTTATTTCAGTGATATATGAGTGTTTTGCCCGAATGTTTGTGTGTGTCAGAAAGTGGCCAGTCCCCAAGTACAGATGGTGGCGGGCCACTGTGTGGGTGCTGGGGATCAAACTTGGGTCCTTTGGAAGAGCATCAGCTGCTGAACCATCTTTCCAGGCCCTCCGTCTTGCTCTTTGTAAGTTGTGGGGACCTGATATAAATTCGCTTGCTGGGACGGCGTAACCCCTTCACGGTCCCCCAGAGCATCTCCTATAACAGGACATGATGTGCATTTTGTGGCCACTGCTTTGATAAGGCCAACTTCAGACATCAAGCACCCTTTCCTGACTGTCAGGCTGATCCCAGAGGAGGTGGCTTTAGTGGGGAATTAGCCTAGCAGAGAGAAGTTACTGATATTCTCCATGGGCACAGCAAGGAACCGGGGGAGAGGATATGGGTCACAAGCAGGACAGGCAGGCTAAGGATATGAACTTGGCTATAAACTTCAGAGTGAGAAGGGAATGGATAGTTGGACTCCTTCATGCCCAGAAAAATCGAAGCTGTAGGCTGTAGAACTCTAGGGCTTCCAAACAGCAGTAATCATAGGGAGTGTTAAAGGGTATATCCAAGGAGAGCTGAGTTCTGCCCCTGCCCCACCCCCAACCTCCACGCCCTGCCGCTGCTCTCCAGTCTGGGCTCATAAAGAGGGATCCTCCCATTGCACAGGTGGACAGACTGAGGCTGGAGAGCAGGTTCCAGTTACACAAGGGTGTAACGACTCTGAAAAGGGGGGCCTCAGAGTCTGGAGGCCCAGCCAGGACGGCCCCAGGCTGGCATGTGTCCTGGCTGGAGACACCGCCCCATGGCCGGCGCCCAGCTCCCCCTCTCTGGCTCGGCGGCTGGGCACCATGCCCAGCCTTGCGGCAGGGCTCCGGGGCTCCCTTCTCGCCAGAGCTCCTGAGAAAACCCTTCTGGTCTTTGACTCATTCTTAATAAAGGTTCTTCCCTCTGCCAGCTCTGTCCTCCCCTGCCCACGCTCTCCAGGGGCCTGCCCAGAACAGCTCCTGTCACCACCACCCCTGCTACCTCCTCCCCAGCCTCGGCCCCTTTCCCAGCCTGGCCTGGAGCAGAGCCCAGAGCCCGCCCAGAATAGATCAGCAGTTGGAGAAAGGAGGGGTGTCTTGGAAGGCCTGACCGGCTAGGTTCCCCAACCAGATCTGAAGACTTGGTGGCCCCATTCCTGGCTATATACCGGTGTGTGTGTGTGTGTGTGTGTGTGTGTGTGTGTGTGTATACACAATTTCACAATGCCACCTCCCCATCTCAGTCTCCTAGTTCTAGGCTACAAATAGAGCTTTGCCGAGTTCCTAGGCTGCCGGTTCCTTGGCCTCAGCCCGTCCTCATTCCCAGCTTGTGGTCCATCTGTGTTGGGAACCCACTGTGCCCCGTGAGGAGGAGGTGAGATGCAGACTCAGCCACTGTGGGAGCACGGCAAGGCCTCCTCCAAGCAGCTCAGCAGGGAACGGGGAGCCAGTCAGTGGGAGGGAGTTCGCTTTTAAGAGCTGAGTCCAAGCACAAGTGAACGGATTCTGGCATGGGCTAGAGACCCTCTCTCCTGCCACCATGGTGCCGGCATTCTGTTGTCTCCCTGCTCCGCGGCACTGTCCTGAGCACTTGGATGAGGTAAACACATGACCCTCTCTATCAGCTGCCAGTGTCTTCCTGTGCCCTTGGAGCTGCTGAGACCATGGAAAGGCCCCAGGCCCAGCAGCTTCCCTGTTCCTTTATGAAGCTGGAAATGGACTCTGCTTGGTTCAGGACTCTTAGGTCATTGCCAAGTCCCCTCCACAGTCATGGTGGGCATCCAGGGGCTGCTCAAACGGAATGGGGCTGTTAGGACTTGAGTCTACCACAGACAACGGTAGAAGCAGGAAAGCCACATCTGGGGGCTGTAGCTGCTGGCTGAAAAGATTCCGTCTCTTTTGGTACATGAGTTAGGGGTGCCCTCCCCGCAGAGCTTGCAAGATCAGAGAGGATCAGAGCCAGAAAGTGTGAGAAGGAGCAGAGAGAGACTTAGAGAAATGCTGAGGTGGTTGCGGAGGGAGGGGGCAGAAAGCCGCAGAGCCTCTGGGGCAGAGCAGGGTTTGAGGCAGCTGCGCTCGCTTCCATTGACTGGTGGAAAAGGGGCAAAAAGTAAGGGAGGGCAGAAGTAAGGGAGGCGACCTGTCCCAAAGGCCCAGCCTGGTGTGTTCCTGCTTGGCTCACGTGGTCACCAGTGACCCAGGGACTTGTCAGGAAACTAATCCCAGAAGCAGCACCCTGGTTTCCTGCTTCCCGAGCTGTCACATCCAGGTCATGAGTTCCAAAGTCACCTTCCACACAGGGAGCTGGGGTTTCTGACTCAGCCCTGGGCTTCCCAGGGCGTCTGACGAGGCAGGAGGTACCACCTGCCGCCAGCAGCCATCTGGCCCTCTCGCATAGCCCGCTCAACACCTGGGCCTCATCCTTCTCTAGGGACAGGGCCCTTGTGTTGGCACCGAGCTGAGAAGGGCAGGGCCCATCCTCCTGATGGTCTGGCCAGTGCTAGGGTTATGACCATGATCCACAACACCCAGCTCTCTGTGGGTGCTGGCATGGAACATGGCCTCAGGCTTGTGTAGTGAGCACCTCACTGGCTAAGCATTCTCTGCAGTCCCAAAATGAGGCGTTTTCCTGGGATGACCCTGAGACCTCTCCTGGAAACATCTTCCTGCTCCTCTTGAGATTTATTTTATTCTTGACTGTATATATTTGTGTGTTGGTTGTGTGGGGTGTGCACCTGTGAGTCCAGATGCTCACGGGGTCAAAGGAGGGTGTCAGAGCCCCTGGAGCTGGAGTTACAGGTGGTTCTGGGACCCAAGCTCAGGTCTCAGAACTGATTTTTCACAAGGACCTTAGGCCCACGCTCCACCAACAGGTCAGATGGTTTTGATTCCCAAAGGGAAGGGATCATCAGGCCGTAGAGAATCCTTGGGGCTTGCTCTGCCCAGGCATACTGCTTCGTGACCTGGGACCTCAGTTTGTCCAACTATAAAATGGGAGCGCCTGGTTTGCTGTAGTTTGGGTGTATATCCCCAGGGCTCTGTATTGGCCTTGAACCCTGTTCTGCCCATCTTAGGTGTTCAGAGGCGGGGTTCTTGGGAACACTCTGGGATTTGATAGGCAGTTGGGGCAGGGCCTATGACTAAATGACTATGGCTCTGTGAGAAAAGGGGCCATAGGCCTGCCCCCTTTTCCACACAGCTATGCCACCTCAGGACTCTGCCAAGCGCTGCCACCAAATAGTCTGCAAACTACAGAAACTTCTTTTCTTCCTTTCTCTCTCTCTCTCTCTCTCTCTCTCTCTCTCTCTCTCTTTCTTTCTTTCTTATGTATACAGTGTTTTGCCCGCGTACCAGAAGAGGGCACTAGATCTCATTACAGATGATTGTGAGCCAACATGTGGTTGCTGGGAATTGAACTCAGGTCCTCTGGAAGAGCAGCCAGACCTCTTAACCACTGAGCTGTCTCTCCAGCCCCTCTTTCTTTATAAGATTACCCAGCTATGGGCATTTCATTGTAGTAATGATGAAGCATGCACGATACAGACGGGGCCTCGGGGAGGAGGCTATTCCAGATGCTGCCGTGGGGTTGAAGCTGAAAGGGAGCAGAAGATTCCTTCAAGGCCCACTCTGGGAGTTTGTGGGAAACAAACGGATTTCTCCAGGCCTGCTGTGAGATCATATTTGCATAGTGAGGGGTACATGAATGTGAGCTTTCATGTGGGGACACATGTAACGTGTGTGTGTGTGTAGCATGCCAGCTGATGTGGGGGTGTGTGGCTGTAAGTGTAATGCACGTGTGTGTGTTCATTTGTTTGTGCATGTGTGGAATCAGTTACCTCTGCTGCTTGCATATATGTATGTGTGCACGTGCACTGTCTGTCATGTGCATATATGTGTATGTACTGTGTGTGTATGAGTGTGGTACATTTCAGAGCCCTTTGGAGTCTCCCAAAGAGTTTCCGAGCAAGATGCCTCTCCAGCCGCTCAGTGCCTCCCTAGACTTGTGTGTGAACTACAGGCCTCATAATGTCACAGTATCAACGTTTGTTTCTTTACCAGCAGTGCACAGCAGAGCACTCTCATCCACCTCAAAGCCAGCACTTCTTGGAGCTCTGCAAAGCCCCTTCTGGCTCCTTCATAAACTCAAGCATCCGGCATGCTCCTGCCTCCATTTTGTAAGCTTTAAAGTGGGCTGATAGCAATACCCAGCCTCATTCCCTTGACTCACATCTCTGGGGCACTCGCATGCTGGGCACTGCCCTAGGCACGGTCCCCACTCTTGAGTCAGGGAGTGGCATAGCCTCAGGATAGCTGTGGTAGGTGGTACAGGCTCCCCATGCCCCAGCTGTGACTGCTTAACATCCTTCTCCCTGATAGCTGCTGCCCATGCCATCAGTGCAGGACCAGAGAAGCCCCATCAGAGCCGGGGCCACCAGGGGTTCCTTCAGGACCTGCCGTGGGCGTGCCCAGTCTCAGACTGTTGACTGCTTGACTACCAGGCTCACAGCAGCCCTGAAGAACCAGGAAGCCCCTCCCACCCTGCTCAGAGATAGGGGAGGTGTCAGTGTGAATATGGTTGTATATGTGTATCTGTGTGTCATTGTGTGTCTATTATGTGTGTCTGCATCTCTTTCCATGTGTGTCTGAATCTGAGATAGTGTCCATGTGTGTCCGTATGTTTTTGTATGTCTCTGTCTATATCCATGTATGTATCTTCACATGTATGTTCAGTGTGTCTCCAGGTATGTCTGTGTATGCGTCTGTATCTCTGGTGTGTGTCTGGGAAGGGGTGCAGTGGTTCCCCACCTTTGATCATGAAAGCATCTGTCTGTCAGAGGAGGCCTCGGGTCCAGTTTGAAAGCCCAGACCCAGACCTCGCACCCCGAGAGTCCCAGCTCCGTATATAGAGACCCCTCTCAGCCCTTCTTGGATGAGAGAAAGCAGCCCCTGGTGAGGGCAGAAGGACGAGGGGGGTGCTGAGGGTGGAGCCCGCCCATTTATTATTCAGCAGCCCCTCACTTCACATTACTCTCCTCGATACTTTTACAACCTGTCAGTAAATAAAAAGATTCTCTATTATTTATAGGAATGGAGCTGAACAGGCCAGGAGGATTTAGTGTTTGTTCCCAGGAAGGCTCAGACGGCTACAAGGAAAGCCAGGCGGTGGCTGTACCAGCCACATGGGGTACTCGGGGGCTTGGTTAGATTTTTCTGACCCACGGAGATCCACCAACACCTGCACCTGGGCACCTTCCTAGGAGTCAGGAGCCAGGTAGACTGTCTGACCCAGAGAGGCCAAGGTGCCAGGCCCAGGCATGTGGCTTAGGCCCTGCTGTTGGTAGCCTCGGTGGCTACCCAGGGCACAATCACCCACTAGTATGTACAGACGGGTGGTGGGGTATTGGGTCCTCGGCTGAGAAGTGTATGAGTACCCTCTGCATACACATGATACTACGTACAGGTTGGAGCTGGTGCATGTCCTATTTCCGGGGAAATTGTGATCTGTCTCGTGCCAACTATGCCTAGTCATCCCCTGTGAACATCGGGTCCCCACTGCCTCTTCTTGGGATACCTGTAATGGAAGAAACTGCTGGGCCTGGGTCTACCCTGTTCCTGGATCAAGCTTTCCACCCTCCATGTTTACAGCAGTCTATGTGCAAATAGCAAGACCAGACTCCCATCCCAGTTCCCCAGCCTTTGGGGGGTGGGGTGCACCCCAGGAAATAGGGTCTGTATTTACATGTGCAATCAAAACAGCATGTAACCCTCCCACCCAAAGATGCTCTTTTGGGAGGTGGGGTAGGAAGAAGGACCCATTTAAGGGAGGCTCCTGTGAGCCCTGGAAGCGAGCCATGTGCAGAGGCCAGGGGTCAGTTTGAATGGACGCAGCAAGCTGGGCAGGCTGGGCAGGCTGCCAGATTATGCTAGTTTGATTGGGAGCCCAGGTGGGCTGGGCCCTCACCACTGGGACCTGTGAGGTGCCAACAGCCCTTGCTGTCCATAGGCACAAGTGACCTTAATGAGAAATAAATACTGGGAACTCCCCTGAGAGGGTAAGCTGCCTTTCATGGCTGTGACGGTTGGGGAAGGGGGTGACACCAGTCCGCCTACCTTGGGAATATCTGAACCGAGACCCCCCCATCTTTCCAAGCTGGATATGAGCAGTTCATTCCTGCACCGCAACCACCTGGAGCCAGGGAGTGTGGACAAGGTCTCCTGGGAAAATCCCTGCCTTCTACTTCAGCCCACCCTAAGGCACTGCTCAGGAGCATCGTGTTTCTTTGGGATTTGTTGTAGGGCTTGCAAAACACACAGGCTTCCAGATGGAAAGGGGGCCCTTGTGTAGCCAAGAGCAAGCAGTTAGATTTTCTGACCCACAGAGATCTACCAACACCTCTCTCTGGGCACAGTCAGGGAATCTACCATGAGCCCATGTATAGCCAAGAGCAAGCACCCCGATGCTCTATGTTCCTTCCACTGTAGCATGGAAATTTCCAGGGTCTGTTCCTCCCGTGCATGGACCCCTGAATTTGTTTTATTTTTTTGGTTTTTTTTTTTTTTTGAGACAGGGTCTCACTATGTAGTCCTGGCTGGCCTGAAACTCACTATGTAAACCATGCTGACCTCAAGTAGGTGAGATCCATTTGCACCTCTGCCTCCTGAGTGTTGGGATTAAAGGTGTACACTACCATGCCTGGCTCAGAATCCTGAATTCTTAACTAGATGCCAAAGGTTCATCTGTAAGACCTACACCTTAGTGGGCTGGGCTGCATGGCCAGAATAGGTCTCAACACACAGAAAGTCACACAATCTCCACGTCCAATTACCGCAACTTCCCCCTACTCCGAAACCCTGGGCATAGGCCCGCACACCTGTTTCACAGATTGGGCACAGGGGCCCAGAAGAGCCAGTGATATCATGCCGTGAGTTAGGGAGCATTCTGGATCTCTCTTCTCCAGAACAAATGAAAGAGAAGACCCCAGGCAGGGTCAGGTGTCAAGCTCAAGCACAATAGCCTGACGTAAACATGGACTTCACACCCTTTGTGGAGACAAGGAAGCCAGAGGAAGACTCTGCCACAGACCCCTGCCTGGTGGGATGGCTCTCATCTTCTGGCCCGAGTCCCATGGGTGTCCCCTTCACACAGCGCATGCAGAGCAGGGGGCTGAAAGGAGGGATGGGGACTCAGAGCTCTTGCCACTCGGGCGTCACTTTGGGGACCTGGTTGTGGCGTGCAGGATCTGCTGTGTGTCCCACTCCTTGCACACCCCTTGCACACCCCTGCCGCACACCTGTGCAGGTGACTGACAAGAGCTGAAGGAGGCGGGAAACAGGAGTGTGGGCCTGTGCCCGGGGTTTCAGAGCAGGGAGAAGCTGCTGTAAATTAGACGTGGAAATTGGTGTGACTGTGTGTGTGTTGAGACCTGCTCTGGCCATGTAGCCCAGGCTAGCCTCAATCTCAGTCTTTCCGCCTCGATTTTTGTGGGTTGGGATAGCAGGCGTGTGCTGGCTCCCAATTTTGTGTTCTGTATCTGCTCAGCTCTTAAGTCCCTCTGGGGAAGGAGTTTCTTCCTGTGTGCACAGGACCTGTCACTGGTCTGATGTGACGTGAATAACAAACAAACAAGACTGACTACAGGACCATTCATCCCAATTTGGAAGAACCAGCAAACCGGGGACCCCCTGGATCCCTGAGCATAGGCAGACAGTCAGCTGCTAAGCCCCCACCATCTCCCAGGATCCTGTAACTCAGATACGCCCCGCTGGGAAGAAGATCCGTTCCCTGTGCAGCAGAGGGGCGGGGGCCAGCGCAGCCCCTGCTGGCCTCCAGACCTTAACAGCTTGTCCCCCCTGTCCTGAAGGTGCTTGCTGCCAGCCCGGCCGTGACAGTTTTATTGGCAGGCGGGCCTGCTGGAAGGATTGTGGGCTATTTACAGTGTTGAGGCCGTGGCTTTGCAAGGAGACAGTTCACATAAATCCCCATGATGGATCCGTTATCACTTCATTGAACTCGTGGTGGACCCGCGGAAGGCCGGGCAATAACACGCCGTTTCCTAGGTTTGTGCGGCCCTGGGATACATTAAATACACTTTATTTATGGCCAGCCCTCGCACGCTGTGGGCAGGAGAATGCGGCTTTTGCAACTATCGTCTAATTTTATGATGAGCATTACAGCCGGGCCTATAATTTGCGCCTTTTTATTCATTAGACACTGGCGCAGCCATAAGTCAAAAAGGCCCAGGGATTTAGATGCGGATCCAGAAGATAAACTATTGACAAGCCAGATGTATTTTTACATTAGAGTGCCTTTACAATAGTTTATGTTGAGAGTGGAATATAAATTGCGATATTAAATATGAGCCTCTCTCGGAACTGGGGCTCCTAGTGAGCTGGAGGGGGAAGCCTCGGGTGGGTGGTGGGGAGGCCGGCCTAATTTCTCAAGGTTGAATATAGAGCTGCTCCAGCCTTCGCTCTGTGCCTGAAGAGCCCCAGGTGAGAGCAAGTGTGGGTGACTTGGGAGCGAGTGCCCAGGCCGGCCTGCTCTGGGCAGGCAGCAGATGTGGGGACACCTGACAGACCACTGACCGTAGGGACGGTCACACTTGGTCTCTGCAGGGTGCTGGGTGAGGGTGGTGGTATGGGCACACCCTGTTGCAGGTACCCGTCAAGATTCTTCCTTGTCCCCCAGCGATAAAGCAACAGCAATCTCAAAGCCCCTGGCTTGCACCTGGGTTAAGACCCCAGCTCTCGGGCCCTGGAATGACTTGGAAACCCAGGAGCTTGCATCGAGGCCAACACAGTGACCCTTGTGTCAGGACACACTCACTGGTGGGAGCTGACCCTGTAGCACTGCGTGCTAATGCCCTCCACCTCTAGAAATTGCCGGATGTCATCCCTGACATAAACATCTAAGTCCTGTCTACTCCAGCTGAGCTTCCGGTGACCCTGGAAGGGCTGGCACACGTGTACACAGGGCAGCTATAGAAATCTAACCTTCACGCAGTCACCATAGCTCCCTCAGGGGGCCCAGGACCCTCACTAGCATTCCTGGGTTTGTTAGTCAGGCCTGTGGGTCTCTGATATTCGTAGCAGAAGCCGTCAGGGTGCAGCAGCTTTGACACCACTGGATCGCAGGTCACAGCCCCAGCTGCTGCCTCTTTGATTCAGAAGAGCCAGGTGAGCAGAATCCCTGCGTGTCTAAAAGCTGGCAGACCTGGCAAACCCAGAGACTCCCTGGAGACTGCTGCTTTGAAGGGTGATCTATAGGGCCAAGGTGACTGGAACCAAACCCAGGAGCCTTTACTGTGGCCGTGAGGAAGGCTGAGGAGGGACAGGGCTAGGGGGACTGTCTCCAGAACACACACATGCTCGTAGGCATCGCCTATGCCTCGGACCACCATCCGAATGGGTCGTGTTCCTTAAAAAAAAAAAAAAATGATCTGAGCCGGGCGGTGGTGGCGCACGACTTTAAGCCCATCACTTGGGAGGCAGAGGCAGGTGAATCTGTGAGTTCGAGGCTGGCCTACAGAGCGAATTCCAGGACAGCCAGGGCTACATAAAGAAACCCCCCCGACTCAAAACAAAAACAAAAGCCAACCAACCAACCAACCAACCAACAACAACAACAAAACAAAACAAAAAAAACAAAACCAAAAAAACAAAAAAAAAAACAACAACCAAACAGAGAAAATCTGTCTGGAAAAACAAAAGTCAAACAGACAAAAAACTAATCTGAAACAGAGGAGCATGTGGGTGAGTTTCATGTCCTCATGTTAATGTAGGTAGGTATCACCTGTGCCCATGTGCCACCGATCTGGAAGGGACGCAAGGGGAAGTCCAACAAGTGTTCCCCTTCCTGCTCTACATGCAGAAGTGCATCCATGTTCACATCTATGATCTCAGCACATGGGAGCCGTAGGCAGGAGGAGAGTTCAGGGCCACTGTAGCCTCTCCACGGCCGGCAGCAGATGGACCAGCCTGACTCACTTTCTCGGTTCTCCTCAGTCTCCCTCCTGGGTGCCCATCCTGACCAAGTGGAAGCCCTGCCTCTTTCAGGAAGCCCTCTTGCCTGTGTAGAAATAGAGCTCACAGGCTGTGGCTTCCAGGGCCCTGGCCTCCCTGTCACCCCTAGATATCAAGCTAGAACCACCTAAAGGATGTGGTCCATGGCCACGAGGACAGGCACCATCCTTTGCAGACTGTCCCAGCAGCCCTTGCTGCTTGTGGGATGGGGATAGTCTAGAAGCCTGTTGACAGCTGAACGAGGCTGCTGGCTCCTCAGAGCGGGCTGGCGGCACGGCACCGGGGGAGAGATTGGCTGGTTTTGGACAGCGGAGCTTTCCAAGTTCTGGCGGCCTCCAGGAGGTCTCCTTGCCAGGAGAGAGCTTTGGGCGGGAATGGAATTGGCAGGCAAGGCTGGCCCCCAAGTGCTGCCTGCCTGATCCCTGGTGGTATCCAGTTGGCATTGGACACTCAAGTCTGGAGCAGAACCTTGTCCTGGCTGCACAGATGGTAGCCAAGCTGGGGACTGGGAGATGCCTTGCAACGGTGGCACTCTGGGATGGTACCACGGCCTTGGTCTCTGCAGGACCCGCAGTGAGGGGGCATGTGGAGGGTGAGGCCAGGTTTCCTTGCCTGGTTTGGGGCCTCTCAGCCCAAACCTGGTTGAAATCACCCAGGAACTGAAAAGACACCCACAGGGCCATGCGTGGTGGCATATGACTACAACCCCATCACTTACAAGCAAGACAAGAGGATTGCTAGCTCAAGGCTATCCTAGGCTGCAGAGTGAATTCCCGGCCATCAGTGAGGGCTGCATACAGAGGCTCTATCTAAAACACCCAGCCAAACAAACAAACAAACAAACAAAACAAAAAACAGTGAACAAATGGGCTGGGGCTCCAGAGATAGGATCTTGCCTAGCGTGCACAAAGCCCTGGGCTCCATCCCACCACTGTGTAAACTTAGGTGTGGGGGTGCAGGCATGTGACCCCAGAACTTGGGAAGTGGAGACAGGAGAATCAGTGAGTGGAAGGCCATCCTGGGCTACACGAAACCCTGTCTCAGAAACAAAAAATATGTAAAGGCCAGGGCTCATATCCAAAACTGGTAGGGATCCCTGACGGGACCTCTGCAGGGCTCATGGAACTGCTTGGGGCTGCTGGGGTGTGTACCAGGCATTTGTGTGTGTGTGTGTGTGTGTGTGTGTGTGTGTGTGTGTGTGTGTGTGTGTGTGTATGTGTGTGTGTGTTTCTCTGTGTCTCTGTTTCTGTGTGTGTGTTTACCTGTGGAGGTCAGAGGCCAACCTTGGGTATCATTGGTATCATTCTTTAGGTGCTACTGTCCACTTTGAGGGTTTTTTTGTTGTTGTTGTTGCTTTGTTAATCTATTCTTTGATGACTTCAAGATCTGTTAGTTTGAGCTCCCCCACCCCAGGCTACAGAGTGAGTTTCACATGTGTTCTGTATTTTGGGCACATTCATTGCTGTCATCTCTTATTTCTCTACCACCCCAACCCCACGTTTGTGTTTTTAATTTGTTTTTTTTTCTAAATTTGTTCTTTATTAATTTTTTAAGTTTGTTTGTATGATGTGTTTTGTCTGTCTGTCTGACTGTGTATCACATGCCTACCTGGTGCCACAGAGGCCAGAAGTGGGCATCAGATCCACTGGGACTACAGTTACAGATGGTTGTGAGCTGCTATGTGGGTGCTGGGAATCAAACACAAGTACCTTGCAAGAACAGCCAGTTCTCTTAGCAGCTGAGCCATCTCTCCAGTCCAATACCTTGGGTTTGTTTTGTTTTTGAGGTGGGTCCTCCTACCGACCTGAGCTTCTCCAAGTAGGCAAGCCTGGCTGACCAGCGAGCTCCACGGACCTGCCAGCGCTGGGATTATAGTCACACAGAACTATGCTTGAATTTTCCATGTGGCTCCCGGGATTTGAACTCAGATCTTCATGCTTGTGCTGCGAGCTCTTTACCAACCGCACTGTCTCCTCTGAAGGTCCACCCCACAGGATTACAGTGGTCAGTGCAGGATGTGAGCTGAGAGACAAACCTCTCCTGCAGGCACCTCACAGCAACTAGAGAGAGCCACAGACAGGGAACTGAGGAACAGCAGACACACCTGAAATGAAATCAGGGAGAGTTCCTGAAAGTGGCAGTGCCCAAACCAGACTTCAAAGGCTGAGGCGGCTCCCATTCTACATGGATGGTGGGAAAGGGAGCTTTAAACCAAGAGGGAGACTCTGGGGAGAGAGGCACAGCCATAGGGTGGATCTGGGGATGGCACACAAGCCTCTGTGTGGCCAGGACACCAGCATCTATGCTGCTGTTGGGCGAGGAACATGGCAGGGAGTCATGGGGCCAGAGCAGACAAGGACTTGGGAGTTACTGAGGGGAGGCTGGACAGGGGCTGAGCCCTTGCTCACTGTGGAGTCATGCTTCCTTGTCTGGTCTCCCTGGAGAGTCAGGAGAGCTTACTGCGAGTTCAGGTTTCTCGAGCATGAGTTCGCTGTAGACTGGAGCAGAGGGGGCAAGCTGAGCTTGCACACACAAGGAAAGCAAAGCCCTGGGGATCTGGGTGATGACTGGAAGCTGGGAGCGGCAGGAAGGATGCTCCTAAACCCTCTGATGAGCCAGCCCTTCCCCCACTTTCCTCTTGGCCTCCCAGGGTGGACCTGACAATTTCCTGTGACCCAAGGCTTCAGTGAAACCCAGCCAGGCTTCTACCTCTCTTTACCTCAGGAGACATGGGTCTCAGAAACTCCAAGCCAAGGGTACATGCAAGGCTGAGCTCCCCAACCTCAGGCTATGTGCCTTCTGAATTAGAAGACCCCACCAGGTCCCCAAGAGAGGGGAGCCACATTACTGGTAGCCGCAGTGCTGATGACTTCCACCAGGGGGTGTCATGGAGATTGCAGCACCCCTACTGTGTGTGAGGCCACCTCATTCAGCATGGGGTGTCCTGCCTCTTAGCCTTGTGGCCTCAGTTTCCTCCTCTGTAGAGGAGAATAATAGCTGCCTCCCATTGTTGCCAGGGCGGTGGGAAGGTCAAATGTCTAGACGCCTGCATGGGAACCACCCTCTCTACCCCATCATTCGACAAGCCGAGGCATAGAAAAGTGCATGGCCCCATCTCCCACAAGGGCCCTCAGCCCAGCACACCATTTACTCGGCCAGCAAACACTTAGAAGACTGCTTTGACCCAGCAGGGAAGAGAAGGTGCGGCTTCTGATGGCAGCTGCCTCTTCTGCCCAGTGAGCGGTTTCCACCTGGGGTGGGCTCACACGCATAGGGAGGGGGGTTGTCACTGTGGGTCATTTTTGTCTTGCTGGCTGCACCTGGGTGGAGGTGGCAGGCCAGCTGTGTCTCCAGCTTACCGGTTCCCTTAGGGAATTGCCCTTCATCTTGAAAGAACCAGTAACCAGCCACCATGAACCCTCAGGGAAGGCGTCCCGGTTTTCTCATCTGGTGTCAGGATGTCCCCAGAGGTCATTGCCATGTCCTGGGACCTCTTCCTTGGACATTTGCCAGTACCTCTATGGCTACCTGGTAAGCGTGGGATATTTCCTGTCCTAATCCCACCCAGGTGGACCCGTGCCCAGCTGCCCCCTGGGGACACCTGCCCAGGTCGTATCCACTCCCGGCTTCCCCGGTGGCATGCCGCCAAGGTAGTTCCTCTAATGGGTTAAGTGACTCTGCGGTGTGCACACATGGTTGACATTATCGGCATGAATAAAAGATGAGGCCTGCCTGGGAGACTGTCAGGACGATCCTCTCTGCAGAGGCAGCTCAGCAAGACTGACAGTAAAAGACTCCTTGGGGAGGGAGCTGGGGGTGCCCCCCTCACCCACTAAATGAGGGATGACACACCTCCCCGGGAGGCCTAATGACAAGAGCTGCCTGGGGACGGTGGGGAGGGGGAGGAGTCACTGACTGGGGTCCCCTCTTTAGGTGTTTATGCAGCCACTCCTGGCCTGGCACTGTGCTGGGGACCCTGTACAGGAGATAATCATGTAGCCTAAAGAGGCGGGAGGTTTAAGGGAGAGCATCTCAGGTAAGGTCACTGCAGGTGCAAAGGCCTTGGGGCCCTAGCGTACTGAGCGATTTGGGAGCTGGGATCAGGGAGTAAAGACAGAGAAGCAGTAGGGGGGCCAAGGTAAGCTCCTAGGGCTTCAGGGGGTACTTTGAGCCTGGAGCTACACAGGCTCCCATAACATCTGAGGATACCACTGCCCACAGCTGGTACAGTGGACCCTGGGAATCAGGCTGGTAGACGGGAGCCTTGTCATTGCTGATTAACTAGGCAGACTCAAAGGGCTGCAGTAGGGCAGGGCCAGGCACCCACTTGCTCATCTACCTGGGTACTTTGTCTTGGCAACAGCCACACAACCCCCAGAACAGCTATTGGCCGTGTCTGGTAATCTGTCTGGTAAACTCCCCTGGCACCAGATCTCAGCCCATAGAGGAATGCCGAGGGGCATTCAGCTGAGGCTGGGGAAACAGGGCAGAGCAGCCCCCTGGGCCAGAGTCCTAACTCAGACTGTCACTAAGATGTGGCACCTCTGCTCACTCTGTGGGCTGGAAATGGCCAGGGAGGCCCATCTCAGCAGGAAAGGAAAAAGGCTGTTGAGCCCTTTCTAAATCTGCACGGACACCCTTTATGGGAAAAGCAGTTCCCTAGGTCCCACAGGGCAGGCCCTAGGCCACACCCAGTATTCTCACCTTCTGTGTGGCCTCTGTACCACTGATCCCTGGAGAGCTTCCAGAATCCCTCCTGAGTGTGACCCCCTCGTGGGCAGTCAGTTGGGGTGTGCTGGGACTACTACCCAGTGAGTCAGTATGGCCAGATCCATGAGTGCCCTTGGGGGACAGAGTCCAATGGCAGCTCGCAACATGCCGTCAAAGAAGAGGGGACCATGGACCCATGGACGGGGATTACAGAGCAAGCTGGGACAAAGCCCAGGGAGAAGCCATGTTGAATGTGCATGTTGGCCTTTCCGGGAACATCAGCCCGTCCACCCACCCATGGCTCTTCCTGCGTCTTGGGACTGGATCTCTCGCCCCAAGGAACCTTTTATGTATTCCCTAAATGAGGCCCCTTGGCCCATCTCCAGGGCACATCTTTGTAGCAGAGACTGAACATGGCCAGGAAGTCAGCCCTAGCCCCTGTGGTCCATGTGGGGCTTTACAGAGCACAGTCTCAGACTGTGTGTCCAGATCAGGTGGCCATCCAGTCTGATGTTTCCGTTGTGGCAGAGGCGAGGCAGGACCTAGCCTGTCCACTCAGCACGGATGATGGACACTTCTCAGAGACACTACACTGAAAAAACCAGGGCTATAGCTCCCATCCCCGGGAACAGCTGTCCACATCTATCCTCTGTCCACCCGTCAGGCAGTGGAGCACGTGGCCCTCAGGCCCAGGGGGCAGGAGACAGAGGCTGAACCCTGACATACTACTTGCTTGAAAGTGGAGGCTTAATGGGATGGGAGTGTTGTAAGTTGCAATACTTAACAAGTGGGCCCCGACCTCTGCCTTTCTTTAAGGGTCCTGAGGAGACAGGGTTCCCGGTAAGGGACAAGACCTTCTGGAAGTAGCTCACCAGGCCTGGGCTTTGGGATGGCAAGGTGCAGATATGTGAACATGGACACGCTGAACATGCGGCCTAGGCCACTTGTGTGCCCGCAGGTGGGTGGGATTCACCCGCTGGGCCTTCCAGCCCACTCCCTCCCTCCCTGCCTGCCAGCCCGCCAGGATCTTGCTCAAACACTTTAAAACAATCTAAAAGTAATTATTATTACGAACAGGCTGCTCGGAAACACCTGCTCCAGCCATCCCCCGGAATCGCTGATGTGCCCACGCCGAGCCCTGACAGGCACACAGCGCCTTGCCCCCCCGAGTCGCCAGATGCCGTGGTGCCCCCCTCGCCGCCCCACCACGCGCCTGTGTTGCCGGCACGACCCGCGCAGCTGTCGCTCGCAGCCATCAGCAGCAAAATCATCCCCACGAAGTCATACATATGGAGCATCGTTGCCGCGGAATATTTATTTTAACATGTGTCAGGGCCCCTTCGGTGGCAGGCGGGCTTCGCCTCACCTGCCAGGCAGCTGGAGCCAGGCAGACAGAGAGAGGCCCAGGAAGGGTGCACTAGCATTCGGCTCTGCTCTGCCACCCTGGGTGGGGGCTCCATCCCTGTCTCCTTCCTGTGTCCCTGCTTCCTCCCTCATGGCCACGGCTGTGAAACAGCTGACAGGGGACAGGAACCCACGCCATGGCCTCACAGAGTGGACTTATCATACGGCAGTGTCGGAGAGGTGTTGGGGGTCACAGGTAAAAGGGTATTCACATAGGGGTGTGGAGAAAGTACATAGGGGTGAAGAGATAACTTTACCTGCAGGCTGGGGGAGAAATAAGATCCACAGACTCAGGCCCTGTCTTGGAAGAGGGCGCTGCTGGGCTGGGTCTGCGGGTATGACCTTGAGGGGATAGTCACCTTTGAAACTTCGTGACCTCCTGAAGTAGAGGGGGCCAGGTCCTTCTAGTGTGACTCAGTCATTGAACAGCTCGAGCGTGCCCTGGAAATCAGCTACAGGTATGGGACAGTAAGCACAGTGTCATGCATACACCGCCACCCCGCCCTCTCCATGACAAGTCAGGAGAGCCAGCCACCCTCACAGAGCCACATAAGCTCTGAGTGCTGAGCTATGTGGGGCAGCTTCTCTCCTGCCCTCTTATGTCAGGGAGGGGTTGTTTTGTTTCCTATTGCAAAGAGAAGCCTGGGGCTGAGTGGAAACCCACAGCAAGAGAAGAAACAGGTAGGAACCTGAGTGACCTGTGCTGAGTCATTCCCTTCCTCAGAAGGGGAAACTGAGGCGTGAAGTGGTAAGGTGATCTGTCCATGGTTGCTCAACCATGGATGTTGTTACCAGGATTCATTCTTTAGATAGACAAAATTCATAACCCACCCTGCCAACTTCTCTCTCCAAGAATGAGTGGAGGTATGTATGTATGGATGATGGATAGGTGGGTGGATGGATGGATGTGTGGATGGATGGATGGATGGATGGATGTGTGGATGGATGGATGGATGGATGGATGGATGGATGTGTGGATGGATGGATGGATGGATGGATAGGTGGCTATACAGATGAACATTTGGAGAAATAAAGGGATAGAAAAGTGAAATGTTGAATAGATGATGTTGAGTAGAGGGGGGATGATTGGCAGGTGGCACACAGATGATGGATGGGGAAGCAGGTGATGAGAGGGTGGGGGAGTGGGTAGATGGGTAGATAATGGATAGATGGGTATGTGGGAGGATGAATGGGTGAAGGTTAAAGGATAGATGGATAGATGATTGGTTGGAAACGTGGAGGAATGGACAAGTGAGTTGCTGAATGGCTGGGTGAATAGATGGATGGGTGGTGGCAAATGCTTTTCTCTGCTGAGCCATGTCATTGGCCTTGCATGGATGGATGGATGGATGGAAGGAAAGCAGCATTGTGCATTCCAGCAAGCTGGTGAGGATCTGAGCTCTGAGTGTCTGTAAGATCAAGCAGGTAGACTCCTGGCAAGCTCAGCCTTAGTCCATCCTGGCTTTGCTGTTGACGCAGCCTGACTTGGTAGTACCCTCAAAGGATGGTGCTGGGGTAGTGGGGGGTCAGGTAGCTATCGTGTGATCCAGGCTTTCAAGTCCGTCCATGCAGGCTTCAGGCTTGACTCTGCTGCTCACTAGCTCTGGGGTTTGGATAGTGACTTCAGCCCTTACACTCACTTTGAACACCTGTGAACTGGTTGTCTCCCCTTGTGGGTTGCCCAGGATCTTCCCCTGGGTGCTTCATGTTTAGTGCTGGCGGCCAGAGTTGCTGGTCCTGATTCTCCCACCCCAGCAGCAAGGTGACCTGGGTCCCTGTGGGGTTATTTTTCTTTTCGAGACGGCGGCGTCTTAGGTAGCCCAGACTGGCCTTGAACTCATTATGTAGTTAAGGATGATTTGAATGTTTGATCCTCTCCACCCGCTGAGTACCGGGTTCACCAGTGTGTGTGTGCTGGGCTCACCAGTGTGTGTGCTGTACCTGGTTTATACAATACTAGGCAAGCACTCTACCCACTGAGTCTCGTGGGTGATGAGAAGATTGCAGCAAGCACAAGAACAGTGTCTGATCAGGCACCTGCCCGGCAGGGGAGCCACTGCTTTAGGGTGCTCCATTGGATTTACTCCAACTCCTTTAACAGCGATGGTAATCCAGAAACCTGCCCCCAGGGGAGGGGCCAGCTGGGGAGGGTTAGTGAGGGGCAAATACTTCTGGCCCCATAGCTAAGACTTGTGAAGCTGGGCACTGACAGCCATGAAGCTGTCCTTGTCACCTGGATGTGACAGAGAGGGGGGGTGGGGGAAAGTCCCTGGGCCAGTGAGAAGGCTCAGTAGATAAGAGCACTTGTCATAAAACTCAGTAACTGAGTTTGATTCCCTGGCAACACATGGTAGAAAGAAAGAATGAGCTCCCAAAAGTTGCCTTCCAACCTACACAGGTGCATCGTGGCATGCATGGTGCGCACACACATAAACAAATATATAGATAAATAAATGTAAAGATTTGTTTTAAGGAACCCCTTCATCTAGTGACACATGGCAAACATACACACAGGTATGACCCATGTGCACATGACGCTCCCCAACTCTGGCGTCTACACCCGCATACCACGTGACTCACTGTGGGCATGTCTCAGTAACAGATACAGGGGCCCCAAGTGGGCTCCTGCCCCTCCTCAGCTCGTAACCTTACCTCTGCTGGCCAGATGTGCACAGTCAAATTCTGTGTGCGTCTTGTATACACAGCTGTCTTACACCTGGAGAGCAAGGGCTCTTGGGAAGGATCCAGGACAGAGCCAGAGGGTCACCAGAAACATGCTCCAGGAGATGGAGGGCACAGAGTCTAGAACTCTCTGTATTCATCCCTGCAGGGCTCTGGGGCAGCCATGACACCACTCTGTTTAGATCCTGCCTATTATGCCCCCATCTCTGGGGACATTAGTTGGAGTCCTCACACTGGCGCCTAGATCTCACGTGACTGGCCCCACACCCGTCCTCTCTGAATCTCCTTATGCCCTGCTCAGCCCGACTTCTCAGATCTGCCCCAGGGCCTTTGCAGATGGCGCCACGGCCCCTTCACTGCCCAGCCATGCCAGGCCTCCCTCTTCTCTGAGGGCTCGCGAGCACCTTCCCTGCTCGGCTTTCTTCAGCCTTGGGTCCTGGAGCGCAAAGCTGCAGATGCTGCACTTGCTCTCTGTCTCCTTGCCGGACCGTCAGCTCCATCCTGTTCAGTGCACATCCCCGGGGCTGCCAACAGTGCCCATCGTAGAGCAGATAAGAAGCAAAGACAGAGGGGTGAGCTGTGGGCACCACGGTATGCCATGTCTAGCACTGCCCCACACTCCCAGCATGACAGGCCCCAGACACACACTTGATGTGTTGCCACAGTCCCTACAGCCCATGACACAAGAGCCTGCTGTGCAGACCAGGAAACATTCGGGGGTGGGGGTGGGGGGGAACAGTAGGGAATGAAGTCGGCATGAAAATAATGTGCACCAGAAAGGTGCACAGAAGGGACAGGAGATGTAGCTCCAAGGCCCAGGGTTCCAACCCCAGCTCCTCAGAAACCAGGCATGGTGATCCCATCTGTCACCTCAACACTTGAGAAAGGCAGGGGTGGAGAGGCAGAGGGATGGAGATCATGAATTCTCAGAAATTCAAGGTCATCCATGGTTACCGTTGCCTGTGCTACATGGAATTCTGCTGAGAGAGAGAGAGAGAGAGAGAGAAAGAGAGAGCGCGCTAGTCCACAAAGAGACCACAGTGACCAATGCTGCTGACAGCTGGAGGGTCTCTGACAGTCGGCTGTCTGGTGCATAAATGTGTTGGCCACAGGCAGTGGCTCTCAGTCAATGCTACCTCTGTACTTTCCAAAGGAAATCCAGGAGTCCAAATTCTCCTGTCAAATGTGGTTTTGTTTAAGATAGGGTCCCGTGGCATCCTCCTGCCTCAGCTTTTCAAGCACTCGAATCTGATCTCTAATGTTAACGATACTCTGAAAACAATTCTAAAAGGCACAGCCCAAGTCTGGTGGGGCCAACCTTACACACTGATCCCAAGCCTTTTCTGGAGCGCCAGGAGGGGCTCTGGCCTCCAGGGGGCAGTGTGGAGCCCTCAGCGTCTACCTGTCTCCCCTCTGACCCTAGGCTTTCACGTGACTGCCTCTGTTGTCCCAGAGCACCCCTGCTCCACCCCTCTGTTCATGCTTGTCCTAGCCCACCTGGGCAAGCTAGGGCAGCACCCAGCGCCCAGCCACCCACGCACCCTCTCCTGACAGCTTCATCAAGCCCCCACCATCCCATCCCATTGTTCCTGACATCTGTTTCAGTAAGTGATTAATTGCAATTAGTGAGCGATTTGAAAACCCTGGAAAAATACTCAGCAGAAAACTCATCAAGATTAATGAGAGGGAGGCTTGTGGGGAGGGGCACAGGACCCACTGCACAGCAGGGACCCAGCAGGAGCATCCCCACCTGGGCAGGTGCCGAGAGACACTCTCTGAGATGATACCCACCCAACACCCCAGCTTTCCCCTCCTCCCCCGTCAACCACCCCTGGGTGATTCCTCATCCAAATGCATTTATTTATTACCCACTAATAGGCTATTAATAAAGTCCTGGGAGTGTGGTAAGACGAGGCACTGAGGGCAGAGTGGATGGCAAAGCTTCCAGAACATTCTGTCACTAACACGGAACCCCAGAGGAATTGAACATGGCTCCTCCTGTAGGGTGATTTTTAGGAACCAAAGACAAACAAAAGACCAAGAGTCAAGTTCTGGCTGTTCGCCCTGACACAGCCCTGTCACCCCAGCGTTCACACACGCCTGTCACTCCAGGAAGCAGAGGCAGGAAGATCACTGCAGGTTTGCACCTAGGCTGCTCTCTCGGTTGTGAGTTCCAAGCCAGTCAGGGCCACAAAGAGTGAGACCCTGCTTCAAAAAAATAGTAAATAAATAAATAAATATAAATGAAAGCCAAATACGGACAGAGGTGGGATTCTCGGCAGCTTTTGCAGACAGCTGAGAGAAGCTGCCTGTGACCAAGGTCTGGCCTCCACCTTGCTTCTCCTGCAGTTTCCCAGGTGCCCAGGATCACATGTCTGGAAGGGTGGGTGGACAGAAGTGGGTTTGATGGTGATGGTGGGTGGGTGGGTGGATGGATGGGTGAGTGGATGGGTGGGTGGGTGGATGGATGGGTGAGTGGATGGATGGGTGGGTGGATGGTGAGTGGATGGGTGGATGGATGGATGGATGGATGGGTGGGTGGATGGATGGGTGGGTGGGTGGGTAGGTGGAGTGAGTGAGTTGGATGATGGATTCTAGGTGGACTTTGGTTAGATGAAGGGATAGGAGAGAGAAAAGGGTTAGATGATATCAGTGGGTGGAGTTGCTAGAGTTATGTTGACTAACAGACAATTGTGGACTTTACATGGATGGAGACGTTAGGTGAACAGACAAGTAGAAGTGGTTGTTTGGACACTCAGTAAAACTCAGTAGTGGAAGAAAGGAGCTCTCTAGTCCTGCAAAAGGACATGCCACCATTCTTATATACCTGGTGCCAAAGGAATGGACCTAGGAAGAAACCATAGGACCCGGCCCAACCCCTGACCAGGGGAAACAGAGGCCCAGCAACGGGAAATACTTAGACAGTCACAAGACTTACTGTGGTAGAATTGGGGACGGTGTCTCATTCCTGCACCTGTGTGGCTTCTGGAGAATGCCTGGGTGCCCTCATCCCTGCACATGGTCCAGGTGGTTCTGGGGGGCCTGGATGGGCAAGGACAGATACCTATATAGCTCATAGGTAGGTAGGTACCTTGATTGTGAGCCAGCAAGCCACAGAGATCCTCCTGTCTCCATCTTCCCAGCGTGGGATTACAAATACACACTACACACATGGCTCTGGGGATTCAACTCAGGTTGTCATGCTTCTGTGACAAGCCCTTCACTGATCCAGCCTCTCCCCAGCCCCATGGGAAGGAACTCTTACCTGTATTTATAGACAAGGAAACCAAGGCCCAGGGATTGGAGCATCTCAGCCCCACAGCTCCAGTCAGGAAGTGTCTGAGCCAGAAAGGAAAGTTTGGCCAAGGCCACGTATCTATCTTGCTCTGCTGCCCTGTCCTTTCGAGGGGTGCCACTGCTGTCTCAGTTGCTCTCTGTTCCCCTTTCTGAGCTCCCAGAAAGAGCTCTCGTGGTCACGAGTCCCTCAGGGGCTCACGATCAAAGACTGGTGCTGCCATTTTGGTGCTTTCAATGGACTTGGAGCCTCTCATTTTCTTTGTGTCCCTTACATGTCAGGAAGGGTCCCAGCAGGCTGAGGGGCAGCAGGCTATGGCTTGGTCTGGACCAGCTTCCCTGCTTTCCCTGCCCAGATCCACAGATCATGACCTGCATTGCCCACTGTCATCCTGTCTCTGGGACTCTGAACCTGTCACAGCTCCACAGCTGTGTGGCAGAGGCTCTGCTGGGCAGCTCCTAAAAATGTCCTTATGCCATGGCACCTCTCCAGCTCCAGAGACCTTCCAGAAGTTGGGATTAGGGTGGCTGGTGCCTCCTTCAGGCCTGGGGTTAAAACATCTGTTCAAACCTTCTGTTCCCTCCCCACCAAGGCATTACCCTTAATCCTATTGACAAACAACTGCCCAGAGGTCTCAAGACATCAGCCACAGGTCACACAGCAAACACTGGCTCAACCCTATCCTAACTATAAATTCAGGCTCCACCGTGCCGGCCCATCATTCACCCATCCACACCCTAGTAGGAATTTGTCAACCTGCAGTCTAAGGCTTCACATTGCTTGGGTAACTCCTTGCCTAGAGCCACAATGAAGCAGAATTTGGTAGCTCCATGGAACAGAGATGAAACTCCGGGGTAGGCTGTGCCCCTCTGAGAGGCCCCTGGGGGCTTGATCAGATGCACACAGCCCAAACCCCAAAGAGCAGAGAAACAGAATGATTCCCCCACTAGAGGCAGGCAAACTGCCTGGAGGTACTAGCCATCATCTCCAGTGGGGTCTCCGTGTTGCTAGGCTGTGCAGTGACTGCAGAGGGAGCCACAGACCCGGCCCAGCCAGAACTAGCCCCATCCACCTCGGTGGGCTCCTGGCAGCAGGGTGGGCTGGAGACATCTGGTGTGAGAGAGTAGGACAGGAGGGGGCCAGGCCACCGAGTGTCCCTCCCCTCTCCCTTCACTCCTACCCTGTGACTTTTGGCCTTGAACAGATGGCAGAGGTAGGCGTGGCACATCTTGCCTCACAGGCTGCCACACCCATGAAATTCCCCATGGGGGGGGGCAAGGAAGTGGCCTGTTCATAGGCCTCTTTGTACCATCTGACCACTTCATTAGGGCCCCCTGAGGAGACTCCTGGGGTCACAGGAGCCCCTGTGTCCCTCCTCTAAGCAGCCCCCATCCCTGGAGGAAGTGGGGGCCCTTTCATGTGTAAACAGAAGAGCTGACCCCTAGGCCTCCGCTCTCTCCCTTCCTTGATCTTATTTCTAGAAAGCCTGAAGAGGCCAAATGCCAGGTCCCCTGCTGTGCTGAGAAGGCCACATGATGCCTGGGAGGGAAATGATAACAGGGTGGGAACGGAAACCAGCTCCCACACCACCCGTCCTTGGGAGGGATCAGAGCCCAGGAAGGACCAGCCCACGGATGCCCGGATGCCCGTCAGTCATTACTTGGGCCCTGTCCCTTGCCCTGCCTGGGCCTGTACCTCCTATAAAGAATGCAGCCATACATGCCTTTCTCCAGCTCCTTCCTTCCTGCTGAACGCCAGGCCTAGGGCTACCAGCTAGTCGCGTGTGCAGACTCTGTTCCCCTTTTGACCCTTTAGCTGTTAACATCTTTGTACAAGTGCCTGGAACTTTCTAAGCCTGCTCCTGGTAGAAGGGCTTCTGTGTGAGGATCGGTGAGCCCTGGGTGGAATGCACGGGGCACACATTATAAGGATGCCACTGGGGCCCCGGGACTTGGCTACCATAGTTCCAGCCTGGTCAGGGAGGCGTAAGAATCTGCTTAGCACTCTGGGCTGGCCTTTCTCTTGACTCCCTATGCTCCCCCACTGTGCCCCTCCTTCCCAGCCTGACCCACACACCTGAGGATGTAACAAAGATCACACCTGATATCAGGGCTCTTCTGCCAACCCCAGGGTCCTGCAGCTTTGTTCTTGTGCTTTCGGATCCCATCCTCCAGGGGTGTAGAAAGGAAAAGGGATGTCCTGGCAGAAGACAGAGGGAGGGCCCTTGCCTCTGCTGATGCCTGGGACCCTCCCTTCTTGGCACAGTCCTTATCAATTGTCATAGCTATGAGCCGGAGGCCTGCAGGGCTCTCCTGGTCCACATAGGCTCATCGAATCCTCGGGGCAGCCTAGAATGTGGATGTGACAGGGAAACTGAGTCCCCTGTGCTGTTGAGTCCCCTTGCCAAAGCTCTGCAGCTGGGGAGTGAGAGGCCAGAATTAAGGGCACACAGTGGATCTGGGAGCCCTGTGTCCCGCGTTGCCTCCGCGGCAGCTGATCTGTTAAATAACTACACAAGTGACTGACAGCTGCCTTGAGGGTCCCCAGGGAACCTCGGGTAAAGCAGGCTGGCGAAAGAGTGGAGGACTGTGCTGCTCAGGGCCACTGTGTGACCGGCTTGAGAGACAACCAGCTGACCTGCAGCAGTGACCTGCTGGGGTCAAGGCAACCTTCCCTCCAGGTCCCGCAAGGTCCAGGGGCACATGGGAGCTCACCAATTTGCCCTCTGCCCTCTGCCCTCTGGGGCTCCTGGGCTGTTGGAGGGGGTCACTCGACAGCCACTCTGTCTGTAGGCCCTGGGGACATGCCCCGCTCGCCCTACTGCCTCCGCCAGCCGACCTGGACAGAGATTAATGTGGCTGGGGCGAAAGGCCACTTGTGGTGGAGCTGGGGCCAAGGGTCAGGGCAGCCTTGAGGCACCAGAGCTGAGGGTGGCGCCCTGCCATGTCCCAGGTGGCCAAGAGGCCAGGGTGGGCCACAGGGAGGGGCAGCAGGGAAATGCTCCACTCCACCATCTGGTCCTCTCTGCAGGGAGGTCTCCACCTCCCCCCACAGCGACTCAAATGGCCAAGCGGCAGGGAGACAGATGGCGGTGGCTTGCAAGGTTGAGGGTGTACTTTGTTCGGAGACACTCACAGGCCAAAGAACACACGTGCACACTTGGGTGGGAGCACACATGAGGTTCCACACAGAGGCCTATGTGATTCCTAGCCCGGTTGGGGAGGGTGAGCTTCTGAAGAGCCTTTGGTCCAGACTCTCCTTAACACACATAACACACATCTAACATGGATGCCTGTGCACGTGCATGGATCTCCACAGGCCCATGCGCAGATGCATGTTCCCAAGAAGCGCGCACACACATGAGCAGCAGGGTGTAGACATATGCACGTAGATTCATACCGATGTATGCACAGTATAAGACTCAAGATAAAACTGGCTGCAGACCCATGTGCACAGTGGCATGCACACACAGGCCATTCTTGCCCTTCAGAGCTCTGCCACCCCCACCCCCCGAGGGTGGCTCCCCCTGTTCCCCACCCACACTGTACCTGTCCTGGAGTGACCTGCCAGTTGGTTGTCACCCTGCTGTCTGTCTTCCTCCTTCCAACATAGGCTCCCGCTGATAGACTGGGGCGGGACGGGGGGTCTTGGTATCACCATGTCCCCTCCCAGTCCCTGGACTGGGAACCTTATTTGTTGAATGAGGGAGATACGGGCAGGTACAGCTCGCTCAAGCTGGCCACAAGTCACATCATCAGACCCACTGGCTGATGCTCTCCAGCTCGTTCAATTGCCTGGAGGAAGCTCTCCTTTAGCTTCCAGAAGGTCTGTCTGAGTGTGCATGTCTGTCAGGGCTGGAGGTGAGCCAGCAATCTGAACCCAAGCCTTTTATGACAGCCACAGGACCCATCCTGGCCATCGTCTACTCTGGGAGGACTCTGGGTCAATATTGCTAAGAACATGCTAACCATGCTAACTCCTCGGATGCTGGGGTCAGAGGTCTCTCTCTCTCTCTCTCTCTCTCTCTCTCTCTCTCTCTCTCTCTCTTTTAAGATCACATCAGGTCCTAAGGCTCCCTGAGATGTTACAGCCAATCAGCAAGTGGTCATAAGGCCTATCTAGGCCCTGACAGGAGGACAGGGCGGTGGGGTACAGTGAGTCAGTGGGGCTTGTATTGGAATGTGGCCCTTAGCTTTCCTTAGCATGCCCTGTGTGCTGTTCATAACGCCCTCCCAGAACCCATGAGTGTTCAGCCTGGCTGTGGACACGGCTCTTCGAGTCCCACGTCCAGTCCATGCTGCTGCCCAACTCTGGGTGGCTTGTGATCCTCCCCACGGGGCACGCTGGTCTCCCTTGGGACCTGCCTCCTCCTCCCTGCCCTTCTCTCATGCTCTGCCCTCCTGAGGCCTGTCTTCCTAGGGAGCCGGCAGTGAGTTCCTCGGGCCTCTGTCAACCGCGCTTGGTGCAGAGCGCAGCCTGCGTGCAGCTGGAGCTGGGTCTCTGCAACGGTTTCTCAGACGAGCTTTTGATCCTCTCCATGAAGGGATGATCCTGCTTGCTCAAGGGGACAGTTGGCAATGTCTGAACATTCAGCTGTCACACTGTAGCTGGGTCACTGCCGCTCCGTAGGTGGCAACCACGGCTGCCACGGATGCCTCATGGCGCTCTAGATGAACTGACATCCCTCAGGGGGGCTTCTCTGCTCTATTGTTTTGTTTTGTTGGTGCTAAATAGGGTCTCATGTAGCCCAGGCAGGCCTCATACTGGCTAAGTAGTGAAGAATAACCTTGAATGCCCGACCCTCCTGCATCCACATGCTGAGTGTAGAGGCCTGAGCCGCCATACCCATTTATGTGGTACTGGGAACGGGAGCTAAGGCTTTGTGCGTGCCAGGCAAGTCCTCCACCAACTGGACTGCGTCTCCAGCCCCCAGATGGCTTCTTGATGGAGGGCAGAGGCATCCCTTCCCTCTCTGGGGACTGGAGACAGGCGTCATCCTTCAGTGAGCATGGCCCAATCTCCTAGGTGACGGGGGTAGGGCTGGGGAGCGATGTGCCCCTATACCATGGAAAACCTGCCTCCCAGACCTGGTGTCCTCCCTCTCAAGGAGACAGCCGAGTCCAGATGATCCTGACTGTATACTGCTCACACCCTTTAGGATGAACGGGGTTCGTCTGGTCGCGAAGTACATAAAACCCTGCTAGGCCTGCAGAGTGGTGAACTTCTTAGGATTCTGACTCCAGCTCCATGACCCCAGGCCAAGTTTCTCCACCTCTCTGTGGCTGCTTTCCCAGCTGTGAAAACTGCTGTGCCACCAGTTGACTGCTGGCAGTGTTTAGAAGGCCGAGGGAGGAAAGAGGAGCTAAGTGCTCAGATCCCTGCCTGGCCTCAGTGGCAGCTATATAAACGCCATCGCTATTATGGGCAGAACTTTATTATCACAGAAAGGGAAGCCTGCCAGGAAAGGTGGGTAGCAGATGCTCACTGCATTTGGCAGATGAGGCAGGCTGGCACTTGCTGACACATCACTGGAAGTCGAGGCCAACCACTGCCCTTTAGTCTCACTGTCTGTCACCCACCCTCCCTGTGGTGAGGAGTCTTTGTGTACCTTTGGGGTCCCCCACCTAAAGCTCTGGTTTCATCCCTGAGGCAGAGATGGAGCCCAGAGGAGCCACTGGCAGCCACAGGAACTGTGGTGGCCAGAGCCCTCCTTGACTTTCACTACAGAGTGGTGTGCTGTGGAGGGCTTGGGCATGAAGCAGAGGTGTTGGATCCCACAACTGGTCTAGACAGCCAGGCGTCTTGTCTGGTGGAAAGATGAAGAGATTCAGGAGATGGCCCAGAAGCAGGAAGAGGTAGGAGCTGGGGCTTCTGGGATTCAGTAAAGGGCAAAGTTCACTCTTCTAATTTGACAGTGTCCAGGCATTGTGTCCCTACCACCTGACTTCTGTAAAGGGGTGGGGTGCCAGTTCCTTTATCCCCCTGCACACAAGTGCACACTGATGCACGTGCTATGCACACGCGCACAGAGATGTGGACAGCTGCGGCTAGGATTTGGATGGGTGGAGACCCTGTGTCCTGTGACTGACTTCTAGGGACTAGAACCATCTAGAGAGCCACGTGGGAGCCCTCTTTACAAGCAGATGTTTCAGGTGTAGGAACGGAGGCTAGGGTTCTGCTCTTCCCAGGGGTCCACTTTCCCTCAGGCCCCGTGAGCAGTCCTCCTGCCTGCTTGCCACCTCCCTGCTGGTGACTTCTTCACAGGCACAGGTGCAACCTGATGCCCACAGTGGAACTCTTGAAAAGCCTTTGATCCCTTAGACGCCCTTGCTGTACCTACGCATGCAGGGGCCTGACGGGGGAACCCAGATGCTTGCTCTGCTCAAGCCCTTGATCTTCTCAGCTCCATCTTCCCGTCTTACTCTCTGGAGTGATCCAAAGAGGGCCCCTTGTTCTGAGTAACCTGGCATGGGGTGCTGTCCTTGCTAGCTCTCCCCTCAAGGGCAGCAACCATATGGAGCCGCTGAAGGGTGGCCCCAGGTGCAGCCATAACCGAAACCAGGGAGTTTAGCCCACCCCAGCAGCCATCAGCATAGGCAGGGGCAGCTGGTGAGCATTGTGGGGAGGTAAAGAAGAGCAAGGCCACCTTGAGCATGGCCAGTGGCCGTCCCCAGGTCCCTCACGACCGCAGGTGCAGGCCCAGATCCTGTTGAGTGAAGCTGTGCGTGGCGGGCGGCTGGCAGCGGGCTGCCAAGGCTTCTAAAGGTAGCAACCATCTGCACTGTGATAAAAAGCCCTGCGGATGATAAATAGACAAGTCACACTTTTATTGGATTGCAGCTTGGGAGCAGCCACTTCGGGTTTGGCACAGTGTTAACGACAGATTTCTGCTTCCTTTGCAAGGCCTGGCCTCGCGGGGAGTGCGCCAGCAGTGGTGGCCCTCTCCGGGTGGGCAGGAGGAGGAGCTGACCTCAGCCGCCCCCACTTCCACCCCCCAGGCAAGCCTGCTCCTCTGCACTGCTCCCAAGCTACCTCTGAAGGCTTTTACAAGGAACTTGCCGTGGACACCAAAGTCATTATGGTCCTTGGACAGGTCGGGTCTTCCAACCTCTGTGTGTGTTGACACCACATCTGTAGAATGGGTTTACTTGCTACACCGACTGCTTTCCAGAGCCCTAATAGTGTGGCATTTGGAGTCAGTTCTGGCACGCATATGGTGAGCCTTATGCCACCATAGCCCTCTCATCACACTGCCAGAGAGCCCTGCCACACTGAACCTGGAGTCCTACTGTTTTGAGCTTCATTCTGGGAGTAGCCCATGACTGCTTCCTCTACTGTGGAGAGTCTGGCAGGGCCTCCTGCTTTTGCACTGTACTGTGAGAAATGACAGGGGCTGATGCTCAGCACCTCCGTCTCCAGTCTGGGGTAAGGATAGAACCCGAGGTACAGTCTCCCCAGGAGCAAAAGGCATGAAGGTATCTAGCATCGCCGGTTTTCCATCCTTTGGAGTCAGTATGGGGTCCAGCATAGATGGCAGAGTTGTAATGAGGCCCTGGGTGGATGTGAAGAGAGGGGTGTCTAGGCATGGGTAACCTTCTCCAGGCCCAGCGCTCCACTGGGTGATGGTGAGGCCTATAAGCTGAGCTTGGCTGGAGCCATGTGAACAAGGCCTGTGGAGGCGCTTTTCACTGGGTAGTCCCTGCTCCCCGACGCTGGCATCCATACCCTTGGCAAACTGACATGCTGCTCCGAGCCTCAGTTTACTCCTAGGTGCCATCTGCAGCCTCCCTCCTCAGGCTCACTGTCATCACAGCACCTTGCAGTTCTGCTCAGAGACAACCTCCTTCCCTCCTCAGCCCTCCCAGATCCGTCTCTATGACTCCATGACAGGTACCCTATGGGCTGTGCATCTTTATTAACCTCTTGTTTCAGCCAAGACCTGGAGTGGGTCTCCGGGTAGTGTGGCCTCTCATGTCCAGCCCTCGACCCTGCCTCAGTCTGCACCTCTATGTGACCCTCAGGCTCCCCATTAATTTGGCTGCCCTGCTGCCTGCTGTGCCACCAGCACTGGGGGCCTGTGAGCAACGTGCGGACCCCATACTCAGAGACCCTGCTTCCTGTAAGGATTCTTCTTGGGACTAAGGAGAAGGCTCAGTCAGTAAAGTGCTTGCCATGCAAGCATGAACATGGCTTTAATCCCAGCACTCGGGAGGCAGAAGCAGGCGGACCTCCAAGTGTGAGGCCAGCCTGGTCTGCAGAGTGAGTTCCAGGACAGCCAGGGCTACACAGTAAAACCCTGTCTAAAAACAAAACACAAGAAATGTTAACCTCCGGCATCTACACACATGTACACACAAATGTATGCACACCCACCAGCTCCAGCCATCATAGGGTCCCAGTGGCTCGAAAAGTCCCCGGAAGGGGGTTCACATAAGCTTATAGTAGTCAGAAGCTGGGGCATCCAGGTTCAGGGTTCAAGTCTCAGCTCTGATGGTTTTGACTTTGATCCAGACTCCCCTCAGACTTCAGTTCTCTCACCTGGAAACTCAGCTGTTGGGGCATCCTTTGGGGACAAGGACCCAGGATAGGGGTGGGGTCCTCGGTGCCCAAGTTCCTGTCCCTTCCACAGCAGCCCTGAACATGTTGCAGCTTCCTCGGGGCTACATAAGGTGACCCAGCCTCGTGGGCGCCACCTCGGATCACACAGGGTTCTGTGCTGAGTCTGAAGTCCTGTTGTTCTCGTGTCTTGCCTCCCCACCCCCTGCATAACCCCCCAGGGCATGAAACACAAGTGGGGGGCACAGAAGAAAGCTGGATTGGGATTCCGGGCTCCCACATGCCTCCAAAGGCACAGCCTTCGATCCATGTGGTCCATACTCAGTAAAGGCCCAGAGAGCTCAAGTAATCTGTTCAGGGTTGCAAAGCTTCTCTTTGCCAACCTCCATGCTCCTGTGGTGGGTCAGAGTCCTAGCACGGACACCTCGGAGCCTGCTGCGGCATGATTGACAGGTGTCATGGCAGAGGGCAAAGTTGCGGTGAGCAGAGGCAGGAAGCCTGGTGGCTGTCTGTGCTGACCCCTAGACTGGGCCATCGGATTTTGCTACCTGAAGGAGCTCCCTGACTGCCAGCACCACTGCCTTTTGGGGAAGCCTTTGATCCTGGCTGAGTATCCAGGCCTCCTTGTGTGAAATGTGGGCGTAGGCTGACCCTCAGCATCCTTCTGGATCTTTCTAGAAACTCTCCGGGTGATATGAATGCAGAGCAGAGAACTTGCCATCCTAAAGTGACTGTCAGGTACGGGATGTGGGCATTCCAAAGGCAGCTATGGATGCAAGGGGGAACAGGAAGGGACATTTATTGAGCATCTACTATGTACCCAGCTGCTTGGCACCGTGTAGTGAACATGTCACCCAGAGAGATGAAGTAAGGAATTTGAGGGGAGATTTCCCACCATCATCACTTTCTGGGGGGTCCAGACCTAGACCTGTGACCCTTTTCTCTCCCTCTTGCCTGCCCATCTGAGCAAAATTCTTCACACAAGCTGGCAGGACTGTGGAGGTCGGGGCAGCGCTGGCGACCATCCTGGGCTGCCCACCCCCTTGCCTTGAGGCCTGGGCAGGAGCCCAGGGCAGCTGGAGGGAGGGAGGCAACGGCAGCTGCTGCCAGCAGGTGAGCCCTGGCCTCTCCTTGGGCCTCCTGGAGAAGCCTAATGAAGTACAGCTGTGAACTCCGGTTTTGGGTCAGGAAGGCAATATCTCATCTCTCCACGCAGCAATTGAGTGGAGATCCGGAGCCTTCTGCCTCCCGGTGCCCCAACCCTTGGCAAGCCGGAGAGCTGCTCAGGGGCTGTCAATATTGACTCTGCGGAAGGCAGGTGGCGGGGCGGGCATGAGCCAGGCAGGAACCGGAGCCCGAGCTACCCCTAGGGGCCCGCGAGGTGGGAGCAGGGAGCAGCTGGTCGGGTGCCTCTGGAGGACCCAGGCTGTTTTTCCTCTCGTTTTAATTGCTCTTGGTGACTCTAACGGCAGCCGATTCACCTAGCGGCAGCGTACTGGCTCTGGCCCCTGCCGCGCACCACATCTGAGCCATTCAGAGGCGCCAGGCAGCTGTTCCCAGCCTAACCGCCTTTTCCGGATGGTTCCTGGCCTGGAAGGGCCCGGGTAAACAAAGCCAGGGGCGGCTGGGAAACTAAGGGCCTCCCTGGGACAGTGGCCAGCTGCTGACCAGGCCCAGGAGGCATGAGGGCAGAGCAGAGCCCTGGCTTCCACAGTAGGCAGTGGTCACCACCCTGCCACACAAAGCCAGTTTTCCCTACTGCCCACAGGCGGGGAGCGCTTGCCAAGTAGGATAGATTGGAAATTTGAGCAAGCAGCAGCAAGCCCCACCCCGTCTTGTGTGATCAAGGCTCAGGAGCCTGTTAGACTTGTGTTCTGCTCAGCTGAGACAAGTTTAATGAGAATCAGTGGCCTTTGAGGATGTGGCCAGGGTTGGTAGTGCTCTAGGGGGCAGCCTGCCCAGAGATCGGGATAGCTGCTGTGTGAACTTGAGAGATAGCTTGACTCCTCTGAGCCTTGCTTCCTGTAAAACCAAAGGGTTGGTCTTGAAGAGCCACTCTGATACTTTGTTATTGTCTTAGGATGGCAACTAAGCTTGTCCCAGGGGGAATGAGTCACAAATAACTACAGGGCCTCCAGCCCTGTGGATGCAGCTCACCAGGGCTCTCCCGGTGGCCCGTGAGGCAGGGGCTCAACCCCAGCCCTGTTTATTTCATGATCTGCTCATTCACACATGCCTTACATGTTTTTAAAAGCCAGTGTGGTGGCACACACCTGTAATCCTGGTACTCAGGAGACAGAGGCAAGAGGTTCAGAGGGTCAGGGGTCATTCATTCTCAGTTACAGAAAGAGTTCAAGGCCAGCTTGGGCTCCTCAGGCCTCTGGATAAACAAACCAGGTTTATCCAGAGCTCAGAGGTTGAGCCTTTGCCTGAGACAAGACCCTGGGCCCATTACCAGCACGGAACAGATAGTGATTATCATGATTTAACCCTCAGGCAACGACTTGGTGAGTCCTGTCAAAACCACCATACTCACAGTGCACAAGTCTCCACCCTGAGCACGTTCTGTTCCTTTGGTTCCTCCACAGCCCCCACCACCCCAGGTCTACTGCTGTCCCTAGGGTGTGTCTAGACAGGAGCATTATTGTGAAGCCCTGCAGCAAGTCTCTCCTGTTTCGAAGACTGGACCTTGGTCTTATGGCTCATTGGTTCCAGTGCCCGGCTGCTCTCAGTGGCTGCCCCAGCTTCTTCCTCCTGATCCCTGCGTGTCCCCACCTGACACTTGAATCTGTACCAGGTTCAACCGTGGCCAAAAATGTCTTTGTCCCAGTCAGCAAATGGCAGCCAGCACAGATAATCAGAAGGAGAGGCGTGTGGAAACAGTGTGCCACCCTGGCCTGGCAAGGCCCTGCCGTGGCAGCCAGTATGTGAGAGTTGAGCTGTCTCCCCCCGATCCCCGACCTGACTGTTCTGGGCCCTGCCAGCCTCTCTTACTTGTTCACCCTGTTGTCCCAAGCCTTGACATATGGGCAGTTAGCTCTCATCCACCCTGGGACACCCCCAACCCCAGCACCCCTCACCATGCTTACCCTCTGGCCTGGTGTTTGCCAGTTTGGGAATCACCTGAGGACAGACTGAAAACTGCGGGTGCCCAGGCTGCACCCAAGAATTCTGGGTTGATCTGGTACTTTGCCTAAGTCACCGGGGCTTCTCAGGCCCTTGGTGGTGCTGAAGCTACTAGCCTGGAGAACTCAGATTTTCCTGGAAGCCCAGATGGGTCTCTGTGTTCTGTTGTAGGGAGCCTCTTCCTGCGACTCCCACAGCCAAAGGTGCAGGTGTCCCCAGTTGAAAGTCTTTGACTGTCCCCACTTGCTTGTCCTGGAGGCCCTGAGCTGGGGCCTCTGTGTGGAGGACATTCCAGAGGTGTCCATCTCCACAGCACTGTGGGGGTTTTATCCTGTTTGTGTTGTGAACAAGCATTCATTGAGTGTGTCTCTTCTGCTGTAGATCACCTGGAGTGAGTTCTGTGCCGGGTGAGTGGAGACCCCTGTTTTGGGGCTGGGGTACCCTTGTGGGAACATGGGAACTTCCTGCCCTTGGGTGCTTGTAGTCATGCCCAGCAGATTTCACGGTCAGCCATTCGGCTGGCACACCCAATGCGGGGCACAGGAATGAACATCTCCAGGAACATGAGGAGATGGGTTTCCTTGGCCTAAGCCCCCCCCCAACATGGGACATGGAGAAGGGGCTAACACCTACAAAGCCATCCTTTCTTGCTGCTATATGGGAAGAAAGTTCTAGAGGTGTGGGCATCAGTGCATCTGGCCGGGGAGAAAGGAAGCTATGTGGGGAGTTGTGTTTTGGGCTCCCAGGGTGTGGAGCCCCTGGGCCCCTTGCCAATATCCCCCTACTTTGTTCCCTGCTGAAGACCTCGTACCCCGGGTAGCTGCAGTGTGTGTGAGTTCCCACGCTGCACAGACAATGTGTGCTAGCACTTGGCGGTGATAGCGCGTTCTGGGAGTGACTGAAGTGCAGCCAGGCGGGGTGGGGTGCAGAGCATGATGAGAGCGCCCTCATTTGGGGGCAGAGGTGGAGGTATGTAAGAGCAGAGTCTGTCAGTGAAGACTGAGGGCTGAGGGTGACTCTTGAGCCCCATTTATTGAGGGTTGGGGTCAGCTTGTGTCCTCCCGCCTCAAGACTGGGTGATTCTAGCTTAGAGTCTTAAGCCCAGGGGAGTCTCACCTCTGTATTGCCCCCGCCTCATTCTCCAGGCTTGTACCCCATCCTTACCTAGAAGGCCCTCAGATGTACCTCTGACCCAAGGGGCACCAGGTGGACCCTACCTGCCTAGAGCTCCTCTGGTCGTTCCATGTCCCTTTCTCAGTTGGGAAGTCCTCATGAGATGTTGGCTCTGCCTCTGGCAAACTCAGCCTGGATTCTATGTCCTTCTCTGGAGACGCCCCAGATTCACCTGTTAGCATCCCCGTCCTTCTATAGAGAGGCCAACATTGCTCCCCTATAACACACAGTGCTTGCCTGTGTGCTGTAGGAGAACAATGCTGACCTCTATGCTGTCTGTAAAGTAGGCAGCCAATGCTCTGTATCTGGTTGCTCAGGTAATGTCCCTGGGTACAGGGTAGCCATCCTTCTGGAACGTTTGCTGGTCACCCTGGCGGGCTTTATGCAAGGTGTGCCCTTGAGTCTGTCCCCAGCTACTGGAGGGTCAGTAAGGCCCCCTGTGTGGTCTAGAAAAGTCAGGCACCTAGGACAGGTGTATGTCCGCTTCTAGGGAGCTGTGGTGACAATCTATAGAGCTGGGTGACTTCAGGCAGCCCACGCCTACTTGTTCACAGTCCTCAGGAAGTCTGGCATCACAGTGGTGGCAGGCTGTTCCCTTCTTGGGACTCTGGGTGAGAATCTGTTCCCGGCCTCTCTCCCAGTACTGGCGGCTGCCGGCCATGCCCAGCATTTCTTGGCTTGCAGACTCATCATGGCAGCATGGATTGCTGCCTCAGTTGTCATGTGGCTTCCTCCCGTGTGGTCTTTTTTTCCCGTTCTGCCTCTTCTCAGGGCACTTAGGGTTAGTGTCCACCCTAATCCAGGGCCATTTGACTTTGAGATCCTTCACTTAATCACATCTGTAGACACTGTTTCTAGACGAAGTTACACGAGGGACCATGTTGCCACCCACTACAATGCCAGAGGGAACTCTGGAAGCAGGTGTCGGCTCCTCTTGTGGGTTTTGCTCTATTCAGGGTCAATTCCCTCCTGCGGCAGGGGGTCGGGAGGTGACAGATGCAGAGCCCTGTGAAATTCGGGGTGGGTGGCAGGATAAATAGGGTGACTTGGGTGCACCCAGGTGGTTTGGGAAAGGCATGGTATGTGCTTGTGGGTGGGTTCCTTATTCCCCGCAGCAGCCCCCGGTTCTTCTGTGTCCATTAAGAGGCAGAGACTCCAATGCCAAAACTGCCTAAAGCCACCCAATGTCAGAGACTGCGGCTGGGGCTCAGGTAGGCTCCACCTGTTCACACCCTGCTCACATCCATCCTGAGGAGTCCTGGGCTCTTAGGAGTTGCCAGGATCCATGGGGCACGGTGGCTTCTGTCTGCTTGGATATCACGCCTACCTGTGGTATGATTCTGGCTGAGATCAGAGGCAGGGTAGGACCCTGACTGTCTGAGAGCTGTTGCCCCAAGAGCTGCCTTCAGTGGCCAACACTTCGCACCCTGAGGTGTTGGGGTCTCCATTTCTTGAAGGCTGGGAGGGAAGTGTGACCCAGCATTGCAAGCATGCAGGCAGCCTTCCACATGTACAGTCTATCTCTCTCTCTCTCTCTCTCTCTCTCTCTCTCTCTCTCTGACATTTCTTAGCTCTCCCAGTAACAAAACCCATGCCTTCAGCTTCAGCTCCCCCATCCTTCCCAGGTACCCCATGTGTCCTTTCCTGCTCAAGGTGTGACCCAGCATGCATAGCATGTGCCCTCTGCAGACTGAGTAGATGATCACAGTATCCCAGTTTACAGACATGATTGTAGCTCCCAGATGTCAGTGGTGTGCCAGAGGTGCAAGCTGTGATGTAGGGTTGCTGGGCATGGGTGGGCCCCTTCTCTCCTTAGCCAACCCCTGCTAATCAACCCACAGGGTGACCACAGTCCTGTTGAGGATCATGGGGGGCAGGGAGGCAGGGTGGTGTGGCTCAGGAATCTTGCTGCAGATGGGGAGGATGGAGAGCCACAGAGAAGATGGAGATGAGACCCTTCAAGACTGTGTTAAACAGGGGTGTCCCCGCTGCCACCACTGTCACCTCTGCTCTCTGGCCCATTCTGGAACGCCACCAATAGTAACCAGCATTTTACCGTGCCTCCTTATGGGGACTCCCACCACCCTTGTCTTCCCACTGTATGAGTCTGAGACTTCTGCTCTGTCTGCTGTTGGTAGAAAAAGTCCAGATAGGAAAGATGGCCATACAGCCATACAGGGAGCACCTCTCTCCCTGCCAGAGAGGCCTGAGAGAGGAAGGAAAATGCCCTCCCCCTCCACCACCACCTCGCCTTGGCCAGGAACAGGGCTACAAGACAGGCCGATGCCCAGCTGGGACCTCACAAGGAAGGCAGCTTCCAAATAGGGACAGAAGATTCCCTCCTCTGCGCGTCACAAGCATCTGCTCTAAGGAAAAATGCTGACAAGAGCCTGGCCAGCCCCAAGGCCCTGCCAGCTGGGCTGGAGGCAGCTGTGATAAATGGATCTCAGGAGGTGTTCTGAGATCGCTGCTGCTGGGGATGCTGAAGCCGCCCTGCCTCTGACCCCTGGAGAAAGGGCATCCGGTCTGCCCCAGGCCAGGCCACTGTGGGGAGCTGACTGTTCACAGCCCGATAAAGATGGGAGCAAGGCTGAGGCTCTGTGGAGCTTATGGAGTAGGGGGTAGGAGTGGGAGAGGATAGTTCAGCTCCTCAGGCCAGGTGGGAAGGGGGCTTCCTGTCACCCCCAGGGCCTAGAACACAGCTCTAGCCTGGCCGCAAATACCAGGAATGCTGCAGCCCCAGCCCCAGAGAGGACACATCTAATCATGGGTTTCTCTCCTGCCCTCTGAGATCAATGTTCTGCCCTTGATGTCACCCTGGGGGTGAAACAACACATCCTTTTAAACAGTTATTATATTTATTAGCATTTTGTGTGAGCGTGTACATGTGTGTGTGTGTGCGTGTGCATGTGTGTGCGTGTAACTCAGGTCATCAGGTTTGGCAGCAAGCGTCATCTCACTGGCCCAATTAAATGTGTCTTGATGCCAGAACTTAGCCTTGGCTCTGTTCTATGCCTGGAAGTAGGGCGAGGCTGGACCATTGATCAGAGGACCATGCACAGCATGTCCTCTGGCAGGGTGGGCAGGAGCCAGGTCCCCACACTATAGGGACGAGACTGTGTGGCTCTGTCTCATCATGTGGGCAGCAAACAACAGCGTAGCTGTGTGCAAGAGATGGTAACCAGGAGAATATGAATTAAGTGCTCCTGGTTGGGCCACTGCTCTGCTTTCCAGTCTCCACGATGCTAATGGTGGCTACTAAGCTCCCACTTAGACTGCACTATGAGCCCTTCTGCACACTGCCTCTTCATACCCAAAGACCCCTGGCCACCATTATCAACCCTATGCATATTGAGGAAACTCAGGCACAGAATGCCACTCCTTTTTTGGCTCCCTACCCTGTCTGCTTTGGACTTCCCGCCAGCCCCTGCCAGCCTGTCCCCTGGAACTCAGGGGCTTAGGCAGGAGAAGTGGGCCCAGCCATCTCTGGGACCCTCAACTCTAGATACACAGCTGTGCTTCCCTGCCTGATCTGGGGGACATTTGGGAAGAGGCAGGGTTCTGTGCTCCAGGAGTAGTGCTGGGTAGAACAGAGGCTGGGACAGAGCCATGCATCTATAAACACACACTGGGGTTAAGGCTGTGAGCCCCTGGGGACCCTGAGGAGCCAGGCAGTGGGAGCTGAGCCCCAGTTGACAGAGCTGTGGGAGTCAGCTGAGCCAGCACTCCTCCAACAGGTGCCTGTGGGAGGGTTTTAGAGGCTCAGGCTCTGCCTTCAATATCAGGGTACCCAGGGGAGCAAAGGTCACACTCTGGCTGGAGACTCGTGAGGCCTGCTATGGGGCAGGCCCTGAGATTTGCTCTGACATTAAAAGTGACCTCTTGAAGATTCTGTTCCCCAGATACAGCCCCAACTGATAGCCACCGCTTCTGGGAAAGGTTGGGAATGCTAGGCAGATGCTAGCATTTGGACTTGCGCAGCGGGGGTACTAGGGTTCCCTATAGGCTGGGCCCCTGTTTAGAGATCAATAAAATGACCCCAGAGTGGGTTCCTGAGAACCCTTAGGGTTCTGCTGGCCCTAGGACACAGTAGCCTAACTGTCCTCTGTATGCATCCAGTGGTGAGTGCCTCACTCCGAAACACAGCTGGAGGACTTGTTTAGTGTGACATTCCTGCTCACTTGCCCTGAACATTGGCTCCCCTGCTCCCTGGAACTGAGTGGTGTCTGTCATTTTACTCTTTCTGGGGTCTGCGGGCTAAGTCTGGACTGGGAGTAGAAAGGGAGACTTTCCCCAGCATTGGGCTTCAGAGGCAAGAGAGTACAAGGAGCCTCAGCCCTTCCCTAGCAGAACCTGCAGCAGCTACTTGTGTGGATCCCCTGTGTGTATGAGAAGTTTGTGCCCCTTCCTGCAGGCAGAGCCCTCCCTTAGCCATGCCTGTTGATGAATACCTAGAAGGTGCCATCACACCCAGGTGCTCTTGTGTGATGAGCAACTTAGACAACTGTCCTTGAACGCCCCTGGTTGCAGTCAGACCTTCCCAGTGTGCTCCAGGGAGCTTCAGATACGAGCTGTAGAGATGCCTGTGCAGCCTGGAGACATCGGGTGCCACCTTCTGACTACTTCCCTGTCCCTTCACCACATGCGACCTGAGCAGGAACAGGGATTTGTGCTACAGAACTTAAACGGAGAGGCTGCTGTGAGGTCCTTCAATCCAGTGTGCCCATAATTCAGATGAGAACATCAAGGCTCTCTACGGCGTGAGGCTTGGATGAGGCCCTGGAAAGACTCCACCCTTCTCCATGTATAGGAGGAATCCACACCTGCCCCTCTGGAGAAGCCTGGCTGGAAGGTTGATGGCCCAGCTGCCACCCCTAGAAGCTTCTGAGAGAGTAGTACTTGTAGTCCCTGGTATTCTATTGGTGGGTGGGTAGGAGGACCCTGGGGTCCTGCCTGGGACAGATCTTCCCTCAAGTTCTGGGGAGCTTCTGACCTCAGGAGAGGGGAACTTCCTTCTGCTAAACCCCTCCCCCGGTCTCCAGCCTTTACCTGGATAAGGTACTGGTTGAGATACCAGGGTCGTGGCCAGTGCCCACCTAAGGACACCTGTGTCCCTACTCCTTGTAGCAGTGTATAGCCCTGGCGTCCATGGGACACTCTAGGGAAGCCCAGGGTAGCCTCCGGGGATTCTGATGTCTGATGTCCTCATATTGTCCTAATATGACGTCATCAGATGTCTGATGTCCTCATATTGACAGGTTCTGTGGAGGATGCTGAGTATACCTTGTCCTTGAGGGCAGGGTGACAGGATGGCCCATTGCACAGCACTTGGTGAGAAGGGAGGGTACAAAAGAAAACTGCCCAGCTAGCATGGTGGTGTTCAGGGACCATGGCCTTGGAGTGGCTCAGAACCCATGGCTGTGGCAAGGAGTAAGTTCAAGAAACCAGGGTGGGCCCCAAAACAGAAATATGGGCATCTGAGGTCTGAGCTCACAGGGAAGCATTTCTCCTCCAGCCTGCACAGTCTGAGGGGAGAAGGGAGCCTAAGAGTGGGTGAGACAGCCAGGACCCATACACCTCACCACCTCTGGGGGCGTGTTTGCTTCGTTCCAGCCTCAGTATAGACCAGATCCTGTGCCTGTGGGGAACTGGCTTTCCCTGGTATCTCCATCTCAGGACTGCTATCTGATTCCTTGCCATAGGAACTCTCCTGGTGTCCCCCCCCCCTCAAGATGCCAGAAACGTTCTGTTCCCCAGTTCTGACTCAAAACTTTGTCCCTGTAGGACAGATCACCCATCTCCTACTGAGACCCCCATAGCCTTGGTACTTTTAAGATGGAGACCCCTGGTGGTGGGATGGGGTGGCCCCAGCAGGTATGGGGGCCCGAATGGTCTAGTGTGAGCCTTGCCTGGTGTGAGTCCCCACTTGGAGGCCCGGGGGGTGGGGTTGGAGGAGAGTGTGTGTGCAAGTGAAAAACCTGGTTTAGTGGGAATCACCATCCCCCTGCAGTGAATCCCAGGATAGCCCTTAGATGCTGCTGTGGCTTCCCCCACCCCTGCCAACTCCACCTGCTGAAGTCCACGCACCTTCTCCTGGTCCCCCCAGGTGACATTATTGCCCTTGCCTCTGGCAGCTCCAGAAAGCAGCGGCTCCCCCTCCTCCTCCCCACCCAGCTCTCAGGCTCTAAGCCACAGTGATTTAGTGGGCGGGAGGAGAAAGGCAGTTTGAGAGCCAGTGAGAGGCAGCATCCCTGCACTAGGTAGGAAGGGGAGGCCAACACGGCCCCAGTGGGGGCCTGGAGCGGAGCACTGCAGCCCCAGGGAGGAGGCCATTCTGTGGGGGCAGCTGTCACTCGGGCCACACACATATACACACCAGGGTCCCAGAAGCCTGGGGTGGGGAGGGGGACACCCCTGCAGCTGCCCCCAGGCAGAGCTCACCCCTAGGCCAGGAGCTCAGTGGGGGCAGAGAAAGGGAACAGGGAAAAAGCCCCACCTGGCCCTGTTCCTCCCTCTTTTTTCCCCTCCCTTCCTCCTCTTCCTCCTCCCTCTCCCACTCCCCCCTCATCTCAGATGGAAAACACAAAAGGAAAATGAGCCAGGGCCCAGGTCTGGGGAGCCCCAGCCCGCAGGCTTAGAATGAAAAGCGGCCCCAATTAGAGGCTTTGGAGCCGCCAGCTTGCTGCTCCGCAGTTGAACTGTCACTGCGGAGCCTTAATTAGCAGCGGTGGGGGAGAGGTCAGGACAGCTCAGCAGTCTTGACAAGCGTTATCAAGTACACAGAGCGGGGCGGGCAGGGCGCCTAGGGAGCTGAGCAGTGACCGAGATGGGACTGTAGCGAGCAGAGGGTGCAGGACACAGGGACCCCAAGCTCTGAGGCTCCACCCACCACACCCAGGCATCTCAGTGCTCCTTCCTCATCTCCAGAGAGCCAGAGGAGGCTACATCCTAGCTAACTCCAAATCGCCTGCCATCCGCTATGCCTGGAAGCCCCTCGTAGAGCCCCCTGGTCTCTGTAGCCCAGAGTGGGCTGTGCAGAGTGAAGGTCACGAAGACCTGGTTGTCTCTACTCCAGGGCTTCAATAAGCGTGTACCCTGAGAGGGGAGCATGGAGACCTTAGCAGCCCTCCCTATTTCTCCTACTTGGCATACCTCCTGCAGGCCAAGCATGCTTCCCCACACACCCCCATACTCCTCAGCCTGTTACTCAGAAAAGCAGCCGGCCATTTATTTTGAACTGATAAATCTTCATCTACCTGTGGTGCTCCTGTGCCTATGGTCCTCGTCAAGGCCAGAGGAGGCCACCTGGCACCTGCCGAACTAGCGTCCAATGGCCTGACAGTTGGCAACCTAGGGATAGAGGTCAGCCCCTAACCTCCTGTACCAAGGACAAAGCAGCAGGCTAAGATCTAACAGGCAAAGAGTTGGGGGCAGGGCACGTATCTACCATCTTGATCATACAGATGGGGAAGGTAGAGAGACTTTTGGCCTTAGCCCCGATTGTTACCAGCATTTGCTATAGCCTTTTCTTCTACTGGACCCTATAGCGCCAGTGCCCCCAGTTAGCTGAGGAGACTTAGAAAGTCACAAAACCATGTCTGTACCTCAGAGGGCTTAGCTGGACTCTGAAGCCTGGGGGCAGTGGGCTGTCAGGACTACTGAGGCTGGTGGGGCTGGGTTGGACGGTCAATAGAGTCACCAAGACCCCTCTGGAGTGGCTCTAGTGACTTGGGTGGGGGTCCTTGATGGTTCTGAAACAGCTTCCTGTGCTCAGGGTTGGGGTCCCGCCTCCCCCAGTGGCTTCTTCCTCCAGGTGTGTTGGTGTTGGGAGGGGGATGGCTGCCCTCCTCCTGGCCTGCCAGCCGCGCCTGGCCCCCTCTCCGCATGCACTCCCTGCCTGTTTGAACTGCAGCTTTTGAAAGCTTTCTGCCTTTTGGGAACTCAGGGGGAGGCATTTGTGGAGAGACTCTGAGCAGTTGATTATAGTCCAGTGGGCAGAAAAAGCTTAAAGACAAATCCGGGCCATCAGATGTCGGCTTAGGCGATTTCCAGGGCTCCCCCAGCAGCAGAGGTGGGGGGGGATGCAGCACTGACAACCAGGGAGGCCTTTTCTCTGAGCCAGGCAAGCCTCCAAAACTCACCTCCTATTTCCGGTTTGTTCCCTGCCTCCCCCTGCCTGGCTCCCTCTGGCTGTTCTTCCCCCCTGTTCCCAGCTGGTAGAGGGGGAGGCCTTGGCAGGTCCTCTAAGGCCTCTCACCAGCTGTGTGACCTTGGCCTGGTCACACAGTGGCTCAGAGCCTCAGTCTCCCCGGGGTAGTTGGACAGAATGGTCACAGGGCCTCAGCTCTGGACCACCATCTGCTAGGCAAACCGCCTGCTTGGTTGGCTGTGTATGGTTGGTTAATTCTGTGGTTTCCCCTCCCCTGTCTCCTCTGCCATCCCCGCTGCCTTGTGCGGGTGTATGCAAGGCCCCCCCAGGGCTAGGCAGCTCTCTCTCTCTCTCTCTCTCTCTCTCTCTCTCTCTCTCTCTGTCTGTTTCATTCTAAAGCTCAGCTAGAGCAATGGGGAGCAGCTAGGGACTGGGGAGACCTACACAGGAAGTGTTGACTCAGTGGGGTAACGGCACTCAGATTCTGTCCCCCACCTTTGTCCCCCACCAATCCTTGTGTTAGTCTGACAGGCTGGCCCCGGCTTGGTGCCCTCTCCTGTCCGCATCGGTGAGAAGTGAGAACTGGTAGTCCACCCTGGTGTCACATCCACAGTCGCTGTCACCAAGGCTAGAAAGGCAGCCCTTCGTTACCCATGATGCAGCAGGGGAAGATGGCCCTACCTGCTCTGCAGCTCACAGTGTTTACGCCTGGGCCTACCTTGGCCCTGCCTGACTCCTCTGTGCCACGTTCAAAAGGAACATATGTGGCATGCCAGTGAAGAACCATGAAGGGTGACGCTTGAGTGATCTGGACTCTTGTCGCCCTGATTTGTGGCTTGGAGACTGTGTCAGCCACTCTAGAAGACTCCCCGGCAGGCCTGTTAGTTTAAGGCCTGTAGGTGGCCCACCTCAGTGCAGGGCCGGCCTCTTCACTTTCCTATATATTTCAAGACCCAGCCCAAATGCCACCATTGCCTCCTCCAAGGAGCCCTCTTCCTGGCCTCAGGGTCTGTGCTAGGTTTTTCTCAGCGGAGCCATTAGGCATATGCCTGTCTCTCTCCATCATTAATCCCTTAAGGGAAGAACATTTTTGTTGTCTTAGCTTCACGAGGTGCTGAGTATACAGTAGGTGTCCACTAACTGCTTGCTGAATGAATAAAGACCAATGGTATTTTTGGCTGGACCAATGACTCTTTTTCTGTTCTGAGCTACTCAGCTGGCACTTTGAGTATTAGGCTCTTGAGGGTATCTGGGGAGTCCCCTGGGGTGGGCGAGCTCATCAGGGTGCTGGTGTGGGCCTGGGCTCCAGGAGACAGAAAATGTGTTTGCTGTGTGTAGGAATCAAAGCAGCTGTGATCTACTGTAAACTGACAGGCTCTAGGGTTGCCTAGGAGACCCAGCCTCCAGGCATGCCTGTGGGGGGGGGGGTTCTAGATCAGGTTAACTAGGTGGGAACAACATGCCCGAAAGTAGGCAGCACCAGCAGAGGTCCTGGACTGCGTCAGGAGAAAGTGAGTTGAGCGCCAGCATTCACCTCTCTCTGCTTCCTGACTGTGGGCATAGCGCGACCAACTGCCTCTGGTTCCTGCCGCTGTGCCTTCCCCACGATGATGGACTGCACCCTCACGCCATGAGCCACACTAGACTGTCCCTTAAGTTGTTTTTCGTTCGGTATTTTGTCACAGCAATGAGAACATTGAACGGACATGGTTATCTGCTTTCCGTGAAGCAGAAGGGGTCCCAGGGCCTAGTGAGCTCTCTGAAAGCTGTGGTCCCTGTCACAGCTGCCATGCACAGGCCAGACTGGGCTCTGCTACTAACATTTGATGGCATCGAGGATCCCAATCCTGAGTGTGGGTTGGCACACATGAACACCCTGGTGGCAGACTCTGGGGCGGGTGGGGTATTCAAGGAGGCACTTCCTGCTGCAGCTTCCAGGCAGTCAACCAGACAAACCATGTCCATGCTTGCAAGAGATAACAGAAGTCCCTCTCAGAGAATCTCAGGAAGGAAGGAAGAAGCCAAACAAGAGACAGACTGAGTCTCAAGGTCATGGGGTTCCCAGCTCAGTCAGCTATGACCCAGGACCCCTGTGCTGGTTCACGAGGGGCAGCTGTGTCCCCACCCGACTACTCCTTCTGATCTGGAGCCACACAGGCTTTATGACATCAAGCAGCCTCTTGCCAGCTGTGGGCCCATCAGTAGCTGATGGGTTCCAATTAGTCAGTGTGAAGCCATTGACATTTGTTTGCCCCTGAACCTGGGGATGGCCAGCAACGCCCGTGGGGTCTTGCGCACATGTAATTGGGTAGGGTTTCTTTGATTCACCCTGTATTCCTCTGTCTGTGTAGGGTGTGCAAACTCAGACAGTGGGAGCAGACCTGTGGGTCTCTCGCTCCCTCTCATCCCTATGCATAGTCTTCTTGGCTGGACATAGTACATGGCCAGTCTCTCGGAGCAGGGGTCCTCAGAGAGACACCCCCCCCCAGAGGACCATCACTTTTGCTTATGGCAATCTCAGGAGTCACACAGTATAGCATGTCTTCCACTTTGGTGACCCAGGTTTCATGGAAGGGGCCTGATGGGGAGAGGGTGCAGAGTGCTCGTGGTTGCCAACGCTCTAGCCTGAGCATGGGCTTTCCATGTACCCTTGGTTGGTTCACGGAGGGCCACTGCCCCTCTCTGTGCTGGAACTGAGACATTTGCAGGTGGTACCAGACACTGCAGAAGCTGAGGTCGCAGACCTGCCTGCTGTGTGTCCCTCCTTGTGGAAGGTGCCTCCCTCCCCGCCCCCGTGGTGTCTGTAATACATCTGTCTGGATTTCCTCTGACCACACTAATGGGAGCTACAGGGAAAGATCCCGATTCTGTGACAGGCTGGGCTAGCTGATCTTCAGGTCCTTCCATGCCCGTGGGAGGCCCCAGTCCACAGTCAGGCCCTGGAGAGCTTTGTGGGAGGGACAGCCTCTCCACCCCACCCAGCCACAGACCATCAGAACAGATGTTTGCAGAGGGAGCCGTTGTTTCTCATTGACAGCTAACAGCACAAGTTCTGGGAGGAGCCGGTGTCAAAGAGCTCCTAGCCTAGATCCTTATCCACCTAGACCCTCACCTCAGCCTTTTTGGAAGAGGATTTTCACAGATAGAATCAGATGAGGGAGTCAAGATGCAATTACCTTGGGTGAAGACAAGGCTCCAAGTCCTTTGACAGAGGACACGGGAAAGCCACGTGACAAACAGGCCGAACTGAGAGCGTGTGATTCCGAGTCAGGAGTCCCTGAGGTTGAAGCTGGAAAGGCAGGAAGGAGCTCCCCAGAGCTCTAGCAACTACACACCCATCCCTGCCAGTGTGTGTACTTAAATTCTAAGTATTTATTTTGCCTGCACGCATGTCTCTGCACCACCTGAGTGCTAATACCAGCAGAGGCCATAAGAGGGCGCCAGACCACCTGGATCTGGAGTTAACAAACAGTTGTGAGCTGGTAGGTGGGTGCTGAGAATTGAACCTGGGTTCTGTAGAAGAGCAGCCAGTGCTCTGTAACTGCTGGGCCATCTCTCCAGCACCACAGACCATGTATTTTTCTTGTTTTGGTTTGTTGTTTTTTGTTTTTGAGACAGGGTTTTTCTATGTAGTCCTGGATATTCTAGAACTTGCTTTGTAATACAGGCTGACCTCAGAGATCTATCCACCTGCCTCTGCTTCTCAGGTGCTGGGATTAAAAGCGTGTGCCACCACTGCCCGGCTCGTATATTTTAAAATAAGGTATCCTTTAAATAACATCCCAGGACTAGGGTGCCAGAGAGGTGGATCAGCGGTTAAAAGCAGTGGCTATTCTTCCTGAGGACCTGGGTTCAATTCCCAGCACCCACATGGCAGCCCATGGCAATTGTCTGAGCTTCAGTTCCAGAGGATCTGACACTTTCACACAGATGTACGTGCAGCCAAAGCATGAATGCACACGAAACCAAATATCTTTTTTTTTTTAAATCCCAGGTCTGTGGGGAGCCAAGAGAATGAGGGCCTGGCTCTGAAGACAGTGCTTTGTCTCCTGACTGTGGGACGGGGAGAAGTTAGCTGGCCTGACTAGAAGGAGAGCACCTTCAAGACTAAAATACTAGCCAGCCCCCTCAAGTGGGCTGCTTGTCTGTGGAAGGGGAGGACTGTCCAGGGCGGATAAGGGAGGAAGGGACACCACCCTGGCTATGCAGGGAGAGCCCCCAGGGTCCACCTTCCACAGGCTCCTAAGGCTGCTCTTGCCCCAGGGACACCTCAGACTGTGGGCTGAGACTGCAGTGCTCCTATGGGAGCCTCAGAAACGGCCAGCTGTCAGCCGTCCCCCACTCCTTCCAGAAGGCCAGCAGCTCGGACTGGCCATTCTCTTAGTCCTGGGCATCCAGGCTGGACTGGAACATGATGCCTCTCGCTGTCTGGCTGATTTGCAGCTATGCCCAGGACAGGGGCAATGGTCCTCCTCAGCTGACCCTACCCCTCTCTAGGGCTCAGGGTTCTGCAGAGATGTGGCCCTGTGATCTTGAGCTACCCATGTACTAAGGGAGATACTACGGCCTGGGGATGGGGTCAGCAATAGCTTTTAGCAAGCAGGGACAGTGGGGACCCAGATTCCTTCCTCGTGACCTGTGTAGAGTCTGAGTTCGGATAGTCCTTTATGCTGACCCCTGTTTCCATGCCTCTACCCCTGGGGTTCCCCTCACTGCTGCTTGTTGGGGTTCTAGGCTCAAGATGCCAGTGATCTGCATCCATCACACCTGGGATTTCCATCAGGCAACATGGGCCAGGTGAGGTCGTGCAGGTGCCTCAGGGTGCCCTCCCCCAACTCTATGCCCCCCCATAGCCTCTGAGTAAAGAAGCCCCAAGTCCCAGGTGATGTTTCTTTTAATTAGAGACAATTAAAGCCACCAGTAGTGGCTTAATACCTTCTGGAGAAGGGAGCAGAGAGTGCAAACGGAACCTAAAAAAAGAAAAGAAAACCCAGTGAATTTTTAACAGTGATTATTCTCCGGCACGTGGCGAGCAGCCATCTGGCAGGCACACAGCACGCCCAAGCTCTGTGCAAGCAGGGAAGGGGCACCACTGGCTCCTGTTGCCAGCATGGTGCGCCCTCTGTGGCACACCAGGGAGCCTGGCTGTTATAGAGGGCCACCTTGGGGTCCTCCCCTGCCTACCCTGGCCCCTCATTGCCCAGACCCATACCTAAGGATATCCAACCCCTGCTGACCGGCACAGGGTAACCAGCCCTCACCATGTCTGTTGGTAGCAATTCCTCTATGGTTCCTCTAATCCCAAGGACCACCTTATTCCAGTCATGGGCATCAGAGGCTATGAGGAAAATCCCACTTCAGCTGGCCATGGTTTAAACTGAAGGATGGGGGCTGGGGTTATAGCTCAGATGGTAGAGTATTTGCCTAGGATGCAAAAGGACCTGGGTTCAATTCCCAGCACCACTTAAACTGGGTGTGGTGGACACGCCTATAATCTCAGGAGAGTCAGAAGTTCAAGGTCATCCTCGGATACATACCAAGGTCAAGGCCAACCTAGGGTACATGAGACCACGTCTTGAAAAAGAGAAAAATGAAGGCTGGAGATCTGCCTCATCAGTTAAGATCCAGTGTCCTCTCCTGGCCTCTGTGGGCACTGCACTGTTATGGTGCCCATACACACACAGAGACACACAGCATCAGTTGAGGAACAATGACATTGCTGATGGTCAGGGCCAGTCAGAGTGACTTTCTGGTCTTTGAGAAGTTGCTCATCACATGCTCCGGTATGACAGATGAAGATGTCACTACTCCTGACTTGGTGTTTTCTGGTGAGAGGAGATAGGGCGCTGTGCAGAGTGGCCCCAGCGAGAGCTGTGTCTCCCGATGAATTCATTTCCTATAGTGAACAAGTTGCACAGCCCACACTATAGGACTTAAAACAACAGAAGTCCGTACTCCTGCAGGCCAAGCCCAAAATGAAGGCCCCTAAAGGCTCCAGGAGAGACTCCTTCTTACCACCTTCGGCTGTTGGTGGTGGCCAACATTTCTTGAATGATGGCCACGCCTCTCCAAACTCTGCTTCCACAGATTCATCCTGTCTTCCTGTCCTCATCTCTGAGGACAGACAAGTCCTTTCCTTATATGAATGCCAATCACACAGGACTAAGGGCTCTTCCTCCTGTACAAACCTACCTTTGTTGTTTGTTTTCACTGTGCTGGGGATGGGTCCCAGGGCCTTATACACACTTGGCAGGCACTGTAGCCCCGAGATACACCCCAACCCTCAACTTATCTCTATTAATTTATCTTCAGAGAGCCTGTTTCCACATACCCACCCCCTGAGGGTCTGGGTGTGGACACTGAAGGCACAGATCTGCTAAGATCTGTCCAGCAAGTGGCTCCAGAGCAGAAAGGAGGCCACAGGGACAGCAGCAGGTGGCAGCCCAGACAGTCTGGAAGCACAGCCTGGTTTTGGGTGTACTGACTGGGAGCTGAAGCATGAGACCCCTGTGTGTGCTGACTGGGAGCTGAGGCATGAGACCCCTGTGTCCCCCTTCTTCATTTTTCACCCTACAGCTGAGACCTGGTGGGCCTGGGGTGGGAGTGGGGGTTCACTCAGAGAAGCAGCTCTCTCCTGTGGCTTTGGGATGCAAGATCCAGGTGGCTTCCCTGGTGGCCGCTGTACTGTACTACTAGAATTTCTGATGGGCCCAACTTGAAATTGGGGGCGTTGGGAAAAAACCCCATGCTGGGCTGCAGCAGGCCACCTGGGCGACTGTGAGCGGCGAAGGAGGGAGCAGGCAGGGTTTGACAAGCTACACTGAGACATGAAGGCTGCTCAGAATACAAGAGGCCTGCAGGCCTGAAGGTCTGAGTGGCTTACTGAAGATGGACAGAGAGACACTTGGGAAGACAGGCAGAGAACTATTGGCCTGGGGTTTCTGGTGTCCCACCTTCTGGTCCCCAAACATCAAACAGAAGCAGTCCCGGTAAGGGACTCCCTTCACCCCCATCCTCAAGCAGGCTTGGCCTGCCACCTTCCCTTCTCTTCCTGTGCAAAACCATGCCCACTATGGTTTGTTCCTTGGATTCTGCTGGCCAGGATTCCGCTGCACACACTATTCCCATCTTTCGGTATGCCGTTCCCGGCTTACTTAAGGCTTCTTAAGTCCTTAACTCTCCACCGCATCACAGCAGTGTGGGACTGATGGGTCCCTGTGGTTCAGCATCTGCCTTGGAGCCTGGACCACATGCTCAGTGCAGGTTCCAGGCAAGCATTTGTCTGTCTGTGTTTTGACTTCAGTAATGTCACCACAGGCAGACCAGTGCAGTCTTCCATAAGGAATGGCAGCACCCACCTGCCCTGCCCCCAGAGCTCCTGCCGAGTGGGCAGCCCTGGTTTCTGGCTGGGTGCAAGGCAGGGTTTTTCTTTTGGGGTGGCTAGACTTTTTTTTTTAGCTTTACTCAGATCTAATTCACAGACTGTAAAGTCTCACCTCCATTTCTTTGAGACAGGCTAGGACTCTGTAGCTCAGGCTGGCCTCTCAATCCCCCTGCCTCCGTTTCAGACGTGTTTGGATCACAAGTGACATCATCCCAATCAGCCTTTAGCACCGTGTTTTCACGTCTCACCATGGCAACATGCCTTACAGCTTTGTTCCTGTTCGTGGCCAAGTAATGGTCCACCGTGTGTACTGCCAGGTCCGTTACTTCTCAGTGGGTAGGAGTTGTCTCCAGTCCTTCGTCCCTGCCGCTGGTGCATAGGGTGGACACCGGTTTTCAGTGCTCTGAGCTCTGAGGTTTCTAGCTTGCTCACTTCCTGTTTGGTAGACTTCCTGCTGACCCTGGGGGACTCCGAGTACAGGGAGGAGCTGGCTGCAGAAGTCATCGCCACCTCGCCCTGGACATTACCCAAGTCATACCTGCATCCCAAGGGCGGTCGATGGCCTTTAAAACCCTGAATTCCCACACCCCAGCCAGGCGTGGAGGCTGCAGTTAACTTCGCAGCTAACTTTTAGTTGTTTGTTTTGAGGTGAGACCTCATGTAGCCCAGGCTGGTCTTGGACTTGCTGTGTTGCTGAGTTGGCCTTGAACTCCTGGGTACTGGGTTTGCAGGTGGATACCCCATGCTCATTTTGTGCGATGAAGGCCATTGAACCTAGAGCTTCATGTAAACATGGGGCAACCACGACCAAACTCCATTCTTTCTGACTCAAGGGTAAGCCTGCCCATGGGTCTTAGCTCTGCACTCAGGTGGTCCTGTTCCCTGAAGGGGATAGTTCTGTGTCCTGGAGGCCCAGCAGGACCTGTCGCCTCCCTGGCCACCCAGAGTAGATGACACAGCACAGTGGCAGCTCCTCTGCTCCGTGTCCAATTGCTCTCCCTGGGGACCATGGGAACAATCTGCTGAGGTGTCACCCCCACAGCAGGTGCAGCGGGGGTGGGACGGCCAAGGCCCCTGGGGAGGCTGGGTCCAGGTCAGGTGGCCGAGTCTGCCAGGCAGGCCCAAAAGTCCCCCAGCCTGATTTTTCTGCTTGATACCTATCGAGTACCCCCCTCCCCCTGCCATTTTCAGCTTTAAGCCATGAGCTCTCCACCTGCCCCTGTAGTCCTGAAATAATCGTCAGGCCTGCAGCTGGGCTTCATGCTGAGCCAGCACTTGAGCGTGTGGGTGTATGGGGGGGGGGATATGCAGACAGAAACCGCAGTCCATGGTCCCCTCCCAGGATCATACTGCGGCCTCTGCTCAGGTTTCAGTTTTGTTTTGTAACCTGCCCCGCTCCTCTCTGAGCTGACTGCCTCGTGCCTCAGGTCTCAGCATTTTTTCTCTCTCAGATCCACTGGGTCTAGCCGCTCCTGACACCCGCCTTTCTTGAAACAGCCAATCTCTCTCTCTCTCTCTCTCTCCTCTTCTCATGTTCCTGTCCAGAGGCAGCTGAGAAGCGAGCCAGACGTCCCAGGTTCAGGCTCGGGCTCTGCTGCTGGCTAGCTGCATGCATGGCTCAGCCACTGCAGCCAGCGTTTTGCAAAACAGAGGCCAGGAGCACCTCCTATTTTGGAAAATTCGCCAAGATAAACCACGTGTGAACTACCATTGCCTGCAGTGGTGAGAGAGGATTGTGTCTCACAGGGAAGACGAGGTAGAGGGATAGGATGCTCCAGGAGGGTTTGGGGGGGCACGTGGGAATTTCTTGGATGAAGGCAGAAAAAGTCAATCCAGTTCAGAGGACCTTGTCAAGAATGGAAGTCCAGTGGACTCTGCCCTTGTCCCTATTTGGTGTTCAGGACCTGGTCCTGATGGGGCCATCAGGGTCCAGTGGCCTGCTATGTCTTCCATCATTGGTCTTGGTGTCTTGGGCAGAAAGGCTGTGGTTGCTCACAGCCCGCCCCTCTGTTCCCAGCACAGATGGTTATGAAGGCCTTTGTAAATGTTTCATGTTGGCTGTTGCTCCTACCCCGCTAGAAGGTTGCCAGAACCTGCTAGAACCTGCCAGCGCACAGTGCCTGTGGCTGTGCCCAGCTCTGTCAAGTGAGAGAATCTGTGCATGGTCTCTGCTCAGCCTCCAGCAAGATCCAGACTCGGCCCTTGCAGCTCTCGAGGCCTGCCCCCTCTGCCTCCACCCTGTAGCAGACAGGCAACAGCCCTACCTGTGAGCCCGGCAAAGCTTCAGTCACTGTTCCTACCCACCTGGCAGGTCCTGGGGGATCCAGTGTCTCTGAGGCGGCGGGATGAGACCTGGGGCCGCCTGGCTGCACACCTGAGAAGTCACTGGCACAAGTGTTCCCTTAATTAACTGAGAGAGCAGCCGGAACCCACATCATCTACCAGCAGGTGTCGGTGGCTGCGCTGTAAGTAAGGGTGCCAGCCATTGTGTGTGAATAATTCAGACCTCGGGGACAGGCCTCAGTTCCTGCCCACTGCCAGCCGTTGCCTGGTGCCTCCCACAACACTCTGTTGCCTGTGCACCCAGATAGCGTGAGTGTGTGTGTGCATGACTGTGTGTGATACTGTACCCTAGCTGTCCATATCTCACGTGGGGAAATAGGCCTAGGGGAGACAGGGCTTGATTGACTGGAGCTGCAGTAGGTCCTTGAGTCCTTGGGCTCCTCGACACTGGGTGAAGTGGCTCTGGATTCCTGACAGAGCAGAGTGCCCATATTACTGTGTGGGAAGCACCCTGGGCGTTGACACCCTGAGCTATCATATGGGGACACTCCACTGAGTGTCCCTTGCTACATTCCCCTGGCCTCTGAGACCTTGCTGAGCCCAAAGGTGTCCCCCAAAGCATCTGGGAGCAGCCTTTGGTCCTGTTCCTGCTCATAATCTTCAGGCTCCTTCTAGACATGAGTTAGCAGGAAGCTGAGGCAGGAGGATGGCCACATGTTTCAGGCCAGCCTGGATTGATTATAGAGAGTTTGAGGTCAGAATCTCTGTGTACATGACACTCACGTGACAGAACCAGCACACTGGTGACAGTGAGGCTGCTCCCACTCGTGTGCCACGCCTGTTAGATCTGCCGACTCACATAGTACATGCGCATTTCCACAGATGGGGAAACAGAGGCACAGAGAGACTGCGTAACCTTGCTGAACCACACAGCTGAGTCAGGGCAGAAAATTGGCTTCTGGCCCAGGGCCTCCTAGCCCTACCCTGTTGCGCAGACAGCCCCTTGTTTCTGATTTCCTCTTCATCCTACAGAGGGGGAGTCATGAGTGTGTACATGTGAGTGTGGGAACGTGTGTAAATGTGTGTGTGTGTGTGTGTGTGTGTGTGTAGTAGTAGTAGTAGTAGTGCTGCATGAGAGGGGTCTGTGTGTATGCCATAGGCTAGAGGCTGTGAGATTTGGGGAGCTGATGGGTGACCCAGTCATTTCTCCACAATCCTGGGGATGAGGCATCTGCTGGTCTGGCCCTGGCAGACCTTCAGGGAGGGGGCTGAGTAATACCCCAGGGAACCCTGCCTGGGGTGGGGGGTGGGGCTAGAGCTGGGATGGAAAAGGCAGTCTTACCAGCCTGCCATCCCTTGAGGGTGGCATCAGGGTTCCCAGGAGCGAGGCGACCCAATTACAAGAGCAATTAAGGGTACGCTGACGCACAGCCAGCAGCCGAGGTGCCCACCTCGAGAGTGACAAGCCAGCCCGGCGGGCTGTGCGCATTTTAATCCAGGGAAGGCTCCAGTGTTAATGGTGCGAGCAGGCTCATTAGCTGTAATCCATCTGTCCTTAATGCGGTGGTGCAGGCTCAGCCTGCGGGAAGCAGGCAGACCTTGCAGGAACTGCTGGCTGCAGGCAGGCATGGCTGAGGGCTGTACCCAAAGCAGGGTGGGGCTCGCTCCCTCCTTCCCTTCTCAGAAAATGAAACAGAGGCAGAAGTGAGGACCTGGGGCTGTGGGAAAGGGTGCTTGCTCCCCTGTGTTACCCTGGCTGGGGAAAGCGGACCAGAACCTGCTTCACCCTTCTGGGTGACTGTGAGCAAGTTGCCTTCCCTTTCTGGGCCTGTAATGCATTCTGGGAATAAATGAGCCCAGAACATAGAACACAGGTGCAACTAAGGGCCACCTCCCCCTTGACCCAGGCTGTTTGTTCACTTACCTGTGGAGGTGTGATGGAGTGGATGCTACTTGGGTTGTTCCAGATGCTTGTCTGACAGGCACAAACCCTGGCTTTCTTGGAACCCTGTGCATAGGAGATGCTAGTGATACCCCTGCTAGGAGCAGCAGCTCTCCTCCGGATTTCTTTGTCCCCTGCTCATTTCCAGGGTTCCAGTGCTCCCAGAGTCATGCTAGAAAGTACCTCAGAGACGGAGAGAGGGCTCAGCAGTTAAAGAGCACTGACTACTCCTGCAAAGGACCAGAGTTCAGTTCCCAGCACCTCCATAGTGACTTACAACTATCTATAACTCAGTTCCAGGGAATCAGAAGCCCTTTCCTGACCTGTGTGGCTACTAGGCTTGCACATGGGGCACAGACATACATCCATGCAGGCAGAGCACCAGTATGTATAAGACAAATAAATATTTTTAAAGATGGAGACAGAAACATAGTAAGGAACCACATGAGGAAGGAACTGGAAATGAAGTGGCGGCAAACCTAGCATCCTGGCAGCTACCACCTGCTCCAAGAGGTAGGGAGGTGCTTTTGGTAGAGTGTGGGCCCACCATTCCCAGGGATCCAGAATCCTTGTCTCGGGATCCAGGAGGGAAGCTGGCTGAATGGGCATCATCACCATGGTGGCTTCCACAGACATTTGATGAGCTGGTGGCTCTAGCTAGCTCCTTAGGGCAGGTGGCAGACCCAGTCTCTCACTACCTGAGGATTCTGGAACAAACCCATAGCAGCCACTAGGACTCTGCACACATCCAATGAGTAGAGGATCTAATTGACTGGGGCATCTGTCACTCTGCTGCCCAACCTGTGTTTTGGCCTTGACTTCCTGAAAGAAACATGAGATAGGGTAGACATGTCTACTCTGCCGCTCCTTAGAGCCAGAATCCGGAACCAGCCTCCCAGGTTCTGTCCATCACAGACAGGAGGCATCTGGGCTGGAAGATGGTGTGGGAGGCTGTCGCCATGGCGATGCCTCCTCCTGGGCCTGCTCCCTCACCCACTGGCTCTTCCTGCCTCCCCAAAGGTGCCCAGCAGCCATAGAGAGGCACCCCGGTGGATGCTTGCAGCCACCCCAGCAGTGACCCAGGGCTAAGCTGTGGGTGTTGTCGCCGCCCTGCTCAGCCTCCTGGCACCATATCCGTCAATAGTGGGGCAGGCTCTGTGCAGTAATAGCGCAGGGCCTGCCGGGCAATTGATTTCAATCATTTTATAGAGAACCTATGTAAAATAAAAGGCCTTTAATCACATTTGTATCCATTTCCAGGCTCGGTAAATCAATTTGAATTGAGCTGGGTGCCACGGCCACAGCTGATTAGCGTGTGTATATATGGTCAGATGAACAGCACCCAGCTTGCAGATGGGGGTGCAGCCATTACTGCCTGACACCCATCCACTCCAGGCCAGGCCCTCCCCTCCCTCTGGTGCCGAGGTTTCATCCTGGTGGTCCCTGAGGCTGGCCTCTTCCTGGCAGCCCTTGTGACAGGAAGAGCCATTAGCTATGTGCCTGAAGCCCATGTAGCTAGCCTCCCTCTGGTGCTGTTCTTTGTGAGATCTTCTCAGGAACACCCTGACTGTGCGCTTCCATCCAGACCCCATTGAGAAAGCCTCTTAAGGCCATGAGAAGAGATGAGGGCTCTCGGGACACCTTGTGTTGCTTCCTGGAACTTAGGAGCTGCAAAGGGCATCCTGGGCCCTGAGATAGGCAGTGACCTCAGGACCAAAATGAGAAGAGGGAGTTGGAGACACGGGAGCTCGGAGGTCAAAGTGGAGGGTAGAGCAGGGGGCAAGGGGTCGGCGTAGTCTTACGAGATAGTGGGTGGGAGCCACGTTCGGAGGTGACTAAGGCATGATCCCAGAACAGGTTTCTGAGGAGAGTCTTCTGGGCAGAGAGAATAGAAGAGCGAAGGCCACTCCAGCCTGGACTGCTGCTAAGTCCATAAAGTCTAAGGAGAACAGGCAGGCAGGGGTGGGCTCCCAGAGGAGAGGAAATTACAGAGAAAGGGGAAGACAGGGCTGAGCAGCATGGGCTGCCTAGAAACCACATGTGGGACTATGATTTGGAAGCGTAAGCCAAATAAACCCTTTCCTCCCCAGCTTGCTGACACTGGGCCCGACTGAATGCAGCCTGGGCAAGGTCCCTTTCTCAGGAGTCACAGTTGCTGATGACATTTGGAGGTTTAGCAGGGACATGGCCCATGCTGGCTTGATCTCAGGCAGTTCGGCTCAAGTGAGTAGGAGCCGCCTCCAGTACCTTGCCCCTGTATGCATGCAGAAGTGTTCTGTGTACCCCAGGAGCCAGTAGGCTTCTGCTTCCTGAGAACCCCCAGGCTAGGAAGCCGGCCCTTCTTCGCCTGAAGAGCAAGCTCATTAGCCAAGCCCAGTGGCCACACCCAGTTGCCATACCTGCCCAATGCCAGTCACACCTAGCTGAGCCTGAGTTAACTTGCTTTTCCTGCTCTTTAAAATAGGCTTTCTGGCTGGGATGGGGACATCCTCAAGGGCAGGTTCATTTGATCTATAAATAAAATGGAGTCTGGTGACCTAGCCCGATGCTGGCCTAGAGCCATCCAGGCAACCTGCACAACCTCCCTGTGGTCCATCTCTGGCACAACATTCCTGCCGGTCCCTCCTGTCTCCCTCACCACTTGAATCCCTTCCCCTTGACACACTGTGCTTGTCTTCTAGAGAATTCCAGAAACACAATTGTCATCATAGGCTTACCTGGGGCCCATTTACTGCCCCTGTCCCCAGGGCCTCTGCCCTGTTAACAGATAGACACTCCTAATGCTACAAGGCAGCTTCTTTACTGTCCCATTGGACAGATGAGGAACTGAGACCTAGAGAGCCTGGGCAACATGCCTAAGGTCACACAGAGCTGAGACTGGAACCCAGTTATGTTCTAGATAAGATGCCTGTCCTCTGAGGGACGATGACTTTCAGGAGGGCTCCTGAGCCTGCTCTCCCCGAGACTGCCTGGCATGACACTGGGCTGAAGTATGTGGTAGAGGGCTACCTGGCAAGAATCCATGAGCTGCTGATGTGTGTGCATCAGGTAGGGAAGGCAGTAAGCTGAAAACATCACAGGTCTGGAGTTGGAATGTACCAGAAGGTCAGGGGAGCCTGTGGAGGAGACACTGATCTGCAGGAAAGAATCCGGTGAGAGGACTGTGTATCCAGGCACACCCCTCCCTTGGCTTCTTCCCAGGGAGAAGCTTAGTTCCTCAGGTAACCTTGACCCATAACCCAGAGCAGGCATTAGTTGTTTTAAAACTAATTTCCCCAGGGATGGTGGCACACACCCCTAATCCTAACACTCGGGAGGCAGAGGCAGGCAGATGTCTGTGAGTTTCAAGTTTCAGGGCAGCCAGAGCTGTTACACCGAGAAACCCTGTCTGGAAAAGAAACAAAACAAACAAGCAAATAAAACCCACCCCTTTATTTTTAAAACGCTGCAAATAAAAAGCCCATGTGGAAATTAACCATACCTAAAGACTACACCACTCAGTGAGCTCCGCAGTTCACATAGACACTCAGAGTGGAAGCTGTGGAGCTTCCCGTTGGATTTTATGCATTCACTATTGAATAAATTTTATGCAATTATCCACACCAAACACAAAACTTCCATGACTTGTTATGTGTTTCCGTGTATGCGCATATTGTTGCCTGGATTCTGCAGGTGAGGGAGAGCATGAGGGTTTGCTCTTCCTGACACGGACATCACTAACTCCACACGTTCTAAAGTCCAGCTCTTTTCCTACAGGTTTTGTGGTTTCATGTCTCTTTAGAGCTGAATAGTAGTCCGTGTTCTCCGTGCCGTGTTTTCCTTATCCTGTCATCTGCTGGTGAACTAGATCGTCTCTGTTCTCTGCTATACTGCATAGACCTTCAGTAAACAGATGCTTAAGTTAAAACATATTCTCCCACATTTCTGGAGGCCGGAAATCTAAAGGAGGTACAGGCAGGGGAGCCCGAGACGCTGCCAGTTCCATGTAGCTCCAGGTGCCCCTCGACGCTCTTGGCTTTTGTCTGTCTCTATCTTTGCACCGTTCCCTCTCTCTTTTTAGGCTTTTAAAATGTTTTTTTATTAATTTTATGTGTCTGAATGTTTTGCCTGCATGTATGTCTTTGCACCACATGTGTGCCTGGTGCCTCTGGAGCCTAGAAGCCAGCGTGAGATCCCCTGGAACTTGAGTAACAGCCTTTTAGGAGCTATTACCACATGAGTGCTGGGAACCCAACCTGGGACTTTTGCCAGAGCAAGAACCCCTCCCTTTCCCCTTTGTTTGGGGACATAATCTCATGTGTCCCAGGCTGGCTTTCTACTCATTATGTAGCCAAGAAAGCCCTTGAATTTCTGATCCTCCTGCCTCCACCTCCTGAGTGCTGGGATTAAAGGGTGTTTGCCATGCCAGGTTTACGGAGTGCTGGGGATGAAATCCAGAGCCTAGTGCGGCTAGCTGAGCTCTCTAACCACTGAGCCACATCCCTAGCCCCCTCTATGCTTCTGTACATGGCTCCAACCATGCAGCTCTTTGGTCACCTTCCTCAGGTGAGCCTCCCTTTACCCCGACTCTTATCTGCTAAGTCTGCATTTCCACAAAGACCACGTCCTGGAGCCATGGGTGGAAGTGAACTGGGGGACCTGGGCATCCTAGAAACCTCAAACTTCTGGAAGTCCTGGGCTCACAGTGGAACTGTGCCTTGTTAATAACTGGGACACAGGCTGGCGGAGTAAAGTGTCCTGATGGCAGTCCACATAGCCTGGCCAGGTCACTCTGCAGGCCCTTGCTGCTCGTCACAGGAGGTCAGACTGGAGCCTGCTGTAGCAAGGGCACGGTGGGTTCAGGTCAGCGCTGCTCTTTGGGGTAGAGTCTCGGCCCTTTTGGTGGCCGCTCTCCTGACGTCACATGGAGCTGCTTTGGGAGACTGTGTCTACAGTGTCGTGGCAGAGAGCACTGGAGTGGGCGTCCAGGCCCTGGTGTTGGCCTGGCTGTGGAACCTGACACGTGGCTCAAGGCACAAAGCTACTCTTTTAGACAACTTCCCAAGCTGACACTCTTATGGTAAGCCCTCGAGAGAAGATTCTAGGCAAATGCTAAGCCGTGTAGGGAGTTAAGGACGAAGGAAGGCCTTTCAGAGATGGAGGAGGGAAGGTCAAGCTTGTGATCTGCAGGGACAGCTCATTCTGCCCGAAAGGACACCCAGAGCCAGGGTAATTCATCCCTGTCCTCAGGTCTGACTCCTCATTTATCAAAAGCCCCCTCTGGTGCCTGCCTCCAGGCTTCCTCTGCGGGCCCAGGAAACAATTGCTCAAGGCCAGAGGTGGAGGGCTCTCGGGCAGGACAGCCAGATGCTCCTGGGGGTCCTGGGGTGCAGCCCAGTGCAGGGGTCTGCTGCTTCATTTCCCTGGGGCCAAGCACACAGTGACAGTGGCTTACCCCTGCCCTGGGAGGTGAAAGGTGCTCGCTTTGTCGCCGGCGGTAATTCCCAGAACCATCCATCTCCCGAGCACCGTCACGGGAAGAGTGATGGTGACCTTCCCAGCCGATGGGGATGTTACAACAGGTTTATGCGGCATGAGTGATAGCGCTTGTATCGGTCGCACTGGGACGACAGTGCCACTGCGAGGCTCTCGGAGAGCAGGGCCGTAAATACCTCCCGGCAGCTTCCAGTGAGGGAGATGGAGGAGCAAATGGGAGATTACGACACCAGAGGGATGGGAAGAGGGCACAGGGTCAGCTGAGGCCCAAGGGCCGCGTGTGGGTGAGCCTGTGCTAGGGTGGCCATCCAGGCCCAGCTAAAACAAGACAGGAGGCTGCTTGCTGGGTCCTGAGCAGGTTCTGCAGGGGAAGGTCAGCCGCAGAGCTTATCCGAGGAACAGCTGGGACCATACTTCCACAACAGACAGCTGTTTGTGGTGCAGGCGGGGTCACTTGTGCCCTGAAGTGAGAGGCCTGATTTCCTCATCTGTAGAGTATATATCTGCAGAGCTAGCCACCGGGACAGCTAGACTAGATGATCACAGGTGTGAGTCCTCAGCCATGTCCTGCCAAGGTCTTCTGGTCCCTTAAGGTGTCTCATATTATCTACTGGTGGCAGGAGAAGTAGAGGCTTTTTCCTACTGATGATCTGCAGGGTCCTATGCATGGTGGGTGGCCAGCAGGGACACTGTGTGGTCTGTAGCAAGCTGCCATCCTCACCAAGTTAGCTGAGACTCCAGCTCCAAGTCATGCCTAAGCTCAGACCAGATGCGTGAATCTGCCATACACACTCATGCATGTCCATACCTGTGCACACACATACTACAAAAGCACACACAGATAAACACACAGGATAGAAAGACACACGTATTTTTATATGTGTGTGTATGTATATATACATAGTGTACATATATATATACATATATATATATAGCACAGCATACCCTACCAAACATATAGGCCCATGTCCACACATGTGTGCACGTGTGCATACCACACAGACACACCCAATACAGCACGTACAGATATCCTCATGCACAACACACCAACACTCCCTCCACAAGTATACATGACATAGATGCACACACATCCAGATACATATGAAAACACACATTGTATACATGCACACTGCAACTACACAACACGCACACGTATACGCACACATGCTGGGCTGCTGGGGGTGTTAGGGTGTTTCTGACCTTTCTACCACAGGGGCTGACAAGGGAAACATCAGGAACAAAGGAATCGCTGACTGAAGGAGCCCGAATGTCCTCCTCCTTGCCTGTTCTGAAGACAACATGAGGTGGCAAAAATACAAGAAGAGCCTGGAATGGTGACAGGGCAGCAGTGACCATGCCCAGGGTCTCTACAGGGGCTGGAACCCTGTTCTCTGTCTGAGCTGTTGAATGGCTGGCTAGGGACAGCCATAGGTAAGGCTCAAGTTGAAGAGATTGTCTGGTCACCTGCAGGATGATAGGCAGTGAGCACTTTGCCCCGGTGACAGGGACAGGAGAAGCAATCTCTACAGGCCAGCTAGAGTCAATAGATCCCTAGGTGTCTGGGTGGAGGTGGGCGGTGCAGGTAGCATCACCTGCCTTTGCTGGAGGCTTGGCTTGTTCTGGGAGCTGAGGTTTCTAGGTTATACAGTGAACGCTCTATAGGATATACAGGTTATATAGATATACAGGTTATACAGGAACGCTCTTCTATAGGGAGGAAGAGAGGGAGGGAGGGAGGGAGGGAGGGGACAGCCTAGAGGTAGCCCTGAGCACTAGTGGTAGCAAGTGAAGGCAGAGTGAGCATGGGGGGTCTGGCTCAGGATTGGCATTGGCTAGAGTCTGCCAGGCATGCCTCAGAAGGTCATTGCTTCAAGAGAGAGATTTTTAACATTCAGGGGATACAGGTGTGCCTGACAGCCTGAACTGTGTATGGAGGAACTGTGAAGGCTCCGCTGGGCATAGCTGAGAGGCAGAGTGTGTGCTTAGCATACGTGAGGCCCAGGTCCATCCCCACACCACGCAAGAAAAAGAGGAATTGAAATAGGTTATTTTGCTGCCTCCATCCCTCCATCACTTCCTCACCCAACCCCCTTCCTTTTTTCCTTCCTTCCTTCCTTCCTTCCTTCCTTCCTTCCTTCCTTCCTTCCTTCCTTCCTTCCTTCCTTCCCTCCTTTCTGCAATCCTGGGAATATATTCAAATTGTACATCTTTGGCAAGCATTTTATCACTGAGCTATAAGATTATAAATTATATATATATATATATATATTATTATTATTATTATATAAATCTGGCATCCCCCACCTTCAAGACAGGGTTATGCTCTGCCACTTAAGATGACCTTGAACACGTGGGTAGTGATTCTCCTACATCAGCCTCCTGAGTAGATGAGCTGAAGATACTACAGTGTTTGACTACAAGGAAGGAAGGAGGAAGGGAGGGAGAAAGGGAAAGAAAGGAAAGAATGGAAAAGAAAGGAAGGGGGAAAAAAGAAAGAAAAAAATTTTTGAAGTAAAGTCTTACTCTGTAGCCCAAGTTGTTCTGGAACTCACTGTGTAGCCCAGGCTGACCTCTAATTCAAGCATTTCTTCTGAATCCTTCTGACTAAATTCTTCAGTCATCCTCTGAGCCCTGGGATTAAAGACACATGCCTCCATGCCTGTGAAAACAAAAATGCAGTAGGACAGCTGGGCATGGCGGTACACGCCTTTTAATCCCAGCATTTAGGAAACAGAGGCAGGCGGATCTCTATGAGTTTCAGCAAAACCTGGTCTACATAGTGAGTTCTGGGGCAGTCAGGGTTGTGTAGAGAGACTCTGTCTTAAAAAAAAAAAAAAAAAAAGTTCAGTTGTTGACACATTTGTGGTAAAATAGAGTCTCGCTCCCCTCCATACCCACCCCTTACACACCTTACACACCAAGAAGCGTGTTATGGCAAGATATGATATCTTCCTTAACTAGGACCCGAGAACTCTCGTGTTGAGAGCTACTCTGTGGAGGCCCTCACTCCCTATTGGTACATAGATTCTGGGATTCCCCAGCAGAAAGCTAGGTGCACCTCCAGATAGCCTAGCACGGCCCCAGGAGGACCCGGTGGAGAGCAGGCTTCAGGTGCAGATGGCTTGCTGGGCCTGGCAGCATTTGCTCATGTATCCCCCATCCTTCCGGGGAAGGGGGGGCAGATGCAGTGTTGCGTGGCTCATGGTCCCTGCGGCCCTCCAGGGAAGTGATAACCAGATCTTTGCATCCCTGCGCTGGTTAATTTGTTTTCAATAGGTTTCAATCAATTACATGTGGTCCTGGGAAGAGAAGCACACAGTAATTGGCTGAAATAAATCACTTGGCTCTTCAGAAGGCGCTCTCTCCAGGGCCTCACCGCCCAGCCTTCCATTCCTCATAAGCAGGCTTGTCTGTACCCCACCCCCTCAACCCCCAGCTCCATGGGAGCCACACACCAAAGGCCAGGGTAGAGGGTGCATTTTGCCAGGGACCGATCTGGTCTAAAGCTATGGGCACCAGAGTTGTGGGGAGGGTGTCAACCCTTCCACCGCACCCCACCCTGCCATGTTTCCCATGCCTGCCACCCAGAGTCATGTCCTTTCTACCTCTGCCAGCTCTGGTGGCTGCTTGTGTCTGTCTGATGTCCTATGACTTGTAACTACATCACTATGGTCTCCCTTTGCGGTCTTTCCTGGTGTACCTGACCTAGTCCTTCCTCCTTGTCCTTCCTCCTCTTCCTGTGAGGTCCTGGGTCAGACTTGATTCAGGGCCACGCTACTCCAGTGTGGCTTCATGGGACCTGACATCTGCAAGGACCTTGTTTCCAAACGAGGCCCCTTCTTCACAGGAATTGGGCTGCAGTGTATCTTTTGAAAAATATACATTTCAAGCTGGGCAGTGGTGGCACACGCCTTTAATTTCGGCACTCGGGAGGCAGAGGCAGGTGGATATCTGTGAGTTCGAGGCTAGCCTGGTCTACAAAAGTGAGTTCCAGGACAGGCTCAAAAGCTACATAGAAACCCTGTCTCGAAAACAGAAGGGAAGGAAGGAAGGAAGGGAGGGAGGGAGGGAGGGAGGGAGGGAGGGAGGGAGGGAGGGAAGGAAGGAAATATACATTTCAGCCAGGCATGGTAGTACATGCCTTTAATCCCAACACTTGGGAGGCAAAGGCAGTTGGGTCTTTGAGTTTGAGGCTGACCTTGTCTACAGTGTGAGTTCCAGGTCAGCCAGGGCTACACAGAGAAACCCTGTCTCAGGAAAGAAAAACGAAAATAGAAATAGAAAAAAAAGAAGAAAAGAAAAAGTATGCGTTTGGGTGATGTCCTCATCACCGCGGAGAGGAGAGTGACGGGCCATGCTGCATTCTGACCTCCGCCATCCTTGTCCCCAGGTCACCTCTTCCCTCCAAACTCCAGTGTTTGGAGCTGTGGCCTCTTCAGGCCAGGAAGAACAGTCCCTTACAGCAGCGGGCAGTGGATTTGGGCACAGGAGCTCGCAGAAGAGAACAGGGTGGCATGCAGCTTGTGGTGGTATGATTAGAGTGGCCCTCAGAGTATTTGAACAGTCACCATGGAGTATCACTATCTGAGAAGGAGTAGGAGGTGTGGCCTTGTCGGATGAAGTGTGTCACTGAGGGTAGGCTTTGAGGTTTCAAAAGCCCTTGCCAGGTCCAAAGTCTCTTTCTTGGCCTATGAATCTGGATGTAGCTCTGAGCTACTTCTCCAGCACCATGCCTGCCTGCTTGTCACCATGCTTCCTGTCCCTGGGCTCACTGCCGTGATGGTAATGGCTAAGTCCCAGAAATTATAAGCAAGCTCCCCAGTTAAATGCTTTTCTTGATAAGAGTGGCCTCGGTCATGGTGTCCCAGCAGTAGATCAGAGACATAGACACAGTTCAAACCGTCTGTGTGTGAATGAGTGTCCCCGCTCAGGACAAGGCTCAACAAGATGTGACCGCAGCCCTGTGAGATTCTCTTTACCAAGATGTTGGGATCAGCAGATGGAAGCGAGGTGGCTTGGTGGGGTGTCAGAGGAAGGAAATTGCTAATTGCCGCTGGTTCTGGTCCACTTTGATCCTCATGGCTGCTTAAGGATGGCCCAGGCCCTCTTTCAGCTTCCTGCTGCTTACGTAGTGGAGCTTCTGAAACCTTCGCTGAACCCCTTCCTTTTTCTGCTCCGCTCCCAAGGATGGTCTGTACACTCTGCCCAGGTCACAGATGAAGGACACTGAGGCTGGGTGGGTGTCATCACACATGCCATCTTGGCAGGATGACCTCCAAGCCCCCAATGTCGACCATTGCAGCCATGGGTAGAGAGGCTTCCAGAGTAGCACGTCTCACCCAGGGTCAGAAGCCAGTCCTTGTTCTTGGCTGGCTAGCCACTGTAGCTGTTGGTCCGCTGGTCAAGGGCAAGAGGAGCCCCCTGGGCAGGGGAACTCTCATTATTGGCCCAGTCCAAAAGGTTCAAGTACAACCCAACTTGGCAATACACCCTCCTTGAAGCTCGAGCAAGGTCAGCCTGGCACAGGTAGAGTGTAGACAATGCTCTGCCACTGTGACCTAGGAAAGGCAGCAAACTGGGTATGGTGTGGGCTCAGAAGGAGAAGGGGTGTGATGGGGAGGATTATCATAGCAAAGGCAGGAGGAATCTGGGGTGGGGGAGAGGCCAAAAAGCCACTGGTGTATGGAGTGAGAGGACTCCTTGCTGGGATGGGGAAGAATGCTAGGCACAGGGAACCACGGGATGAAGGTCCTATGGTCTGGAGCTAGGATTGCAGCTGGGGCTGTCTCTGGCTTCTAGAAATGGATCCTTTTGTCTCCGCCACTGTTCCCACAACGGCTGCCTGCCAGGATAATCCTGGAGGGGCATCCCTCCCTGGGAAGGGTGTGGACAGCTGCAAGCTGCCCTGTCCCCGCTTCCCGGCCTCCACCTGCCCTGCCTCACAAATCATGGTGGCCTAATGAAGTGCCTCTTGCCTTGAGAGAGCTCTGGGGCCCAGCCCGGAGCCAGGTCAGAGCCTCTGCGAAATTACAGCTGTAAGACACTGTAAGGGGAGCAGGGCCTCTCGCCCTGCCTGTAATTACGGCCCGCGGAGTCCTGATTGCCACAGTCCAATTAATTAAACACGGCAGCGACCCAAATTATGATCTGCCGCTTGCACACAGCAGTATTTTTAACCTTAACTGTCGGGGCTGAGCTTAAATTTCCTGTCTGGACAGAAGTGTCACCCGCGGGAGAAGGAGGTGGCGTTGAACCGAACCTCGTCGATGACAGACCCTGTAATTAGAAACTGTAGTGTCCCCGAGACTGGTCTTTAAAACTGTCAGAAGCCAAACGGCGGTCATTTGATACGAGGCTATCATTACCGGCGAAACTATTAGCCGCAGGTAAATAACATATTATGCCGGGGACGCGGCAGCCTGGTTGGGGAATTTGCTGGCGCTTAATTAGGGCCGGTGGCGAGGAAGATGGATGGTCACCCTTCTCGATTCACTCATTAGGAGGGAGAGTCAGGTGCAGCGGGGGTCTCCCAGGATGCTGACCCTGCAGAAAGCGTGTCTGCCCTGACGCTCTGCCTCCCCTCACCCTGCTGCCCACAAATCTCTCCCAGGTCTGGGTCTGTTGTTGATCTCCACCTGGTGGGAGCAGCTAGGAGGACCCTAGTTTACACCCCACCCTTAGGATTAAGGCAGGCAGGTGGAACAGACACTTGAATCGCAGGGGCTATCTGGAGAGGCCAAGAGTTGGATCTTCCAAAAGGGAAACTCCCCCAAAGTTTGGGGGTTTTTTTTGTTGTTATGTTTATTTGCTTGTTTTTTGTAACAAGGTTTCTCTATGTAGCCCTGACTGTCCTGGAACTCACTTTGTAGACCAGGCTGGCCTTGAACTCACAGAGATCTGCCTGTCTCTGTCTCCTGAGTGCTGGGATTAAAGGCATGTGCCACCATTGCCCTGAGCAACCCCCCAAAGTATATACCTGTGGGCAGGTGGCTTAAAGGGCTTGAGGGGCTGAGGGTGTGGCTTAGTTGGTGATGTGTTTGTCTAGTGTGCACGAAACCCTGGGTTTCATCCCCAGGACCACATTAGCTAGGAGTGGTGGAGACAGCACTTGGAACATGGAGTCAGGAGGGTCAGGAGTTCAAGATCTTACTTGGCTCAAATTTAACGTCACCCTTGGCTACATGTGACCCTGTCTCAAAACAAACAAAACAAAACAAAAGGCACTTGACAGTTTGTAGAGTCCCTTTGGAACTGGGTCAGCCTTCTGAAGCTACAGGCACTCCTTACCTTGGTCAACAGAATCTCAAAATAGCACGTGGAAACTTCTAAAAAAAATCAATAATTCATGTTTAAAATAACTTTATTTATAGTACTGTTATTTATTGATTGATTGATTTTTCGAGGCAGGGTTTCTCTGTAGTTTTTGGTGCCTGTCCTGGAACTAGCTCTTGTAGACCAGGCTGGCCTCGAACTTACAGAGATCCGCCTGCTTCAGCCTCCCGAGTGCTGGGATTAAAGGCGTGCGCCACCACCACCACCCCCCCCCGCCCCCGTCTATAGTACTGCTATAACTGTTCTATTTTATTGTTGTTAATCTTTTTTACTGTAACGTATAGATTAAGCTTTGTCATGTCTAAGAAAAATAGCAAATGAATCCCTGATGTCATTTCCCACATCTGGGGCCCGTCTTGGAGTGTGTCCCCTCTGAGAAGCAGGTTCTTATCTTACTTGACTGTCCCCACCACCAGACTCAGAATTGTGGACCATTAGTTTGAAGCCTAGAGGTCTAGCTCCCCTGAGTGTGGCCTGAAGACTACCTGTTCTCAGAGCGGGTGTTGGGTGTGTGGGGCTTGTGTTCTGTCTTCTGAGGCATCCAGCACCTGCTTTAAGCCATGGATGGGCTCTGCAGCGTCAGCTCACGGCAGTGACGGTTGGGGGAGATGTTTAGATAAGCAGCAGGCAAGCTTCCTTGTAGGTTACGGAAACCACAAATCCGGTGGCCTCGCATGGACATTCTTTGGGACACAAGAATCCCATAGAATATCTGGCAAGGCGGTCAGAGCTGTGGAGGAGGGGTAGGCAGCCTGCTGTCTCTGCCTCTCTCGGCCAGGGCACTGTTGCCCTTGGGCTCCAATGTGCAGTACATGCAGAATTTCTAGGAATAACTGGCAGAAAGGACGTAACTGCTGCACAGAGCTCTTTCTGGGCCTAGTCTTACCACGCCTTCCACCAACACGCTCGTGCCTACATCCAGGTATGCCTCATTCAGTCATGTATACCCTTGAGCCATGCATACAGCAGGGGCCCTGTACCCCATCCCTTGAATAAGCTAGATCTGCTCCTACCCATTCTCCATCTGGAGCCTGGTTAATTCACTTTGCCCTGTCCTTGGGACTAATGGACCCACCCTGCTTGCTGACAACCACAGTACAGACCTGCCCTGAGCATGGCTGGCTGTGCTTCGAGCCACTTGAGAGCTGCTCAGGGAGAGGACATATAATGGGCTGGAGCCCACCGAGGGCAATGAAATAGATAGGCTTCTATATGTCGTACGGATCAGGGCCACTAGAGATTTTGTCTCCGTGCCAGACTAGTTATACATCTGAGGCTGGAGTTGCCCAGCGCCGGCGTCCCAAGAGCTTGGGGTCTTGAGGTTCTCGCCTGCTTCCAAAGTCTGCACACACCAGAGCACAATGAGAGCCCCTGCAGCTGACAGGACTGGAGCCTCACATGGGAGCCAGGGTGGCAGGATAGCTGTTCTTACCGTGGTTCGTCATTCAAGGAAAGTGACTCTCAGAATTACACCCAGGCCCACTAGCACTATTTTAAGCCTGAGGGCAGCACACAGGCACAGCCAATGTCACGGTCCACCAGCTCACCATCTGGGGATCAGACCAGAACAGCAGAACCCAAATGAGGTTCATATAGTCCCAAAGGTCTCCTGTATGCCAGGGTCCCTGAGGGCTTGATCACAGGTACCTACCTGTTCTGTGGCAGTGTGGCCTGAAGTTGCTTGACAGCAGACATCCTACTTTGTTTCATCCCTGGCAGCAGGCATGGCCCCATGTGCCTCCTAGTATTTAGGTCTGTAGCACAGGCCAGCACCTGTGTCCCTTTACAGGCATGTAAACATAAAACGCAGGTATGGCTGCTCGATGGGATGTTCAGTGGGGTTCATGAGGACATGGGGGGCAAGGGCAGCACACAGGAGAGTGCACTTAGCCTGGGGGACCAGAAAGATCCCCCATCAGAAGGAGAGAAGAGTTAACCCAGGCAAAAGGACGATGTGACAGCCCAGAGGAGCTGACGGCAGTGCCTGTGAGGGGTCTGGAGACCTCTGGAGGGGCTTGTCGGGGAGATAAGTTTTAGAACTAGAAAGATAAGGAAAGCCTGAGACAGTCCAAGGGGTTGGCTTTGTTTTATAGGTAGAGACAGAGCACTGTCAAGGTTGTTCCAACCTGCAGAGGGGTGGGAACACAGTGACAATAGAAATGGCTGGCATTTATTAGCAGGTGCCAGGCACTGTTCTTCATTTGTTTATTTACACATCCATGTGCCCATTCATCCACCCATCTATCCACCCACCATCCCTCTACCCATCTATACACCACTATACACTCACTTACATATTCATCTACCCACCTATACACCCACCCATCTATCCACCCACCCATCCCTCTACCCATCTATACACCACTATACACTCACTTACGTATCCATCTACCCACCTATACACCCACCCATCTATCCATCTACCCATCTATACTCCACCTATACACCACCTATATACCACCTATATACCCACCCCTCCCTCTACCCATCTATACACCACTTTACACTCACTTACATATCCATCTACCCACCTATACACCCACCCACCCATCCATCTACCCATCTATACTCCACCTATACACCACCTATATACCACCTATATACCTACCCCTCCCTCTACCCATTTATACACCACTTTACACTCACTTACATATCCATCTGCCCACCTATACACCCACCCACCCACCCACCCACCCATCTACCCATCTGTACTCTACCCATACACCACCTATATACCACCTATATACCTACCCCTCCCTCTACCCATCTATACACCACTATATACTCACTTACATATCCATCTGCCCACCTATACACCCACCCACCCATCCATCTACCCATCTATACTCCACCCATACACCACCTATATACCACCTATATACCCACCCCTCCCTCTACCCATCTATACACCACTATACACTCACTTACATATCCATCTGCCCACCTATACACCCACCCACCCACCCATCTATCCACCTGTACACCTTCTATACGCCCACCTACTTATCCATTCATCCACCTGTTGAATCATGTGGTCTTTCCGTTTGCTAGCAGAGATGTTCACAGCCAGGCACAGCCTCAGCTCTCCTGGACATCAGCTCTGTGCAGGGTGCATGTGATGGCATCCTGGATCTGCATAAACGCCATCCTGTCCTTCAACTAAGCAGCAGTCACCCCCTTCCCAGCCACGATCCATATGTGTGCCCTGCCCTCATCTCCTGTGGGTTCACAGTCCCTGTGGCCATGGCAGGTCGGCCCGTCTTTTCCCTCGGCCCCTGCAGGTAGACGGGTGGGAGCTGTGCATTTGACAGTGTGTTGTGGTGACATATCAGGTTGGTTTGGCTGTCTGGTCAAGAAGATCCATCAGCCGGCGTCCTCGGCACTCGCCAGCCTGAACCGCGTTTTAATTTGCCAGTCTGTGGGTTTCCTCCACATGAATTCATCTATATTTGTGTCAGGCAAGATTGCTTTCGTCTTCCTGTGCCTGCTAATACATCCCTACAGACCTCTGTCCTTGGCCCTCTGCACGCTTCTCGCCCAGTTTAGAAATGGAATCCAGGGTGTGGTAAAGCAGAGACAAACAACCCCACGCAGCCTCCACCCCAGCAGGCTGCTGGGCCCCCAGGGAATGGGCAGATGGCGTAGCTGAAATCCACTAAAGTCCTCAGATCACCCCTTTCTGGCCAGCAACTACTGTGGCAGTTTGTTAGGGCTGAACTAACAAGACCCCAAAACCTGTTAAATGACAGAAGCCTGCTTGCTCAACCTTCTAAAGGCCTTACTTAGTCCAAGGTCAGAGTGCAGGCTTGCTTGTTCTGTCTGATCTCTGATCTGCCGGAGTGTTGATAGGCTTATCAGGAAGATAGGAACAGGGGCACCCGTATGACCACGTCACACTGTAATCTTTTTAACATATTGGGCCTGTCTCCAAATGCCCCCATCCTGAGGACCTGAACTTCCTTCAACATGTATATTTGGAGAACACATGAATCTAACAAGTATCCTTTTTCATTTGTATGGTGTGTGTGTGTGTGTGTGTGTCTGTTTTATTTTTCAAGACAAGTTTCTTCTGTGTAGCCTTGGTTGTCCTGGAACTCACTCTGTAAATCAGTCTGGTCTGGAACTCACGGAGATCCCCTGCCTCTGCCTCCCGAGTGCTGGGATTAAAGGCGTGAGTCACCACCGCCTCAGTAGCTTAGTTATCAAACTCACATCTTTCTGTTCACAAGGCAGGTACTTTACGGATTGTCTCTCAGCCCTCCCTTCCAGTTTTCAGTGGTTAGTGACGGATGCTACTCAGAGGGCACATATTGGGGGCAGCTGCTCAGGGGCTCCCCCTAACCCCTGCTCACTGGCCCAAGTCATCTCTAGTCCTGTAGTTAGTGTTCATTCAGGGCAAGTGACGCTTAGGTCTTCCTGCCGACTCTGTCTTGGCAGTGGGAATCAAAGAATAAGGGAGGAGCTAGGACCTCCTGGGAGCACCAAAGCTATTGGGACTTTGTAGAGAGTCACCAAGGGGGCTGTCTGTGAGGGGTTACATCTTGACAAGTTGTGCTGTTCTCTCATCTGCCTAGGTGGGCTTCCGGGTGGCGCCAGCAGGCATGTCTCCCTTGGCAGGTACTCAGTAGCAGCTCCCAGAACACAGGCAGAAGGGCAGGTGCCCTTTGGGAGGTTTGGTTTGTGTGCTGTGCTGAAGGGATTGGCAGGAACCCAATGCTTTGTCTCAAAGCAAGGGAACTTGACTTGACCTTCAGGGATCTTCGTGTTCTATGTTATCCCTCAAACCTGGGCAGATGCGTGTGTGCATGTCCAGGTCCCCAAAGTGGTGCCACTTGGAGTATGTAGATGGTCATGAAGTAGAGGGATCAGCAGCACCTGGATGGTGTCCGGACAGGAGTGGCAGAAGTGACAGGAGGAACTGGACATGGAAGAAGTGGTGGCTTGGGCTCCTTGGAGATGGGAAGGCACTCCTAGTGTGGGCATGATCTACTCAAAGGAAGGCGAAAGGCTGGGCCAGGCTGGGATGCAGCCTGTCTGTGGGGTCGTCCATGCTGAGGACTTGGGGAAACACTTCTAATTCCTACATCTGTGTTCTGCTTGGCTGGTCCACCTCTACTATCAGCTACCCAGTATACAGGGTACTTAATGACTGGGGGTTCACATTGCTATCAGCTACCCAGTATACAGCAGGCACTTAATGATTGGGGGGTTTGCATTGCTATCCTCTTACCCAGTATACAGCAGGCACTTAATGATTGGGGGGGTTTGCATTGCTATCCGCTTACCCAGTATACAGCAGGCACTTAATGATTGGGGGGTTTGCATTGCTACCCACTTACCCAGTATACAGCAGACACTTAGTGATCCCAGATGGCTCTTGGGAACAGAGAGGTGACAGTAAATTCACCATTCCTGGGACCCTCGTTTGCCCTCCTGTCCCACTGCAGGTACTCCCCGAGCCCCCTCCTCTCACTCCACCAGATGCTGCCACAGCCCTGGAAGTTTCTAGAAGTGAGAGCCCCCACGTCCTCCCCCCCCCAGTCCTCACGTCCTGACGGCCCCTCCTGATCCCTCCATCCCCTGCAGACAGTTCTCTGACAGAAGCTGACAAGAGCCATTTCCAAGATGGATTGATTCAATTTAGTACAAATTTTTGCCGGATTTGGTGACGTATGACTCTCTGTTGGGACTGCATTGAATGTGACTGTGAAGAGAGAGGGTTTATTAGGCTGGGCAGAGCTGAGCAGGTGGGGCCTGGGGAGGGGGGCAACAAGCCTGCTCTACTGTGGTCCTGTGCCTGATCTAAGCCTCAGGGTGTCCCCGTTGCCCCCTGTTCCCCATTATCAGGCCTGCTTGGCCTCTCCAAAGGAGAACACTTTATGAGCTGACTTTTCATTGTGCCCCAGAGACTGGATTTCCATTTTATTCCCAGAAGCAAAGTTTTGCTGCTGCTGGGGACCCCACTGCGGGAGGCTCAGAGCTAAACACTTCTTCCCTCTGGGCTGATAAATCCTTAATGGAGGTGGCATGGTAGCAGCCACACACACGCACACACGCCCTGCTGGGAACCAGAGCCCGTGTGTGTGTGTGTGTGTGTGTGTGTGTGTGTGTGTGTGTGTGTGTGTGTACGCATGCATACGTGCGTGTGTCTGATGAGCATGTGGCGTGTGTGCGTGAACTCACTCCCCAGCACACTCCCCCAGGCTAAAGGCCTGGCCTTCTGCTCACAGCTGTGTAGAAGAACAGGCTCTTGCCCTGGGCTTCATCCTCAGCAGGGGACAGGTTATTTTTGTAGGAACAGGACACTTGTAGTGAGCACAGCCTTGGAGGGAGGTCGCACCCAGATGGCCAGGGTCCCTCGCCCCATCCAAGTGAAAGTGAAAGAATTGCAAAGCTCTTTCCCCTCCTCCTCCCATTCCCCCCCTTCCTGAACACACTGTACCCTGGCCCCAGGGCCTTTGCACCTACCATTCCTTTACCTGGAGTGACTCCTTCCACACTCACACAGGTACCTGGCTGTGTCAGGTGGTGTACATCTATAGTCCCAGCACCCAGGAATTCAGGACCAGCCTTGGCTACATGAGACCTTGTCTCAAACCAAAAGTAAGCCTCAGCGGGATGGTTCAGCAGGTAAAGATGCTGGCCCTGTGGGCCTGGCAACCTGAACTTGACCCCTGGGACCCATGAAACATAGGAGTGGAGAACTGACTTCTGGAAATTGTCTTCTGACTCACATGGATACTGGGGCACATGTGTGACCACACGTACACATAAACTCTAAAGGAAGCTGCCATCCCCACCAAACCTGAACACCTCTGAGTTCCCGAGGTTTTCTGTACATGTGAAGGCTCCACAAAGACGGAGCTTGTTCTGGGTTTCTTTATGACTGTATGTCATGACCAGAGCAGGGCCTGGACCAGGAGAGATGGCACGCGGGTGGGAGAGGGTCTGACTATGCCTAGATTCTGAGGTTATCTGGGCTGGATGCAGAAGCAGGACCAGACCGTATCTGGACAAAGGGCCTTCCCAGATGGGGTTAAGGGTTTTGAGGTAAGAGCATCCTGGGTGTCCAGGTGGACACCATGTGTGTCCTTAGGGGGTGAGGCTGCCGTGGGACACAGAAGGCAGAGATCAGAGCCACATGGCCACTAGAATCCCCAGGGCTACCCTACAAATGCTGACTCCACAACAAGGATGCATTCTGTCTTCCAGAGCCATTGTTGCGAAGTCTGGAGACACTTGTCCACCTCTGTCCAGAATGTGCACAGCAGGCTGTAAGGCCCCGGCACTCCCCCTCTGCCTCCCTTTCCGTACCCTTCACTATCACTATGGGCTGGGGCTCTTGGCTAGTTTGTTGGGTGGTGTCTTACTAGGATGAGATGGGTACAGTTGGCAGGAAGGAGAGGAGGGGAAGGGCGGGGAGGGGGACCCAGTTCTAGGTCCAGGGAAACCTTCACCCTGCAGATAGTTAGGCTCAGGTTCGATGACAGGCGTCCTTTGAAGCTCAGCAATGTATCCTAGACGTAAATCTCTCGCTGGTGTAGCAGCCACGAGGGTTTCCCTAAAGGGATCAGGGTCCATGTCTGGGGCCTGGCTTCTCGGAGGGACCCACACCTGCCAGTCCAGCTGACCCAGGCATCGTTTATATTTGTGTGGTTAAAACTTCAGGTTCCAGCGTGCTCAGCTGGGAAGCTAGGCATGGTGACCCACACTTATAATTCCAGCAGAGGCAGGAGGATTGCTCAAGTGTGAGGCCAGCCTAAGCTACACAGTGAGTTCCAGGCCCTTTTGGGCTGTAGAGTGAGAGCCACGGTGCCCACCAGCCCTTCCCCAGGTAGCATTCTGTAGTTTTGCATATATGATGTTTTCTCTTCGTTTGGAGGCAAAGCTGGTTGATTGTATTTCACCTCCCCCTTGGAGTAGCTGGGAGAGCTGCTTTAGGTAAATATCAATTACAGGCACGTAATCGTCCCTCACACCATGCACATTAGAGTCTCCTCTCATAGCAAACCACTTTCATCACTGGGAACGGTAGGATGGGGGCAGAACTCGTTTAACTGTGGGCCTGAGCCGGGGTCAAGACCTGAGAGGTACTGAGAGCCCCAATTTCTCCAACTGGCTTTAGGTGTTGTGCAAATGCTCGGGCAGGTCCATGATCAAGAGGGCCACCTGCACCCATAGTGCCCCCTCATGTCTCCCCCTGGCCTCTGGCTTAGATACCACCATAAGACCCGCTGGAAGCCTCGAAGCGTGTGCACACACGCAAACACACACACACACACACACACACACCAACCCCGGTGCCCTCTGGGGTAGTTCATTGCCATGGTTCAGTATGGTCCCTATGCCACACAATCTCCCATTGCTTTGATGTCTTGCTTCTTCCTGCCGCTGAAATCCTGGGCCCTGCCTGCAGCCTGCCAGAGTCCCTTTTCTCCTAGCCCAGTGGCTGCAACTCAGTGACCCTGGGCCACTCTCTCAGCCTCTTTGTACCCCGTGTTCTCTTAGTCATTATGATCCGGGCTGTCACCAGTGGGCTGTACTTAGAAACACAGGCTGTCCCTGTTACCGTGGGTTTCAGGAGATGCTCCAGTGACCCCAAATACCAGTAGTAGATCTCTCACTGTGCTGACTTCTTCTGAGTCTGCCCCACTGCTGCAAGACTTAGGGCCTTGCATTCTTTCTCCTAAGAACAAGCCGCTCTGGGAGGCCCTTAGTCTGTGCCCCAAGCTGTCCTGACCCAAGCGCCACTGAGCATCAGAGTCCCCTGGGAGCTCACACACAGAAACCTGGTGTGACTTGGGTCCAGCCTGAGAATCTACTCCTCTGCTGTATGACTACCCTGAAGGTAGGTCCCCTGGGAGGCTTCTTAAAAAACAAAACAAAACAAAACAAAACAAAACAAAGGTCTTCCAGATCCCAAACAGATTCTAGAGTGCTGCTGGGATGTCTCGGAGCCCTAGGGAACTGTGGTTGGAGAAGGGAAGCCATCTTGGGTTAGGGCAGGGGGCTGGCAGAGCCCACTGATCTCTCGTCCCTTTCTCCCACTCCCTTCTCCACCTCTCTCTTCCCCTCCACCTGAGCTCCAGAAAAAGAGGTCAGAGATGCTCACAGGTCACCACTTGAACCAGGGCTTCCCTGGAAACAACCCACACTGCAGCCTCCTTCCAAGGAAGCCCCACCCTCCCCCTGTGTCCTTGGGGTTCTGCCCTGAGTGTGCTCCCTGCTCTTCAACTCCCAGGCGGCTTCTTGGCAAAGAAGACAGCCAGTCCTGAGGGCCTAGCAGGCTTGGCTTTGCAGCCCCTGGCCCACCCTTGGCTAGCATGAAGCCTCTGGAGGCTTGGCATGGCCCCCTGGAATCCTGCCAGCTCCCTTCCCACTGCCCACTCAGCTCTCTTCACAGTGCAGGACTGATGCATTGTTCCCAGGAAGAGCCCTGGTGCCAGAAGCTGTGGCTATGTATGGGAAGTTCTCAGACTTCCATGCCCCCACCCCCGTGAGGATGTGATCAGGGTCAAGGCCCAGGAAGTCGGACAGCCCTGGCCCATGGCAAAGCCCCTCCTCCTCCTCCTCTTTCCTGGTGTCTAGGGGTGTTACAACCTCTCGGTGCTGGGACTGCACTGCTTCCAAAATGCGCCCTTTCTAGGCTCTCTGCACCCTGAAGGGGTCCTGGGAAGTGGAATCCAGGGCTGAGAGGTCAGATGATTGCCAGGCTGTGTGCATGTTGTGTTCGCGTGTTTGCCTGTACATGTGTGAGCTTGTACCTGTGTGTTGTTCGTGTTGTATGTCTGCATGCCAACATGTGTCTCTGCATGAGCAGGTGTGAAGCTGCTTGCACATGGGTATGTGTACATGCGTGTATGTGTGTGTGTCTGTGTGGCCATGTGTGCAAACTCTGTCTGGGGAGTCCAGAGCCATCTTTCTTTTTGGGTGCCTTACTATCAACTGTGAATAGGGAATGCTTTCCCTGGTGCCCAGCTTTCTGAAGTCAGAGCTGTACACCCCTGCCCCATCTGCTTCATGGAACTTGTCCTCAGCCTTGGATGGTGCCCAGGGAGCAGGGGCCACAAGGTCCAACTGGAATCCCTTCAGCCCCCCGCAGCCCAACCTTTCCTTGTTCAGGCCTAGCATCCAGGATTCATGGGCAGCCGGCACAATACAAAAGTGAAATACTGGGTTCCCGGGAGCTTAGGGACCTGAACTTCACTGACTCTCTGTTGGTGTGGTTTAGTAGTGGCCGACAGGAAAAGACTGGGCTCTAGGGAAACCCCGAATGACATCCAAGGCTGGACTAGGGCCACACCTGTTTCCCAGCGTGAGAGGGAGGAGTAGGTGAGGTTTGAGGTTCACCCCCCACTTCAGGGGCTCTGCAGCCAGACTGACTGTCCACGTTCTCCACGGGCATGTGAGAGACACAGTGCCACCTGGGGGTGAGGCCATTTCCGAATCTCAACATATAGGAGGGCCTTGAGCCCTTTGAGAGTGATCACTGGGGACCAGGACCACATCCCAGAGGCACTTGGGCAGGGCACACAGTCTGGTGCTGAAAGAAGACAGGGCCAGCAACCCCTTCCTGGGCCCAGGCTGGAAAGGGAACTTGAAGTAGCAGGCCGTGTTCCTCATTGTCTCCCTTCTGGGCCCCTGCCTCCTACTGTACTGTCCTCAGGGCTGGAGACAAGCAAGATGTGAGGAAGGGGAGAACCCCCCAAAAAGAGCAGACCCTCTTCTAGGGTAAAGAAAGAGAAAACCCTAAGCCCACATGCCGGGGCCTGGCTCCACTTCTCTCCTAGCCTCCACCCTGTCTCTGACGTGGGCGGTAGGGCCAGTAGGAACCAAATGAGCCTTAGGTCCCATGAGCCGTGGGAAGACCTCGGGGTGAGGACATTCTGATGCTGCACCCTCAGCCTGAAAGCTTCCACAGGCTCTCAAGGCTGACGCTGAAGGCATTGAAAATGATTAAAAATTGGCGTCCCTCCCCAGGTCCTGCCTGCCCCTTTTCCTGATCCACAGCCCGCCTCAGGCCAGGCAGCGCGCAGCCTTTCCTTTCTCCTTTTTATCTCCCCGGCGGAGCCTCCTACAGCGGTCATTTCATTTCATTTCTGGTCTTCGGAGAGTGACATTTACATATTAATATTTTCTGAGGGAGTCTCGCAGGCTGCAGCAAGTGTCTGCCTCGTGGCCTCAATAATGTGAGCGAGATAAAGCTTGGCTCCTGGGTGAATCACAACCAATACGAGCCTGTGACCGGGGAGGCCACTGTGCCCCCTTTGGCATGTGGAGCAGCGCTCGACAACTGATTCGGTGCCCTGTGCCCCCAGTTTTATCTCCACTTGCAGAGGACCTGTCTTTGTCAAGAGCCCTGCCTCCTCACACTTCCCGCCACTGTCCCCAAGATGCACTAGGGACAAGCCTCCCAGCCTGAATGCTCTAACAGATGTGTGAGCTGCAGCCGAGCACAGTGCGCTGCCAGCTGGGTTATCTCCTCCTGCAGGGCCTGCCCATGATGGCCGCTGTCCCAGCAACCTGGGAATCTTTGCCTCCAGGTCCCAAGTGGGCCATGAAGCAGAAGGGCCTGGTGATGACTGGCAGAGTCAGCTTTCTCTGCGTGCAAGGATCCTTAAGTGTGGGAAGTGGGAGAGGGAACCAGGTAGCCAGGGGGCCGCTGTGTCACCTTATTACCTGTGAGGCCAGGAGGTGCCCATCACCGTGTTTTAAACCAGAGATCCGAGTACCAAGACGGCTCCATCAAGGTCACACAGCTGGAAGTCAAGGTTCAGTCAGCATAAACCTGTTTAGCCTCCGGCCCCAGTTCTATCTTCAACCACCCACTGCCTGCCACAACTCAGTTTACTTTATGTTTAAAAAAAAAAAGGAACCCAGGGCACTGCAGAGCTGTGTCTTGGACAAGAATGAAAGATAGTTGTTCTTAAAGCTCAGCATGTCTGATCTTACATTGCTCAGGGTTTCCGGGGTAGACGGCCAGTGCACAGATGCGTAGCCAAGCCCCAGATGTGTGCACATGCATGGCAGAGCCCCAGATGTGTGCCCACAGAGTGGGAATGCATGGAGGTATAAACATGATGTGGCATAAGAAGGATTTTTCAGGTGGGCATGGTGGTGCCCACCTTTAATCCCAGCACTGGGGAGTCAGAGGCAGGCAGGCAGTCCCTGAGTTCAAAGCCAACCTGGTCCACAGAGTAAGTTCCATTCAGTGATACGCTGTCTTAAAAAATGGATGGATGGATGGATAATGGATGATGGGATAGATGGATGGATAGATAGATAGATAGATAGATAGATAGATAACTCATTATGTAGCTGAAGATGCCCTTGGACTCCTGATCCAGTTGTCTCTACTTTCGGGGTGTTGGGGTTACAGGTGCACCACCACACTGGGTTATGTGACTCTGGGATGGAACCCAGGATTTCTTGCAAGCCAGGCAGATATTCTACCAACTGGACTGCATTCCCACCCCTAGAGTGGCCTGTTTTATTTCTTCTCTACACCTGGACCCACAGGGACTGTGATGAAGTTGGGAGAACCCCAGAGCTGGGCTGCCACCCCCTCTCCTGACCAGGCTCAGGGTTCCTTTTCCTGTCTCTAGTGCCCTTCTTCACCAGTCACTTCCTGGGACACTTCGGGGCCTCTGGGGGTTCATACTGGGTGCCTGAGACCCTGTGGGCTCTGAGCCTCCCATACACATCGTCAGCTGTGACATCCCCACCTCATCATACTCAGTCATCCACGATCCATCATGATCTGTCATTCGTGATCAGGGGCCAGGTCTCCACTCCTCCCAAAGCCAGTGCGTGGGATGCCAGGGCATGTGTTTCGGATGTGGAATTTTTCTCTCGCATCCCGTGCACATGGCAAGGCTCCTGCGTGCCCCCATGTGACCTGTCACGTTTTGGGTTCCCAGCCTTCTGCAGCAAAAGGGTGGTCTGGACTCTACTCCAGAAGCTTGTAACAAAATACCCTAGAAGGGGTGGTTTCCACCCAAGTCCACTGTTAATAATTCAGAAGGTTAGATGTTCAGGGCCGAGGGAGCCTGGCTGATGAGTGGAGAGTCCAAAAGTAGATTTTTTTTTTTGAGACAGCATTTAGTGTAGCCTAGGTTGGCCTGGAACTTGCTGAGTGTTGGGATTCAGGGCGCCTGCAGCTCTTGTGCATGCTAGGCAGTGCTCTGCCAACTGAGTTACAGCACAGTTAGTGTGTCTGGAGTGGGCAGTCTGCTGGCAAGATTTGGCCTTTTCTCCTTAGGATGGCCTTTCATGATGGGGACACACAGCCCCTGGGCCTCTTTAACAAGCCTCTTCAAGCTGAGGCTCCGCCCCTCCCCCAGACTTCACTGTGACTCAGATGCTCTTTCCCCTGACAGCACTGTCTGACTTGGAATTCAGACCTCAGCAGAGTGTGCAACAGGCTCAGGCATCTCAAGGAGCAGAGGATTTATCCTTTCCCTCAGGAACTGTTCTGGGCCCTACTCCTGTTTTAACTTCCTGCCGTCAGGAGGATGAGAGCTCCACCCCACACCATGATTCTGCTGCCACCTCATGCAGAAGAAAAGGCTTTGTGGGCAACTAAGGGAGCCCTCTCTGGGCAAGGAAGGTGCTTACTATCTGCAGGATCCAGGCATGGTGGGAGTCAGACACCAACAGGCCACAGATGCCTGCTCAGCCCTTCCAGAGGCAGCCTGGAAGACGCTGACTGAACTGGGCTTTGTTCAGGACCGGGAGGCCTGGACTAAGGGTTGGCCAGTCTGAGGATCCAAAAGACTAGTTTGTCCAAGACTTTCCTGAGACCTCTGGGTTCAGTACATCCTCAGAAGACCTGCCCAGCAGCTACTGACCACTGACTGCTGTCCAGGGGTGCTTATCGGAGTCCCAAAGCAGGGATACTGGCCTAAGGACTTATTTTCTGTCTCAGTGTAAACTTAAACTTAAACCTGAAGGGCCTGAACATGGTACACACAACTTTATGTTTGTTTGTTTGTTGTTTTGTTGTTGTTGTTTTTGATTTTTTGAGGCAGGGTTTCTCTGTAGCTTTGGAGCCTCTCCTGGAACTAGCTCTTGTAGGCCAGGCTGGCCTTGAACTCACAGAGATCCACTTGCCTTTGCCTCCCTAGTGCTTTGAATAAAGGCGTGTGCCACCACCGCCCCGTAGTGCACGTAGCTTTAATGTCAGCACGTAGAAGAGAAGGGGAGATTTCTGAGTCCATGACCAGCCCAGTGTACACAGTTCCGGGATAGCCAGGGCTACCCAGAGACCTTGTCTCAAAACCAAACACAAGGGGCTGGAGAGATGGCTCAGAGGTTAAGAGCACTGCCTGCTCTTCCAAAGGTCCTGAGTTCAATTCCCAGCAACCACATGGTGGCTCACAACCATCTGTAATGGGGTCTGGTGCCCTCTTCTTTCTGGCCTGCAGGCACACACACAGACAGACAGAATATTGTATACATAATAAATAAATAAATATTAAAAAAAACAAACACAACCCTGAAAAGAGCCCCTCACCTGTGTGTACACCTCCCCCCATACCCTCATGTTGAGGACCTAGAGCCTCTTTCCCTCAGCCCCACCTCCCTGGCATCCTGGGTCCCCTCCTCTTTGATGAGAATCCTGCCCCAGGCTAAGCCTAGGGTGTCAAGAGGCCTGGGTACCAGCCTTGCTTTATCAGATCTTTGCTTGTTGGGGAATGCTCTGAACTCCAGTCTGTTCTCCCTGCTATCTCTGAAGTCCCTTTGCTGTCTGTCCGGTCGTGTTTCACGCCCTTCCCCACACACACACTGCTCCCATTTGAAAGTGTGTGGTAGGGAGGGATCCCCACTTGAAGGACGACTGTGGGGGGCAGGGACTGCTTGGCCAGTTTCTCTGTCGGCTTTCCCACTTAGCACAGCGCACAGCCTGCTGGCGCTCAGCCCAGGGGGTCGCGCAGGGCTTCCACGTAGCTGTTTTAAGATCTTGTGCTAATGAGGCCCTGGCAGCACCAAGATCGCAGCCACTGAGTGTGCCAAGGAGACTGGGCGGCGCTCACATGCCGTGACAGTCCTGGCCAGCAGGAGAGGCGGGAAAGGACCTACCTCTGCCCTCCTGCAGCAGCCTAGGAGTTCCCAGGGGTCCGTGGGGTGAGGGCCTTTGGAAGGTAGGCCATACCCACTCTCGTTTGCATCAGACCTGGGAGTGGGGAGCTGTAAGGACTTAGGGACTTACAGGATTGCCCTTGCTGGCCCCAGCCTCAGAGCCTCAGTGGCCACTCCCCTCCCGCCTCAACAGGCCTGTTAGGTATGGGGCATACCAGGAAGCTACTTCTCTATGGATCCCACTCATCTCCCCTACACTCTTGCCCCCCACCCCAGAGCTGTGACGTGTCACACATGTCACACACCTTGACCACATTACACCCCACATGCCGTCCCTGGCTAGTGGGCGAGTCTGCCATAAGGTCCTTTCAGCCCTAGGGACCCTCTGCATCGCTTTGCATGGTGGGTGGCTCATAAGAAGCATGTGCCCATCCTGCATTTGGGATAACTGAGGTTCTCCTGGCCAGCTCCTCTGAGTCCTGGGTCTCTCAGTGGCTTTGCTTGTGGTGTGGAAAGGAGTGCCAGGTGCAGTGGGGGTCCTCTCAAAGGCAGCAGTGTGTTGGGTGATGAAATGGCGTTTGGGTTGGGAACAGTAGGAAAACCCTGGGGACTTATTAAGGAAGCCCAGGCTTCCTCCCGCCCCCAACCCAGCCGCTGGAGATGATGTAATTCCTAGGAAATACTGCGGGGAGGGTCCTCTGAGCTACCCTGAACCTATATGGGTTTCAGGGTAACCCTGGCAGGCTCCCTGGTCACTGCAGGAACCTGAGAGTTCCCCAGGGAAGGCTCCCATACCTGCCCAGCTGCCACCACAACCTGAGACAAGGAAAGCTAAGGGACAGACTTAGCCACCTGGTTGTTAAGGAGGCCCTGGGTGGAGGATGACACTGGATCTCAGACCCCAGTGTCTCGCTTGTGCCTATACTGAAGGACCAGCTGCTCTTCTCTTAATTAAAGTTCTCAGCTGGAGCCTACTGGTTCTGGGTGATGAGAGGCTCTGTATTCCACAGCCTCACAGCCTCCCCAGAACTGGTCTGTAGGACATTTGCTCCCTGATGGGGGGCTGGGCTTGACTTTCCGCTCAGCAATGAGGTGAAGCCTGGTCAGAGCTCAGGCCTTGAACGCAGAACACATGGGGATCCTGCCTGCTGGTGCCTCCTGCTGGCTGTGTGTCTCTGGAAAAGGTCAGCCTTCTCTGGGCTGCTGTCGTCAGGATGCTCCTGCAGCTGGGGATGAGAGGCACCTGGAGCCAACACTGGTGTGTGGTAACCATGATGGTTGACTCATCGGGCCTGGGAAAGTGCCTTGTTCTCCAGACTTTGTCATGGCAGAGGTGCTGCAGGCAAAGGAGGAAGTTAAGGCACCTGTTGAAGACCTCTTCCACCCCTCAGGGGACTTGGTACCACAGGTACTACTTGGACCTGTTCGCATTCCAGCCTGAGAGCCTGGTTCAAACCTGAGATTTAAGGCTGAGGGTGCGCAGCTCCCCAGAGGGATCTGAAAGCTTTCAGCATCCTGGGTACCCAGAGGGATCAGAATAGCACAGCCCAGGGAAGGTGAAATGACAGACTACCTCACATCCTGGCCCTCTCGCTTTCCAGGCCCTCCCAAAGCCCCACATCACATGTGGAAAGGGCCACTAGTGACTCAGAGTGGGAAGATATGCTCACAAGGGTCCAAACCCCATCCTCAGTAGACCTGGATCCCCTGGGGGTAGCCACCACTTCCTGCAACCTCTGCTGTAAGCCACCTCTGGGTCACAGCACTGTCAACCACTACACCAATCAGCTTCAGCCTCCCACAGCCATGCACCAAAACAGGGACTGGGCTCTGAGGGACTTAGTGGATTCTGAACCCCAGGAAACTCCTGGTCACATCTGACCTCCCTACCATAGTCAACTCTATTGCATCTTTATCCCAGTAAGATAGACATCTCTCCCTTGGAGATACAAGTTGCTCTCTTTTCCTCCAACCATGGACCTTTACTTCAGAGGGTCAACAGGCCCAGGGGGGCCTCTTATCAGGAATATGGCCTTGTAGGAAAGCTGTCTGAAGATCTGAGGTTACCAAGAGCTGTGGGAGCCAGGTAGCTCAGACTTATCCTCCTTGTCCACTGATGCTTGATCCTGGTGCATGGTGGGCTGGCAGACTTCATCGGGGTGGAGACCAGCCAGTATTACATACAGAGGCCAGAGTACAGGTTCTCATCCCGAGCACTCTCCATGCTCCTCAGAGCATGGTGAAGCCGGGTGGTAGTGGCACACGCCTTTAATCCCAGCACTCAGGAGGCAGAGGCAGGAGGATCTCTGTGAGTTTGAGGCCAGACTGGTCTACAAGAGCTAGTTCCAGAATAGGCTCCAAAGTTACAGAGAAACCCTATCTCAAAAAAAAAAAAAAAGACGGAAGAAAGGAAAGAAAGAAAGAAAGAAAGAAAGAGAAAAAAAGGAAGGAAGGAAGGAAGGAAGGAAGGAAGGAAAGAAAGAAAGAAAGAAAGAAAAAAAGAAAGAAAGAAAGAAAGAAAGAGAAGAAAGGAAGGAAGGAAAAAAGAGCTGGGTGAGCCATGCCTATACTCGGCACTTTGTTCTCACAGTGTTTTGATTGACATCTTGTTTCCCTAGTTGCTTGCTGATCCTAGTCAAGCTTCTAAACCTCTCTGGTCTGCAGCTTCTTCCTCTGAAGCAGGTATACTAAGTCTTACATGTGCAGACCTGCTGGAAGTCTTGAATGTTAGAACCTGCATTCAGACCTAGTTGAAGGAGGGTACCCATGGCTGAACCTGAGTCCAACTTCAACCTCCTACCTACATCCTGGATGCCAGTACAGGGATGGATGGACTAGACTTACCCGATCCAGGGTCCAGGGAGCACGTGTGGATTTCCTCTTAGTGCTTCTGATGTCCTGACTCCAGGGTGACAGCACCCGGCTAAGCTGTATAAAGCTACTTGAACCTCAATCTCCTTCCATAGCCTGTGGGCACTGGGCTGCCAATGCTCCAATTCTGACACCCTGATAAGATATCTCTGTACCTCCCTGTGCCCAGCACCCTATAAGAAGCCTTGCTGGCACCAGCAGCATTTACTCCATGCTAGGTCTAGGCCTCTGGGGTGAGCCTGTATCCTGATCCCATGTGGCAGATGAAGGACAGGGTCTATAGAGGGGCATGGAAACCCAGGCTTGGCCCCAGCCCTTGGTGACTGCACATATGTCAAGAGGGGCCCAAAACACAGGCATCAAGGGGGAGGGGGTAGATGCGTATGAGTGCAGTACCCACAGAGGCCAGAAGAGGGGCCGTCCGAGCCTCTGGAGCTGGGGTTGCAGGTGGTTGTGAGCTGCCACGTGAGTGCTATGAATTGACCTCTGGTCCTCTGCAAGAGCAGGACATGTCCTGAACCACCGATGCATCTCTACAGCTCTGAGCATCAGCTCTTAACCTGTCCCCACCTTTAGCTCAGAAAGGCCACCATTTATTGCCAGGTATTGTTGATGTCTTAAGAACTCTACTGGATGAATTATTACTTGTCAATGTGCAGTGAGTTCATTTGTTTCAGTAGCCACGGTGTGGATGGTAAAGTAAGTTCATAGTGGAAGTGCCAGGTTAAACACGGCCCAAGGAGTGGGGTTTGGGGACAGCCCCCCTCTGCCTCCAAAGGCCTCCCCCTGCGTCCCCTGTGACACCCAGATGGTCCAGAGGAGGGGCTGGTCCAGTGGCAGCACACAGGTACCTCTGGGAGCTTGGTGGGCACCACCGGCTACTCTTCTTGCCTGTTCCAGGACCCCCCTCACCTATGTGCACACCTTTCAAGCGGAGAGTTGTGAAGACTGATTGTACACCACCATGAAGGAACAACCTGCCTAGAGCTTCAGGTGGACCCGAGCACCCGGTGTGAGGCCCAGGATGAGGCTCACGGGCTTAGAGACGGCACCAGCCTGCAGAGGAGGCAATGGTCACTTACTAGGGGCACAGAGGCCTTCTGCAGGGGACAGGGCACAATTCCCTCTGAGGACAGTAGTTAGCTGTAAACCCTACACACATAACACCTAGAGGAGGGTGACATAAAGTGCCCACAAAGATGGACATAGAGACCAGCAGGATGGCTCATCAGATAAAGTTGCTAGCTGCCAAGACTGAGGGCCTGGATTTGATCTCGAGAACTCACATCACAGAAAGAGAAACCTGACTCTTTTAACTTGTCCTCACACTGTGGCATGCACTGTCACATGTGCCACCTGCTCCCCACCCCCAGTACTAAGTAAATATAATAAATAGAAGATGAAAATGAAATAGATGGCCTGTATGACAGCAAACGTGTATGGGGGTGAATATTGGAAGAGGGGGGTCACTGCTTTGGAAGTGAAGGGGGTAAAGAAATGTTGCTTTGAACAGGCGCTCATCACAGCTTTCGATGGGCGAGTTAGAGTCTGCCTGCTAGGCATGGAGAAAACGGGCATCCAGGAAGAGGAGGAAGAGAGGCATTCAAGCGGAGGAAGGTCTGGGACTGCGCCAGAGAGGTGGACGGGGATGAGGAATTTATGAGTGGCATACTGGGCACCCACAGGCACGGAGGTCAGCCCCGGGTGCCGTTCCAAGCTAAACAGAGACAGGTACCCTGCCTTGGGAGGCACACAGAGAGACAGTGGGTTGCTATGGAGACTATGGCATGGGGTGAAAGGGGATGAAGGAGGGGGTTTCAGGGCAGGGCTGTTTTCTCTTGGTGGCAGTCGGGAAAGACTCTTCAGCAGAGCCCAGCAGAAGACCAGGGTGACAGGCTCTCTCATGGGTGGCAGTTCCTTCTAGGCGTCTTGTTATTATCTGAAACTCCAAGGTCGTGTGCTTGGCTGGAGTCGAGGTGCCACAGGCAGAGGAAAGCCTTGGGACAGGGGACCTGCAGGTGGAAGAGAGGAACGCTGTGAGAAGCCACTTCCCACTCACCCTGAGTGGGAAGCCCTTGAGACCCCTGGGCTGAAGCACCAGCAGGGTTCCTCAAACTGCTGGGGCCGTGGGTGGCAGGAGGAGGTTGCATTAGGGAAGCAGGGGCCAGGAGGTTCAGCTTCAGCCTGGAAATGTTTTAAGGACTGTGGAGTGTGGGCAGATGAAAGGGGCCCTGCCAAGGAGGGGCTAGGGGTGGGGGTGGTCCCCGCAAAGGAATGAGGAACTGTGTGTGGTGAAGGCCACCAGGGCAGCTGGGCATCAGGCAGACCCCCCAGCTGGGACAGATGGGGACCTCACTGGCCTGGCTGTGGTCAGCAGCTGTGTTTTCCTTGACCTCAGTACAGGGTCTTATTTTGTAAGACTAGCGCTAATATTTTAAAAACCTAGTCCTGGGCTGGAGAGACAGCTCAGAGGTTAAGAGCACTGGCTGCTCTTCCAGAGGTCCTGAATTCAATTCCCAGCAACCACATGGTGGCTCACAACCATCTGTAATGAGATCTGGTGCCCTCTTCAGGTGTGCAGGCGTACATGCAGACCGAACACTGTATACATAATAAATAAAACTTTAAAAATAACCTAATCCTGCCCGGTGGTGGTGGTGCATGCCTTTACTCCTAGCACTCGGGAGGCAGAGGCAGGCGGATCTTTATGAGTTTGAGGCCAGCCCGGTCTACAAGAGCCAGTTCCAGGAGAGGCTCCAAAGCTACAGAGAACCCCTGTCTCAAAAAACCAAAAATAAATAAAGACCTAGTCCTTGATACCTATTTTTCCCCACACTTAAACCTGAGTTCCTACCTTCGCACTGAAGTGCTAGCCGCTCCGGTCTGCATTCCCCTTGGGACTAGTATAGGAGCCAAGTGGCTCCAGCTACCTGGGAACATCTTGCACCCCCATCTCACCTGGGAGTCTCGGGCCCTTGTGCCCTCCTGCTCCTGAGCTGCTGAGCATGGCTTCCTATGCAAAGACCGGCGCAAGTGGTGGTGGGGCTGTTTGTGGGTAGGGCTCTATTGGACTGTGAGCTGGGCCAGGGGTAGAGACAGGACAAGGTGTCTAGAACCCAGAGCCAGGCAACTGGCTACCAGGCATACCTCTGTCCCTTGGAGCCGAACCCGTGTTGTCCTATAAGATCCTTGGTGCAAATCAAGAGTGGAACAAGGCCTTCTCTGGGTGCCTTGGTGATGAGTCAGCTACACACCTGCCTGCTGGTCCTCTCTGCTAAGTGCACTGCACAGCCTGCTGGTCCTCTCTGCCCCGCCCTTGGTGCACTGCACAGTCTGCTGGTCCTCACTGCCCCACCCTAGGTGCACTGCACAGCCTGCTGGTCCTCTCTGCCCCGCCCTTGGTGCACTGCACAGGCTGTTGGTCCTCACTGCTCTGCCCATGGTGCACTGCACAGCCTGTCTGCATGTGCCCAGGCTCCCTACCTTGTTTGAAACCCACACTCAAAGTTGGAAATGAGAGGGCTGTCTGGAAACGCACACTGGCAGCACCTGCCCTCCCGTCACCCCCTGGCTCCTTGGTTTCCAGCTCAGCCATCTGCCCTGGCTCCTTGAAGCCCGTGGAACCATTTAAAAGGCTCCTAGCGATATTGATCAATCTCTAAAATGGATTATCCTGCCTGCCTCACAGCCTGCCTGGGTGCCCTGGGTAAGATCAGAAAGGAATTATGAGAGCCGGAGGCCGCGGGGAGCAAGGGCGTGAATGGATCTGCTCCAGAGAGGCCGTCTTATCAGAGCCCAGTGCACGCGCCATCTGGGGCGGAGGGGGCTTTGGGAATGTCGGAAAGAGGCCATCGCTGGAGGATTTGTAGCTGAGCCGGCAGGAGGGGCAAGCAGCACAGCCCAGAGCAGTGAAGAGGACCATTTTTCCTCTGAGATTTTCGCTGGAGAAGTCAAGCCCTTGCGGAAACCCTACTAGCATCCAATCATGGGTGGCAAAACTATGAACTGCCCCCCCCCCCCACCGCCCAGGACTGCAGTGTACCGAGGATCCAGGGATAAAGTGTGCTCGGTGAAATCTGAGATTCAGATGGAAAGTTCTCTTCTGAAGCCTTCTAAAGCAGCCAGGTTAACGCGCAGATCCGACATGGAGGGGATGATCACAGCCCCAGAGTGGCTCCCCCTTTTTCATCTGGCTTGGTTTGCTTTGCTTTGCTTTTTGAGACAGGGTCTTTACAAAGCCCTGTCTGTCCCTGTACTCACTGTGTAGATAAAACTGGTCTCGAACTCACAGAGATCCACTTCCCTCTGTCTCTCAAGTGCTGGGTTTAAAGGTATGCACCGGTGGCTGGTGAGATGGCTCAGAGGCTAAGAGCACTGACTGCTCTTCCAGAGGTCCTGAGTTCAATTCCCAGCAACCACATGGTGGCTCACAACCATCTGTAATGAGATCTGGTGCTCTCTTCTGGCCTACAGGGATACATGCAGGCAGAATATCGTATATATAATAAATAAATAAATAAAGGTGTGCACTGCCAAGCCTGGCTGACTCTCTCTTTTGAGAGGATCTAAAGGGAGTGGAGCCCCGAGTGAAGCTGGGAAGTATCCAGCTCTGGGTACAACATGTTTTGCCTGGAGGTATCGCCTCAGCCCAAAAGTTCATCATGGGGCAGTCTGCTACCCTGCCTTCCCTAACCTAGGGGGCATGATATACCCTGGGGTCATCTCTTCCCCTCCATGCCTGGCTGAGCCACTTGGGCCCAAGTTGCTGCTGAGTTAGCTTGCTCACCTCCTATTCCTAGGGTAACCATGCCTCCCGCCTCCATGATTATCTACTCATAGCCTGGCTAGGTCAGGTGGAGGACTTCAGGGCAGATGCCTGTTGGGAAGAGGGTCCCAGGAGGCCATGGGAGAGCAGTAGACACTCACACAGGGAGAGGGTGAGGCCATCATCAGGCCTCTGTGGGTGCCTGGGAGGTATAGATCAGAGACCCTGAGACCACAGTGATCATGTTTCCATGGTATATCCTGGGGAACAGTGATGGGAACACTATTCCATCTGTCAGTGTGACATTCATGGTCCCTACCAAGGATCCTGGGGCTAGAAGGGCAGGTGTAGTGGGAGCAGGGAGCCTGGGGGAAGGATGTAGGGATATCTCATGGGGCTGCAGTTGGTCCTCATCTGTCGTAGGCCGTCACTCCTGGAGAGAATGCGCACAGGGGACATGAGAGGCCCCATGGAGGATGTGGCATCGTGTACATACGGGGTCAGGGAGAGGAACAAAGAAGGCATCCTCCTCTCCAGGATGGACATGCAGGTGCCCCAGCCTGGCCGCTGCTAATAGACAGATTTGGGGTGGCTCTCATGGCCTCTCAGACAATGCTCTGTGACCTTGGCCCCCAGCCAGCCCTTCTGGCCTCCCCTGCCCCTCATGGCTCCTGGCCTGGCCTGAATGTCTTTTGTATGCTTATGTTTATTTGGCCAAGAGACTTGGAGTCTGAGGAAACAGGGTGGGGGGCTCCCTTGTCCTCCCCTAAGACAGACCGGATGGCCCTGAGTCCCAAGACAATGGGTTCAGGGAGGGGCCAGGTGCTGGACCTAGGACAGGAAAAGGATAATGGGGGATAAACAGCCCCTCCACGGACTAGAACTTGAGCTGCAGACAATGCTTCTGGTTGAATGAGGTATTCCAGCAAGAGTGCCTGCCTTGGCATGGGGTGTGGCTGGAGGGGATGGATGTATGTTCAGGGGAACCACAGTCAGTGGCAGGTAGTGTTTATCTTGCCCTGCGGAGACTTTAGCTTCCGATTCAAAGTCTATGTGAACGTTGTAATGTAGTGTGCACCTCGGCTTTGTGTTCCTCACAGCTCTGGAACTATGGGAAATATCACCACCCACTGATTAATATCAGTTCTTTTCCGGTTCAATAGACAGACTCGGGGAGACAGATCTGAGGGAACACCAGCCCCTTTGGTAACACAGGTCACTCGGAGTGTTAAAGCTGGGACGGGATGTGGTGGTCACAGACTTTAGAGGGGAGGGGCTTCTGAGTTTAGCAGGTTAGTGGAGGCTCTAGATAGGAGACATGCGTAGATGTGGTGCTGGAATTTAGGAAGGAATTCTGCTGTCACACTCTGCCTTGGGGCTATCACTGGGAGTTTAGCTGGTTAGGGAAGGTGCTAGCTAGGACGTGGGCGTGGCCGAGCCCCTCCACTAGCAGCCTCTGTGATCCAGGGTTTCCTGAGTTGAGAATTCTTTGTTGTTTTATTTTGGTCCTTGAGATGTGATCTCTCCTAGGCAAGCTGGCCTCAGACTTACTACAATACCTATGTCAACAAGGATGACCTTGAACTTCCGAAGCTCTGCCTCCGTCTCCCTCTACTAGAATTATGGGCACGTACCACCTTGTGTGTTTTTATTCCCCCATGCTAGGATTGGAAGCCAGGGTGTCCTTCATGCTAGGCAAGCAACCTACCAACTGAGCTACAGCCCAGCCCCAGTTTTAGTTTTCTGAGACAAGTTTTCACCCTGTAGCCCAGGCTGTATAACCCAGGCTGGCCTGGAACCTGTGGCCATTCTGAGTGTTGTTTTACAGCTGTGAGGCGACTTACCTACCCCACAGGCCTGTCTCTGTTTCACTGAGCATAGCGTCTTCAGAGATCCTTCCGTGCAGCAGGTTGAGAGGCGGTCCATCTTTTGGTTTTCTTTCTTTGTAGCCTTCCTTTCGGGGGCCATGGTGCATACACTGTAACAAGGCCCTGTCCCACAGGATCTCAGCCAGGGAGAGCAGGCTAGCCTGGGGGAGCTGAATCAGGCCTGCCTGTGCCTCTGACCAACCTGGTCTCGTGTCGTTGCCACGATGGAGATCCAGCAAGTTCAGAGCCAGGACTGCACCTTGTCAGAACAAGCCCTTTGGCCACCTGTTCCCTGGAGCCTCAAGGTGTCCAGGAGCAAGCCCAACCAAGCATTTCTTCTTGGCTTGGCCAAGGGGTCACTGAACTGCAGAAATCTTTGTGCCAGTGAGTGGAAGGGGGAGGGGGTAAAGGTTGCCTTCTTCTCAGGCTTCCCAGAGACAAGAAGAAAGCAAAACCACTGTCACCCAGGGCTTACAGAACTTAAATGGCCGGGACTCTGCTGATAAGGTGGGGTGGGGTGGCTAGTGAAAGGAGAAGTGGGTAAGCCACCCAGCCAGCTCTCTGACAGTCCCAGGCCCTGGGTCAGAGGTCACAGAGCGTTGTAGATTACCTCAGGTCCTATCCCAGGTACATTCAGTAAGTGCCTTCCAGGCAGGCATTTCTTAGGGACCCGCTGTATTTCAGCCTGCTGTTTCTTGGCCACACGCTAGTCTCAGTCTCAGCTTGGGCTTTAATCATCCAAGATGAACACTCTAAGGGCCGCTAGGAATATAATTGCAGAGGCTCTGGTAGACCAGCAGGACCACTTCTGGACTCAGCCAGGGCCTGGGGGGTTCTCAGCTCATTCCCTCGAGATGGGGCCAAAGTGCAGTAGGGCTAGTGGCTCCTTTGAGCCCAAAGCAGCCTGTCCCTCCCCTGGGAACCTACTGTGAGTCAGCCACCAGGTACAGTACAGCTACAGTAGGACCTTCCTGTAGCATCAGGGACCTAGAAACTTCCACACTTCTATACTCAGCACGGAGGGGAAACTGAGGCACAGAAAGAGCACACATGGCAGATTTGTGTGGTCCCAGACCCTCTCAAGGATAGTTACTGCCCATATATGGCTTTGAAGGCCATCTTGCATCATTTTAGCTATGAGAAGGAGTGGTCGCCAGACCACCTGGGGGCACTGGGGTAGGGGTAAGATGTTAAGGACTCTGGGGCTCACCAAGGACGGATCAGGTGCAGATGACTCGGGCACTGACTAAGCAAAGGGACTGTCTGTCACTTAAGACTGATTTTGACAGAGGAGGTCTTGGAAGGGCTTGAGGGGCAAGAGCCCCAGGAAAGTGAGAAGGGGACCAGAGGCAGTGGATGAGCCTCAAGTCTCAGGCCAGCCCAGTGAAGTAGGGGGGAGAGGCGAGCCCCACTCTTGCCCACACCAGTCCTGATGACCATGCCCAGCACCTCAAAAACATCTGGGTCCAATTCCCAGCAACCAAAGCAGATGGCTCAAGACCTGCCAGTAACTACAGCTCCAGGGGATCCAGCGCCCTCTCTGGTCTCCAAAGGCACTGCACTGGCATGCACATACACAGAAAGACACATGCAGAGACACATTTTTTTAAAAAAAAATAATAATGAAGAAGAAAAAAAAGCAGTAAGTAAGACTGGAGTAAGGAGTGAGGGGCAGAGTTGTGGGGGGATGACTGTTTGGAATAGGTTCCAGGGGGTGTTATCTTAACACAGACCTGGGTGGAAGAAGGAGCCCTGTAGAGAGCCAGTGCAGAAGCACCAAGGCACAAAGCAACTGGCAACGGTAGCATAGGTGGAAGGCGGGAACCAGGCCTTGGCAGGAACACAGGCCCCTGAGATCAGATCTCCTGGTTGTTGTGGAACATGTCACCAACCTAGCAGTCATCTCCTGTCTGTGCAGGACTTCTAGGTGGCCACCCTCATATGTAGCTGGACAGAGAGCAGATGACCCAGGCCCAAAGGGGGAGGCGAGAGAAGGCATAGTGATCGTTCTGCTCTGTTGCGGATACACTCTGGAGCCTTCTGTGGCCACTTGGCTGGTTCATGGGCAACGGAGGTTTTCCTGATTTTATTTGCCTGAATTGTGTGTCTGTGCTGTGCCTGGTGCCTGAGGAGGCCAGAAGAGGGCATCTGGGTTCCCTGGAACTTACAGGTGGTTGTCAGTCGCTACGTGGATGCTAGGAATTGAACCCAGGTCCTCTGGAAGAACAGCCAGTGCTCTTAACTGCTCCATCTCTCCAGCCCAGATAATAGGTTTTTTGTTATCAAAGCTTTGCCACTAGTGGGAGAGGAAAGGAAGAGGAGAGGAATAAGAGGAAAAGCAGGCAAGCCTTCTTTAGGGCCTGCCTGGGGCTTGTTATCTGTCAGATTTATTGTTCAGGACGATGTGGCAACTTGGTGGGAGTCTAGAAGCAGGGTGTACAGAAGTCACGCACGATCCCAGCAGCCCCATGCCCTTTCCTTTTTAAAACCTGACTGCAGACTGGGCGCTGGTAGCCCACACCTTTAATCTCAGCCCTCAGAAGGCAGAGGCGGGCAGATCTCTGTGAGCTCGAGGCCAGCCTGGTCTACAGAGTGAGTTTCAGGACAGCCAGGACTGTTTCACAGCAAAACTCTGAATTGGGGCGGGGGCAAACAAACAAACAAGCTGACTGCAGCTGGGAGCCTGGGCAGGGCCCAGCATCTTGGCCGAAGGTATTTTAGAGAAACCTGTAGACTGTGGGTAGATGACTTGGTTTGGGTACCACCATCTTTCTTTCTTTTCCCTTCCTTCCTTCCTTCCTTCCTTCCTTCCTTCCTTCCTTCCTTCCTTCCTTCCTTCTTTCTTTATTTATTTTGGTTTTTTGAGACAGGGTTTTTCTGTATAGCCCTGGCTGTCCTGGAGCTCACAGATCCACCTGCCTCTGCCTCCTGGGTGCCGGGATCCTGGTGCCAGTGAGGTCACAGTGGCAGGAGTGGGAAGAGGGGTCAGGAAGAGCACACCTGCTCTCCAGGAGGCTGTGCAGGCCTCAGAGCCCCACATGGTGACTCACGGCCATCTGTAACTCCAGCCCTCAAAGCTCTACCGCACAGAGGCAGGCTCTGGCCCTCCCTGCCATTCTCTGGACAGGCTGGAAGACAATGCCATTTCCTTTCCTAGCGTAATGTCCCTCTTGCCCTTGGGGCCTGTGATTTCCCATCGCCCACTCGCTCCTTTCCAGCCCCCAAGTCTCCGTGTCCTTTCACTGAAGTAGCAATCCCCCCCCACCCCCGGGTCCACCATCTTGGCCAGCACGACACGCCACACACACCTGGTGCTTATCAAGATCCAGGGGACTGGGCCCAGCTCCCGACTCCCCATGAGTCCCCTCTCAGCCCTGCCCACTCCTGTAAGGGGCTTAATGAAGGAGTGCCTGGTTTATTTATGTACCGACCTCGCCTAATTGGCGTGTTTGTCTTTCCGCATTATTCCCAGCTGGACAGAGCAGTTTGAACAACAAATGCAGAAAAGGCTGGATTTCCGTGCAGCATCTTGTTTTTGCAAACTTGTCTGCTGTCCCCGCTATTAGCCACGTGCGCGTTCCCCGGCTCCAGCCATACGCAGTAAGCACTTAATTGTGGGTGCAGTTAGTCGAGGCGGGCACTCTCCGCAGATTTCAGGGGTGAAGAAACCTAATTATACCTGCAATTGAGTGCTTTAGCGGGGACAAACATGCCTGTTCAGCTAATTGCAGGCACCAAAATTGCCCCCACAGAAAGAGTTCCTGGCAGAGGCTTTGAGCAAGAGGCCACGAGGCCTAATAAAGCCTGAGAGCTGAAATTATAGCGGCAGGGGGGGCTCGCTTTGGCCTGAAGGATAAGGCTTTCCGCCTCAGCCTGAGTGCTGTATTTCTCCGTGGTGGAGGCCATTTCCAGGCCACGGCTGGTTTTTCATTATGTCCTGTCTCTGCACAGAAGTGTCATAGGGGAAGGATAAGCTGCAGTCTGTCGGCCACACTCCCCTCTCTGCTGCCTGCCTTGGGCAACTAACGGGGCTCATCACCCTGGCCCACCAGAGACCTAGCTCATAGTCCTGCTTGGGCTGACGGCTGTTGTAGCTCAGTCCTAAATTAGGACACTTGATTTTACAGCCAGGTTGTTTGGCCAAGTGACCGGTGTATTTGAGGAACTTTTTATTATTATTATTATTACTACTTTTTATTTCATGTGCATTAGTGTTTTGCCTGCATGTCTGTGTGAGGGTGTCGGATCACCCGAAGCTAGAATTACAGACAGCTGTGAGCTGCCATGCGGATGCTGGGAATTGAACCTGGATCCTTTGGAAGAGCAACCAGTGCTCTGACCACTGAGCCATCTCTCTGGGCCCTGAGGAACATTTTAGAAATTTTATTTGTTTGTTTGTTTGTTTATTATATGTGCGGGGGACATGTGTGACACTGTGTGTGTGTGTGTGTGTGTGTGTGTGTAGGTCAGAGGACAACTTGTGTGAGCTAGAAGGTTCCCTCCTTCCACCCTGTGAGGTCTGGGGACTGAATTCAGGTTGTCGGGCTTGGACACAGCTTTCTTTACCCATGCCTGAGCTGTCTAACCAGATGCTATTTGAGGAATCTTGGTGTGTGTCTGTGTGTCTGTGTATGTATGTATATGTGAGGTCAGAGGTCAGCCTTGAGTGTCATTTGAAGAATTTTTTTCAAAAGATTTTTATTTCTTACAGTCTTGGTTTTTCAAGACAGAGGATTTCTCTGTGTAGTACTGACTGTCCTGGAACTTGCTAGTAGACCAAATTGGCCTTGAATTTAGAGTTCGGCCTGCCTCTGCCTCCTGAGAGCTGGGATTAAAGGCATACGCCACCACCACCTGGCAATTTTTTTTTTTTTGAGACAGGGTTTCTTTGTAGCTTTTGGAGCCTGATCTGGAACTAGCTCTTGTAAAGCAGGCTGGCCTCGAACTCACAGAGATCCACCTGCTTCTGCCTCCCGAGTGCTGGGATTAAAGGTGTGCGCTACCACTGCCTGGCTGTGGCAATTTTTTAAAAAGTTATATAGTTAGGCCTGGTGGTGCATACCTTTAATCCCAGCACTCGGAGACAGAGGCAGGTGGATCTCTGTGAATCCCAAGACAACCTGATCTACAGAGTGAGTTTTAGACAGCCAAAGCTACATAGTAAGAACCTGTCTCAAACAAACAAATTATGTGTGTATCTGTATGATGTAGGTATGTGCACATGAGTACAGCGCCCTTGGAAACCAGAAGAGGGCATCAGATCCCTTGGAGCTGGAGTTACACAGTTGTGAGCCACCCACCCTGGGTGCTAGGAACTGAACTCAGGTCCCCTGGAAGACCAGTAGGATCTCTTAGCTGCTGAGCTATCCCTCCAGCCCCGGAAGAATTTTTTTAAACAATTCAAAGCACAGGACACAGGGCCTTTTATTATTATTTTTTAAGTTACATGCTTCATTTTCTTCTTTATTTGGGTTTGTTTGAGACAGGGTCTCATTCAGGCTGGCATGGAACTCACTGTGTAACCAAAGATAATCTCCAACTTGCAGTGATCCTCTGTCCGGCCTCCCAAGCCCTGGAATCACAGGTGTATACCCCAACACCATGCTTTCTTCTTCTTCTTCTTCTTCTTCTTCTTCTTCTTCTTCTTCTTCTTCTTCTTCTTCTTCTTCTTCTTCTTCTTTTTCTTCTTCCTCCTCCTCCTCCTCCTTTTTTTCTCTTTTCTCCCAACAGGGTCTCACATAGGTTAGCCTTGAACTTAGTAGCTGAGGATGACCTTGAGCTCCTGATCTCCCCCCCCCCTCCACTGCTTCCAACTCCCAAGTCCTGGCATTGCAGGTATGCACCTCTGCAACCTGTTTGTGTAGTGGGGAATGGAACTCAGGGTATCATGAGTGCCAAGCCAGCACCCTGTCGGCTGGGCTGGCTCTCCGGCCTTTCTCACCTGCTACGCTGTTGTTGAGACAGGGTCTTCCTATGCATTCCAGGGTTCAGGGTTCGCTCAGTAACTCCCCCACCGGCTGGCTTCTGCTTCTGCTTTGTAACACTTCCGAGCGCACAGGGCTGGGCCAGGGTGCAGGAAGTGGGAGAGCCACCCTCAGGTCCACAGGCAAAGGAGAAGCAAGCTGCACAGGGCAGCCTTTTCTTCGGAAGCCCGGTCTGGTTCTTAAATGCCAAGATAAGCAGATGGCATGTCTGTGTGTCTGAAGCCTGGACGTGCCAAGCTGGAAGGCCCTCTGATCATTTGGTTGAAGTGACCTACAGAAGATACGGAAAGCACGAGAAGGCCAGAGCCACAGTCTCTGGGGTGGGGCAAGAAGGCTGCTGGAGCCTGGCTTGCTCCCCTCGGCCCATCTGCTCCTTGCCATCCAGCTGTGCCCTACATCTGGTGGGGAACAGAGGCAATTCTGGGATAGTTCACCCAGGATCCCTGGATATGGACTTGGGATGGAGACCAACAGCTAAGGACAAGTGTCCAGGCCAGAATTGGAGCCTGGCTGGCTCTGTCTCTTTATCTTGTGAGTCTGAGTCTCATGGTCCAATGTCTGGCCTGGATAGGACTTTTTCTGGTGGCTGGGACACTCAGGAGCTAGCCTCCTCCCGTGAAGTTTGCCACCAGAAACCACCATTAGCCAAATGGGAAGAATCGGTTACATTGGAGGACTGAGCCCCCAATTTGGTATCTCCAGGGTCTAGAGGAAGCCAAGTGCTGTCTGAGGTTGGTAACTGGAGGTGAACCAGGCCTTAAGTGACTCCAGTTCCGATCTGGGATTTAAGGAAGTGATTCTCCACCTGCAGCTGTGTTCACCAAGGTGGTCCTGTCAGGGGACACTTTGTTTTTTTGTTTTTTTTTTTTTTTTTTTTTTTTAAATCTTTAATTTTATTTTTTTTAAAGTTTCCGTTTCCGCCCCCCCTCCCAACACCCTCCCACTCCCCCCACTCCCCCCCTCCTTCCCCTCCGTCCCCCAGGGCAGTCAGGGTTTCCTGCCCTGTGGGAAGCTCCAGCTCCCTCCCCCTCCCTCCAGGTCCAGGAAGGCAAGCGTCCAAACAGACTGGATCCCCAAAATCCAGCATATGCAGAGGACACTTTGACTGTCACAACTGAGGCTGTCGCTTGACACCTGAGAGCCCTATAGTGCCCGAGGCAGAATGCAAGGGCTATCCCAGGAGACAGCCCAGGCTAGGGAAGTGTCCAGGACCCTGGCTTGTGTGAGTGACAGGCCTCTCCCATTGAACAGCCACAGACTGGTGGTAGAGAGGCCCTCAGGTGAGAAGACAACCTAGTAGGTTGACCTAGGGTAGGAGGCAGAGCAAAAGGACAAAAAGCCAGGACAGGGGAGGCTGTCTACCTGTGCCCTCTGCAGGTTACCTGTTGGGACTCCAACAGCTCCTTTCTAGGCTATGTTGAAACAACATACCTGACCAGAGCTGTGAGGTCTCGATGTGGCCAGGAAGTCCAAGATGTGAGGCAGCAGAGGGTCACTTCCAAAGATAAGCCCTGTGGCTGGCCAGTCCCCATGGTGCTCCATGGGGATTGGGCCCTTTGCCCAGTCTTTTGGCGACTTCCTGAAAGCACAGGCCGTAGAAGCTTGCTCTAGGTCTAGCCTGGACGGGAAGTTAGACTCAGCTCCACAGGGTGGTGAAGGGGAGCAGTGGATCCCTTCCCCCTTCCTCGCACATGTTGCTTTTCCTCTTGTGGGATTTTTTTTAAATTGGTTCATTGATTCGAGTATTCATTCATTTATTGTACAGTACTGGGCCTTGTACAAGCTAAGCAAGTGCTAACCACTGAGCTGTGTCCTCAGCCCTCTTTTTACTTTGGGTTTTTTGTTTTATTTTGTTTTGTTTGAGACAGGGTTTTTCTGTAGCTTTGAAGCCTATCTTGGAACTCTGTAGACCAGGCTGGCCTTGAACTCACAGAGATCCACCTGTCTCCGCAACCCCAGTGCTGGGATTAAAGGCATGTGCCACCACTTCCCGGTCTTCTTTTTACTTTTTATTGTGAGACAGAACTTCACTAAGTTTCCCAGACTGACCTCAGCTCACTCTGAAGCCCAGTCCAATCTGCTTCACCTTTACAAGTGCTAGGAGTATAGGGCCTGGGGCACCAAGAAGTCCAGTTTGGTTAGTGCTACATTTAAATGGGGTCCAGTGGCTGGAGAATTGGCTCAGAGGTTAAGAGCACTTGCCTCTCTAAAGACCAATGTCAAGTTTCTAGCACCCATATAGTGCCTCACAACTACCTGTAACTCTAGTTCATGGGATTCAGTGTCCTCTTCTGGCCACTGAGGGCATTGCATATACCTGTCGCACAAATATCATGCAAACATTATACATAAACAAAAAAGTGAAACATATGTAGCTGGGTTTTGTTTGTTTGTTTGTTCGTTTGTTTGTTTGGGATTTTTTTGAGACAAGATAGCCCTGGCTGTCCTGGAACTCACTCTGTAGACAGTGCTGACCTCAAACTCAGAGATCCACCTGCCTCTGTCTCCTGAGTGCTGGGATTAAAGGCCTGCATCACCACCATCTGGCAATAACTGTTTTCTGCTGGTTTGTTTGTTTGTTTTTACAAGGGGGTTGGATCTGGGGGTGTGGCTCAGTTTTAGAGTGTTTACCTGTCCTTCATAAAGGCTGGGTATCATCTCTAGCACTTCATAAACCAAGCAAGGTGATATACGACTGTCATCCTATCCTGAGAAGCTCTGTCTCCAAAAAAAAAAAAAAAAAAAAACAACAACAACAAAAAACAGAGGCAGGCAAACCTGTCTGAGTTAAAGGCCAGCTAGGACTACATAGTAAGACCCTTTCTCTAAACAAAAATAACAACAAATAAAAAACAAGACAATGGGCTGGAAGGATGGCTCAGAGATTAAGAGCACCGGCTGCTCCTCTAGAGGACCTGGGTTCAATTCTCAACACCACATGACAGGTCACTCCTGTCTGTAACTCCAGCTCCAGAAGTTCCAACGCCTTCACACAGATATACATGAAGGCAAAACACCAGTGTGCACACACAATAAAAATAAATGATTTTTTAAAAAGACAACAACAAAGAAAAGATTTTTATCTAGATGTGGTGGCTGCCCTGGAGGTCTTAGCAGAAGGACCCAGGATTCAGGGTTGGTCCAAAACACAAGGCAAAATCTTGACTCAAGAAGTTTTGGGGGAAAATCTGGTTTCAAGATCAAAGAGAAAGTCAAGGCCGAAACAGAGCCAACTAACAAGAAGAGTCCAGGGGCCTGACCTTGCACTGCAAAAATGAAATTGTTCAGTCAATAAACATCAAATAGGGCTGGCAAGCTGGCTCAGCAGGCAGAAGTGCTTGCTGCCAGTTCTGATGTCCTGAGTTAGAACCCCAGGACCCACACTGTAGAAGGAGAGAACCAACCCTGGCAAACTGCCCTCTGACCTCCATACACACGCCATGGCATGCACATATACACAGAGATAAATATTTTAAACCTCAAATGCGCTTCTGGGAGAGGAAGAGGCCCTACCTGACCGTCTGTCACTCTGTGTAGGGTCTAATCTGAGGATTTCCTTTTCTGGGCTTTGTGACTTAGGGCCATTTGACTTCTCTGGCCTTAGCATCTCGTGGGAGGAGTGGGAAGAATGAAGATAGACAGGTTTACTCTTCTAGCAATGATGAGTCTGTCTTCTTAAAACTGAAGTATGTGACCTGGAGCTGGGAAAGGAGCTGATGCCTGCTAAGGGGACAGCTGGGCTGTACCAGAGACACTGTCAGAGTCATCCTGAGGGCCTCACTTGGGGGGACGCTTGTTACCTGACAGTAAGCATGTGTCTGTGTGATGGACAGCTAAGAAGGGGCGGGATAGGGGCCTTTGCTATGGACACTGTGGAAGAGCTGATAGGGGTGTTGCTATCTTCAGTACTGGGTTCAAGGCCATGCACCCCCAGAAAGAGCAAGCACAGGCTCACGTGGGACATCTCTCCTAGCCAGGCCCTGACATGGCAAGCCAGGTTTTCTATCTCCTTCTCTTGCCTAGAACTGGGTCCCACAATTTGGGGGAGGTTGGAAGGAAAGGTCACTGGTGTCCTGGACCTAATGGAGCCTCCAGGGACCAGAGCCTGTGCTCCCGGGTGGAGCCTCAGGAAGGCGATCTGTCTCTGAGGCAGATGGCCAAGCTGATGGCCTTGGGCCATGCCTGTTCCCAAAACCCACTAGACATGTGTGTCACCATTTGAAACCAGGAGGGTGGCCAGGACGCTAGAAAGCCCCAGGTCCCGTGGGGTTGTTGGTTTCTGGGTGCCCAGACTGCTGTAGGATTCCTGACACTCCCCGCCCAGGACCTGATACAAGCCAGCTGACCTGAGCTCCTCTGGGCACTAGCTAACAGGAGCAGATCACTGTTACAGAGGGGACCAGAGAGATGAGGCCCCTGGAGTTATGGTCATGAATCACCACAAACCGAGTGACCTCTGTGAAGCCAGAGACTTTCTGACTGTCCGGTAACTGAAGTCAGGTCAGAGTCACCGGCTCTGCTCCCTCTGGAGGCTGCAGGAGGTGCTTCATCTTCTCCAGCGCCTGGGGCCGCAGCTTTCAATGGCTGTGGCTCCATCACTCCTGCTTCTGTCTCTGGCCTCACATGGCTTCTCTCCTGATTCGCTCTATTTATACTCTCCTCTTTTTGGTGTTCGGTGTGTGTGTTTGTGTGTTGGTGTGTGTCTGTGTGTGTTGTATGTTTGGTAAAAGTCTCAATATGTAGCCCTGGAAGATTCTATGGTTCGAACCAGGCTAGTCTCAATCTGCAGTGATCTTCCTGCCTCTGCCTCTGCCTCTGCCTCTGCCTCTGCCTCTCTGCCTCTCTGCCTCTCTGCCTCTGCCTCTCTGCCTCTCTGCCTCTCTGCCTCTCTGCCTCTCTGCCTCTCTGCCTCTCTGCCTCTCTGCCTCTCTGCCTCTCTGCCTCTCTGCCTCTCTGCCTCTCTGCCTCTCTGCCTCTCTGCCTCTCTGCCTCTCTGCCTCTCTGCCTCTCTGCCTCTCTGCCTCTGCCTCTGCCTCTGCCTCTGCCTCGTGTTGGGATGGTCCAAGCCCAGCTCCTCCCTTTCGGGGTGTTCCTTTCTTCTTTCTGCTTTAGTTTCCCAAATGGTAGCATTACAGGTGTTTCACCTCACCTGGCCCTCTCCATGTACCCCAGTACTCAGGAAGGACCCTAAACTTCAATCGAACCTGTTCAGACTTCTTTGGAAGCAGGTCGCAGGCCCAGATACCTGGCCACGGCTTTTACAGGCCACCATTTAACCCATTGCACAGGTCAGGACCAGGCTTGGACCCAGGAATTTTTGTGAGACCCCCCCAAGATGGGCAACACCTGGTCAGGGGAGAAGGCGTGAAAATAGACACCTCGCACAAAGAAGGAAACAATCTCAAACACACAGCTGTCACAGACAGCTGTGAGCACAGACCTTTCTCTCACAATCTAGGACTTACTTATCTCAGGGGCTTGCTGTCACCTGAGGACCAGAGCCTGAGGTCACCAGAGCGGGTGTCACCAGTCCCTTTGTGCCCTTGGGCAGTTGACCTCACACCCCTGGTGCTTAGCATTAAGTGTTACAAAGTCACAAGACAATGAGTCTGTCTGTGGGGGTGGGCAGGTCCCCCAAATGCTGACAAAGCCACTGAAGAGCAGGGGGGGGACAGAGCTGAACCCACTGAGACCCGTCTTTCACTGCTGGTGGTGTCTCCATTGTTACATAGCCTGGGGAGTCGTCACAGCTGCTTGTGGAGTCCCCGAGCAGGCCAGGTGCTGGAAGCACCCACATCCGGCCGGTCTTCTCCTGGCATGCATGAGTGATCCACCCCAACTTTCAGATGAGGAGACAGGGCACACAGGGTTTAGAAACAGCCCTCCAAGGCTCAAACCCTTGTTCTAACCATCTACTGGCTCTGAGTCGTTGGAGAAGGTGCTCAAGCTTCTCTGTGCCTCATTTGGAAAACGGAATTGTGAAGGGTGACCTAAAGCAAGATGGTCCAAAGGATTCCCTGGGTCACCTAGGAAGAGCAGTCGGAGCAGCGCCAGGCCCAGATTGAGCTCCTAGGAAGTACCTGCTGCCTCACCGCCATGCTAAGGGGGACAGGTGGGCATCTGGAGGATCCAGCATGTCCTGGGAACCATGCAACCTTGGTACTCCAGGCTCTGCTCTTTCTATGGCATGAGGGCTTCTTCTGTGCACCTCCTCAGGGAGGCAAGCTGGCCTCCTGGCCTGGGGGGCATGGCACATGATGGGTGATGGGCACAGCTGGCAGGGAGCTGCCTGCCTTAGCATGTAGGAGAGTCTAGTTTTACTGTGTTCAGCTGAGTGGGGCTGGCTGGGCTGTATCTGAGCCCAAGCAAGAGTAGCCCTGCTAGAGGGAGTGTGGGGGCCCCTCCGTGTTGAAGGGGCAGCTAGCACGGGTGCTGCATCTTCAGAATGGGGAACTCCTGGTTTTATGCATCTCCTCAGGGTGGCCTGGACCCCTACCTTCTTTCCTATTGACAAATGGGGGGGGGGTCATCAGCACCTCCCTTCCTGATCTTGGGTGGTTTTCAGGGTGGTGTCTCTCTGGAACTAAGAGGAAGAATGGCCTGTGGTGTCCCTGCCTCCTAAAAGGCCCAGAGGAAGGATGGTTTCTGGGTGGTCCAGCCTCCTCATTGCTGCCTCTTCTTCATCAGCCCCTCCACACATTAAAAAGAGAGAGAGGGACAGAGAGAGTCAAGGACCACCTTTCCTTGCACAGAAACCTTCTGGGGTAAAACCCGGGGAGGCAGTAGCCTTATCCAGACACCCACAGCTGGTGTTGGTGTACCCACATGGTTTGTGGTGGGAGTACTGGGCTCATGTCCCATCTGAAGGAGGCCACAGACATGCCTGATGGAGGGCTGGCTCCCCCTGGGATATGAATGGCTGTAGTGATGGGGTCCACCCACCACAGCAAAGCCACAGGGGCCAGTGGGAAAGAGAAAGTGCAGCCAGCTACCCTGTTCAGTTCAGCCACATTAGTCAAACAACCCAACCATTCAAAGACAGCCAGCACTGAGCTGGCTGCTAGGGGCTGGGGGGGGGGGGCTTTGTATTCCTGGCTGTTTTGGCACCAGGTTTTTTTTGGGGGGGGGGGCTATGGGATGACCACTCTCCCCAGCAGAGTGCGTAGTGTCCCACCCTCCAATCACCAGGAACCTCACTAACCTACTTTGAGCTTCCAGGCTCAGGGGCAAAGGAGCTAGCTAGGCTATCAGTAACAGCACACAGCTAGCCTCCTTCCCCAGGGTGCGGCTCTAAGCAATTAGGGCTTGGCCCTCACGGTCTCGATAATTGGATGCAGGCATTGGAATTCTTATTAGAAGAGAGGTTTGTCTTTGAGGAGGCACAATGATACAGGGATGGTAAGTGCAGCTGGCCCACCATAGTGGGGCTCCTCTGTGCCTGTTCTTCCCACTGCTGGCCTCCTCACAAACCCGGCCCAGGCACCCTCCTAGGCCTCCCTGGCCCCCTATGGGTCCCCACTGGCCCGAGGAGCTGGCACATAAGCCCAGCAGTCTGGACTCCTGTCTGGACAGCTCTTTCTCCACAGGTGGCTCCAAGAAGGAGGGCTCCTTTCAGAATGACTTCCTCTACTTTAGCAGGGAAAGGAGGGGGGTGCCCAGCCTATTGGGGGAGCATCCTCCCTCTGTACCCTGCCTGTGATTGGCCCATAATTACAGGTTTATTGCCTGTATAGCTATTGTGTAATGACATGTTTGCAAATTAATTTTTATGGCTCCTGCCATTAGCATATACAGTGGAGGAAGGTTTCGTATTAATTACTACTGTTGTTCCCGTAATCCCGGAGAATTAAAAACCAATAAGAGTGACAACACAAACTGATAGTTTAGGGTCTTTTAAAAATAGTTTTTATTTTTTCCCCTAAGTACTAGCACTTATGAGGTCGGGGCGGGGTGTATGTGTGTAGGGGGCATCTGATCCCTCTTCTCCCATCCGGAGCTCCCTGAATTGTGCAGGCCGGTGATGGAGGTGGTGACCCTAGACACTCCAGCCCCGCCTGTGTGTCCTCGCCTTACAGGCAGCCCCCCCCGCCCCCCCAAAAAACAAAGGACCTGCAGCCTAGGGCCCGGCTTGCCCTCTGGGGTCACTTGGAGCAGAGCGGTCAGAAGCCCGCTGCAGCGCCCTCCTAGGGGCCGCAGAGGACGTGCAGCCAGAGTCAGAAGGCACACTGGGTCCCCACCTCCCTCGAAGTGCCCTCTCGAGATCTCCTCTGGTGTCCTGTATTCTGGAAGTTTGGCTGTCATCTGAAGCCACCGAGTTTATTAGGATCTTGGGGCCACTGGTTGGAGACCCGTGATGGGTGCCGAGATTAGAGAGCCTTGCCAGAAACCCCAGCCTGGCACGACCATGCGCCTGCTGTGCGTACCTGCGGGCTAGGGCTTAGTCCTGCGGGCTAGGACTAAGGGGTCAAAAGGTGACCCTTAGTGTCACCGAGTTAGGATCCCAGTTAGTTGCGCCACTGCGGTGGGGGAGAGCTTCCGTAAAAGGACTTGAAAAATAAATGGTCGCATCTTGATACTTGCTTTGCCGCGTGCGTTTAGTAGAAGGGGCTGGTGTGTGGGTAAATGGATGCTGTCTCTTTAAAATCGCTGGGCTGGACAATGAGCGCACAGGATGTGGTTTGGCGGCAGGGTTTTTTCCCCTTCGATTTGGGGAATTATCACTTGGGGCCTTCTTGAGCTGGTGTGAACGCACGGCGGCTGGGGAGGGGAGATACAGGCGCCACACTCACGCTCAGTGCAGTCGGTCGTTTGCTTAAACCAAATTAGCCGGGCTCTCGTTACTATGGTGCAGCCGGGGCTTGCAGAGTCCCAGTAATAGCATTTATTAGGTCTGTTTGCCTGGAAGCATGCCTTCCCGGATCTGATAATGCCCGGGTGCAGGAGAGTGTGGGAGATGGTATCAAGCATTTGATTACACTTGCAACAGGGATTTTTAAGGGGTAGGGCGTGGGGGGGCGGGAGGAAAGGAAAGAGAGGCCAACCACCGTCCCTAGCTCTCCCGGGCGCGGTCTCCACAGCCCCCAGCGGGCTGCACAAAGGGCGGCCCCGGCCTCCCCGGGGCACGGTCGTGGGGGGTGGGGGTCGTGCTCCCGGCTCCCGCAGCTGTCAGACGTGGGTGGGGAGGAGCGAGGGCGGGCCGGCGGCCAGAGCCTGGAGTTGGGCAGCCAGAGGGGGGCCCCGCGGCGCCCGCAGCCGCCCACTGTTTGCAAACGGCCCGCTCCCGGACAGAGGGGAGAATCGTGCAATCCGAAGCGGGAGCATCCGCTGCTGCCCTCGGCGGCGGGTCTGGTCTGTAAGACTCTGCGGCCGCGCACGGGCAGGTCGCAAGTGGGACTCCTCGTCACCGCGGCGCGCAGCCGGGAGCTCCGGGAGGACGCTGCGCAGACGGAAGGAACCGCCCGCCGCTGCGCCCCTTCCCTTTCGCTTTCATTAGGAGAGACAAATCTGCTGTCAGGCAGCCAGCTTTCCAATTTACCGATAATGATTCTTGCATGAAAATTGATCGAGGGGCTCTCCACCGCCGCGCGCTCTTGCCTCCCGCTCTCCTGCTCCTGCCGGCTGCGCCCCCGCGAGTTCCTCCTCCTCTCCCTCCTCCCCACCCCCTCCGTCTGAGTCAGTGGTGGGACGCCGGGCGGGGAGATAACCAAAAAGGGGGGGTGCTGGTGGCGAGGGGGGAGGGGAGCCTGCCCTCGCTAGCGTCCCTAGCCCAAGACTTGTTTGTCGCCGCCGCCTCTCCTATTGACTAGGCGAAATCTGCCCCTCGGTACTTCTTGGCTGTTTGGGTATTAATTTTCTCCACCCCCAGCACCCCTGCCGAGCGCCCCCTCCTCCTCTCTGCACCCCGCCCCTCCTCACCCAGTAGCTAAGGGGAAACGAAAACAAAGCCGATTTCTCCTTGGCAACCAGATGCCCCCTCCCGCCGCCCCCCTTCCTTTTCCCTTCTGGTTCTGAACGTGAAACCCTGTTGGAAACAGGTCTCTTGACCCTCGCCCTTGACATTCAAATGGCTGAATGGAGGCGAGATTGCTGTTCGCACGTCTTAGGGGGTGCTTTTTTTCTCTCCCTTTTCCTCTCTCTCTCTCTCCTGTCTCTTTTTCTTTCCAATGAGTAATCCCTGAAGACCTTAACCCCCCAATTTCATCACCCTCACCGCCCCCCCTTTATTTTTCTCTCTCCTCTTCTGCTCTCCCGCCCTCTTCCCTCCACCAGCTCCCCCTCCTTTTTTTTTTTTAATTTGCATCTCAAGTCCAAAAGGCAGAAAATACACACGCGGCGAAGACGCCGGGCCGCTGTGGAGGCTCCGGCCCTTCCTTGGTCAATTACCTCACTGTGGATCTGCTCGGGCCGAGGTGGCCGAACCTACCCGGGCGCTGGACTGAGAGACAGCCTTTGATCTTCTTGGAGAGGGGAAAGGAAAAAACACACAAACTGGTTTCTACCCCCAGCGCTCGGGGGATTGCATCTTTGCCTTTATTTTATTGTTTTGGACATTTTTGAGTGCCGTGGCTTGGACGCTGGTTTTGTTTCATTGCTGGGCTTGAATTTTTTTTTCCTCATTTCCTTCTTCGTCCCTCTCTGACCACTATGGAATTCTAACCTGAGCCATGTTTGGACTGAAGCCGCCTCTCTATTACTTACCAGGTAAGCGAGTGGTGCGCCGGGTCCTCGGGTCTCCAGGCCAGGGCGCGTAGGGGCGCACAGGGGCGCGCGGCTCGGCTGCCCGCTCGGTGCGCGCTGCCGCGTGGGGCGCCCGGCCCGGTGCGCGTCTCGCTCCTTTTGTCTGCGCGGAGCCGGCGGCGCTGAGCCCAGGGCGCGATCGCGCGGGTGTGAAGTTACTTTCCCGCGAGCGGCGACCCGGGGTGGGGGGGCCCTGGCCCCGCCGCCCCCTCCCGATTCCCTGGAAGGTTTTGTTGTGCGAGGCCGGGAGGGGCCGCGGCCGCAGCGCGCGCGGCTTCCTGTTTCCTGCGCCTCGGTGCGCGCTGACAGCCGCTGCCCTGCAACTTTCAGTTTCGGGGGGCCACCGCGGGAGAGCTGGGGAGCCCCTCCATCCTTAAGATACTTGCACGCGGGCGCGAGGGAAGCAGGAGAGCCCAGGGCGAGCAGGCGGGCGTGGGAACCCGGCCCTCCGGGTGTCTTCCCCCTCGGGTACCCCCGGGTCCGACTCCACGTGACCGCAGGTCGGGAGGGCTGGGCTGCGTGTGGCCGCTTGTTCTAAGAATGAGCTGGATTTTTATTTCCTTCTCTCCCTGAGCCCTGGCATACTGTTTCTGTTGAAGTTAGGGCATCTATGACATGCAGAGGTGTTGGGGTGCTGTAGGAGTAGGGGTCAGGGGGCTCTCGTGCTTGATATGATCTGCTGTTCCCTGAAGATTATTTCGGAATAGTTTTGCTAGGGAAAGGTGCACGTGGCTGGGTGTTGGGTTAACGTTGCCTTTTTTTTTTTTCCTTGTGTGCTTTCTGGGTCCTGAGGCTCTTGGCAGGCCCCCACCACTCTGGAGTCCTCGCAGAAGAAGAGCTGTGAGCCAAGAACCAGCCTGCGCTGGACTCAGCTCCAGGGAGCTGGTCTTGGTTGCCCTGACCTAGGGCACACGCTGTCACTGAGTTAATATAGCAGAGATGACGGGTTACATGGAAGAGGAGGATAGTGGTATTAATTTCGCCTGCAGAACGGTTGTGCATGGATCTCTGAGTTTCTTTGTGGCTGCTGCAGTGTCCAGCCCTACCCTGTGACAAATCTGGTCTGTTTCCTGGAGTTTCCAGTCCCTTGCAGTTGCTTGTTTGTCTTGAGACAGGGTCTCAGTATGTAGCTCTGGCTGGCCTGGAACTCACAGAGATTCTGCTGCCTCCGCTTCACTGGTGCTGGGATGAAAGGTGTGTGCCACAGAAAGGTGTGTGCCAACAGCGCCTGGCCCCAGGCAGTTTTTATTGGAAGATTTTCTCTCAGCCACTCACATTCCCGTTTCTCCCTCTCCTCAGGGTCTGATCTGAAATAGCAGTTGTCAGCTTTTAGCTGGTCTCCCTGTTCCCCTCAGTTCACGTCCATATTTCCTTTCAGAGGTCCAGCCAAAATTAGAGCTAGGGCAGGGAATTCCCAGCTTCCAACAGGGTTATCTCTGCAGAAGGGCAGGCGTCCTCTGGAGCCCAGCCATGTCCCCATGGGGAAGGTGTATGTCATAGCCCCTTCCCGGTCCTGCCGTATCCTACTATCTTTGACGAGGAGAGCGGGGATGGTACTTTCCTTTTTTGCTTCTCCAGTGCCTCTCTAGGGCCTTGGAGGCGGCTGGTGGCAAGAGGAATCTTCCTAAGTACTGGGCAGCTCACAAGGGCAGGTGTTTGAAATCTACACCCCACTCCACCTGCCACCCAAGGGCTGCCTGGTGCATTTGCTTGTCAGGTGACTGATTCTGTATTTACACAGGGAGCCTCTGAAAGAGAAGGAGGAAGTGTCAGACTGGGAAATTCAGAGCGATTAGAGGAGTCAGCCTTGGCTGGGATTAGACCCTAGGCTGTCGGGGTCAGCAAGGTGAATCCTGCTAGTTCTGATCCTTCAGAGAGGGGAGGGCTTGGCTCCCCTCCCCAAGAAGGAGGGCTCAGATAAATTAGCGACGGGATGAAGGTTCTTCTCTTACTGAAGTTTGTTTCCTGAAGGTCCCTGCTAGGGTTTTCCACCCTGTGAGCCGAGTGTAGTATTAGGGCACACTTGCCATGTAACATCCCAGCTGCAGGTGGTTTGGGGACCCTCCCATACACCCTGTGGGATGGGCGCTGCTACCTCACCCTCCTCACCAATCTGCTCAAGAGGCCCAGCTTTTGCCCATTCTGGAAGTGTCCCTGTGGGATCTGTTATCTGCCACTTCAGGAGGGGATTTCCAAGCCTCAGAGCAGCGGGTAGCTGGTCAGCTGTGGTCAGTAGTAGTTTTGGTTGAGAGGCAGCGTCCTGGCCCACAGAGGACCTGGACTCTGAGTTCTAGGTTTTGTCCCACGCCTTTGGGCCCTGGCTTCTGTCCTCAAGATCAGATCCTAGCAAAGGGCCAAGAGCCAGGGGCCAGAACCTACCAACCAGCTACTGTCGGGGAGCAGGAGGATGGTCCCAGTTAGGTTGGCCCTAGATACTGGCTTCTCTTGCCAGACTGTACAATGGGTCTGAAGTCCAACTCTGCATCTCCCCAGCCTCAGCCTTGGCAGGTAAGGAAAGTTCCCAGAGGTCCTCGGTTTTCCCCTCTGTGACTTGGATCCACAGTATCGTCCCCCTAAGATCCAGAGTCAGATGGTATGTAGGTTCTGTTGTCATGCAGCACCCCTGTGCCTTCATGGCCTCCCTGATGGCTCTCTCCTCACCATGGCAGGCTCGAGCAGTGGTCATGAGCCCAGGTTCACTGGCCAGGCCTAAGATCGCTTACTGGGCTAATTGTCCATCTTTGGTGTAAGGAGCCTATGAAGAAGAAGATCTGAGAAATGGAGTGTGTTTTGTTTTGTTTTTGAGAGTCCCATGTATCCCGGCCTGGCCTGGAACTGGCTGTATAACCCAGGCTGACCTCAAACTCCCTGTGTACCTTCCTCCACCCCCAAGTGGTAGGGTATAAAGTCAATGTCTGCTTGGGTAACTACCGTGCTCGTTAAGGTTTTAATGGGTATTCTTACCGAGATGAACATCTTCGCAGAAATCCACAGGATTTAGTGGCAGAGCGGGGACTTGAACGTGGTGCTTTGGGCCAGGCTTCCTGACTTCATGTTGAGAAGTTTTTATTCATTGGCTAGAGGGAATGGCTTGGTCAGTCTGCACAGCTTCCCGTGCAGAGAGAAAGGCGCAGGACATGTGCACAGGGCCTGCAGGTGACAGATGACATACCTTCTCTGCGGTCCCCTATCCAGCTTTCCCCTGTGTGTGTGTGTGTGTGTGTGTGTGTGTGTGTGTGTGTCTGCCTGGATCCCCACGTCCCTGAACGCCACAGAACTTTGTGATCCATGCAGGCGGAGACTGAGTGTCTCCTTTTTGCTTGGCCTGCTGCCAGACCAATAACGACAGTCGTAAAAAATAAAAAGAATAATAAAATACGGAGAAGGAAGAGGTTGCAGCCGCTTTGCATACACGGCGCATTCAGTGCCAGACTTGCTCATTCAACAGTGAATGCTGGGAGGTCAGGCTATGCCTGTCCCACTTGACAGCAAAGGAAACTGAGGCACAAGGGAGAGTGAGGTCACTCGAGCAGTAAAGGAGCAGCAAAGGGCTCAGCTGGGCCCTGACCCCTGACCCCAGGCAGTCTGGCTCCAGAGTTTCTGCTTAATAAATATTTGTTGACCCGTCAGGGAGGGATGGCGGCTGGTATTGGCGGTGGCGCCCTCCTGGGGCCCCTTATCTTGTTCCTAGCTGTTGGCTGACCCTGCCCTGGCCCCAAGCTGAACTCCTGGTGACCTCACCTCCCCCAGGATTCCCTGTCCACAGTCAGAAACGATGCTCTGAGGCCTACTAGCTAAGGAACTGAGGCCTGAGAGGACCATGGCTGGTGGCTGTAGAATTATCCTTATCTCCCTTGGGACATCTTCTGTGCCCAAAACGGCCTCCTGAGCTTATAGTGAATCATTTCTGACCTGGTCCTTACCTGAGCAGCTTACCCTGCCATGAGTTGGGGTAATGGAAGAGTAAAGGCGCCCAAAGATTGTATCCAGAGTGGTCCAGCCTGTGCACAAGGCTGGATGTGGACTGTGCCCAGGACTTGTGGGGTGTAGGCTGTACAGGCCAAAGTACTAGGGCAGCCTCCCTTGCTAGCCTATACCCATCTTTTGACTATACCTGAGATCTGAGGGGTCTTAAGGAGACCTGTTCTTGGGTTAGTGTAGGTCTGGGAAGAAGGTGTGGCTCCTTTTGCAGTGGCAGCCTCTTTCAGCTCACACTCAGTGGTGACTTTATTGGGCTCACATGTAGCTCTTTCGGGGCAGTCACTCATTACTGTCGGATACCCCTGAGAGTTGGGGGAGGGCCTACCACATTTGGGTCTGTCAGCTGCAAGAGCCAGGGCCCCTTTTGTCTCAGCTGTGACTCAGGCCCTCTGACTAGGGTCTGTCTCTCGTCCTGCTCAATTTCATGTTCATTAAGGTTCCCTCCTGCTTCAGTGTCTCTGAGGTGCCACGGGAGGCCATCGATCTGCCCCTCTGACTTCTTATCTTCTTGACTCTTCCCGCTGTGGGAGCAAATGATCCTGAGGATGCTTGGTTCTGTCTCGAGGAGGGAAGTGAAGGGTCCACTTCCTCCACGGAGGACAGTGGCCAGTGGGAGGACCTGGCCAGGCATGCTGTCCCCAGCAGAGCCAGCCAAGGTCGGAGGGTCTCTGCCTCTGTGGCATTTCCTCCAAGCTCCGTGTTTACTGTCTGCTTTCTTCATGGGTCTTCGAAGTGCCAGGGTTCATGAGATCTAATCAATTATCCACCTCGGCAGTTTGGAGCTAAGGACACTTGCCGGAAAGTCTCTCAGGCCTGTGACTTCCAGTTTTCTGTAGACCCTGGGTAAAGCTGGTATTCCCACACTCTCTTCAGGAAGAACCATGTAGGTTGGGTTTTTTTGTTTTTTGTTTTTTGTTTTTCCACGCTGGGACTTGAGCCCAGAGCCTTGAACATGCCAGGTAAGCGCTCCAACAAGCTACGTCTCCCCAACTCTCTTTTTAGTCTTTATTTTTGAGACAAGGGCTCCCTAAGTAGCTGAGGGTAGACTGAACTTGCTTTACACCCCAGAATGGTCTGAACATTTCATCTTTCCATCTCAGCTTCCTGGGTGTTGTGATTACAGTCGGCTGCCTCCAGGCCTGCCTTAAAATGCCCTTTCCTGAGCCCCTGGTGGCTGTGTGTGTGTGTGTGTATGTGTCTATGTGTGTGTGTGTGTCTGTGTGTGTGTGTGTCTGTGTGTGTGTGTCTAGAGATGATGCACAGGGAAGGCCTCGAACATGCTTAGACCAACACTACACTACACTCGTTGAAGTGGCTGGCCTTTCTTTAGAGAAGTGGAAGACAGATTCTGGCTTTTTAGGGGAGATTCCCAGAGGAAGGACTTCGCAAGTGGGGACCCCTCCCCCAGTTGGTGGTCCATCTACTAAGGAGGAAACACTTGGCGCTGGGCTGAAGAAGGGAAGAGGGGAGTTGGGAGAGAGCGAATAATTTAGACATCGTGTTCTTTCTTCTTCTTTAAGAGCCCCATATAGATTTAAGGTCCTTTTGTTAATTTAGGAACATAAAACTGTGATGTACAGCTTGGTCTGCTCGTAAAATTACAAAGTGTGGCAATATTTAGATCCCCGAAGGCTTGGGGTAAAAGGGAAAGAATGGGTGAGAATTTTTTTTTTTAACATGTCTTTGGGGAAGATTCATTTTTCCGGCTTTCCCCCCACCAGGGCCAGGCCCTGCACAGCTCCGTGGGGCCTCATTGCTGTCTCTCACGCTGGGTAGAACTCTGGAAATGGGGGTGTTTGGCAGGCAGCCAGGCCCAGATCCTGCCCCAAGTCCCTGACTCCCTGGCCTTGTTGGATCATGCTTACTCTGCCTTCCTCCCGTCCCCACCCACAGCGAGGCCGGAAGTGCCCTCTGACCAGGCCTGGCCTGCTGCCCAGCCAGCCTTTGGCTACTGGCTTAATGACCTGTGAGGTCAGGAAGTCACAGACCCTTGGTCATGGACGAGGTCAGACTGCCAAGCCCTCCCTGTCTGTGGGGACCAGTGTTGCTTGGCTCCCCTTCCCGACAGCCAATGCAGACTGGGCTCATGCAGGCCTGGCCCAGGCCAGACCCTGCCGTGCCACTGAGTGGTGACAGTGTCTCTTTTCAGTGGGAGCATGTGTGCCTGGCCTAGTTCCACCCTCTGAGGTGGAACATGGATTGAATATCAGGGTGACAGACAGATTCTGAGAGCTATGTCTGGGGGTTTTCTGGTTCTGTAGAAAAGGAGAGGGTTCTGTTGGAAGTGGGGAGCAAAGGCTGTGTTCATGAGGGGACCCCAGCCTTTCTCCTTGATGACGCCTTCGGGGCAAGGCTCTGGAGTCTGTGTCTGTGTGCCTTCCAAAAAAAAAAAAAAAAAAACCAGCTGGGCTCTTGCAGAAGTCAGGGGTCCCAAGGGGGGTAGGTGGGAGAAAGTGGAGCTTTGTGTAGCAGCCACACTGCCCTGAGCAGAGTGTACCTGCCATCCTGCATGAGTCTCATTCTGTGACCTAGGGGAGGCCAGAAGATTGGACCTTGTCCTCAGGGCCCAGGATCAGCAGGAGGAGGCAGCAGGGTAGGTCCTGGACCAGACTCTTGGGGGCTGTGGCATCCGTGGGAGAGGTAACAGAGGATATGAGGCCTGTGGAGTGTTGGGACCACTCTTGGAGTACCCTAATGTCATCACACATCTGATGTCAGAAAACCTGGGCTCTGCTGCGAGCAAAGGGGACCCAGTATTTTTTGATTTGTTATTCTCTGTGTTTATGTGGGTGTGGGTGTGTGCATGGTCCTTCCTAGGTATGGAGGTCAGAGGAAAACTTGTAGGTGTCAGTTCTCTCCTCCCACCATGTGGGTCCTGGGGATGAACTCAGGTTTCAGGTTTAGCAGCAAGTGCCTTGACCTACTGAGCCAGTTTGCCGGCCTGACCCAGCAATTTTGCTTTTTGTTTTTTTGTTGTTTTTTTATCTCTTTTTTTTGGGGGGGGGCAGTTTCGAGACAGGTTTCTCTGTATCTTTGGAACCTTCCTGGAACTTGCTCTGTTTTGGTTTTTTGTTTGTTTTTCAAGACAGGGTTTCTCTATATTAACAGTCCTGGTTGTCCTGAAACTCACTCTGTAGACCAGGCTAGTCTCGAGCTCAGGGATCCACCAGCCTCTGCCTCCTGAGTACTGGGATTAAAGACGTGTGCCACCACTGCCTGACCTGTTTTGGTTTTTTGACACAGGGTTTCTCTGCACAGCCTAGGCTGTCCTAGGACTTGCTTTGTAGACCAAGGTGCCTTGAACTCAGAGATCCACCTGCTTCTACCTTCTGAATGATAAGACTAAATATGCACCACCACTGCCTGGTGTTTTTACTGTTTTGTTGATGTTATTGTTGTTGTTTTTTGGAGACAGACCCGCCTCATACTCACAGAGATCTCCCTGCCTCTGCCTCCCAGTGCTGGGCCACCATGCCCAGCTTATCCAACATTTTGAAGCTGTCCATTCAGTATGCCAAGCCCAGGCATATAGAGGTACAGCTAAGAAGTCTTGAAGGATTGTCCTGTGCAGAGCAGTCGTCTGTAACTCTGAAAGATGCACAGAGGTGTCTAGGGAGCTAGGATATGGGTCCTGGGTGGCCAAAGACCAGAAAAAAAGAGAAGGTGTTGGCTTCACGGGATCTGACGGACAGGTGCCCAGACACAGAGGCTTTGGCAAAGGTCCTGAGGCACCAGGAATGGCCATGACTGAGGGAGAGGAGTGATAAATATAGGGTGGGACAGCTCGGTGTATGAGGTCGTCACCGCTGCAGATCCTCTGGCTTCCGGGTGACCGCTGTGGCTCTGGGTGGCTGTTCTGTGGCGTGGAGTCATGATGAGCGGAGATCGTTCACAGGGACGTGAGGTTCACGCATGGCTCTCTTGCCTGCTAACCTTGACTCTTTGAACTGGAAGATGAGGGAGTGATTATAGGGGGTTTAGGGTGTCTTTGAGGGGCCCACAGGTTTTGAAAGGTGGTCAGTTTCTCCGCTAGAGCAATGTCCAAGCAGGGAGCCTAGTGGCTCCCTTCTGTCCTGGCTCCTTGACCGTGTGACTCTGGGCAGGTTATTTCACCGTCCTTTTCCTTGTCTGTTACGTGAGACTAGCCATGCATCTCACTGAAGATCGTCTGTCCAGAGAGTCAGTAAACGTCCATGCAGGAAGAAGGGATAGAATGCTCTGGAATCGGGAGCTGCCTTACTCTTGGATCATTAGTTCTCAGCCGCGGCTTCATGCCACCCGTAGGTGCCAGAGCAGAGGCCCTGCTCAGGTCAATGCCTGGAGGACGGCCTTGCTTGTGGGCCCCTGCAAGACGCCAGGGAGCCTCTGCTCTCAAATGGTCACAGGTGACAAGTCCCAGATAAGGAAATAGTTCATCCTGGAGACTCCCACGCCGACCCGCCTCCCACGCCAACAGACCCTGAGGCTTGTGGGATAGAGTTTCTCTGGCTGGATCCTCTCCAGGAAGAAGTTTGGTTCTTATAAATGCTTTTGCCTCTTGCCCCCTGAGGACTGCAGCCTCGCCCAGCAGTGGTGGAGCCGCGAGCAGACAGAACCTCATCTCTGACCCAGTCTTCTTTGAACTGCCCCCCGACACTGCCCACCCCCTTGTCACTCTGGTTTGTAATTCATTTAGGATTAGCTCCCAGGCCTCTCACAGGCCTAACTTCTGTTGTCTTGGTAACCGTGTCAACCGTTTGCTGGTTTCTGTGATTATCTGACAAGGGAAGGGGGGGGGGGGCAGCAGGGACATGAAAGAGGGTAAGGGGGGGCGGTATGGGTCTTAATGGAACACTCTCTGCAGAGACCTGGGAGGCACGGAGGGGATGGGTGCTGTCAGACCCACAGCTGCACGGCAGGGGCTCCCAGTAGGGGCTCTCACCACTTCCTGCCACTCTGGGAGCCTGAGAGCATCACCCCCTCAAGCTCACCTTTATCTCAGATCCTCAGGCGGCCAGAGACAAGGTGTTAGTCCCCTCCCCCACCTCCATGCTGGGAAAGTTCCCTTGTGGGCAGCTCTGGACACAGCAGCATTGGGAGATTGGAAGAGAGGGCCGGCTGTCACCACCTGGGACAAAGCCAACTAGTTGAGCTGTGCAGGCCAGAATCCTACCCCAGGATGCTGGGAACAGGATGCCAGATGGAGTCAAGACAACACCAGTGTGCCTTTGTGGACTGGCCTCTGCCCCCTGGGCCTGCCATTGCAGCCACAGCTCGAAGGTGGGGGGAGAGGCGCCTGCTGCAGGGTTGTCAAAAGGGCCTTCAGGTCTGGCAGTTGGCTCTCGCCATAGGTGTGGGCCTCAGTGGGCCAAGATGGGGCATCCTCTTCCATGAGGTGCTCAGTGAGGTCTGGGCTTCCTTACAGCCTCTGATGTAATTTAATGGCAGGGGTTGTGGTGACTTATGCAGGCAAGAGGCCCCATGGCCCCCTAGGGCCTGGCCTCAGATGCCAGAGACTCTTCCACACCGCATTCGGTCCGTTAGCAGAGAGGGAGGAGCCCTGCCAGGCCACGCTCAGCTGGAAGGAATCCATCCCTTGATAGGGTGGGAACTACCATGTTGAAGAGCTGATGGGATGGGAGATTGTGGAAGCTGCCTCTTGGGAGGGTAGTCAACCTGCTGCAGGCTCTTCGCGAAGCCTGCTTTTTCCAGGTAGGAGGCCTAACTTCTGGGCCTGGACTAGACTCTGTCCTCTGGAGTCTGCCTTTGGGGCTTCCATGCAGTCTAGGCTGTGGGCCTGGAGAAGCTCGGCCACCTCTGTGTAGGCCCCTCCAGCTCAGCAGCCCTGTGAAAGTGATGTGTAAGGGTCTATGCACAGGGTGCCACTCTGGTCACTGGAGGAGCGGCCCCTCCCTGGAGTGAGGGGAGGACTAGATGCCTTTCAGGGAGCTGCTAATGAGCCACATCTGATTTTTTATGAACCTCCCTGGTAAATTATTAATTTGGGCCAGAAATGAAAGTGTGGAACCGGATAAGCTCATGAATATTCATGGACGAGTTGAGCATGGGTTGATCAGTGGCTGGAGCGGCCAGCCAAGCTCCTGACCCAGATACATGCGGGCAAAGCTCTGGGAACCTCCCCTCCCACTGCTGGGGCTGTAGGTGGGGCTGGTGACTCACAGCTCACTGTAGTGGCCAAAGTTGGAATGGCTGGAGCAGAAGTCAGACACTCCCTGTCACTAGTGGAGACACAGCCATAACGAGCGGCTCCTTGGACCAGATAGAGGGCATTCCCGGATGAAGGTCCCCTTAAAAGATGACCTTTGGGCCGGGTGGTAGTGGCTAGTGGTGCACACCTTTAATCCCAGCACTTGAGAGGCAGAGGCAGGCAGATCTCTGTGTGCTCGAAGCCAGCCTGATCTACAGAGAGAGTTCCAGGACAGCCAGAGCTTTATTGAAAAAAAAAAAAAAGTCCTTTGGGTCTGGGAACCTGGTGAGAGGGCCACTGGGCCTCCCTGCTGTGACCCGAGGGCATTGCCTTGCAGCCTGCTGTGATAGCCAGCTGGCATCTCAGGCTGCTCCAACAGGACCCTTTCCTCCCCTGCCCTGCCTTGCAGCTCTGTCCAGAGGTCAGGCCTTAGAAGGGCTGTCCTGCTCTGACCTGCCCCAGTCACACCTCTGTGCAGACTGTCCCCTCACCAGGCTTCAAAGCTCCTCCCTATTAGATGCTCATCCACCAGCCCCAGGTCTGTGACCTGCTCTGAAACTCTAGAGGGTACCATGAGTTCAGAGGCCAGAGCTGTTCTGTGAAAATTTTATATGTTATCTTGTGTTGTGAGGTGAGGGGTTTCTGGGCCACAGTGTACCTGTGGAGGTCAGAGGACTACTTGCAGAAATCAGTTCCTGCCTTCCACCATGGGTCTCCGAGGACTGAACTCAGACCATTAGACTTGGTGGCAAGTTCATTTACCTGCTGAGCTGTCCAACTGGCCCAAGAGTTTGTGTTTTAGACAGGATCTTTCTATACAGAGCAGACTGGCCTTGAATCTTCCATCCTCTTGTCTCAGTCTCCTGAGTGGTGGAGGTCACAGACCTGCACCCCCACATCTGGATGGCAGCCTAGGATTTGACTCTGCAGAATCCCTGTTGGGAGGACTTGGGCGAGTTGCTTGTTGTACTTCCTGCCTCTGTTGTACCTACTTAGGATTCGGAGAGCGAGTTTGATTACTTAGCGCATTTGATGAGGCTGGCTATGGTGGCATACAACTGTGATCCCAGCATTTGGGACACTGAGGCCTTGAGTTTGAGTCCAGCCTGGACTACCGGATAAGAGCACTATCTCAAAAAATAAAACAAGCAAATAAAGCCTGAGAGCCCAGGGCTGGCTCTCCAGTTCTGTATGGTGCATGAATTATTATGTGATGGCCACCGTTATTCTTGTATCTTCCAAGGATCGGAGCTGCAGGGCAGTGCTCCCAGCTTCCCAGACCGTTGGCTGCCTGCTTCTGCCATCCCTTGCCCCTCAGAGCCAGCCTGAACTGTATGGGTTTCTATGTTCTCACTGCAGGCTTTGTACCTCCCTAGGCCTGGACAGGCCACCAGTACATGGAGCCAAGGAGTCACCCCCTGAACATTGGGTGGCAAGGAGGGGTGCAGAAAGGAATGAGGTATCTGGTGGCCCACTGTGAGCTACAGCCCTAGGTTCACAGGCTGAGCTGACCTCTGCCCTCGCAGGCCTGTCCAGAGAGGCAGCCCCCAGGTCAGATAGGATTAAAGGTCAGTCCCTGGGCCTCTTCGGGGCCAGGGAGCACCAAAGACCTTGGCCCTTGGTCAGTATGGCTCTCAAGGGCCATGGCCTTGGGAATATCCTTTGGGCCCAGAGTACAGGAAAAAGCTGCTTCCAGGAGCTCACCTTTGGCCAGTCCCTGGCCTCGCGGATGACTGTGGTCACTGTACATCTGCCCTACAGGGTCAAGGGTGACACAAGGCATTTTATTGGAAGCATTGAAACCTGCACATCCGCCCGCTTGGGTCTTTATCCAGAGTCAGAAACCTTTGACTCAAGGCTCTGTCACCTCCAGGGTGCTAGGGTGCAGAGTGGACAGCCAGCCAACAGGTTGGACCGGTGTGGTGAGCCGAGTGGGCAGAATGCTAAGCAAACAGCCACCGGGCAGCACTGTTCTTGCCTGGCTGGATAGAGACATCGGTGCTTGGCAGCTGCCGGACAGTTCCCAACACCTGGCCATGCCAGGCCCAGGCAGTGGGAAGGAGTGAAAGTCAGCCATAGGTCTTGCCTCCCAGGCTCTTCTCAGAACGGGCCTTGGGGGACAGTAGGCTGTAAGTTCCCTGCGCCTGGATTCACGGATGTTCCAGATTCCAGCCTGGAGCAAACTAGGAGGCCTTCCTGCAGAGGTGGTGCTCCAAGCAGATAATGAGTGTGGGTCATTATGGGAAGGGGCCGTGGGGACAGGGTTTTGCCTCTCAGGTGTCACAGCTGGGCTGGGTTCTCAGAAGGACCCTCCTGGATCTTGCTGAAGAGAGCCCAGGCTTTGACCTGTCAGGGAGCCAGATGCGAGATTTACCTTTGAGCCCCCACCCCCCAGGTAGACACGCCCTTCCCAGACCATAGCATAGGAGCAGGCCTAGATTTGCATGGTTACCCCAGACCCAACACCTGGCTTTACGTCAGAAGCTTGAGGCAGTTCATAGTCACGAGCCATAATGCCTCTTGTTCCTGAGAGGGGCTCCTGCCTCCTGCTGGCTCCCTAACCGGCCAGCATAGATAGAGATCGGTGGCCTCTGTCACCAGGAAGTACCGCAGGCCGCGCTGGTCTCAGCCCTGGGGCAGGAACAGATGCTGGCAGCTAAGGTCTCCTGAGGTCACTGGGACCTTGTGTGTGAGGCAGACGACCTCTGCTGAGCCTGAGGCACCTCCTGGGGGGTGGAACCCGACCCTAAACACCTGAGGGATGAGGAGGGACAAGTCAAAGGTAACAAAACAGCACCTGGTTGGAGAGGGTTGGCAGGTCCTGCCTACAGTGTTTTGTGAGTTTGCTGGGGCAAGCCACTGGCAGTTCAGAGCTTGGGGGACACCCTGGTGGTGCCCGCACACAAAACAGGGAAGTAAGGCTGGGGTGTGCACAGGAACCCCCAGGAGGTAGTTCCTTTAAGGAAGGGGTAGGCGCACTGTTGTGGGTGGGGTTGGCTTTGCCTTCCCTCCTCCAGGCGTCCCCTCCTCCTTCTCTCCAGGGTAGCTTAGAGGGAGCAGACCTGGAAAGAGACACCCAGCTGGGGGTCCCCAGTACTGTTCTTCCTCAATGGGATTGTCACTAATAAGGTACCCAAAAGGGACCTGAGGGTTGATGGAGCTTTCTGGAAGTCACATAGGTCTACTGTTGGGGATAAAAGCAGGTTGACAACCTGAGAGATCCGAAGGGAAGAGTAGGTGACCAGAGGTAAGGATGGGAGACAGTGTTGTGTTACAGATGTGACCTGGGTGTATGGAAAAACTACTTATATTTATGGGGGGGACCTGGATCAACAGTAGAGACTGGAGGGGCTTCTGTGGATTTATTCATCCACCCTTAGCCTCACACCGAAGAGGAAACTGCACAGAGAGGCCGAGTGACTTGTGCCAGGTTGCACAGACAGGCAGCGGTAGAGCAGGGTTTAAATTGCTGCATTCAGATTGTAGTTGCTAGTTGCGTGTTCTCGGCCCTTCACTTTTTCATACCCGCCACTGCAGGGTCCTGACCCGAGATGCATGAGCTCTTGGAATCTTCTCTTTCAGAGCTTATCCTTGCTGGGGCACAGATCTTTATCTCTGTGGCTATAAACTATTCCATTGTGGAACTGAGTTCTCTTTTGGCTCTGAAGAGCCAGTGTGTGGGCCCTGTGTGGACAGTGGTCATTTCTTTGTGTGTGGGCCTTAGTGACTGCTTCATAGGGCCACTAAACGATGTCACATTCTGCCGGAACCTCAAGCAAGGCCTGGTGGCACATGTCCTTAACCCCAGCGTTCAGAGGCGGGTAGATCCCTGAGTTGGAGGACAGCCAGAGCTACACAGAGAAACTTTGTCTCAAAAATCAACAATAAAAATTTTTATTTGTAAATTCTAGGGTGTCCAGTGGTAACTACCATTTCAGCACAGGGCCCAGTCGAGAGCAGGTAGCCAGCAGGCCCCGGCTTTTGTTTCCCTGGGAAGCTCTCAGATGCACACACACGAGCTCTCACTGTGTAGCCCTGGCTGACCTGGAGCTCTCTATGTAGATCAGGCTGACCTCGCGCTCATAGAGATCCGCCTGCCTCTGCCTCCCAAGGGCTGGGATTAAAGGCGGCTGGTGGCAAGTTGGACTCATCTTGTGCACAGGGCCTCTCTGCGCTTCTGAGTATGGAAATTCTGGAGAAATTGCTGCCACCAGAATGTAGTCCATAGAAAAGAGACCACAGTAGGGATGGTGGACAACTGAGCCATTGTATTCAGATCTCGCGGTAGGAGCAGGCTCAGCACCAGGCAGCCGCAGGACCTCCGTGGGCTCAGCTTCCATGGGCATAGTCTGGAAGAAACCAGCCCACCTTGGTAGCATGGGGCGCCTGCCTCCCTCTGCCGGCTGTGACAGGCAGCCCCAGGCTGAGTTGTTCTTGGAGGGCGTCCAGCTGGTCAGAGAGCTGGCCTGGCTGCACACTCCTTTGAGAGAGAGGAAGCTATCAAGGGCTGGCCGTGGAAGTTGTAAGGATAAATGCCTCTCCCTAGCAGGCAGCCAGAACGCCTCCCTCCTGTCTAAGGAAGAACCAGGCCTGGGAAAGACTCAGTGCCCACGACTCAGCCACACTTCAGAGAGGGAAAAACACTTGCCCGGGGTCACACGGCACTTGGAGGTGAGAGTGCAACCAGGAGGGATCCTGGCAGTAGCTGTGCCAGTTAGCAGTTCTGACACCCTCACTGCCCGGACACAGCCCTTCTGCCCCATAGACCCTGAAGCCTAATCCTACCTACAGCCACAGCCACCCAACCCATGAGCCGACAACAGGAGCAGCTATGGCCTGCAGAGGGGCCCAAATCAGACACCTCTCTCCGGACTGCTTCTCTGTCTCCCAAGGGTGCCTTTGGACAGATGTACCTTGTCTTATAACTTGACTTGGATTTGAAGGGTCCTCCTGTGCCTCAGACCCCTTGGTGAGAGACCCCCCTCCACCTAAGAGCTCCCAGGTGGCCCAGCTGTAGCCAGCGTGGGAGGGAGCAGCCCAAATCCCCCCCCCCCTCCCGCCCCGCACAGTTCTCTGCGTCGGCTTTGCCCACCCCAGTGCTCCCATGGGTGCAGTAAGCTTGCCCTGAGCCCCCAGCAGGCCACTGTCCCCCCTTCCCCTGGCAGCCAGTTGCTGGTCTTAAAGGTTAATCCCCACTCTGTAGCTGGCTCCCAACCCCTCCCGCTGCAGCCCTTTCCGCCCCAGTTAATTAAATCCGCTCGGCTATTGTCAGAAGAGAAACGCGGGTGTTTATTACGCCTCCAGAATGTCAAAGGCGCGCACGGTTTGAAGACATGCTGGCAGGGAATAGCCCGAGCATATGTCTACGAGGCCGGGGCGGCCAGGCCACTGCCACCTCAGCGACCTGCGGCTGCTGCTGCTGCTCTGGCTGCTGCTAACTGCCTCCCAGACAGGCACTTGACAGGGCCTGTACTGGAGGAGCCCTGGCTGAGCCCCGCACCCCCACGCCCCAGGGAGATCTGCTCAGCCTGTAGAGACTGCTTCACCAAGAGGAATTAAAAATGCAGAGGGAGGAAGTAGACTCTTCCCCCTGCACCACAGGGTGAGGAGCCCCCTCAGACGACCCCGAGGGGGCAGCTTCCCCGGCTCTCTTTTTCTCCCCCTTTCCTCGTGAATTCACATTTTATTATTATTGAGCAGAAGCGCATAGCTAATTGTGATTTTTTTTTCATGGAGTGGGGCGTGAGATGGATGCGCTCATTTTATAGGGATTTTTTTTTTTGTTCTCCCCCTTAATAATAACGCTTTAAAGATGTTTGACATGTGTAACTAACAGCTGGTTTCCTGTTGTGGAAACTGGCCTTTTATTTCGAAGCAGGTTGAACTGTCATTAGTGGTATAATTAGGTGACTGTCAGTGTATAGCAAAAAGCTGCTTAATTGTAGAGATGGCTTTGCGAGGGCTCCCGTCTTTTTATGGCTATATTTGTTTTAGCTGTTCGGATTTTCATTGTATTTTGGCATTTGGTATGTTGCCTCCGTTCTGTTGGGGTTTTCTTTTCTTCCTGTTTTTAGTGCGTCTGACAGCTGTGCTCATGAATGCCTGGTCCCAAAGACAGCAGAATTCAGGAAGGCAGTATTGCCCAAGCCAGTCTGCTCGTCCCACAACCCCGGGGCCAGGCTGGAGTCAGGAGGCCGGCCAGTGGCACCGAGGGACCTGATCTCCCCAAGCAGTCACCTGGGAATCAGAGTTTAGTCCTTAGCTCAGACTGGCTGGCGGAGGGCAGTGTTGCACTGAGTCGCTAGTATGCAGTGGAGCAGAGACTACTGGGTAGTCTTGGCCTCCAGCAGTGCCATTGCCGAGGCTTTGCGATGGAACCGGAATTTGAAAATAACTGGGTTTTGTGGGATCTAGAGCACCGTCTTTACAAGGCTTTGCATCAGGACTGAGCTTGCATCTGTGCCTGCCCCTGCCCATTGCGTTCTCCCCAGGGTCCTGAGTATCTTCCGGCTGGCTGGTGTCTACTGAGGCCCAGAGTTTGCTCCCCAGGGCTCCGTCATTCTGCAGGACCTCTTCCCAGATCCTGGGTGCTGGTTAGGGTCTTGGATGTTAAACATGGTCTGAGAGGTCTCCCGTGGGATCCCGGGTGCCACGCGGAGTCTGGGATGCTGGTCAGGGTTTGGGTTGCCTGGGTGTTAGGAAGGGTACAATTTGAAGTATCTTTCTGACCCCTGCTGGACAGTTGTACGCTTTCCGTGGGAGCCAGGGTGTCCTGAGGCTCTCTGTTCCAAGCGTGCCTTGAGGTGGGTACCCTTTTGTCACTGAGACACATGCCGCAGGAGTCCTGAGCTGTCCTCTGGCCATCACTGGCTGATATGCGCAGCCGGACAGATCTTTCTCTGACTACAGGTACCGAGTGAGGAAGCTCAGTGTTGCCCTGCCTGGAGTATCACAGACAGGAAATTGAGGTCCTGCAGGTCCAGTTACCCAACCCTGCACTGGGTTCCTTCCATGGTGGGGGATGTTGAGGTCCAAGAAGTGAAGACATTGGTGTTGAAGAAGGAGAGGATCCTTGTGGAGAAGTGTAGACGGGGACTCACCCAAGGCACTCTTTGATGTATCTCGCACAAGTTGTTACATTCGGGGGTGGAGGCAGCCAGTAGAACACAGACCTGTGACAGGGACAAACCTCCCGTCCTTAAACCTGGTCAGCACCGGAGACATCTGATGCCCCACAGTCCTTTGTGGTATTCCTGGCAGAGCTGGGAATTGTTGAATGTCTGCTGTATGCCCACTGGGGGCTGAGTTTTGCCCTCTGCCCACCCATGTTCCCATTGCACAGGGGAGGGAGAGAGCCCCAGGCACAGCATAGGACAAGAGGCTCAGAATCACTGTTTCTCAGGAGCAATTCTGCACAGATGGCCACCTCTGCCTGACTTCAGAGCTGCTGCGTTTCTTCCTACCCGTGGCCAGGGAATTCAGGGAGAGGCCAAGGTTGATGAAGGACTCAGATTACTGCTGCCTCTGGCTTTTTGCTTTTCCAGTGGAGTTGTCCAGGCTGGTCTACAAGCCATCAGCTGTTCCTAGTGGATTACTGGCTGGACTGACCTCCACCTGCCTGTGAACAGGGCCTTGATCTGGGTGCTCTGCTGGATCTGGGGGTGCTGTGCTTGGTCTGGGGGTGCTGGGTAGAATCTGAAATGACTGTGTTGGGTGGGGGGTACTGTGTGTGGGAGGGGTGCTGGGCTCCAGGATGCTACAGCTCTACCTCCAGCTCCCTCTTGTTTATCCACAGCTCAGCAGCCTGGCTGGGGAGGCTGGGGTCTTTGTTCTCAGAGTCATAGGCGGTGATGGACCTGTGGTTCTTGGTAAGCCGCCACCTCTCAGTGTTAGACTGGCCAGCAGGTTGCTGGGATTGGTGGGGGCCTCGCCTCTGGGATCCTTGGCCATACGTACTCTGTTGACACCTGGGAAATGGCACCAGAACAGCTGCTGGCCCACCTCTCTGGGATTTTATGGCAAATACAGATGACCCCAGCCAGCTTTGTGTTCTCGTGTAGGGTGGGAAGTCTGGCCTTGGGTACCAGTCTCCCCAGTGCTAGGCCTCTCTGGACCCCATCTGGACTGGTTTTCACTGGCCATGCACCCGTTGCTCATGTGCAACAAGTGCGTGGTCATCGTTACCAGCTTCCTTCTGCAAAGAGCAGAGTCCCAGAAGGGCTGCCCGCTTTGTGCAGATAGTCCAAGGTCAGAATCTTAGAGGTGGGATTTAGAACTGAGTCTGCCCTGCCCTAAGTCACGAACCCTTTGGTCCATTAGGGTCAAATCACCCCCTAGCCTGAGTCTCTAGAAACAGAACCTTCTTCCTTATAGTACTGGGCACGCTCATCTGCCCCACTGTGCCCATGGTGTGCACGTGTGGGTCTTGCCTCGGCCTTTGCACGCACAGTTGCTTGCTCATTTAGACCTTTGCTCAAAAGCCACCTCCTCTCAGAGCCCCACACCCACTACTATCACCCTCTGCCCTGGTCAGCCTCACCCATGGTGTTCAGATTTTCTTGAAGCTCTTGAGAGCACCTTGGAACTGTGGGTGGGGGTGTCTCCCAGCTGAGCGATAAACGCTTCCAAAACTGAGGGGTTCAGTTCGTTTGTTCTCTTTTGCAGCTGATATCTGACGTGGTTTAGGTACACAGTGGTACACGGTGGGTGAGTGATCAATAAGCATCCATTAGTTGGATAGACGACCTTTCTACATAGTGAGCACACACTCATCAGTCAGTTGGATGGAGGTAGCAAGTCCGTAAGGAGCCTGGGGTTTAGGGTTCTTTCCGCATCAGGCTTCCCTGCCCTACCCTTTGTGAGAGCAATCCCGATAGTGTCAGCCTGGGGCCCAGGCTTCAGGGTTCAGGAGTGGATAGGGGCAGGGCAGGGAAATGGTGAAGTCCTCTCTGGAAGAGCAGTACACCAGAGGGCCCTCCCCGAGGGCAGGGCTTCTGCCCAGAGTGTGGAAAAGCCTCCCAAAGAAGGGACCCACCCACTTCTATTGAAGCCTGGCTGAGGCCAGCTCTGGGGTCTCGCCAGACACAGCCGTGCTTTGTGTCCTGGCTCCTTCTACAGCCATTGGGGTGGGGGTGCTTTGTATTGTAAATTTCCATGGAGAATTATGTCTTAATATATGGTAATCCAGTGGCCCAGAGACTGTGCTACTTAAGTCTATGGGAGCCTGGACCACTACTGGATGTGGGCTGGAGAACACAGGTGACGTGTGGTGGTCAAAGGGGCGTGTCCCTGAGACCCAGGGCTTCCGAGTATCGAGCTTTGGAGACCCATTGAGGCAGGTTTTCTGGCCTTCTGCTCCTGGCCAGCTCTCCAGGGAACCTGACTCTGGCCTTAGACCAGAACTGGCTGGGGGGCTCTGGGGGTGTGCCCAATAGTGGCTCTTGATCCTTCTGTGCTGGGGGAACACATGTGGGGCCAGCCACACTGAGGGATGTCCCTGTGTGCCCTGTCCTCATACTGTAATGGGGACAGTGGCTGCAAAGGTAGGAGTTAGGGTCATGGAGAGGTACAGTGAGCATGCTTTCATTGGGATGGCTTTTTGTTTAGGCTCTGATGGAGGAAGAGGGCAGTCCAAGAGCTCCCTGGGGAAGAATAAGCCATGTGATCAGATGGCAGGTGCCAAGGCCCTGGGGCTGGAGGTTGGCTTCTGTCTCGAGCAATGGATTTTCAACTCTCGAATGCTCTTTGGACGTTTATTGGGCTCACGTTGATCTAGGGAAGGCAAAGAACCAGAAGCGGCTGTGAGCCGGTAGGATACTCCAGTCTCCCAATGGAGCAGTTGCTGGTAGGAGGCAGAGAAGGGTGAGCCAACTCAGGAGGGAGGAGCAGGGGCTGGGTGCAAGAGCCTGTGGGATGTGGGGAGATAGCCACCATCTCAGGAGAGGAAGAGCAACTTTGGGCCTCCCCCTGACCTTGGCTGCTTCCTGCCTTCCTCAGTTTACCCTTCCCCTGCCTCCTGCCCCTTCAGCAGAAGTTGTTCCAGAAGCCAAGCTCCAGTTTCAGGGCCTTGGCCTTTGCACGTATCAGCCCCCTCCTTTCCTCTCCCCAGTCACTCCAGGGAGGTTGAGTCACCTGCAGAAGTGAGGGGGTTGGCAGGGTGTGTGTGTGTGTGTGACATCCCCCAGCATTCTGCACAGAGACTGCCTGTACCCTGATCCTGGACCAGCAGCCCATGGAGGAGACTGTGGAGGATGCCCCTGCTGTGTTTTCATGGGTACAGCTGCTGCAGCAGGCCCATAGGGCCTGCTCATTATTTTCTGATCCTGCCAGGCAGGATGGGAGGCACGGGAACTGTTGGCTAGTTTTGCCTCCATGCTGGACCAGACCCTAGTCCTGACATGCAGATGAGTTTTGAGAAGGAGGCGGTACTAGGGATCGAACCTAAGGCGGTACACGAGCTGAGCCAGTGATCTACCACGGAGCCGCCTTTTCCCTTTTCATTTTGAGATCGAGTCTCATTAGAGTTGCCCAGACTGACCTTTGAACCTACTACCGTCCTGCTTCAGTCTCCCAAGTAGCTGGTACAACAGGCCTGAGCCACCACAACCTCATTCCCAGGAAGAACTGATGGCTGGGGGCAGGGGAGGGGTACCCTGAGTACCTGGAACTTAGGCAGGCAGAGAAGATAAGGCCAATGTCTTGGCATCAAGAGCCAGGTTGCCAAGCCAGGAGAAGGTGGTGATGGATGCCAAGCTCAGCCAGGATGAGAACTGTTTACTTCTGGCAGGTCTGAGCCCTGGCCATGGCCGAGAAGGGCTGGAGTTAAGAACAGCTTTCCAGAGAGTGGGAAGATCCGGTGAGCCTGTTCTTGCATGGGGAACCCCACAAGGCTGGGAAGGGGGCCCCCGCTCTTGGCTACATATTGAGGGACAGATACTGGGGAAATTGGAATGAGACACACAGCTGCCTGGAACTTTCTGAGCCTAAGGCATATTAGATTGATTTCTTGCCTAGCTCGCCAGCCTCCTTTTCACTGCCTCACCCTGAGAAGGATGGATGGAGCCCTGTCCCCATCCAACCCAGAGTCCCCTGTAAGGGCTCCAGCTTGTTTGAAAACACAGCCCCCGGGGGGGCTACATCTCCCATAGGAAGGTGGGGCTAGCCTGGGAATCTGCATTTTTTTGAAGTTCCCAGGACGGGAGGAGGGCTGCTGTAGGAAGTGGATCTTGCAGTATGGTGTGTCTGGGTGGAGGTGCTGGGTTTTCCCCAGGACCTCTGCACTCACATTAGCTATGGCAGGGAAAGAGGCGAGAGCAGCCAGTGCCCCGAGCCAGCAGGAGCCTGGTGTCATCTCACCTAGCTCTCTGAACGCGGCAAGTGTGTGCTGATGCATTTAGCACCCGCATATGCTTAGAAAACATTGCCCCTCTTCCCGGGGTGGCAGCACCCCTGATTAATGTGTCTCCACAAGAAGGAGCATGCCAGCATTCCACGTGACCTTGGCTCCCAGTGCCTCTGCCGCCAGGGTGGCACTTGGCTGCCAAGGTTGGCTGGGGTTCCAGGGGGTCAGGGAGGTACCCTGGCTTGTGAATATCAAGTTCAGGACCAGAACTTGGTTCTTTTGGGGGCTGGGTCACCAGGACAGAGCAAGGTTTGCTGGTATGGGCATTTCCTTGCACGGTTAGGGTGTAGAGAAGCCCCTGTTCTGCACAGGTCACCCCTGAGCAGAGGTCTGGGTCAGTGTGCCCCAAGTTCAGGCCTCTAAACTTACAGTTGCAGCTGCCTCTATTCACGGTTCAGGGCATCTGGGGTGGGCATGGCCTGTCCCAGGCAGTACTCCTCGTCTCTTAATGCCTTCTCACCCTGGAGCCTGTCTGCACAGCCCACAGTTGGTCGGCTGCCTTGTCATTTAGCTGTTCCGAGCCAGCGATCGGGAGGCCCTGCAAACTGTGGCATTTGCTGAGCGTAAAAATTCAATTAATTCCAGAAGGCAGATTAAATATAAGTGAGTTTTAATAATTTGCTGTAAAGTCGGAGATTACCGTGGGCACAAGGAGAGAGGCACACGTGTGTGTGAGCAGGCTGGCACAGCCCCAGGGACCCAGCTGGGGATATGCTGGGGGTAGCTTCCTAGAGCCCCGCTTTCCTCTGCAGAACACTACCCTAGCCTCCAGGGGACTCCTTCCTCTGAGATGCTTATCCCGGCCCTCCAGCTGAGATTCTGGGAGACAGCAGGCTGGGCTACCCCAGTATTCAGGGTCCTTTAGTTCTTGGCAGGAACTCCTAGACTCCCCACTGAGAGCTGTGTATATCCTAATGTGAGCAGCCCGGTGCCCTCAACAGCTTCCATCCCCAGACTCACCTCTCTCTGCCGGTGACTCATGTTCTGATTAGAGTTGAGTGTGGCTTTGTTTTTATTGTTTATTTGGAGACAGGGTCTCTTGTAGAGCAGGCTGGCCTGGAACTGACTGTGTTGCTGAAGATGTCCTTTAACTCCTGGTCTTCCTGCCTCCCCCCCCCCCCCCCCCCCCGCCCCAACTACGGGGATTACAGGCTTGTGCCACCACACCCTGTTTTTACTGTGCTGGGTTTGATGCTAGGGCTTCATGCATGTTAGGTCACCTGAGCTACACCCCCAGCCTGTGTCCTAGTTTTTTTGTTTGTTTGTTTGTTTGTTTGTTTGTTTGTTTGTTTTTAGAAAGTAAAACAAGAGAATGAACGGGCTACCGACCCCAGACCCTGAGCCTCTGGGCACACATACACTCACACCCACCACCTAAGTACTAATGTGAACTCACACACACAAGCCACAAATGCAGGAGTAGTCACACACTCAACACTCAACCCCCACTCCACCCAGCCTGCAAGCCCACCTACTCCACCGCTCCCACCCCACACCCAAGCCCAGAGCCTCCTGAACTTGCCTTCTATGCTTACCTTTTGTCTCCTCCCCCCCCATCCAAACTCAAAAAACAAAAGCAGAGGCCCAGCCCCCCTCCGGGTGGTGTCACAAAAGTGAAGCCTGACCCAGAAAAGGCGGTTGGTAGAGGGGCGTCTGGAGCTTCCCTGGCCTCCCTGGTGGTGGCTGAGGTGGGGGTGGGGGTGGGGGCGTTGGAGGGAGCTGCAGCTTTTATGTAGGGACAGTGATAACCCGCTAAGTACAGACCACCATTTCAAAGCGCCTTCATCGCCACCACGTCCCACTGTGATGTCTGTAGATTCCTTTGTCACCTTCAATTGGCCCTAATTATGGAGCTGGAGGCTGCCTGATCAGTTTCCCTCTTGTCATGAAATCCTGAGGGCACGCATGGGGACAGGGATACAGGCTTGCCAGCTGCACGGCCCACAGACTGGCCTTGGGTCTTTGTGTGCATGCCTCTGTGTGCACCCTGCACATTTGGAGGCCTGCCTTCCTCTGTCCTGTGTGTTTTGGCTGGCTGGGTCTCTCTCCTGGATTGGTAGGGGACAGGATGGAGTCTCCCCTTCCCCTCCCCCCCCATAGGCCTCCCAGCTGAGAACTGGCTAGCGGGGCTGTGCATATGGTAAGCAGGCTGGGCTGCTGGCTAGGCCGCCCGAACACCTGCAAAGATGAAAGACGCAGCCAAGCGCTGCACACCCTGCCTTCCCTCCACGCCGCCTGTAATGCCCTAATTATGCTGTGTTTGTTTCAGTAATTTACACTCTCTGGGTACTGGTCCATCAATAATGGATGTATTACCTGTCTAGGGAAGGTTTGGGAGCTCTGGGAAGCAGAGGGTGGGGAGGCAGTGGCCTCCCCAGCAGCCTTTTCTCTCCCAAGCTCCTTCGCACAAGGTGATGTGTTTTGGAGACGCCAGCAAGGCTGGTACTTGGTACGACTTTCCCATCCTCCCTCTGTTTTATGCCTTTTTAATATTTAAAGCTGTCGTTGGGTTGAGCCATAAAATTCTTTCAAATCAAATTTTATTCTCCAATCTCGAATTCTGGCTTCCCTCTGGCGGGAAGAGTTAGTCGGGGGCAGCGATAGGACAAGGGGGGGAAGGGTGGAGTGTTCTGTTGGGTTCAAGTGCCTGGTGTCCTGAGATTTCCCCGAATGATCCAGCTCCCCAGCCCTCTCAGTGATCAGTGGTGCAGGGCTCCTTGAATCTGGCAATCCTTAAGAGACCCACCCCCAAATAACCCAGGGAAGGGTGGTCACCTAGTATCATGAACCCACATCCAGCCATGCACTATCCTCAGCTTTTCAGGGAAGAAAAGTTTTGAAGATAGTTGGGGACACAACTTAGTTGAAGTAATGGTTGCCTAGCATGCATGGAATTCTAGGTTCGATTCCCAGTACCACATAAACCGGGCATGGTGGCAGAGACCTGTAATTCAGCACTCAGAAACTGGAGGAAAGATAAGGCATTCAGGGTCATCCTGGACTACAATAGCTAGCAAGAGGCAAGCCTGGGCTATATGAGACACAAGGAAGGAAGAAAAGTGGGAGGTAGGGAAGGAAGGGAGGAAAAGCTACAAGGACCCTTTTTACTGTCTGTATTTATTGTGTGTGTGTGTCTGTGCGTGTATCTGTGTGTTTGCACACCCTCAGGCTGCATGCATGTCAGTGAAGGTCAGAGGACAATTTGTAGGAAGAAGTCAGCTCTCTTTCTACCATGTAGGTCCCAGAGACTGAATCACATCATCAGCCCTGGCAGCAAGCACCTTCACCCCACGAGCCATCTTTTATTTACTTATATTTAGATCTATTTATTATTATTTAATATTTACGAGTGCTTTCCCTGGATGGATGCCTGTGCACCGTGTGCATGCCTGGTGCCCATGGAGGTCAGAAGAGGGCTTCCGATCCCATGGGACTGGAGTTACAGATGGTTGTGAACTGCCACGTGGGTGCTGGGAATCAAACCCAGGGTCCCCTGGAGGAGCAACAAGTGCTCTCCACCACCTGAGTCGTCTCTCCAGCTCTGTGCCATCTTTTAAAAGTGAGGCCCGAAAGGGCCGTCTGAGCTTTGATGCTTGCGGCTCCTAACTGTTGTTGTCTGAGGGAGGGCCTAAGGGGTCCCAAGAAGAATGTAGCCTTGACCTCTAGACTCAGGATCGCATCCTGGGTGCCAGAGGACTGTCTACCTGTTAGTCTCCAGAGCCTTTGAAGACTAGGCCTGTCCAGGTGGCTCTGGTGATGCTCCCGAGGGCTTCTACCCTTTCTTCTGTCTCAGTGGTGACTATGTGGTAGGCCAGGTAACAGGCGGCTTGGGGTTGGAGCCTGAAGCCTGCAGCTTGTAGGTCCACAGGGCACAGGGGCTTCCACCATCACATATGGCCCCTCCAGACTTCCCTTGCATCCAGTTGCTGGTTCTGGGGTCTCTTCCTGCTCTGTTCCAGCTCAGGTCTAGAACCCTTCCATGCTATTGCCACCTATGGCCTGGTTCCTTCCTGAGCCTCCTTTCTTAGGCTGACATCAGTGTCGGTTCCTATCCTGGGGGGCTGTGGAGACAGGCTTCAGCTGCAACCCAGGTGTTCCTCGTGTTTGCATAGGGGTGCCCCGCTGACTATAGTGAGGAATGTGGGCTGGGTGCCAACCTACCTGGGTTCACTTCCTGCCCCTGCCGCTCATTAGCTGTGTGGCAAGGGACTCAACCTCTCTGTGACTCAGTCACCCCCTTGTAAAATGGGGGGCAAGAGGATAAACTGCGCCCCGGTGGGAGGTGGGAGTTGGCAAGGATTAAACACAGATGGTGTTGCTATTGATAGTAAATTTCCATCTGGGTGTGGTGCCTGCTGCAGTCTCAGCACTGCGGAGATGGAGGCTGGATGGTCAGGAGAGCCAGGCCAGCCTGGGCTACATGGAGAGATGCCTCCAGCCCACAGCTTTTTTTTTTTTTTTTTTTTTTTTTAAAGTCGATTTCCCATCAGTCACCCGTGCAACCTCAACGGTGCCTCCATTCATAGATCTGGCCCCTGGGCCTGCTGGAATGAACTTAAGGATTCAGTTCTGATGTCTGGAGTGAAAAGCTTGGCATCCGGCTCTCTTCCTGGAGGCCAGACACCCACAGACAGGTTCCTCTGAGTGCTTCTAAGGAAGGAAGCCTCTGGTCCTGATTCTACACGACCCCTTTCTTCCAGTTGCTCAGATGGCCCCAGTGTGCCCAAGTCACAGTATTGATGATTCTGCTTCACATGAGGCCACATTCTCAGGTCCCAGGGGTGGGGACTTAACCTACTGGATTGTCTATCCTCCCACAGCCCCCGGATATTAGCTCCTACAGGGGCTCTAGGATCAGTTCCTGCTCTCCTGGGAGCAGGGCCAGTCCAGCTGTCTGGCAGCCAAGCCTCCTGGCCAAAAGTGCAGCCGGACTTGGTGGGCTCCCTGGCCCTCGCCCCTCCCACCGTCTCTGCCTGAGCTTTGCTTGCAGAAAGCTTGACCTGGGCTCACACCTGGGCTCCAGGGCTCCCTTCTCCTGTCACCTCTTGTCCGTTTCCCTGCTTCACACCCACAGACCCTCCCCACTGACAGGCATGTGCCCCGGGCGGGCGACTCAACTTGAGGCAGCTTCCTTTTGATTTTAAATTATTCCAGAAAACAGAAAGAGTGGCATAAGTGGCCCCAGCTGCCAGGAGGCTGGATGAGCACTTCTCTATCGCCCTACCCCGTGCGGAGGCAGAGCTGGTTAAAGCCTGGCCTTCAGCTGACGTACATGACTCGTGTGTGTGTCTGTGTCCTGCAGGCCGGAGAAGGCAAGCAGGACAGCCCTCTGCTCGGGGTGGGGAGTTCAGTTCATGGGATCCATCAAAGCGGAGATGTTCTGGTCTGTGGATCTACTCCCCACCTTGCGCAGTGTTTGTAGGTCCCAGGCTACACCACATGAAAATAAAGAGGAATAAAAAAATTGAAAAAGCGGATGGGAGAAATAAGGGGGTAAACGGTGATGTGGAGCCCCAATTGCTGGCAGATGGCGCTAATATAAGGGAAATGAAAATATGCGCCGTAAACTCACTATTCGCCAGTGTTAATTTCTTATCCCAAGGTAGAGCCTTCTCCTGGCCCTCACCGCACCATCTGCACGTTCATAAAATACATCACAGCAGAACCGATGGGGCGCCGGACTGCACACGTGAGGCTCTGGGCGGTCAGACTCCTCAGGCAGGGGCTGCGGGAGGGGGAGCACCGTGCACCTGCTGGGGCTTGGGATGGGTTTGTGGTGTCCCACTTTCAAGTCTGCTTCAACCATGTATGCAGCCAGGACTAAGCATGGCTTCTCTTCCTGGCATGGTTTCCAGAGCAGAGGCCTGAGTAAGGGCTTGCTAGGGACAACCTGGCTTGTGGTTCCACTGGGGGTCAGTACAGAGAACCGGGGTGTGGAGTCTGCGTTTGTGACCTAGTGTTGCTCCCTCCCAGGTCTTTCCAGCTCCTCCTAGGCCTTCCTGCTCTGGACCTCAAGTCTGGCTGGCTTCAGCCTATGACAAGCCGCTGGAAGTCCTTTGGTGGCAGGAGACTCCTCAGCAGTGTCGGGTCCCAGGGCTAAGCACAGTCCCCACCTGGCTCCTTGCATTTGGAAGCTTAGTTCCCACCGAGACAGAGGTGGGCTTCTAGGAGCAGTGTCCCCTCTAGGCTATAGGCTGGGAGGGTGGCCTTAGAGCCACCTGAAACCCCAGACATGTCCCACTATGGCCTGTCCACCTCCCCTACCGCTGTGTACCTTAGAACTGGTAACCCTTCCTGGTCCTTGAGGCCGCTAATTGTCAGTGTGTGAACACTTTTATGACCAGCCAGAGCCCCACATCTGGTCAGTTGGCTGCATCAGTTACTGAGCCTGGGCAACCAGGCCAGCTCCCTAGGGGAGGTGATTAAGGCAGTCCTTTACCATGGATGAACCAGCAGAAACCAGGACCTTCATTATTTCCCAGGATTGATGGCTCCATCTGTGGCCTTTGCTGCATCGAGAAGGATCACCGAGAACATTCTCTTTCTGGGCTTTTTGAGCTGCAAACATCCCCTATGGGCAGGAGCGGCATGAGAGCTGCCCTCCATTGTGAGCAGGGCATGCCTTCCTAGTGGGTCCCTCACCTCGTGGACCCCCTCATACTGTACAGGGTGAGCGTTTCACAGCTGGGGAAGGAGCCAGTTTGCAGATGGCTGGGTGCAGGTGGGTGGGCCCAGGTAACTCCTTCCTATCACCTCAGCCATCCCGTGCCCCATGGTTCAGACTGTTGTTGACAGCATCGTGCATGCTTCCCAGCTTCTCTCTCAGGTCCCAGTGTGCACTTGGGAGATTCATAACACCATCCAGGTCCCTGAGCGGGCAGTTTCAGTGGTCTTCAGGAGGAACAGGGCTATTGAGCTGCAAACCAGCTTATCTAAGGGAGACAGGATGAGGGTGGAGGGCCTAAGGCCTTTGGGTACTAGCGTGAGTGGAACCTGTTTGGGGCTGGGATGCCGAGTGGGCAGGGCTTTGTTTCCGGCAGGGCAGGATTCTTGGCATCCACTGGTTTCCCAAGGGAATGCTATTTATGAATGTGACGTGTATTCGTGCACATGTGCACATGTGATGTGTGTGTCTAGAATCTGTCCCCCAAGGAGCCTGTGTCCCAAAGGATATCTGTCTTCTCCCCTGCTCCAGGAAAGCCAATGCGAGCATGGGTACTGCTTTCCTGGCGTGTTGTCCCTGGTGTGGGCAGAGACTCAGTTCGGGATCACAGACCTGGAGTACTAGCTGGGTTACGGGGGTATTCCTGTGGTGTCGAAACTTTTGAAAGTGCTGGAAATTCATCTGGATGAAACAGGAGCCAGTCTTTCTTCTCCGTGACTTACTTTCTGTCCACCCAGGGCTACAAGGTCAGAAGGCTCCAGCTCTGCAGTGCCCCCTCCACACCCCCTGGCCACATAACTGTTGCGCTTTCACACTGAACAGCTGAGGCGTGGCAGCTCTGGTGTACTTTACCGTCTCAGCTCTCCTGGCAGAGTGGGAAGAGCCTCACGTGACCAGTACCTGTGAAGGCCCTTGATCCAGCATGGGTGTCCCATGGACCCAGTCACAGCCCCTCTGCTTAGTCAAGGCGGATCCCAGAATGGGATCACAGCAGGGGAGGCAACCCCGTGGGGCTTTTAGCTTGGCTTTTGTGCTCAGCATTACACCTGGAACTTGCCATCTCGGTGCCTCCCCTGGGCAGTGAGTCTATGAGGAGTCCAGATCTGGCTCCTCGGATAAGCTGTGGGCCGTCTCTGTGTCTCAGAGATGACAACTGCGGCTCTCCATACGCAGATCAGTTAGATGTCTGTGTAGGATGCATGGGGCTTTCCGATCAGAGGAAGCCAGCTCAGGGCGGGTTCCCCAACATCCCCAGTGGTTGCCCCACTCTTTCTTGGTACTTTCTCCCCCTGCTCAGCCAGCCCAGGGAGACCGGATGACTTTTAGGTGTCCTGCGATCCCGTGTCTTTTAGAATTGCAAAGGAGTCAGGATCTTCATCTTTCTCTTTCTCTAATCCCTTGAAAGATTTGGAAACTGAGCTCAGAGACCACAGGCAGCTTGCTTGTGGCAGCAGGGTGACCAGCCAAGGAGTTGAGACAACCTGGATGTCTTGATCCAGTGGGTGTGTCACTGTGGTGACTGTCACCTACCTGAACAAACCCGTTCTCACTGGGTGCCCTGGCAGGTGGTGCCTGTCTGGCAACCGGCTGGAGGGACAGGCTCAGAGACACCTTGCCCTGCTCTCAGTAGGCCGGTAACCTAGATCTAGGACCTCGGCTTAGCTGTGGAGGTCCGCCCACCTGCGTGAGCGTGAGCTCCTTCAGCCTCAGTTTCCTGACCTATAAAAGGACCACAGTGGCTTCGCTTCACAGACGCAGATGGAATGTGACTTGTGACTAAAGGAACTTACCAGAACTGCCAAGGCGGGGTCTTTGCACCATCCAGCCTCAGAGACAGAGACAATGAACCAACACCTTTCCCCCCTCCTTACCCTCTCCCACCCCCACCCCCGCCCCGGAACCATCCAACTAAGCAGGGGTGGTGGCTGCCCAAGGTCTTGGCAGCTGGCTCTCAGTTGCTTCAACCAGGATCGAACAGACCTGTGACACCAGACTCTCCACAGCGCCCCTTAGGCCAGATGCCTTGATTTCTCTTCCCAAGGGACCTGATGTCATTTTGGGGGCAGCCAGGAAGGGGCAGAGTCAGGGAGGAGTCATTTCCACCTCTGCCCCTTCCTTGCCACCGCCCCCCCCGCCCCGCCCTGAAGCCTCCCACAGCCTCTCCTCCCTGCCTACTCCCCCTCCCCCCCAGGCCCTGCCCTAGGCCAGCACAGCCTGTGTGAATGTCTAATCTCCAATTTTATTCTGCTGGGCTGCAGCCCATTTGCATAATCCACACAGGCACCCTGGTTTTAATTGCCCACAACTCTGCAGAAAGATCATGTGGTTAAGTGGTAAATCATAATTAGATAAATAATTGGTTTGGCCACAGCAAGCTGCTTCTGTTTCACCTGCCATCTGCTGGACCCGGTTTCTCTTCTGGCCAGAACAATGCGGTTCTGATGACAGAGCACACTGCTGCTCCCTTGTGGGGGCGGAGGGGGCTGAGTGGAGGGGCTCGGAAGCCGAGCCTGGAAAACTGCCCGGTTGCCGGGGGTCTCTCTCCCCAAGCCAGGCGCGCCTCACACTTGCCGTTCATCACCCTGCATGGTTAATGGGTATGAGAGGCAGCTCTGGCTTAGTTGCAGAAGGGGAAGCTGCTTGGGTCTGATGGGAAGAGGGGGGGCCCAGCCTGGCCTGTTTGGACGTGGGATCACTTGTGCAGGGTCTGCCTGGGTCCCCCCGTTCCTTGGGGCTTCAAGGGGGCTGGTTGGTGGGCAGAGCTGGAGCAGGCAGACCTCCCTGCCCACCATGGTCAGCACGCCCATCTGCTGTTTGCTGGAAGCTCCTTTCTTTCCACACTGTCGGCCCATCTGTGAGCCAAGTCTCCGGGGGAACTGGGATGCTGGGCTGGTTGGGCCTTCCTGGGGGCTGCCTGCCATTCAGACTGGTCTTCTACCGGTCTTCAGCCCCCTGGATACCAGGACTGCTTCCAGTTGCTCTTCATTTGCCCATCCTCAGAGACGCTCGTGTATGCATGGACCAGCGCCTTCCCTGTATCATCCAGCTCTTCCACTGCTCCGGACCTGAGTGGGGCATGCCCAGGCTGAGCCGTCTGGTCAAGGTCCTCGGGCTCTCCAGCCCATCCCTCACTCCCATCTCTGCGCTTAAGGGCTTGTTATGATCAAAAGACAGATCAGATCAGAACCGCTCTGCATGCCCGGTGCCTCATGGCAGATGTGGTTGTGAAGTGCTTGTTACCAACCCACAGACTATGCCCAGTGGGTGGTGGGGCAGACCCAGAAATGGTTTCTGGGAGAGCAAGTAGGTAGGGCGTAGGAGAAGGGCTGTTCTCTGTGCCTTCCTAGTCCCATGCTCCTCAGGGCTCAAAACTGATGGACACCAAGATTTCATGGCACTCCTGCAGCCCCTTCCCAGTCTACTTGCTCCCTGTAAGGCCTGCATGCTCATTTCTGGGCATTAGTTCTAGGGCTTTCCTGCGTTTGCATGCACAGGGACTTCTCCAGTCTCCAGCTCTGCCTTCCCAGCTCCACAGAGGACAATCTAGATGTTCAAGGCCACACATTGAGACTCAAAGTAATATGGGAATGAGGGCCACCTCTGTACCCATCCATCTGCCCACCCATCCATCTGCCTAGCTACCCATCCATCAACCCATCTTTCCATCCATCCATCCATCCATCATTCATTCATCCATCCAACAGCTAATCATCCATCAACCTATCCATCTACCCATTTATCCAACCATCCACCCATCTATCCACCCAGCCAGCCACCCACCCGCCTATTCTTTTCTCATTCCTTCTATCCATCTTCCTTTCTTCTGCCACCCACTCTTCCGTCCTTCCTTCCATGATCCCTCTGTGTCTGTTCTCCCATCTGTCTCCTTACCCATCCTGAAAATGGGACCCAACGAACCTTCGCCTCAGACCCTTGTGTTGCCTTGTGAGGTGAGGTCCTAGAGCAGTTCGCTGCAGGTGGGGAAGGAACCGCGGCTTTTGTAATGTTCTAGACTTGGCTTTTCAAACCTCCCTAGGGGTGATCTGGGGTGGGGGGCAGACTCTCCAAGGCTGTGCTCTGGGCTCTTCGGACCCTCTGCCTGTCTCTTACAAGCTCATGTGCACCACTGGGCCCAGCTGCATCTAGGGCTATTTGGTGGCGGTTGGGCTCCACTGCATCTAGGAATGGTGGGACTGTCCGTGTTCTCCCAGGTTTGTGGACTTTGCAGTGAAACCACAGACATGAAAGCCGCTGGTGCAGTCTGAGCTGTCACGGCTGGTAACTGGCCACTGGATCGGCTTCTCCATTTTTCTCCAGGCAAACACCCTATTGGGGGGGCCTCCAGCTTCCTGTTCCCATGTGATACCATGTGATGTCTTAGACAGGGCAGCTTGGTGGCCTGGCTTGTCTTCAGACCTCCCCGGCTCTTTCTGTGTCCGAATAGGCTTTGAAGGTAAACCTCCCTCTTGCCTGGCTCCCATGATGCCTGCCACCCAAGATGCATGTTAAAAGCCAGTTTTAACCTTTCAAGAATAGCCCCTCTTGATCCATGGAGGCTTAAGACAGAACTAGCTCTTCACACAGCCATATGGGAACAGCTGAGCCCCATTGCCACTGCAAGAGTCCCAGCTAAGGCCAGGAGGGTATCCCTCCTAAGTGGGCATGGAGGGGCACTCTGGACTACGGCTACTCTCTGTGAGTGGGTGATGTGGGGACATGTATGTTCATCCAGTGGACTCTGAGGCACTAACCACTGTGTTCAGTGTACCATCCTCAAATGAACACGGGGACCTGTGACCTGTGGTCTCTGGGTAGCAGGGTGGTGATAGGTGGAAGAACCATCAAGGCTACACCACCCCTCCCCTGTAGCCATACTGCCTCCGGGCCCACCCCTCCCACACCCCTTAATTATTTTCCTTGGCTGTTGTGAATTAAATCTCCCAGTAACCGCAGGAGACATCTTTGGGTACGGCCCGCTCACATCTCCGGCACCCACAGAAGTTGTTAAATGAATAACGTTGACTTACTCCAGGGACCCAATTCTCTCTGAATGTAATTCCCCTCTGTTACCCGGAGCTTCTTGGAGAAACCGTAAAAAGAATAAACAGAAGTTCCTAACGCTTCCTCAGATCCTGTTGGGAAGGAGGGGAATTACTTGAAATTAATTTTAAAAAGAGGATCACACCACAGCTTGATGGCAGAAGGAGCTGGTATCTTAGAGTGGTTCTGATGCGGGAGGAGGGGGCTGCTGGGGGGGGCAGGGTCCAGCGAAGGGCGGGGTGGTTTGAGGATTTCCCACATCAGAGGTGCATCTGATGGAGGCAGGTTGGACAGTGACTTAGCCTTAATGTGGTGATTTGGCCAATGGGTGCTAGTTGGTGGAGCCAGGGGATGCCGGGTACCCAGTGGCCATCGAGGTGACCTGTAGACCACTTGTGTGTGTCCTGCTCTGCTGTGGCCGTGAGCTACCTTGTCTGGCATTGCAGGCACCAGCTACCCTCTCCTCCTGCTCCTCCCTCTTTCTGCTCCTCCCCCCTCTTATTCCCCCTCTCCTCCCCCCCTTTTCCTCTTCCCTTTCCCCTTCCTTCTCCCATCTCTCCATCTGCTCCCATCTGACTGCAGACTTGTCACCTGGGGGACAGGTGAGGCTGTCACCCCAACTGTGAGCTGGCAAAGTTCTTTATGTGCCTTCTTTCTCTGACAGTATTGTGACAGCTGTCCCCATTACATAGGCTTACTAAAGTCTTCCATGGTCAAGCCTGGGAGCTGTGACCCTCTGGTCTGTGGCTTCTGAGGGGTTTCAGGTCTTCCTGTAGCTCTGCGCATCTGGCCAGGGAGCCAGCTCCTTCTCTAGACCACCCAACGCTATACAGCAGCCTGGAAGAGAGCCTGGGTTTAAGGTGTTACTTTGGTTTATTAACCAGAGTGCTTGGGAGGAGGCAGAGCAGCAGGGGGGACTTTCCCAAGGTCAGGAGCAGTTTGTTGGATGAGCCAGGAATAGAACTCCTGAGCTGGGCTGTGCTAACCCTGAGCTCAAATTGCCAGCCAGGCAGGTCAGTGTCAGCATCAGAGTAGAGGTTGAGAGTGGAAGGGGGGCTCAGCTCCTGAGATGGGGAGCCAGCAGAACCTAAGGGAAAGCTGGGCCATGCTCTCTGCGGGGCCTGTCACTTCCAGAAGGGAGGGTTAGTCTGTGGTTGGTGCTGAGAGCACAGCCTAGTTCTTAGCTGATGCTAGGGTATGCTGTGTGGGCTGTGTGTGGCTTTTAAGATCAGCTGGGGCTGGTAAGAAACGGCAAAGTCACATTCATTTTCTGAGGCTCTTAGGAGGGACCTGATGCCACATAGATGTGCCATCCTGATGTTGGGAGGCAAGTGTGGTCATTTCTGAACCAGGCTCTCTGAGTACTCCAGGGCTACCTGTACCTCTTCTCCACCACTTTGTTTTGGGGGTACACTTGGGCAGGGGAAGAGGCTTCTGCCTCTCCAGGTGCTCATATCAAGGTGAAGGTTGTGGCCCTGCCTGGGTCTCCGGGCCTGGTGAAAATAGGAAGTGAAGGAGTAGGGGTGTCACATCCCTGGAAGAGGTGCACTTTCTGGTCTGGGGCTATAGATGGGGGGAACTGCTCAAAGTGGAGGGTTCGAAGGCCCAAACTGGGCTCCAGACCCAACAGAGCTGGAGAGAGGAGGAGGCTGGGGGCTTGGGGAGGGGCTGAACTTCTCCAAGGCCCATCGTGGGGTCTGAGAGGTTAGAAATACAGCGTCTAGATTCCAGATATGTGGTCTTGAGGATAGAAACAGTAGATGATACAGCCTTCAGGGAGCCAGAGTAGGGCCCAGGAGAAACGCCACTTGCTGAACTAGGAGGAGCTACTTGCTGTTGGAGGCAAAGGGACAGATGGCAGGAGAGGGCAGTCCCTGCTGCCTGCCAGGTCCCTGGGGAGTCAGAGGATGCCGATGCCGGTGAAGTGTTTCCTCTGGGGCAGCTTTCAGTGAGGCTGGACACCTACACCCCGTGTCTGCTCTGTGCCACAGGTAGGGAAGAGGTGCTTGCTTTCAGGCATGACCCAGGCACAACACTAGGTGGGGGTAAGGGAAGGCCCATGTGGGGGAAAGCAGAGCCTGAGGATGGGGAGAAACTGAGGCAGGATCTGTGGCTAGGCCTTGCTGCTGAGGCCCGCTGCCACTCACAGGAGTGCTGGGAAGTGGGCCAGGAGCTTGATGCCCAGAACGTCCCACGATGAAATGGCTTGTGTCTAACCTTCCCTTGTTAGTGGCTCAACCTCTGACACCAACTTCTAATGACATAAACATGAGAGTAGATGCCAAAGGATCCTTGCAGTTGCCTAGAGCTTGCAAAGACAAGACCTGGCCTTGACCATGAGGACCCCAGAACCTCCTTTCCAAGCACTCACTCTGCGAAGGGCTCACTCCCAGGGAGAAGAGAGCCTATTTGCCTATGTATTATTTGTTTCCCTCCCGGAGTTTTCAAGTCATAAAGGCCTCTGGGATCTAACAGTGTCTGTGACAATTTGGGACTCTGATGACAGGCAATGGGAAGATCAAGATGGGAATCAGGGGATGGGAAACAACAGTGGGGGAGGGGAGTTCAGCCAGCTGGGAGCCCATGTCTGTAATCCCAGTATTCCGGAAGCTGAGGCAGGAGGGTTGAGAGCTGGAGGCTACAGGAGAAGACCCCATTTCAAAAGAACTAAAGGAAAAAACAAGAGAGTAATTCTAGAAGAATGTTCCCTGGGTGAAACACCAGCCCCGTGGTCTGCTGCTGTGACACAGGCTGTGTGTGTCTCACGTGCCAGAGAGGCAGAAAGGGTCGTAGCAGTCAGCTGAGCATGGGTCTATTATGGGCCTTCAGCCAGAGTCAGTGTGAGAAGGAGCAGGGATGCTCCCCGTCTGGGAGGTTTGTGGTTTGAGGGGGGTCTTCTCGAGCAGTTTCAGCTGTCAATTGGCTTTGAACTCTGCAGAGAGAACCACAGAGCCTGGACACCAAGTACATTTGTAAGGGATCTTTAGGGTCTATGCGGGTACGTGCGGAGACCCTGGGGGATACCCCAGACCACTGTCTCCTGGAATGTGTGGCTGCCTCTGTAGGATGTCCCTTCCCATTCCTCTCACCTGTAGGACGCAGGATCACTCCTGAAATGTGCTGGAGGGGGCCCTTCTATTTCTGGTTCCGTGACTGTGCAAGTTCAGAAGGTGGAAATAAACCCATGGGGTAGACCATGAGTCCCTCCTAGCCACTATTCCTCAGGAGAGGGGTCTAGGATTGGGGCCTCCTACCTACCTGGCTCTCCCTGCTCTTACCTGGGCGGCTCCACCCCATCCCCCAGTTCTGCTTGGCAGCAGGTAGCAAGAGTGGCTGGAGGTCCTGCATGGAGTGTCACCACCCCCAGCTGCTTAGAGTCACAGGCCTCGAGGCTGGGGAAGACAGAGGCCTGTAGCTTTGGGGACCTCAGCAGGAGGGATGGAACATGGCTTTCTATCCTGAGGGTTCATAGCCACATGCTAATGCCACTTCAGCGTGTGTGTGTGTGTGTGTGTGTGTGTGTGTGTGTGTGTGTGTCCACAGAGCACCCGCCACCCTGGGAAAGTTCCCTGGAGCAAGGCTTGATAGCCTGTGACTGTTTCCTGTGACCATATGTCACCCACAGGCAAGGGTGCTAAAGGAAGGGGAGTTTCCAGGGTCTACTGGGGTCCCCTGGAAAACCCGGTCCACGACTTCCATTTTAAAATGTACAGTGACCCCACCTTTAATTCCAAAAATTTAGGCGGGGAAGGGAAGAAGATCAAGCATTCCAAGTGGTTTTCAACTATATAGAAAATCGAAAAGGCAGATGTTGCGGGAGGACACCCTTTTAAAATGTACAGTGGTGGCTGCGTCAGGGAGGTGGCTCAGTGGGCTAGGATGGCTGCCTCTAAGTCTAACGACCCGAGTTCGATCCCTGGAACCCGCATAGTGGAAAGAGAACTTCTGAAAGTTGTCCTCTGACATCCATCCTAACACTGTGCTGCACATGTGCACACATATACACACTAAATAATTCACTGAAAAAAGTACAGTGTCCACACCTGTAATTCCAACTGAGGCAGGCAGGTCTTGAGTTCCAAGCTAGCCTGGGCTGCAGAGTAAAGCTATTGTCTCAAAAAAGAAAACAGAAACACAAAGCCAACCCAGAGTTATACAGTCCAGTGGCATTTAGCACGTACGCAGTGTTGTGCAACCACACGTGCCTGTCCTTGAACCGGAGCAGTTCCATCACCCAGGAAACGGCCCCCACAAGAACCGCCACCCCTCCCCCCAGTAGCTGCTACTGCATCTGCTATCTGCTTGTATGGATCTGCTCATTCTGGATATTGCATATTTGGGACTCGTGTGACACCCTTTGGGTCTGGCGTCTGTCCCTCAGGACCATGTTTTTCAGGCATGTCATGTGGTCTGTGTTCAAACTTGCTTGCTTCTTTTCTTCTTTCCTTTCTTTATTTGGTGTTCGAGACAGGGTTTCTCTGTGTAGTACTGGCTGTCCTGGAACTCGCTCTGTAGACCAGGCTGGCCTCCATCTCACAGAGATCTACCTGTCTCTGCCTCCTGAGTGCTGGGATTAAAGGCCTGTGGTACCACCACACCTGGCTCTTTTTCCTTAAGACAGGATCCGTGTGCTTCGTCCTGCTCCAGCCTCCTGAATGCTGGGATTATAGGCATGAACCACCATACCTGGCCTTCATTTCTTTTTAGGACCAACTGCTATTCCACTGAATGGATATACCATCCTTTTCAAATTTATTCCCCAGCTTTCCTAGGTTATCAGCACCCTTTGACAGCTGTGTGTGGTACTGGTGTGAATGAACATCTGTGCAGGACACACACGTGTATGATCGTGTCTGTTCTTTGTCCCTGTGCTCAGCTACCATAGAACACTTATCAGGACCCCATTATCTTTACATGGCTTAATATTCCACCATAATTTGGCTACGTGGCTATTGCTTCACATGTGGGCTGGGCTGACGACCTATAGATGTGTCTGGGGGTGACCAGCCAAGCCCAGAGACCTAAAGCGTAAGGGGCTGTGCTCTCTTTTCTGAGTTTCTGGTCTGACACATGTACCATTAGGACAGGATAAAGGGGAGACCCTTGATGTGGTCAGTCATCAAACTCCATTATTTATTTAATTTGTTATTCCCTGTCATTTCCTCGTCATGCCCAATGGAAGGAATTTGGTGACTCAGACAGTAATCCTGGTCCCTGAGCATGGCTCTTTCTAGGTTCCCGTCCCCGGGCAGGTGGGGGTGGGTGGTTCTGTTTATAATCCTGCACATACTAGTGTCCCCTCCTATAAGCAGGGACTGGGACTCAGGGAGCTGCATTCGAAGGCTTACTGGTGAGAGTGGGAAACTGTTTCTCAAGTACTTGGTAGCATGTGCTGTGACCGTCTGGCCCCAGCGCCGCAAAGGTTCGCAAACAGCTTGTTTTTGAATGATCTCTGAACGCTACCAGTCCAGAGGCCACCTGAGAAAGGCATGAGGGCCGCTCAGTAGGTAGGAAACCACGGAGATGTGAGCTGTACAAGGGCTAGTGGATGGTACTGTAGGAAGAATGAAAGCTGATGAGGGGGTGTCCATCCTTCACAGGCCTCGATGCCGAGCATGGACACAGGCAGTCCAGGCCCAGGAACCAAATCTGATAGGAACAGGAACGGAAGCAGGGAAGGGCAGCTTGCTCGCTGTAAATGGGGTTTTGTGTAATTGACATTGGTGAAGATGATGATGGGAACTCACACGGATTGCTGGTCACCACTCTTGGACACACATACACACGGACACACACATGGACACACACGGACACACACATGGACACACACGCACGCACGCTGCATGCCCTTGAAGCCAGGGCCCTGTTGTCTGTCTGGGCTTTTCTTTCCCCGAGGGCCTGCCAGGTAGACAGGACTCAATGAGATTCTGACTGTTCTGCGCTTTCATAAAAGCCTGCTAAAATAAGACCACTCAGGGACAGGGCCTCCTGGCTCTCAATCACAAATGTTGACAGCGGGGGGGGGGGGGGGGGATGATGTGGCCAGGCTTCTCTCCAATGTGAAAAATGGGGAGCATGCAAGGAAATGGGAAACCTGGCATCCCACCTGGATGGCACTGTGTGCAGGACAAGGGCCGCCCAGGTGGTGTCACCACCATGGCACATGTTAACCCCACAGACTGTCCTGTGTGGGTGTCTGGTGAATAGGCATGAGACTGCAGGCCTTCGAAAAGGGCTGTCCCCACCACAGGGGAAAGGCACTGTAATAGAGTTGGGGTGACTGGGGACTCTGCATGCTCTGGGGACAGCAGTGGTTCAGGTAGAGCTCTAGGCCCAGCTAATGTAAGCTCTCCTCAGGACTTCATAAGTCAAAGGGGATTTTCTGAGCAGGACCAGGCCAGGGCCCACTGGCATGCTATTGGTGACATAAATCTAGTACCAGCCGCTCCAGAGCTTCTCCCAGGAGTCTCTGTCCCCTGGAGGGTCCAAACACTCCCCTTCCACCCCCTCCTCCCCTGCCTGGCCCTGGCCCAGCCATATAAAGTTTAAAGGTTTTAAATGCAAATATTTCTCTTTTATAGATGCCAGCTGTCTCCAGAGAGCGTGACTCCTCCCTGCTCAACTTCATTGTCCAATTAGCTTCCCATATCTGAGTACTAGAGAGCTGAGGGGTGGGAGGGGGAAGCTGGGCTCTGAGCTGGTGGCTCTGAAGGCTGTTGTCTGGGGGGTGGCTTGGGGGTAGCCTGGGTGGAGGGGTGCTTGCAGGGAGGGGCCTTGAGTCTGCAGGGTTGGAAGCTGCTCCTGGCTGGGGACTGGGGGTGGGGTAAGGGGCTGTGTCACAGGGTGGAGGCCTGGCCAGGGTTTGGTACAAATTTTGAGGCTGCGGGTGGAGATGCAGGAGCTGGGGCAGTTGGTGGCCAGGACATTCTTTTCGTGTTTAGAGACATAAAGGCAGGCAGCCTGCGCACACTGGCTCCCTTCTTCTCCCCTCAAGTGCCCTCTTCCCGCCCGCCTTCCAGCCGTGCGCCACGGCGTCCCCATTCACCGGGGCTCCGAGGCGCTCACAAAGCGAGGCAATTAGAATTGAAAATCTATGCAAAACAGCTGTTAACTGATTGTAAAGGAGCGCAGCTGTGTGCGGGGCGCGGGGCGCGGGTGGGAGCCGGCGCTGAAAGCGCAGGAAGTGGCGCCGAGGCCCAGGGTTAAGAGGAAAACTCCCCAATGGGCCGAGGGGGATCTGGCAGGTCTTAACCCTTTCCTGCTGCCTGGGTGACCTTAGTCCCCAACAGCCGTTAGATAGCGTCTTAGATGGAGGAGGTCGAGTCTCCACTCTAGAACACTGGCTCCCTTCCGGGTCCTGCTGTCCTCAGTCATGTCCTGGATCAACAAGCCTGTATTACAGGAGTGTAGACCTCTTTGGGAGTCCAGGGCAGTTACTGCTGTGAGACAGAGCCCCATCCTGTGTCACCGCCCCATCCTGTGTCACCGCCCCCTCGGCCCCTGGATACTCAGATTGGATTGGGAAACCTCTGAAACACCACCACCACCACAGAACGTCACCCCTAACCCCCAGAACAGCTTAGCAAAGATAAATGCAGCTTCCCAGGCCCTGCCAGGAGACCTCAGGACTTGGCTGGCCTATCATTCCGGCCTCAGTGCTACCCGAATGGGCAAGGCCAGACTGAAAAGGTGACTTCCAGAGGCAGGGATGGGGAAAGCCTTCTAGGAAGCTAGACTTCAGCAGAGCTTTGAAGAATGGTCACTGATGTGAGACAGGGAGGGAGCCAGTGGGGAAGCTTTGAGGCCTTGGTAGCTGCAGTGGAGAGCATGGCCCTAATGGTGAGGTTGGATGGGGGCTGGGCAGACCCCTCTCCCTACTCCTCAGCCCTGCAAGTCCCCTCCCAACCCAGACGGTTTTCAGGTTACTAAGTGTTTATCCAGAGACATCAAAGAAGCATAGATGTTAAAAGAGGAAGCAAGTCTGCCTTCCCTTCCACGGGGCTTCTTCATGCTGCAGAGCTTGAACTTTTAGAGATACTCCCCCACCCCCAAGGCAGCCTCGGGAGTCACTGGGGTGACAAACCCTGCCTAAGCTTTCTTAGGGGACTTTGGGAATGCTGCCAGGTGTAGTAATGTCTGTGGCAGGCTTATGTTCCAATTTCTGAGCCCAAGGCAGGTTAATTAACATTCTTGGGTCTCCTGATTCTTGGGTAGTGGAGGTCACCACCTGCCTCGCCAAGCCTAGAGGGCACTCCCTGACAGGAGCTCAGCACCTCTATGCTGGGAAAGTGGTTACTTCTGGTCTGTGCCAGAGTCTAAGGCTCCGATACACGGAGATGCCAGGTGACTAAGAGGAGGTGACAGCCGCCTCTGGTGAGAGCAGCTGGTCAGAGTGGAAAACACACCTGTTAGGTTTTCGTTTTACATCTCCCTGCTTACCCCCAGAAGGAAGCAAAATAGCAAAGACCCGAAGGCAAGATGCCACCCGGCACCCAGGGCTCCCTTCAGATAGGGCTGGCATCTGTGCAGGCTCAGGTGGCAACCTGACCTTGGTGGAGATGCCCTGATCTGCCAGCCTGCCCTCTCACCTTCCTAGCCCTGCTGCCTCACGTGCCTGACCTGTGAGCCTCTGGTGTCTGCCCTCTGGTCTTTTTGAGCTGCCGCTGTTGCAGTTTTCAGTTTTGTTTCAGGGGAGGCCTTGTGAAACCGCCCCAGGGACTGCGTGTTTGTCCGGTGGATAAGCACCACACCTGTCCTGGTTATGTGGCAGCATGCTGTTATTTCTGGTAGTCCCTCTAGGCCTGGAAACCCCTCCTGACTTGGGTTTGAAGTTCATCTGTCCTGGGGAAGGTTTCTGAGGTCCCAGGCTCTCAGAAAGGGTGGGATTTGCAGAGACCCAGCTTACCCTGAGAGGGGCTGGGGCTCCTGCTTTTTATTTTAAGAGGCCCTGCATGGCAGAACCCTCAGAAGGAGAGCTGGAGGAGAGGATGGCAAGCATCATGAGGTAGGAGGCTCCTCCCACCCCCTGAGACTGCCCCTGGCACTTTCTGTCTCAAATCCTTTCTCAACTTTCCCAAGCAAAAGGGAACTGAGGAGAAAAAAAATCCACAGAGGGAGCCAGGCAGCAGTGTTGGACCACACCTTTAATCCCAGCACGTGGGAGGCAGAGGCAGGCGGATCTCTGTGAGTTCTAGGCCAGCCAAGACTACACAAAGAGGCCCTGTCTGGGAAAAACAAAACAACAAAACAGAAAAGAAAGCCTCAGAGGGAAGTCTGTGTGGTTTAGCCTTGTTGGTGGAAGTGGAGCAGCTGCTGAGGGAGGGGGAGGGCAGCCAGGGGAGGTTAGCTTTAGCCTTGGAGTCAGGAATTAGCAGTAGGCTCCAAGCAGGGTACAGCTCGTTAGCAAGGGGCCACATGGCTGCAGGAGGGCCGTTTCCACCCATAAACTCAGAGGCCCTGCTCTGGGATTACTGATTTCCTGGGGCAGGGTGCAGTGACAGTGAGTGCCATCCATCTCCTGGTGGCTGCCAGCATTTTCTGGCCTGGCTGCACATAGCTGGCTCGCTACTGTCCCCACGTGGCCACTAGAGGTGTCTGTCGCTCTTGCTACCTTGGACAGACTGGGCTGGACTGAGTCTCGGTTAAAGAAGCTGAGGAGGATGCCTGGCTCACCTGCAGACTTGTAACCTTGAGCACTTCTGGGCAAGTGGAGTGGAAGCCCCGGTTGCAGGGGACAGCTTTAGTAGAACCGGAGTGTATGAGAGGGAGTGGTCGGCTCTTTAAAAAAAAAAAAAAAAAGCAGGTGGTAGCTCATAGCGGTCACCCACTAATTTATAGATTGGCCAGTCTGGTCCCCAGCAAACAGGTGAACGAACTTGGCCTCCAAGACACCCCTTCCCAAGGGAGAAAGGTGCGACAAGATTTGTAGGAAGAGCCCGGTGTTGTTACCTGGGGAACCTGGCCTGCAGGCAGCGCAGCCAGGTGCGAGCTGCTCATTTACATGTCGCTCCCCTCCCCCCACAGCCAGTAATCCAGGTGGGAAAGGGGCTGGACTCGCCCGGGAGGTTTTTCATTTTGTTTTTACGGCTCGAGGCCAGTTGTTTCTTTCTCCTGACACCTCCCTGTCCTCCCCTCCCCCTCCTGCGCGCGATTCCCGGCGGGTGAAAGCGCCTCTCCTCCCCGGAATCCCCGACGCCCGGGGAGCCCGGTGCATCCGCCGGACCGCGAGCATCATAAACTTGTAGGGGCCACACTGGCCGGGGGTGGCGCAGACTAACGCGTGGACCGAAGGCCGCGGCGCGTGTGTGGGGACAGGGACCGGGTGGCCGCAGGTAGGAGCAGTAACTCGGCCTGCCCTTGCCCGCCGTTTCCCTAGTCGTTTGTGGTCGGCCAAGGGGCTTGTGCAAGATTGGCCCGGCATGCACCCCCGCCCCGCGGCATCGGCGGCTTCTGCTGGCGCGGGCCCCGAGCGCTGCCCGCCGCCGGCGTCATCGGGAACAGATGGACGGGGGGTGCTGGCGCCCGCGCTCGCTCCCGGCGCTGTCCCGGCTGGCGCGGCAGGGAGGAAGGCGGGGGAGGCGGCGCGCGCCTGCGGAGCACTGCGCGGGCATGTCCCGGGGCGGGTTTGGGGTTGGCACCGCGGTAGAAAGTTGAAACCCGCAGCGGCGCTGGGGTGCCCCCCCGGGGTGCGGTGGCCTCCGGGCTTGAAAGTATGAAAGCGGAGGATCAGAGAGCTGTGCAGAGAGGGCGGCGGGGGGGGACGGGGGAACCACGGGACCTCGCCGCGACCTTGCCACCTTGCTGGCTGCTCCCTACTCGCCGGACCCGGCTGCCATCTCAGCCCTTTGAGTCCGCGCCTCTGGGGTGGCGGGAGGGGGCGTATTTTGGGGACTTGGTCGCCTGCGCCCGTCGTGTTGGGGGCGGGAAGGCTGGGGCCCACAGTTCCTCTCCGCGCCGCCTGTGGGTGCCGAGGAATTTCAGGACGCTCCCTGAGTCATCCCCGTGAAGTGCCTGGGTGAGGTAGGGTGGGTGGGGGCACCCAGAAATGGGAAGGCGGTGCGCTGGGGCCGGTGGCGCGGTAGGTTGTGCCAGTTTCTGGAGGTGGCGGCCTCGCCTCGGACCGCAACCCCAGCTACTTAATGATGCCCCTGGCGCAGCGGCGCCTCCGTGGACTTCAGCTTCTCAAACATGGGCTCCTTAAAGAACTCGACCCTTGCCGTGTGGCCTTCCCAAAAATTGCTTGAAACGAAAGGGATACTTTGTAAAACTTTGGGGCAGAGGCTCGCAGCCTGAGCTCTTAAACGTTAAGTCTTTGGGGTAATAGGTCACGCATCTTGGAGAACCTGGGAGGTCAACGGCCTATATTGTGTGGTCCCTTCCACCCAGCTCAAGGAAAGGCTCCCTGAGCGCTGGGTTTATCCCTCCCCTCGCTTAGTGGGTGGCCAGGTGCCAGGCACTGTTCCAGGCGCTTGGGGAGGCGGCTGTGAGGCTCGGATATGGCAGGCGTGCTGTAAGCCACTCCTCTCTACTCTTGGCGACGAGTGGCCTCCGAGGCCTCTGAGATCCCCGGACAATCCAGCCGGGGTCGCCAGGAGCACGGGGGAGGCACCTACCCGGCGGGCTGTGACCGCGCTGGGTGCTCCGGGCGGTCCGTCGGTGCGCGCGCGCGTGCGCTTGCGGCTGAAACCCGACACCTCCCGCCGGCTGAGGTCAGGGCGCCGGGAGCGAGCCGGGGCCGGGGAGTGGGCGGCGTTGCGCTTGGGTGTGTCCTCGGCGGCGACAGCAGCAGGTGTTTCTTGGCCCAGGCCCCGGAAGCTCCACCTCCCCGAGCGGCCGAGCCGCCGCCGCGCAGCCCCGGGTGAGATAAGCAGTTCAGACCAACCCGGGCGACGGTGGCTCCGGCATGTGTCAGGCGCGGCGGAGCAGCGGGGCCCTGGCATGAAAGGTGAGCGCGCGGTTGGGGGTGGAGGGGGCTGGCGGGGGTTTCCTCGCTCCCCCACCCACTCAAGTTTGTGGGTTCGGGAGGGGCGCCAACGGCCGGGGCCGGGTCTCGCGGGTGTGAGGGCTGGAAACGCGGGGCGCGCGGCCGACCCAAAGCCTCACTCGCGGTTGCGCGCGCGCGCTGGGTGCAGCGGGGTCTGCGGCCGCGGAAGTGCGCGAGGAAAGTGCGCGGGGGTGGCTACGGGGTTCGCGGTTGAAACAAAACTTTGGATGGGGCGGGGGCGCCCAGGCAGGTGCTTGCCTTGTCTGGGATGGCCGTCCAAAGGGCCTCGGCGCCCCCCGCCCGGCCCTTCCCGCTCCGCCTGGATGCGCCTCCCCACCCCCCGCGGCCGCGCTGACGGCGAGTGGCCCGCCCGAGTGGAGCCGATTCAATTATATTGCAGCACCAGAGACACCTCGTCGCCCGCCGCCTCTCCGGCAGGCTAATTAAATTCCCTTCGTGGAGGCGGAGCGGGAGCTGGGCTGCCCTCCCCGCTGCCCGCCTCTTCGAGCGCGGGGAGGTGGCGGGGGGCCGCTTAGGACCGCGCGGAGTAAGCTTGGGGCCGCAGGTCTGGGCATCGGAGCCGGGAGCGAGCAAGGGGCGCCCCCGCGCACCTGCCGCCTGGGGTGGGGGTGCCAGCCCGAGTTGGGTCGGTTTGGCGCTTGCAAACCAGCCTTTGTCTTCGTGTGTTTAAAGCACACTAAATGCTTGCTAGCCCCTGCGGTGTCTTATCTGCCGCGGTTGGGGCCCACACAGGTTGGGGTTTGAAAACAAAAAGCGGGACCACCAAATGAAAGGGGGGGAACCAAGATCTTTTTGTAAAGGGGACCGGAACAAAAGGCGCAGCCTCGCTCTAGGAGGGAGCATCGGGCCTAAGCCGATTTCCAGCACCGGGGGACAAAGAGGCAGGAGGTCCTGACTGGGCGCTTGGCTGTGTCTCAATCTCCTGCCTGAGACTGGTTTACCCCCTCTTCCCTAGGAAGACAGGGCCCCCCTGGCGAGCAGCCTTCCTCTGGGCGTCCGTGTTACTTAAGCTTGGCTACTTAAGTGTTGCTCAGCCTGTGTTTACAGCCGCCCCCACCCGCAGGCGGGGAACCTGAGGCGCTGGCTGTGTCTGACTCAGCCACTCAGTCGCCCCGCCACAGGTGAGGGGGGCCGGGGCACAGGCTCCGACTGGCAGCGTGTGTCATCTGGTGTGCTGGGTGTCACGCCCCACCGGGTGGACCGGAACAGGGTTGCTGGCAGGCTCACTCGATGGAGCTCTGCTGTACAGAAGCAGCTTGCTCAACACTTCTCACAGCCACCGGGTCACGCCTGACCACCTCCTGGGGGGTGCCCTGATGGCTTGGTACAAGGTTGGCTTTTGTCGCCTGGTTTGGCTGTTGGAGCAGAGGCTGGGGGGAGGGGGGGAGAGCAGGTCTCTGGTGAGCGGCCAGCCCCGAGACCCGGGGTCAGCCACGCCTTCGGAAAGGAGGTGGGAGGCCTGGCCTGGCTTTGGGCTCTGTTCTGTCTGCCTCAGGGCAGGCTCTGAACCAGGAAGGCAGAGAGGCCAGAGCAGGCCCTGACCTGTTGGGGGCAGCTATTAGGATCTTGGCCAGTTAGGGTTGAAAGGGGAGTGTAGTTTCCTTAAATTTAGCATTTAAAAGCTGATAGGAACTGGGCTTTATCACGTCCCATTTAGCTAACCTTGGGACTGGCCTGGGGCAATTCTGATGCCCCTAGGTGGTTTTTAATCGGGTTAGGGTGGCTGGAAGGTTCCAAAAAAACCTGACCCTTTGGAAGCCTCCGTTGCTTTTGGCAAAGTTGTCCCCTCTGGCAGGCAGGCGGCCTCTGGCCGTGAGTAACTTCCCTGTCTCTGGAGGAAGTTGGAAGCTGCAGATCTCAGGGCTGTGTGGTTTGAGAACTGCAGCCACCTCGGGACTCTGCATTTCTGGCCAGAAGGAGCAAAGAGGGCTGCGCCACTTTGTGGTAGACCTGGGGCCTGCACCTCCCAACCCAGCCCACTGAGTCCCTAGCTGCCCTTGACCCTTCAGGCAGGTGTGGTCCATTTCCCTGCTGTGACAGAGGTCTAGCCTTAGCCCCTTGCTGGCCTCCTCCCCTTCCTAGAGACGCGGGTGAGTAATAGCCAGCTGCCACTTTTTCCCCCTTTCCCCCGGGAGCCCGCAGGGGCTTGTGGAGTGAGCCAGCAAGGCCGGTTTTTCCTGGCCCCATCTGCAGCCTTGGAATGCCCAGGCTGGGTAACTCCAAAGCCTGGTGGGGTTGGATGGGAAGCCTCTGGGGGGAGCATGTTAATTACCAGTGTTGTGGCAACAGCCACAAACCCTCTGTGAGGCCCAACCCACCTCTTTTCCCTCTTTCCCTCCCTCCCTCCCTCTCCTGGGCTCTTGGGGCGAGAGCATGTTTAACCTGCAGAGATCGGTGTTTAAGGTGACATTTCAGCCTGGTGGCTGTGCGGCCGACCTGCCGACTCGCTTTAATTTCTGCCCCCATGGAGTCGTCAGATCTCTGAGGCCTGGCCAAGTGCAGCCGACCAGTGCTGCTAGCTTCCCTTCCTCACACTGGTCTCCCCCCAACACCCCCCCCACACACACACACACAGGCCACAGCCTGGGCGGTGACGTTTCTGAGTGTTCCTGTCAATCGAGTGCCTCCTCTGAACCCAGCCTTGTGCTCGCCGCCGGGAGGTGTGCAGACAGATGAAGCGGGAGCGCATCCAGCAGCAGCTCTTGGCGGCTGCCAACGTGCGCTCGGGGGGCCTTTTAATCTGGCTGCTACAGCTCTTCCCACCCCAGCCAGGTGAAGCTCCTTGAGCAGCCATGTATGGCAAAGGCCCCATCATTGCACAGGTTGCCCCTGATTTTGTGGCCAGCTCTAGGTGACACCTGCCCCTCCCTCCCTGGTGCCTGTCTCTGTGTGCCCACTGTTTAGGGAATAGATGAGGGCTAGCTTCAGGGAGACTGGGACTCAGGCCTGAAGGAGTGGTTGTAGCTAACGGGGAAATCCTGAGCCCTAGAGTGTTCTCAGTTACCGTGGAACTGCGAAAAGGGAGTCTGGCTGTAAGAGATTCTGGGGAGGGAGCCATCATTAACTGGAGTGTGGGCTGTGTGGAAAGGGGGCTCTGGCTCAGGAGTGTCATTATTGACTACAGTTTAGAAAAAAAAAAAACACTCGTAGCCAGGCCATGCCTCCATTCAAATAAATCTCTATGTCTGGGGTGGGACTTGGCATCTGTATATTATTATTTACTGTTTTAAAGATTTATTTTTATGGGTTTGTATGAATTCCTCCGTGCATGTCTGTGTGCCGTGTGTGCAGTACCCTCGGAGGTCAAAAGAGGGCATCAGATCCCTTGAAACTGGAGTTGGAGTTGATTGGGAACCACAGTGTGGGTTCTGGGAATCAAACCACTGTCCTCTCTGGGAGCCGCTGCAAGTGCTCCTAACTGCTGAGCCATCTCTCCAGCCTGTTTGTTGTGTCTAAGTAGTCTTAGTGTGTAGTTCTGGTTGGCCTGAAAAACTTTGTGGACCAGGCTGGCCTCATTCAGGATCTGTCTGCCTTTCCTGGGTTTAAAGACCTGCACCACAGCTGCACTAATTTATTCACGTTGGTCTCATCGAGCAGCCCAAGCGCTCTGTCTCTGTTCTTCTCTGATGAGGTCTTCTGCCCTGTGTGTCTGAATGAAGATGACCTTGGACTTCTGATTCTCTTACCTCTGCTCACAAGTACTGGAATTAAAGTGTGCTGCCACACTTGACCAGGTGCTGGGGATGGAGCTGAGTGTCTTGTTCTTGCTAGTCAGTCACTCTACCAGCTGGTCTTGAACTCCTGATCCCCACCATGCTTGGCTTTGGACTTCTGCATTGTCTTATTCCATTCCCACCCTTGGTCCTCCCGCTGGAAGGTCCTCACCCTGGAGATGATCTGGACCTGAGTTGTATCTGCTCTAAGAATGTTCTGAGCCCTTCCCTGTGGGTTTGCAGTTGGTTCCTTAAGTCATAATTAGTGGGGACTTAGGAGGTGCTAGGTCGGAGGGAGGGGCTACACTACAGATGGGATGCTGGGCTGGGAAATGGATGTGTGGGAGTCCTGTTTCGGGGAGGCACAGATGCAATGATTCAAGTGCCCCAGAGTGGGCAGAAGCCAGCAAAGCAAGAGAGGGGGCTAACATAGCCTAAGAGTGGGGTGATTAGCTGGCTGCTCCCAAACTCTTTCAGCCTCTGTGTGGCCTTGGTTGCCGACCTCAGCACTGGGACATTAGTGGTCTCCTGTGGCCTTGGGCAGATGCCTTGACTATCAGGTGCATGTTACTGGTGCTTATGGGACACCTGGCACCCATAGTTCCCTTAAAGGGTGATAGTGTCCCTGGAACTTGAACATAGATCTAGATACTCTGTCCTCTTGGTGGACAGAAGGGGCACTCTTTTTCTGTATATAAATAAGCCTTTGTGCCATGATGCTACATGGAGTCACCATTGTCCTGGAGCGTCACCTGCCCCTGGGATCTCCAAAACCAGCTGGAGTGCCTGTGTGCACATACATATCCTCTCCCAATCTGCTGCTCCCTCGGGAACCGTGGACTAGACTTTGGGGCTGGATTTGGGAGGCACTCCGGCACACCCTGCCCCTCATCTCTGCCTCTGCACTCACATGGTAAGCCTGTGGCTGCAAGCAGCAATAAAAGGAATCGATCTGTGCGCTCTTGGTCAGAGCTGTATTGATGTTGGACAGGTTAAGCCGTCCCAAAGGAAAATCCATGTGTTGAACTGAGGACAACAGGCTCACAAGTGGGGGCAGGCTGAGGCTGCAGATGCAGCTTTCAGGGCTCCTTCCAACTAATGCTGGCTTTCCTTTCCTAGTGGTGTTGGGGGCAGGCACTGGGGCCTGGCCTTGGTAGCATCCTGCAGCACAGTTGGGGCAGGTGTCTTCCCAGGATCTCCCAGGGTGGGCTGGGCAGCCTGAATCCAGGCACTTTGTGGCCAGATGGGGATGACCTGAGTCTTTGCATCCAGATGGGCTCTGGCCTCCCGAACCAGGCCTCCTACTTTGTGGTCAGACACTGGACCCATGGGGCAGTGTGCCAAGCTTGGAAAAAAGCCAGGATCCAAATTCTGTCCTGTCCCTTCTCCAGATCTCTCCCCAAGGGACAGGTTGCTGGCTGGTGTGAAAGGAAGACCCTGTTTAAACACTTAGGACAAGAGTGAATTCTTCCCACTCGGCTGCTGGTGAGCGCCTGTCTTTGTGTTTTTGCGTCGGGGGTGTGGTGTTTTTCTCACACATAGTGAGTGCACGCAGGTGTTCCTCCAGGTGCTGAGACCTGAGGTCAAACAGACTAAACTCTGCGCCCTGTACTCTGACACCTGTTTGGTGGGGAAGTCTGGCTTCCCCACTCCAGGGTTGAGGAAATGGTCTAAGTATCAGCCCTGTAGTGCTCATGTAGCCCCCAGTCCCTGCATGGTCAGGGACGACCCTGTTCGTCTTTGAAATGCCCAGGGTGACCACTGACCTCGCCTGGGTTGGGGAGGTGTGTGCTGTAATTGTTTCCCGTTCAGGTGGTGACCCTTCCCCAACTTCTCTTTTCCCAGAGCGAATGTCTGGTGAGCACAGCTAAGATGGTAACCATTCCTTAGTCCTGGGGCCTCAGACCTTCTCACTTAGGCGCAGTGTGTACCCCTTAACTAAAGCGCAGCTCCGGTTTCACGAGCTGCATGCCAGTCTCCGGGTTCAAGGTGCCGAGCAGAAGGCTTCGGATGGCTCAACTTACACTTTGAACTTTATGACAGAAAGCAGTGCACACTGGGTAGAAATCACACTTCAGTTTTTTGTTTCTTTTTGGGGCCAGGGGCGGGGCATGGAAACTACAGCCTTGTGCATTTGAAGCGTCTGCCACAGAGCCCTATCACCAGCCCCCCCCTTTAAAGATTTGTTTTCATTTTATATGTATTGGTGTTTTGCCAGGTGTGTATGTGCACCATGAGCATGCGGTGATCTCAGAGGCCAGAAGAAAGTGCTGGATTCCCTAGTTAGATGGTTGTGAGCCACCATGTAGGTTCCAGGTACCCAACCCAGGTCCTCTGCAAGAATAAGTGCTCTTAACCACTGAGCCATTTCCCCAGGCCCCAACACCACATTTTGGGGGGGGTGTTATTCTTGTTTGAGAGAGGGTCTTCTGGAGCCCAGGCTCGACAACTATAGCCAACTGACTGTGTAGCAAAGATGGCCTTGAACTTAGAGCCTTGCTAGGATTGCAGTATAGACTAACTCATCTCACTTACTATGAATTGGGACCTTGCTCTAGGGTACTGCTCTTTGGGGGCGGCCACCTCTCCTGGAGCCAGGAAGCAAATGCTGTCCCAGGTTAGCTGCTGGTAATAAGGGGAACTTTGCGGGCCGCTACCATGTTCAGTAGGTTATGGTTGTAAATGCACTTTACATTTCTTTTTTTTTTAATTTATTTATTTTTATTTTGTGTGCCTTGGTGTTTTGCCTGCATGTATGTCTGTGCGAGGATGTCAGATCTTGGAGTTACAGACAGTTGTGAGCTGCCACGTGGGTGCTGGGAATTGAACCCAGGTCCTTTGGAAGAGCAGTCAGTGCTCTTAACTGCTGAGCTATCTCTCCAGTCCTTACTTCCCATTCTTGATATTTCTACTTGTGATGTAGCTAGGAGCCTCAGTCTTATCTGTTACTTTGTTTTATCTTGCTGAGACAGGGTCTTACCATGTAACACATGGCTGGCCTGGAACCTGGAACCCGCTATGTAGATCAGACTGGTCTTGAGCCCACACCACACGCTTCTGTCTCCCTACTGCTGGGGTAAAGTTGTGCACCACCAGGCCCAGCTGTTTCCAGCTAGAGCCCATGAAATAGACTGAATTCTGGGAAGTGAGCCTGGGGCATTTGGGGAAGTGGGCTGGGGGGTTCTGAGAAGTTGACTGGAAGTTTCCTGGTGTCCATCCCTTATGCACCAAGCCTTCGACCTGCATGGCGGTTCCCAAGTGGGACTCATTTGTTGAATAGGCTTGAGAAGGGAATGTGGATTACTCTGTGGGGTTGGGAATGTGGCCTAGCAACGCTTACTGATCTGGCGTTTTGGGGGCTGGGTGATCACTTTGGGCTTGGGGTTGGCGAAACAACACTTAAAGCATGTACTGTTCTCAGAGGGGATGCAAGCTAAGTTCCCAGCACCCACAAGGTGCCTCCTTTCACCGCTGTAGCCCCAGGGGATCCAATGACCTATTCTGGCTGCCTTAGGTACCTGTGTGCAAACGCACATACAAACAAAAAGTAAATAAATTCACATTAGGCCTCGTGTCTTCATGTGTAGAACGCATCCGTGGGTCTTGTATGTAGACGTGGGTTGCTTCTCCATGAGAGCTCATGGTGAACGTGCCGGTGCCCACGCTGCTGGTCCCATTTGTTTCAGGTCAGGACTTGGCTGGCTCTCACCTGCCCTGGGGTGGAGGTGCTGATGGGGGAAATTGATCCTGTATTTAGCCAGTCTTGACTGTGAGTATTGTCTCCCCACATGGGAATCTCTAGTAGCCCGGGTCTCAGGCATTAGGCCATTCTGCTACAGGGTTGGGTCAAATCTGGGTTGTACACCAGAGGTTCCCCATTAGAATTCTGCAGGATATGGGTATGCTTAAGCTGCCAAGATTATTTGGGTGTGGATGGTTGGCCACTCAGGTGGACAAAGAACACGTGCAGCCTAGAGATGGTAACCCATTTGTCCGGGATTGTAGCTGTTTGTGGAGGAAGTTTCTCTCTGATGAAGGAGTCCATCTTGACCTGAGGGTACTTGGTTGGTTCCACCCCCAACCCCAGTGAGACATTTAATGATGTCTGGGCATGGCTTGTTGGGTTTTGAAGATGGTAGAAGAGTCCGCTATTGAGACACAATGTTCTAGAGCTTTCTTTCAGTCCTTGAGTGACTTTGTCCTAGATAGATGATGGGGGGGTGCACTGCTCAGAAGTGGCCGCTCAACTCTGCTGCAGGGGTCTGTAGTCCAGGTTCATGTACATTGTCAGTTTACACACAAGTCTCCGTGTGTCACCGCAATAGGACTCAGAAGTGGCCGCTCAACTCTGCTGCAGAGGTCTGTAGTCCAGGTTCATGTACATTGTCAGTTTACACACAAGTCTCCGTGTGTCGCCGCAATAGGGACCCAGCTGTCACTTTGAACAGCTGGAAGAAAGGACCTTTCTGTCCAGGCAAGCAGGCTGCCCCTGAGATACATCTCAGCCCCCAAATGGCTTTTTTTTTTTATTTTAAAATTACATTTCTTTAGTTTGTGTGTGTGTGTGTGTGTGTAGGTCAACTTGTAAGTTGGTTCTTTCCTTGCACCTTCAAACTCAAGTTGTCAGGCTTGGTGGTCAGCACCTTTCTGCGGGCCCCCGGGACAAACCTTGGGGAGAGCAGCTTAACTGTTGGTGATACAATCTTGGGCAAGTCCACAATCTAATTTGAGTGACAGGCGGATTTGGGTTGACAGGCTGCAGTCGGAGAAGAGGGATGCTCCTGGGTGGGCCTTTCCCCCACTTCCTCTTGAGTTCAGGAAGGAGTTAGCATGCTAACAACATGGAATGGAACCTGAGGGTCCTAATGGTACCCTGTGTCTCCAGTTACTGGAATCTGCATACTGGCCTGGCTGCTTGTGAGGCCAGAGCTGGGGAGTGTGTCTACGTGAGACCTAGAGAGACAATCGTGGGACCCCTGACTTGGGGATTTGTAGTTTTGTGGCTTGAATGGAACTGAATCTTCATTTTGGCCTGAACTCTGCCTGAAGGTCGTCCCTCTGTTCTCATTTAAACATTATATGACTTTAGGGCAGAGAGTCTCAGACCACTGTGTCCCATGCAGCCAGAGCGTGGTCAGCTTCCCATGGTCGATCAGGAAAGCCGAAGGTGACCCTCACAGGCTGCCCAGCCTGTGGCAGAGCTGGTAACTGGCTGGGACCAAGGAACTTCAGTGTAGACCACGACTTCCATTAGGGTATATGTACAGCTACCTCCTGTCTAGTGGGAAGCAGCCTGGCCAGACCTTGTCTTCAGCCCTCTTTCGGGAATCTGCCTGGCACCTAGCACCTGTTGATACGCTGAGAAGTGGTTGGTGTGTGGCTGTCTCTAGTTCTGTCCTGGGTACAGGGCCTTGTGGGAGAGGCTTTGAGTTAGGACTTCCGTCCCAACTTCTCATGTAGTCCCCTGGGTCTGCTCAGCTTCCTCCAGCCGAAACAGGAAGTGGGGCTGGAGGGCCTGTCTTGGTGGAACCTGGGAATCACTGGGGAGCTGGGCTTCACAGGCCTGTAGCCTCCCAGCAGGTGTCGACCACTCAGGGCCCTGACCTTGACCTGCTGGCTCCTGGCCTCCATCCTGTGGAAACTTGAAAGCACATAGCCTCAGTCCTGGACAGTTTGGGTGTTTTCTTTTTGGGACTTGAGGAGTCCAGCAGTGTCTGCTGAAAGGGCTCTTTGTGGCTGATGAAGTGTCTGAAGGTGCCTTGGGCCACACGGGGCTTGCTGCAGTGTACAGAAGCTGCTGCTGGGAGATGTTGCCTCTTGAGCAGCAGAATGCCTGTCCTCCTTGTCCCTCTGTAACTGAAGGCATGTGGTGGGCTCCCCACGACAGCTGTCTGCAGCTGGCAGGCCAGGTGCTGCTAAAGGGTTCCTGAACCTTATTTGGGCCATTTCCCAGCATCTCCTTCTGCCCAGTGGTTGCCAATTCGGTGGTACAGTACAGAGCAAACATACTTGGAGCCTAGAACAAGGTGTGGCTCTTCCAGCCTCAGTTGCCCTCTGGGGAATGGCAGAGCGTCTATGTCCGGGAGGCAGTATGGGATAGATGGCAGTAGACACGCTGAGGACAGGGCACAGCGAGGTCCCTGGTCCCTGCCCACAGTGTTAGCCGCAGCTGGCAAGGGGTTTTGTAGAAGGACAGGATCAGCTCTGCCTCCTGAGCCATGTGACTTGACGGCCCGTCCTGCCTGCCTGTTGCACAGGTTAGTTTGTGGGATCCTGTGGTGTGAAGGGCACCTGCAGGAAGGGAGCGTTACTATTACAGAAGCCACGTGCACGCGCCTGACTCCAAGCTAGTCCCATCGTCTGTCATTAGGTTACCATCAGGGATGCTGCTGGGCTATAAACTGCTAGTAGCCTCAGCCCTCGTTACTGGCTTCCCGACCTCGGCGGCCTTTTTCTCGGGTGGGTTTTTGCCTTGCTGGTGTGGGTGGCTCTGCAGCCCTTCTTCTGCCCACGTCGGGCTTCTCACACACAGCAGCCACTTAGAATAATCGCGTCAAATGTCGTTGCCATCTGTTGCCTCCCTTCCATCCCTGCTGCCGCCTGGGAACCCCTGAGACTCCTGATCTGCTGCTTTGTACCTCATCAGGTGATTCTCGGAAGCCTTTGTCAGCTGGCCACACACTGGCCAAGCACAGTGCCGCCTTGTCTCGCCCTCCCCTCCCGCAGCTGTAGAGCCTTCTGGCTCTCTCCTTCCTCTTGCCCTCCTTCCCTCCCTTACTTTGCCATTCTGGGCCCTGCACTCAGGGACTCCCCGTGCCACCTCCCCAGCCACCTTTTTACTACTTGTTTTGAGATGGGTTCTCACTAAGTCTCACTAGGTTGGCAATGAGCCTGCAATCCTCGTGCCTCAGCCCTCTGAGTACCGGAGGTGACAAGTTTGCACACCATTTCTTTGCACATTTTTGAGCCACTCGTGTGGCCCTCTTGTTTTTTGAACACTTAAGTCAGCAGGTTCTTGACAGCCTGGCGGTGGACAGAGAGACGCTGAGGAGTGTCAGCAAACCCAAGGTGTCCCTGTCCTCTGCCCTGCTGTGGCTGCAGGGAACCCCAGAGGCTGCTTAGGCGTTAACTGCACTCCAAGCCGCGGGTAGCCTCTTCTGCCTCCCTCATTCTGCCTGACTGCTTTATTCCCCTTTGACCCCCAGATCAGAGCCCCTGTCATATCCAGGCCACCCCCACTTGCCTGCTGTTTTCTCTGCTTTCAGGGTCTTGGGTCAGGAGCCACCATCTGCTGTTTTCCCTGCTCTGATGCCTTGTGCTGGGGGAGTCCTTGGGGGAACTGACCTTGGGCATACGGGTAGCAGCCTGTCACTATTGAACATCAGCAGGCCTCCCTACCCCACCCGTGGAGCTGCCTCACGTGGGTGCCTTCAGAACAAGCCGGCAGCACACATAATAATGAATTTATTATGAAGCCGTCCAGGCTCTGGGGATCACGTGGCACCCCGTACTGCCGCAGCCACCGGGTCCCTGCAGCAGGGTGACCCCAGCCTTGTTAGACCTTCGGAAGCATCACCCTCAGGGTAGCAGGGATCAAAGGGGGCGGGTATGGAGCCTGGACTGGGGCGGCTCCTGTCTGTTCACAAACATTTCAGTGTGCAGTAACGAGAAATGATGGAGAGGGGCAGATAGAGCATCCAGGTCCAGGCTGCCTGAGAGCTCGGCTCTGCTGGGTGCAGCTTCCCTGGGTGTAATTACCCCGGGGTGAGGGGCTGCAGGGGAAGGAGGGGGCGGATTGGTGCTTGAACCGGGCCTCCAGAAAATTCATCTCAGCTATTAGCTGGTAATTACAGAGCAGAAGGAGCAAGCCTGAGGTCTGGTGCTGGGAGGAGCTGGGATGAAAGGGACAGTAATTACGGCTTCAACGGGAGGGAGGCTGGGCTGATTAATAACTCCTGACATACAGCAGGAGGGAAGTGGCATTGGAGACCCCCCCCCGCCCCGGCCCTGTGAAGCCCACTAGGGTCAGCAGTGCAGGACCAGAGTGAGGTGAATTGGACAGTATCATCACCTGCCTGGTACCCTGGGGTCAGACCTTTGGCAGGATCCGAAAGCGATGATGCTTCTGGCTGTGTTAGAAACCTATGCAGGGAAAGGGGAGGAAACGCTCTATATGGGGCAGGCAAGGCAGGGTACACGAGGCAACCTGGCTGTCCTGGGCTGTTTTGTGGGTGCTCTTGGTGGCTCTCAGCTGAGTTCTGGATGGATCTAGAGAGAAGAAAACTGAGGCTGAGTTGGTTGCGAGTGAGTGCTTGGACAAAGCAGCAGGAAGGAGCCTGTATAGGGTGGTGCAGGAGGCCGCCTGGATCCAGGCTCGCTTCCCCGCTGATCTGCGTGGACTGTGCAGGCAGCCCCTGGCCTCATCCATCATGGCCCTTGCGCCACAGAGCTTATTCCCAGCTGTTAGGATAATGAATTCACATGAGGTGATCTCATAGATGAGGGTTCAGTCAACGGCTGGGAGCAGAGAGAAGTTAATAAATACCCCCTAATGAGGGCAGGGAGAGCAAGCATCCTGTGCCCACTTCTCCCCTCCTGCTGCCCCTGCCTGTTGGAGGTGGCTTATCTCCGGGGGATGCCAGGCACAGAACAGGCACCAGCTCTGATGGGTCTGGGCCAGTGAGTGAGGGGACTCTTGAGCACCCCCAGTTTGGCAGTGTCTCCGGTACCCGAAGCTGTTCCCTGCCCCTCCCCCACCAGCCCCATGTGCGCATGTGAGGAGTGATGCTAATTTTAGACTCCCCCTAATGAAGCCGCTCATTTGGCATTCTATTTTAAGTGACCTGACATGAGAGCAGTTTCCCAGGCTGGGAACATACTGATACCTCCAGGACCTAGGCTTGGGGGACCCCCCTAAGAGTGGGAGGAAGGGCAGCTATGCTCTGGACCCGAGGCTGCTGGAGACCCCAGGAGTGGGTCCCCCACAGGAGCATGATGGGGACACTGATAGCATGTGGTACGGAGGGAGAGGTCCTGCTCACCACACATTCTGTGCTCTACCTGCTCTCTGCCATCTCCCCACGCCCACTGAGCCTGGCGTGTCTGCTCAGACCCCCTAGGCATCTTGAAAGCCCCCACAGTAGCACATCTTCCTCCTCAGATTCAGGAGATAAGCCTGCAGCTGTACAGCGAGCTGCAGCTCTTAGCATCTCCATCTGCCTTGGCGCCCGCCTGGTGTGGGTAGCTGGGTCTGAGGCAGCTTGTGCCACACAGGACATAGCGCCCGCCGTGCTGGAGTGGTCCCAGCCCTACTCTGAGCCACCTTGTGCTGGGCCTACCCACTCATATCTATGAAATGAGTCCAAGGACACCTTCACTGAATGGAATGAGGGGTGGAGGCAGGTGCCGGCTTGCTGGGGTGGAGGAGCTGGTGGCACCTGAGGTAGCTGTGCAGTGTTGGTGGAGGCTGAGGCTCAGGTCTGTGCGGATTGGCATTTCTTGGCTTCTGATCAACTCTGGTTAACGGCTCATTCCAGACCCTGTGCTACATCGTAAATTGCCCCAAGGTTGGTGCCTGGCGTCTCTGGTGTGGGTCAGGGACTGTGAAGCTTAGCTGGGCAGGTCTGGCTCACAGTCATGGATGAGACCTTTGGGGTGGCCTCCTAAACCAGGACTCTGCCAAGGACTGTGGGAGCTTCTTCTCTGGCATTGTGGCTTGAGTGTTGTTGTCTATCTGCCCCGGGGACTGGAAGGCCAAGAAGGGCTTCACCAGGGGTTGTAGTTGTCTGTGTCCTTTGCTGCCAACCCTTCCTGTCTGACGTAGATTGGAGAGTCAGGGAATGTAGGGAAGGTAGGACCCCAGGCTGGCCTAAGAAGTGACAGGTGCTGCGCTTGCATCGCCCCCCACTGGGGCCTTGGGTTTCCTTCTCTGTGTTATGGGCAGTTGTGCAGGCATCTTGGATGCTGTTGCAGATGACTGGTAGTTCCACGCCCCGTAACTGTCAGCTGCTTGTTGTGTTGTCTCGTTGGTCATTTCAGCTCTGTGCTCCAGGCCCTGCCTCAGTCTCCCTCCTCGACCCTTGGGTCTGGTAGGGCCCTGGATATGACGCTTTGGGGTACCGTCTCTAGGCTTGGTTCTGGAGAGCTGGTCCAGGGGCCAGCGTCGTTGAGGTGCCCTCACACCCGTGGGGTCAGTTGGACTGTGGGAATGGGTCTGCTGTCTGCAGTGCTGGCTGTGCTCTGCTCTCGTGGCCTTCGGCTCCTGCTGCATGCCGCTGCAGCCCCTCTGGTGCTGGCGCTCTGCTCTCTGGGTGACACTGGTTCTTCTTTTCCTGTTTCAGGCATGAGCCATGAGCCCAAGTCCCCTTCAATAGGGATGCTTTCCACGGCGACCAGGACCACCGCCACCGTCAACCCCCTCACCCCCTCGCCACTCAATGGCGCCCTGGTGCCCACCGGTAGCCCGGCCACCAGCAGTGCGCTGTCGGCCCAGGCCGCGCCATCCTCCAGCTTCGCTGCCGCGCTGCGCAAACTCGCCAAACAGGCAGAGGAGCCCAGAGGTAAGAGGCACCAGGCCACCAGCTCGTGGGATGCCCCCTGCCCACCCACAAGTGCATCTCTCTGGCTGGCATGGCCACCACAGGAGACAACTGCGCAGCCTGCGTGTCGTCCCACCCTACGCTGCATCCAGACAGGACCAGCCTGGATGCAGCCGGCATCATAACTCTAGCTCCTGACCCCAGGCCTGTACCCTGCTTTGCTGTGCCTTCCTCTCTGCCTGCCTCTGCCCTCTTTAGCTTCAGTGACCACTGTAGGAGCTCCTTGGTGGGCAAGTGGACTTGCCATGGGGAAGGCTGTGGTGATTCCGAGTGGCTGTGTCCTGGAGCCCCGCCTCACTCGAGGGGTAGCCTCTTACCTGTTATTTGATTTAATTAGTGCCAGCCGTGTGCCTCCCCATCCCTGGTATAGCAGAGGGCATGGGATTTCTGGTATAGCCAAAGCCACTGTAGACTGTATATCCTTTTGACTCTTCCTTGTGATCGAGTGGGCACATGCCCTAAAGGGACCAGAGATTTGCTCTGAGCTGGGACATACTGTGTTGCTTTGGGCAAAGGCTGGCCCTTTCTGAATTTAGTCTTCTTGTTGGCACACAAGGCTCTCAGGCCCCTTGGCTCTGCTTTCGGGGCACTACTCGTGCCCTGTAACATGCTAGTCAGGGACTGCCAATGGCACAGATGGGTCAGTTTATTCCTGCACACTTGAGCCCTTTGGATTCTGGCACCTCCAGGACTCACTGCTCAGAGGCAGGTAGCCAAAGTATGGAAACCCAGGTGCCATCTGCTTTGTCTCAAAGTCTCAAGGCCCTGGACCCCAGGGATGCTGCAGGAACCATGATGGCCTACACTCAGGCTTGCAGAGGAGTGAAGTATACTCTGGGTGTGCATTTCCTCATTTGCTAGTCTTCTCTGTCCTGGGGGCTGGCAGAGGTGGGGATGTGACTGGGCAGTAGGGGTACCAGAGCCAGGGGGAAGGTGGTCCACCTCCACCCAATGCAGGCCTCTCCGTCTACCTTGTGGAGGGAGGCTGTTGGTAAGAACCACACCTGAACCAGCCCACCTTTGTTGGATGCTGGCCTGGCTCTGGTGGCCCTGAGGAAGAAGCTGGCCACATCTGCTGTCCTGGACTCTCCCAGCACCCAGTGCAATTCTAGGGCCTGTTGGTGGGCCGAGTGCCAGAGGCTGCGGGCCTCGGTGAATGGAAATAGGGTAGATGGGAGACAGCAGGTGCAGTGTCCCCCAGGCCTACCCCCTCTTGGGTACCTGGGTACCTGGGAATTTCGTGCCACGTTGGAACAGGGACGATGGGGCCAGCAGTGCAGCCTACTCAGGCTTGTGTTCGCCGACTTGTCTCCTGAGTCTTCCCCCTGTGCAGATGGGGACCTCAGACTTGGGGTGCTTGGTGTCTGGGGACCTCGGGGCATCCTGGCACAGACTCTAGTGTCCAGCTGAGCCTGGGCCTTGGTCTGCTACCTTACTGGTCCCTGTGGGCATCTTGACAGCGGAGTGAAGCGAAGGCCTACCCCCCTCCCCCCCATCTGCAGGCTAAGGTGTTGCCAGGACCCTTAGTTGTTCTTCGCCACCTCAATTTGGACCAGGCTGTTGGATTGGTGGCATTGCTGGGATGGTGTGTCATACAGATGCTAAAGCTAAAGTTCGGGGGGGGGGGTCACAGTAGAGGATCCTCCTGTCCCCTGCTGCTCCCACTGCTGAGAACTTCTGCAAGGACCTGAACAGCTGGAGCTAGGGCTGAGGCAGGTAGTTCTAGGAGGAGGAAGTTTCTTGTTCAGTACCCACCACCAGTATGGTGCAGGAGGACTAGGTTTGAGGGCTGTGGAGGGCTGTATTTGCCTCCTGGGCTTCGGACTGTCAGTTTATCGGAACCCTTATCAGGTAGGTGCTTCTAGACTACTTCATTCCCCAGCCTTATTTTAAATTTTGTTATGGTTTTTTTTTTTCCCCCGAGATAGGTTTTTTTTTTGTGTCATCCTGACTGTCCTGGAACTCGCTTTTTAGACCAGGCTGTCCTCGAATTTAGAGATCCGCCTTCCCCTGCCTCCCTGGTGCTGGTATTAAAGGCATGTGCCACCACCGCCCGGTTTAAATATTTTCTTGAGACAGGGTGTTTTGTAGCCCAGGTTAACCTGGAACTGTTTGTGTAGCTTGAATTTCTGTTCTTGATGGCTGCCACACCCAGTTTACAGAGTGCTGCAGATGGAACCCAGGCCTTGTTTATGCATGCTAGGCAAGTCCTACCCCTGAACCAACCAGTCCCGCTCAACCTTTAGTAGTGCAGCTGTCTCCTTCCCTGGAATTCCAGAACATTTTCTGTGTCCCTCTCCCTGGATTGCTTATCTACCCTCAGCCCCTCCCTCAAGTCCCCAGTCCCTAGCCTGCTCTGATAGTGCGAGGTTGGGTTCGTGTGTCTGCCGTGCGGCTCCTGCCCTAGCTGTTGCATCCTTTGCCCTACTGTGCAGGGCATCCAGCCTTCCCGTGCCTATCACGTGGGGAGGCAGGCAGGTAAGGCATGCCTCCTCGCTGGACCCACCCGATGTCTCACTTCTCTCTGACTCTCTGACCATGTCAGTGAGAGAGGAAGCTGAGCCTGAAGATTGGGGACACTGATCTCAGGCAATTCCAGGCTTGTGTTCTGAGGCCCCTACAAGGCAGGCTCTGAGCTGCCTACCCTGAAAGCCTATGGTGGCTCTCTTTCCACTCCAATAGTGGAAGGATCTTTAGTAGAGGGGTGGTGGCTTCCAGAGCTGGTGCTGTTGCCTTTGCAGGGGCCTGCTCTGTGCACCCCACACCTCACCCCAAGCTCTGTCCCATGCCCACCTTTCCTGAAAACATTGTTGTATTTTTAGCCAGCCAACTGTGTTCTCCTAGGTTGATGTCTTATCTTCATCGTGTCTCAAGGGTACAGTTTAAAAATTCAATCCAGACAATGCAGTCAGCATTGTCTCTCATTTGCTCTGCCCCAGAGAAGAGAAGCTGGCCCCTCCCAAGTCCTCCATTGGCCCCAGGGGCTCCGTCACACCCAGCTGAGCTAGGTGGGAGCCCTAGCCTAAGGGAAGGCCAAGGTATGTCAGGCCAGAAGATGCTAGATTCACCCAGCCAGCTCCAGTTCACATCCTGACACCTTTAATTACTTGCTGTGTGCCCTGGCAGGTTGGCTTAATTCGCTGAGTGTCTGTTTTTTTCTTAGGACAAGTGGGCTGCCTCTGATGTCGTCTGTTTTGATCTAGAGAGAACATACAGAATGGACATAGACTGCCTAGTGAATATGGCCCTGACTCCTTCCCCACGTGCTATTTCTGGGGTCTGATTGTTTCTATACCATCTTCCAATTGGCGTAGATAGATTTTTGTTGTTGTTGTTTTCGTTTGTTTTGTTTTCAGAACAGGGTTTCTCTGTAGCTTTGAAGGCTGTCTGAGAACTCTCTCTGTAGAGCAAGCAGGCTGGCCTCGAACTCACAGAGATCTGCTACCACCACCCGGCTAAGATTTATTTAATTATTACATATACAGTGTTCTGTCTGTATGTATGCTTACATGCCAGAAGAGGGCACCAGATCCCATTACAGATGGTTGTGAGCCACCATGTGGTTGCTGGAAATTGAACTCAGGACCTTTGGAAGAGCAGCCCATGCTCTTAACCTCTGAGCCATGTCTCCAGCCTCTCCATCTTCCAATCTTACTGGCCCTGACTCTGCTCCCCCCCCTCCTGGCTTAAACCCTTGCTAATGCCCTCAGTCTGTAAACTTAGGGGAACCTAGTGAGCCATTGAGGTTCTCACTGCTGTGGTTCTCTTGGCCTGGCTAGGCCTAGGCAGCTGCAGGTCCAGTATCCTCTGACCTCCCTATGATGCCAGACACGGGCTTTCTAGGAAGAAGGAGGACACAGGGAACACCCCAGCTTATACACTGGTTTCTGGAAGAAGCATTAGGCTATGGGCTTAAGTAAGTCCCACCCCAGGCTGGACCCCTGGATCTTTTCTGCACTGGCTGCTCCCATCAGACTCTGAAAACCATCCCCAGGCTGCTCAGCCATCCTGAAGCTGCTCCCATCCGTGTGTTGTTGACAGCATTAGGTTCTCAGCTGCATGGGATGGGATTCACTCTCTCAGGCACTGCCCTTTCCCCAGCACAGAGCTCATGTTTCCCGGTGGCCAAGCACAGCTTGAGAGGCCGCCGTTGGGCACGCCTGTTGGCCCTGTCCACTCTGCTGCTCTGTAGGGGTCTTCATCTCTCTGTGCTTCCCACTTCCTAATCATTAGCACAGCTGCCTTGAACAAGGGTCCCCAGAGTGTTCAGTGGGTTTGTTAAGTTACTGGGTAAGGGGTGTTGTGAGCCCCTGGCAGCAGCCTCTGGGAACGCTCATACCCGGAGCCATGTCTCAAGCCTCCAGCCTGGCCCCATAGACAATCCTCAGAGCTGCCCTAGGCCAAAGCTCCCTGGCCTCTATGAAGAGCAAGCTGTAGAGCCCCCTCGTCACTGCCCCCACCTGTGAGAGATAAAGCCGGGTGCTGCCAGGGAGGGCCCAAGCTGTGTGACAATCTGCTCATCTCCCATGGGGCCCTGGTGCCGTCTGCTAAGGGGGGCGGGGCTGCAGCCGGAGCCCACATGTCCTTAGCTGATTGTCGGGAGGCCCACACAGCACTCAGAGCTATGTGTACCCTCAGTTCCAGGACGCCTGAAGCCTTGGGCCCCCTCTTTCCCATGAAGCGCACAGGGAGGGGGGAGGAAGATCCTTCTTGTACCCACTGTTCGCCACTTCGACACCTGCGGGGAGCAGGCTGGCAGGGTGGACTGCAGTGGTTAAACATCCCCAGTGTTCCGACCGAGCTTTCGGCTAGTCTTCGCCGCCTGCCTGTCTTGTCGCAGACCTTGTAACCCAGGGGCATCTAGTTACTGTGGGTGGTAGATGCAATCCGTATCCAGCCCCCAGAGAGGCCGAGGCTGGAGAACACCTCTCTGTGTTGAGGCAGGAAGCCCCCACCTGCTTGCACGTCTGCTACAGGGTGGGCTGGGTAGAGGCTGCACATCTCCTTGTAAATCTGCCTCTTTCAGAGAAAGCAACAAAACAAATGGCCTGCCTGGCGGGCCTGCCTGCCTGTCAGTCTGAGGCTGGCAGGCAGGGCTGAGGCATCTATCTCAGTGGGTGTCTGGACCCCCGTCTGTCTGTGGCTCAGGTGTGAGCAGTGGGGCTAGCTCTCGTGCTAGAGGCCAGGAAGGGCGGGAAGAGTCTGTAGCCACAGATGGCCCAGGTGACAGGAGGCAAGTAGGCTGGTGCCAGGGTGACATCCCGTCGTTTTCCCTCCCCAGGCCTCCTTTGCTGCCTCCCTTCCTCACTCTCTCTACACCGCCCATCCAGGGTCCTTACAGGATGGCACTGGGACAGAGCCCAACCCAGGGGACTCTTGCTGACTCCTCCCAGCTCCTCCGTTCTTCCGGATCTGTGCTGTGTGCTGCAGTCATGTTTTGCCCGTCGAGTAGCCCTGGAAAGCGTTCCTCTGAAATCTCAGCACCTTCCTCCTTGTTGACTTGGGTTTAATGACTGGTCCTGGGTACAGGACCTCAGCAGCTGCCAACATCCCCCTTCGCTCACAGCTGGGCACCGAGGCCACCCAGCCTCAGGTGTGCAGCATACATGAAGACCTGCTGGCGGAGCAGGAGGCGAGGCCTGTCCAGCAGCACATGGCCACCCTGTGATTCTGTTTGGCTGTCTCTCCTCAAAGCTGCAGTCATGACTGATGCCATCTCTAGTGTTTGCTGCTGCATGCCTGGGTGTTGTGGGGCTCCAGAGGCTTCCCTGCCTGGGGTCGTTGTGCCTTGGTCCTAGGTCCTTCACTGCCAGCACTCACTTTCCCTATGCAGCAGTTGACCATAGAGCTGGTTGGACTTTCTTTCTTTTTTTTTTAAAAAAATATTTATTTATTTGTTTATTATGTATACAGTATTCTGTCTGCAGGCCAGAAGAGGACACCAGGCTTCATTACAGATGGTTGTGAGCCACCATATGGTTGCTGGGAATTGAACTCAGGACCTTTGGAAGAGCAGGCAATGCTCTTAACCGCTGAGCCATCTCTCCAGCCCCTGGACTTTCTTTCTTATCCCGTGACATGTGCCCCCCTCCCATACTGGCCGGTGGCAGTAGCTCAAGTCTATGGGGAAGAGAGGAACAGTCCCTGAGATGGGAGATCCCTCTACCAGCCCGGACAGCAGGCTGCAGGGACAACATGGCTTCCCATCACAAGGCTTTCAGAATGACTCTGGCATTGGAATGCATAGCAGGACAGCTTTCCCTACTCAGAGGCTATGTCAGAGCTGATGGGGACAGAGAGGATACTGACAGGAGTGGCCATAAGAACAGGTGCAGGGACCTTTGGGCTTGCCTGCCCTGTGGTTGGGGGGCGACGGGACTCGGTGAGTCCTTTCTTCACAGAGGCTGGAACTAGACCCTCTGTAGACTTGCTAACTGTCCCAGAATCCTTCACCCTATTTCCATCACATGAGAAGGGGTAGGCTGTGTCTGTTCAAGCCATCCTTGGGAGCCTCGGGCTTGTTCTGATACTGTGTTGGCTCAGCAACTCGGGCTTGTTCTGATACCGTGTTGGCTCAGCAACTCTTCCTTTCCCTTGCTGAGCAAGGTACTGTGCCACAAAGTCAAGCCGCAGATACATGGGACAGCCCTTACCCTCCTCGCTTCCTGTGTTCCTGTTGGCTGGGCCCAGGCCTGTGGCTTTGGGAGCTGGGGATAAAGTGCCCGCTGTGCTCATGTGAGGACCTGAATTCAGCTCCCTAGGAGGCAAAGATGGAAGGATGTCGGGGCAAGCTAGCCAGTCACATACATCAGTTGAGCTCCAGGTTCCATCAGACACTCAATGAATACAGTGAGAACAATTAAGAAAGACCCTTGAAATCACTCACACACACACAAACACACACATACGTATTCAGGAAGAGAGACTGTTCTGTTGACGCTCAGCAGTTGTCTGTAGTTACGCCTGTATCTATACTAGCTGGCTAGGGCTGCCCACGCTCTTGTCTTTGGGGGCTCGGCTGTTAATGACATGCGCCACCCATAGGGTCTTGGCCTGATCTGTGGGATCAGGCAGCAAAGGTGACACAGGCAGCGTGCGCCTCTTCATCTGCAGGCTGTCTCCAGCTCTCTGACCCACTCCGCCATTCCGGCTGAATAGCGTCGGTTAATTACAGTGATGGCGGACCTGCCTGCTCCAGCGGCACAGCGAGAGCACAGGGCTGGGAGCCAGGCGCCAGCCTCACTAATTGGCAGCGCCTTGTGAGGTATTGATCCCAAGGCTCTTGCTGGTGAGCGCTGGCCTCCCACCTCCAATGGGATTAGGCTGCTAATTGTCCATGGCCAGCCTCATCCTCTCTAAGCCAGCCCCACGCCAGATCCTGCCCTGCACTAGTCCCCTGCCGGTCTGGGCTAGGATGGGGAGGAGCAGGGTGGAGCTCAGCTGAGCTAACTGCCTTGGGGGTTCCTCCCATATAGACTGAGGCACAAAGGGGCTGGGAGGTCTCTGTTTACTGAGAAGGGTCGCTTCCATCCACCTACCCTCAAGCTGGATAGTGTGAGACACCCATCGCTTTCACTGCTGGTGGCCTTCTATGTGCAAGTGTTAACTGTTTCCACTCTGGCGTGCAGATAGCATGTTCCCTGCCTATGTGTTAGTGTCTGTGCCGTGTGAGGTAGCTACTACTCACAGAAGCTTCCAGGTAGCTTTGGCGGAGAAATTGGTGACTAGTTCTCCTTGGTGTGAAGGTCAGCAACCCTGAAGTATGGATGGAGTTCTGGTGCAGGGAACACCATAAAACAGGAGGGGCCGGGGAATCCCAGGGCCTGCAAATCTGCCCACACAGACAGCTGGATGCAGGGGTGGAGCAGACATGGCTGAAGGCTTGCACGCCTGTTTCTTGGGAGGTTATAAAAGTGTTCTCAGATTGATGGTGGTGATGCATGCAGAGTGGCTTTGCTGAAATGGCTCCACCTTTCATCTCAGGATTCAAAGGCAGGAGGATTGCCATGAGTCCAGACCAGCCAAGGCTCTAGAGTGAGATCTTATCTTTAAAAAAGGGGGTGAGCCGGGCAGCAGTGGTGCACGCCTTTAATCCCAACACTCAGGAGGCCGAGGCAGGCGGATCTCTGTGAGTTCAAGGCCAGCCTGGTCTACAGAGCTAGTTCCAGGACAGGCTCTAAAGCTACAGAAAAACCCTGTCTTGAAAAACCAAAACAGAACAACAACACAACCAACAACAGAGTGAGCATTGCTCCTGAGGCATCCACTCAAAGTTGTAGTTTGACCGTTGCACGCACATTCGCATACATGTGCACCTGCACACAAACATGTAAAAATCGACAGCCTGTAAGACATGTGCATTATACCATGGGCCTCCTGGGAAGGATGGTGGCAAACCCAAGCAGATTGCTATTTGAGGAATTTTAGAATTCCTGAAAGTGATTTGAGTTTTTAAGTCTGGCTTGGGAAGAGACACCTGGTTGTGAGTACCAGGTCAGCTTGGGCTGTGTAGTAAGACCCTGTCTGAAAAGTTGGCCCCGTCTCACTGTGTCCCTGAACAAGGTGATTGTACCCCAACGGTGTGCTCAGTTTGGCTCTTTCTGCTCCTGGTGGCTTCTCTGGAGGGGCTTCTCTTGTTCTGTTATAGAACAGGCCAGGCTAGGACATAGTGTAACCTTAGTTACACTTAGTGTGGCTGCAGGCTTGACTCATGTCATACTTGCGTGGACTTTCTCAAGGTCTGTGGCTGACAGGGGCCCTCACTTTTGGACCTATACCTGGGTTGGCATTGCAGGCCTAGGGTATTGCTGCCTGGCTCTTCGTGGACAGCAGGATTTCTCAGCTGCACAGAGGGGTGCCCTCCTGCTGAATGCCAAACCCTCCCCTGACTCATGAATGATAGCTAGCTTGTTCCCAAGGTTCTCAGGGCCAGCCCCCAGGCCTGGCTGCACCAACCCTGTGGTTTGCCTGCTTCAGATTCTAGAAGCCTTTTCCTGGGCTATCACTGTAGCAGTTTTCCCTGCCCAGCCATGGGACAGAGACTGCAGAGTTCTTAGGGTATGGGCAGTGGGTTTGTTGCCATATTGAGAACTAGGGGGTTTCTTCCTTAGGCTATGGCTCTCAGTCCCCATTGCCCACCTGGGTCAGACCCTGGTAGGTAGGCATGTGAATAAGAGGGCTGCTTGCTTGACTGGGAACTGTTTGGGGAGGGGGCTGCTCTGCATAATTATACAAGCTGTTTCTGCAGGTGGCAGAATTGCCCCAGCCAGAGACCGTGTCTGCTCACATAGAGCAAAGCTCTGTCCCAATGTCCTCATTGGCCATCTGATTGAAGTCATCCCCAACTATCATGTCCTAGTGGGAATGATACCCCAAGAATTAAGCTGCCCATCCCCACTCCTGCCTGCTCTCTCGCAATGTGGAAGAAGGAATGTTGTCTTTCTCTGGGACGAGGCTGTTCTAGTATTCACTCAATATGGTGGGCATACTGAAGCATGTTGATATGGTTTTAAACTAGTGAATTACATCTCAGATTTTTACATTTAAAATTAGTTGCCCACCTCTAGGTCTAAAAGGCAGTATGACAGGGAGGCCAGCAAAGCTGCCCAGTACTTAAGGAGACCAAGCTGCTGGCCACACCTGGCCTCTGCTTCCCACTCTCCTTGGGTGCAGAGGACCGTACTGAGCCCACCCAGAATAGCCGTGGGTGCTTCCCTGCCTGGCCACCCTGGGGCTTCACTTACAGTGAGAGTTCTGGAATTGCAGAAGTGTGGGTGCAGTGGGCAACATGGCGGTGATGTAGCTCCTAAGCTTCCGTGTTCTCTTTCCACAGGGTCTTCACTGAGCAGCGAATCGTCCCCTGTGTCCTCCCCAGCTACCAACCATAGCTCTCCAGCCAGCACGCCCAAGAGAGTGCCCATGGGTCCCATCATTGTCCCACCTGGGGGTCACAGTGTCCCCAGCACTCCTCCTGTGGTCACTATTGCCCCCACCAAAACCGTCAATGGAGTCTGGAGAAGTGAGAGCCGCCAGGTGAGTGGACTGGAGTGGCCCAGTCCAGAAATGTAGACATAATGGGGTCAGGGGATGTCCCTGAAGAGAGTTGACTTCTGTCCACAGCTGTCAGGAACTTGAGGTTGTGGGCAAGGATGACCCTTCTGCAAGGTGGACTTAATGTGCACCAAGTACTGGAAGATGCTCGGATTAAGGTTATCCTTACATCAGGCTGTGTACAGCAGACACATAACCTGGTTTAGGAGGCCATAGAGGGAGGGGAGGGGCTGGTTGGGGGGGGGCTCCTTTACTTTTAGATGGTATCTTACTGTGTCCTCTGGTGGCCTTGACTGTAATCACTTCTTTCGGGGTCTGTGTAGACAGATTTACCCAGAGGCATCAGGCTGAGAGATGAGGGGGTAGTAAAGTGCCTAAGGTGGTATCTGAGCCTTGGGTCCCTGGGTAGACCACAGCTATCCCTGCTTTTAGGGATCAGGGATGAGAGTGTAAGCCAACTGATAGTCCTAGTGCCTGATCCCAGCGTGAAGGGTCTTGTGCGCCTGCAGCCTCCCAGCTGGCCACGTACTAAGCTTACTGGACTGGAGAAGGCAGTGCCTGAAGCTTCCCCTTTACTCTGCTGTGCCTCCCACCCGCTTGGCGCCCGCCCGGAGGGGCCTGGCTAATTAAGAACCGCTGTCAGCTGTGGCTTTCCCTGGATTCTCCAGCCCCATTCCCAGAGGGATTGTACTGCTAGGAAGTACTAATTAAACCACAAAGATGGAGGGGGAAGGGAGGGGAGCACCTCTCCCCAGCTAGGCTGGGGCAGGAAAGGCAGAGTGTGACCTCCATCTGCCCCACCGGTCTGCTGGGTGTCCCTGGTCCCCAGTACAGTGCTCCAAGAGTCCAGCAGGCTCCAGAAAGAAGTTTGGGGCCAGCTTTGGCCCCTTCTTCTTGAACCTGCTGTAGCACTTACCCTGGGAAGCCTGTCAGTCAGTTTGTCCCTGAATCTCAGCTTGACTCAGAGCAGCCTAGAACCACCCTCTCCTGGTTAAAGAGGTTGAAGAAGCTGCTACCCAGATCTCCTGTCTGTGGACTCCTAGAGCTCAGCCCTGACCTCGGCTGACGGAAAACTCCAAACAGCTTCCCTTCCCTGGGCAGCCGGTCTGCCTGGTGACTACCTGATTCTGGGTTCGCTCCTGAGAGAAGCTTGCAGGACACTTCCTGTTCCTGCCTTGAACCTGGAGCCTTCACTGATTGGAGCCCTTGGCCCAGGTCCAAGACACCTCATGTGTGCATATGCATATCCCCTGTCCCTGTGCCTCTGCCTCGTGACTGCTGTGCCTGGAGCCCGTCACTGTCCTCAGAGGGTCCTTACCGCCTCAGAAACATTTAGTAACCCAGAGAAGGGCCGTGATGGCTCCGCTCCAGCAGTTCACGCTGCAGTTAATGAGACCTGCGTGCCACCAGGGAGGGCGACAAGCGCGGTGGATGAGCAGATGATGCTCAGAGCTCAGCAGAGAGTTTAATCCTTTCCAGGAGGGCGGGGATGCGGCTCTCCCTGCAGTGTGGCCATGAGTCACTAGGAGCCTCTGGAGGCTGAATCCACTGTTGGAAGTCAAGGGGGAGGTGGCTCCGGGGCCCTTCTCAGGGGGTGACCAGGCAGTAGAAGCCGCACGAGGAGAGATGAAATGAAAAGCGGTCTGTTTTGAAGCTAACAGGCATGTCCCACTTGCCCAACTGTGGAGACCTTGCTCTAATCACTGGAGAATGACAGCTCCCTCCTCCCCCAACCGCTGCCTTTCATGGATGCAGCTGTGTCAAACAGCTCTGCAGATGTGTCTTGTCTGCCATAGCCACCGGTGCGCAGTGCCTTTGGGCGGCCACCAAGCTTGGTCTTTCCTGTCCCTCATCACCCATGCAAGCACCCTAGCTCCCAGCTATTTCCCTGGTGTCTGGCTCAAGTTCAGCCAGGCCCTGATGAGAGAGAGGATGCGGTGCCCCCAGCAGCCTGATGGCCATTCTGGGGAGACTGGGGTCTCCTTGTTTGTCCTGGTGTGGCTGGAATGCATCCCCCCCCCATTTTTATGATACTGTGTGAATGTCCCTCGTGAGACGGGCAGGTCAGAGGTCATGAACCCATGAGGACCCCACAGGGAACTGAGACAGCCTGCTGCTTTACTCTGGGAAGGAAACAGATGTTGCTGCTCATTAAAAATTCAATCAGCAGCCTGTCTCCCTCAATTAATCGTGGCTGTCTGTCTGCGGGGAGCAGGAGGGTTTGTGTTAGGCTCTGGGAGAATGGAGCTGGAGGGTGCTATGGTAAACTGCCCCCTCAGTTCACACAGGCTTAGCTGTGATACAACAGTAACCCCTCCCCCTTGTGGCTTCACATATGCTTCAGTGACCGACACCCTCATGGTGCTGACTGACCTGGGGGTGCCACCACGGTCTTGGAGAACAAGACATTAGTTTAGGAAGGGCTGGCAGGCCTGTCTCCAAGACAGTCTGTGGTGCTGGCTACTATGTTCCTTAGAGTCGGACCTAGAGGTTCAGCAAATATCAGCAAGAGGGCCCTGTGTACTGCTGGCTGCTCATGCTGGGCCTCTGACCTGCAGTGTGAGGGAGGGACCTGAGAACGCTGCCAGGTCTCTTTAAATGATGGTCCTGTTTTTCCCATGTTCCCAGTGGTGCCGCTCTGCTTTACCATGAGCTTTCCTTCCTAGTCACAGGTAGGCAGGGCTGCTTGGTCTGGTTTCTCCAGGTTGGACGCCGCCTTAGTTGTGTATAGAGGACACCTGTGAAGCTAGATCTTTCCAGACCCTGGGTTGCTGCCATCTCTCACTTTGTGCCTGAAGTGAGCCTCTCCTGGGGCCCCCAGCCGAAATGCATGTAAGAGTGTCCCCGGAGTCCTGGATGGCAGCTAACACAGCTAGCTTCTTGGGAGAAGCCCTTCCTAAGTTGCAGGTCCCCAGAGTGTGTGCTGTGACCCATGACTACCCCGTGTGGGACTGGTTGTGGGAAGTAGGGGTTCCCTATCCTGCAGATCCTTTTCACATGCCCTGTCTGGGACTCAGCAGTCTGAGGCATCACTGAGTCCCTTTCGGGGGCAGAGCCAGGCCCTGGTAGACCTTAGTCAAGACCTGCTCGTGGGAAGCCACACTTACCTTACCCCATGCCTTTTCCCTGAATACCACCTTTGTGTGTGTGTGTGTGTGTATGTGTGTGTGTGTGTAAAGACAACATTAGAGGAAGGATGTTTCTAGAATATGAGCTAAACAGTGGCCTTTCTGTGCACCTGGCTGGCTCCCCAAGCCCTAATGTTGCTTCTTCTCCTCGCAGGACTCTGCCTCAAGAGGCAGCAGCAGCGGTCGGGAGCGCCTGCTTGTGGAACCTCCTCTAGCCCAGGAGAAGGCGGCAGGCCCAGCTATCCCCTCCCACTTGCTCAGCACCCCCTACCCCTTTGGCCTCTCCCCCAGCTCAGTTGTACAGGACTCCCGCTTCCAACCACTCAAGTAAGTGCCAGACTAAGGAGGACATGGAGTGACTTCAGGCAGGCTTGGAGTTTGCACCTGCTGGCGTAGAGTGCTGCTTTTAGCCTCTGTGGCCTGCTCTGCCCCGAGGTCCTTGGCCCCATCTGAGCTTGTGGTGCACTCCATGCTGAGACATAGCCCTTGCCCTAACCACATTTAAACCCATCCTCTGGGTCTGGGGACGGAGAGCTCCTCTAGCAGCTATGTTCCCTGGTGGGAACTTTAAGGGCCTGGTAGGTCTGAGGGCTGGGCCTTGTACCAAGACTGCACCTCATTATTGAGAGACAGGAACTGAACCTGACGGGAGGTGGGGGTCAGGGGCAGCCTCGGGAGTGCGACCTGTTTCCCAGCCCGAAGTGGGTTCTCTGCTCACCTGCCTTTTCTCCTGCAGCCTCCAGCGGCCTGTACACCACGTGGTGCCCCCGAGCACTGTGACTGAGGACTACCTGAGAAGCTTCCGGCCCTATCACACTGCCGAGGACCTACGCATGTCCTCCCTGCCTCCGCTTGGCCTGGACCCAGCCACCGCTGCTGCCTACTATCACCCCAGCTACCTGGCCCCGCACCCATTCCCCCACCCGGCCTTCAGGTGAGACATCCCCCACACGCTGTCCACGCGCTGTGTCCTCAGTAAGACAGAACCTCTTGGGCTGGGTCAGATGAGGCCAGGGCCTGAAGCCAGACACTCGAGAGACTTGGTCCATCCCTGTAGCTTTCCCCGGGTCCCAGCTGAGTTTCGTCCAAACATATCTGCTGGCCCTCAGTTGAACCACCTGCTGTTGCTCCCCAGTTCCCACGTCTCCCAACATCAGCCTCCCAGCAGCCAGTAACCACTAACAGTACGTTATGAATGTGGACAGGCAGTGTGACAGAGACCATGGTGAGAGTCATCCCCTCTTAATTGCAGACTCCTAGCCTGACTGGCCTTGTCCCAGTGTCACACCAGAGGCCTCTGCTTGCAGCCAGTCTGCCCTTTTTGCCCACTTTCCTAGGATCTGGGAGGTCCTTGGTGCCAATGTGGCCGATTCCTAGTGGCCTCATCTAGCAGAGAAGTATCTGTCCGCCTGCCTGGGTCTCAGCTTTTTTTCTGCAGTGGTAGGGACTCAGTTCAGAGCTTCACATCCGCCAGGCAGGCTTATCCTTTGTGACTGCGGCCTTGGCACACACCACTCCCATCTTTCTCTGCAGGATGGATGACTCCTATTGCCTATCAGCCTTAAGGTCTCCGTTCTACCCCATCCCCACCCCTGGTTCCCTGCCTCCACTGCACCCATCAGCTATGCACCTGCATCTCTCTGGGGTCCGCTACCCACCTGAACTCTCACACTCGTCCCTGGCCGCGCTGCACTCAGAGCGGATGTCGAGCCTCAGCGCAGAGAGGTAAGCTGTGCTTCCAGGCAAGGGAACAGCAGTAGAGCATACTTCAGTCCTAAGCAGGCCTTGGCCTGGCAGCACTCCGTATGTGTGGGTGAGAGGAGGAGGGTTTTGTCTGGCTGGCCCCACTCTGAGCTGGGGCATGGACTTGCCCCTACTGCACATCCCCTTCAACATGTTGCCCCCTGCTTGTTCCCCAGGCTGCAAATGGACGAAGAGCTGCGGAGGGAGAGAGAACGGGAGCGTGAGCGCGAACGGGAGGCCGACCGAGAAAGGGAGAAGGAACGGGAGCGGGAGCGAGAGCAGCGGGAGAAGGAGCTGGAACGAGAACGGGAGAAGGAGCGGGAGCGGGAACTGGAGCGACAACGTGAACAGCGGGCGAGGGAGAAGGACCTGCTGGCTGCCAAGGCGCTGGAGCCCACCTTCCTGCCTGTGGCCGAGCTGCATGGACTCCGGGGCCATGCCACTGAGGAGCGGCCCAAGCCCTCAGAGCAGCTGACCCCAACCCGAACAGGTACCTGAGCAGACTGTGTGGAGGGCAAGACCTGTGCCTACCTGGCATGTGAGGGGCACTGTCCCATTGCAGCTGGCAAAACACTGAGCACCAAACTGGGAAGAGGTGTGCCATGGAACCCTAGGTAGATGTAGGAGCCCAAGATGCCCCTAAAGATGCCCGAAGCACTGAGGAGGGAAGTAATGTCACTGCTTGTGGGACCTTGATTTGTCTTTGTCTTTTGCTGTGCTGATGGTAGAGGCCCGAGCCACACAAGTTAGGCCAGTTGTGGTCTAATACTATACTGCTGTGCACTGTGCACTCTACTGTTGAGATACCCAGTTTTGTTTTGTTTAGTCAAGATTATATGTCATAGCTATGTGTCCAAGGCTAGCCTGGAGCTCAGGTTTACCTCATATTCATAGCAGTCATCCTGTGACAGCTTCCCGAATGTAGGGAGCACAGGCACGAGCTATCCCAACCTTGTTCTGAATATAATTTATTTGATGAAAATCTCTGTAATTCAGCTACTTTTATGACCGTTTTAACAACTGCCTCCATGAGTCCTAAAAATGTAACCATGTGCTGTGAGCCAGCCACAGATATCTCCTCTCTCCGAAGATGAGACACGTTTTCTGAAAGCCCTACAAGACCCTTTCAGTCATGGGCCTCGAGCAGGGGTGAGGGTGCTGGCCTCCTGCAGTGACAATGTTTCTTCCCACAGAGAAGCTGAAGGATGTGGGCTTGCAGGCACCCAAGCCTGTGCAGCATCCACTGCACCCAGTGCCTGCCCCGCACCATACCGTGCCCAGCCTTATCTCCAGCCACGGCATCTTCTCTCTACCGGGAAACAGCGCCGCCACAGCCCTGCTGATCCAGCGCACCAACGAGGAGGAGAAGTGGCTGGCACGCCAGCGGCGGCTGCGGCAAGAGAAGGAAGACCGCCAGTCCCAAGTGTCCGAGTTCCGGCAACAGGTGCTGGAGCAGCACCTAGACCTGGGCCGGCCCCCGGTGCCCACAGAGGTGGAACACAGGCCTGAGAGCACCAGGTGGGTCCTGAGTGGGACCTTGCGTGAGGCGGGTGCTTCTCGTTCAGAGGTCGGCGATGGAGGGAGAGAGTCTGTCTGTCTGCACTCCTGTCCCTACTTCATCTTTCTGCCCCACTCCAGCCCTTGGCATAGCATCTTGGTTCTTGTCTGGGACACAAGTACCACGACATTGTTAAGTCTCGGCTCCTCGTACTCCTGTCCTCCATGTTGAGAAAGGGCTGCAATTGGAAGTGTCCAAGATGCCCGACCCTGGCCCTCTACACTTCGCACAGTGGAGGGAGGCCTCGCTAGTCTTGAACACGAGTCAAGCTCAAGTGCTCCGGCTCTTCAGCCATCTCCACTCGGGCTCTTACGTCACGCAGGGGCCAGCCTAGTCTCGCAGGGCTATAGAAGGTGCAGGGCCACGTACCCTTAGCTAGGAACTCTTTCTTGTTTGGTTCTGTTATGTGGTGTGTTTATCCCTTTACTTTTGAATTTGAAGGGAGATTAATGCTGCACTCTGTGTCTTAGGCTTGAGTCGGCAGGAGGAGTGGGGAGTAGCCCTGGCGGCTGTGTTAAATGGTGCCCCAGCCAACCAGGGAAGACCCTAGGAGCCTAGCAATGGCCCATTGGACAGCATGGGTCTAAGCAGCCCGTGTCACCCTCAAAGAAGTGTTAAGCTTTGGAGAAGCTCCTGAAACTGTTATAGGTTGGTTTTTCTGTTAAGATGCATCAAAGAGTCTCTTTTTAAATTTTAAAAATTTTTGATAATTCATTCATGTGGAGTGCTATTTTCACATTTTTCCCACCCTTCCCTCCCAACTCCTCCTGTGCCACCGCAAGGTCATGACCCTTCTGTAACTATTACTGTTCCGCATATACACATCCATTTTGTGTTGCTCTTATTTACATGAGTTTAGGGCTGACCACTTAGGATTGGATAACTTACCAGGTTGCTTGTCCCTGGATGTTTCTTCCTCTCGAAGCAGCCATGGATTGCCTGTGGCTCTTCCTGTAGCGGTGGGGCTTTGTGAGAACGTCTGTGTTGTTGGCATGTCCGCTGGTGTTGCAAGCCTTGTGTAGGTGACAGCTTCCCTGTCGTGTCTAGATGGCACTGCCTACTAGAAGAGTCCTGGTACTTTGGCTTCTCCAGTGCTCCCTGAGTCTTAGGTGTGGGAGTTGCATTGTAGACTCCCAATCAGGACTGGGTCCCCAGGGCACCAGGGGTCTGTATGTTGACTAGTTGTGTATCTCGGTAGTAGCCTGCTGGAGAAAGAAGCCTGCAGGTTTAGCTACACCTGGGCCTTGAGGGTGTCGTGGATGGCATAGTGAAGGGGTGAGGGTCCTGGGCAGACTGGGCAAGAGCAGCACACCTGTTGAGGCAAGCTGCTGCTCTGGGGCTGCTGCAGTTCTGACAGGGACCACAGGGGGGCAACAGCACAGCCACCATTCCTGTGGGAAGTCCTGGGCTTAGGTGGACACCCAAAGCTAGTGTCCCTGACTCATCTCTAGCCTGCCCTCACGCCCATACTTGATAGATCTGGAGGAAGGGCTGTGATGTTAGAGCTTCACCTCCAGGAGGAAATGACTCTGCGAAGGTAGGGTCAGTTCTCCTCATAGGGATTTGTATTCACAGGCAGTCTGGGTAGCCCAGCAAGTTACCCTGGGTGTGCTATAGGAAGCTGGTAAGCAGATCTGCTCCCATCACTGATGACTCAGTATGTTCTTCCCAGGCCAGGACCAAACCGGCATGACCAGAGCAACCGTGAACCCCCACAGCACTTTGGTGGGCCACCACCCCTCATCTCACCCAAGCCCCAGCACCATACTGTGCCCACAGCCCTCTGGAACCCAGTGTCTTTGATGGACAATACCCTGGAGACGCGGCGGGCTGAGAGCCACTCTCTGCACAGTCACCAGACTGCTTTTGAGCCGAGCCGTCCAGCGGCCGTGCCGCTGGTAAAAGTAGAGCGTGTCTATTGCACGGAGAAGACAGAGGAGCCCCGGAAGCGTGAGGCCACACCACTGGACAAATACCAACCACCACCGCGGGAGGCGGGAAGTCTGGAACCTCAGACCTTTCCCCATGGACCTGGGCCTTTCCTTGCGGAACTTGAGAAATCAACACAGAACATCTTGGGCCAGCAACGGCCCTCCCTTTCCCAGGCAACCCCCTTTGGGGAGCTCAGTGGGCCCCTGAAGCCAGGCTCGCCCTACTGCCACCCCACACCACGGGGCCCTGACCCAGCATACATCTATGACGAGTTTCTTCAGCAACGCCGGAGACTGGTCAGCAAGCTGGACCTGGAGGAGCGCAGGCGGCGCGAAGCTCAGGAGAAAGGTCTGGCTCCTGAGTGGGTCCCGACCTGCGGGGGTTGAGGGGGGCGATCAGGACAGGAGACCCCGGTGCCAGCTGCTCGCCTTTCTTCTCCCATTCGATTCTCCAGTGCAGTTTGTAAAAACTGGTTTCAGGGCCCCTTGCCTGTCCTGCTGTGAGGCACATTATCCCAAAATGGCAAGCTACAGCCTGCCACCAGACCGTGCCATGGCTGTACATTATGAAAGGTGATGGGTGGAGACTATAATCAGGTATCTTGAAATATTAATAGTGTGACATTAACAGAGGAATGGCCCAGCAGAGCTTTACACGTGTAGGCTGGTGACGGTAACTGGCATGTGCACCAGGAACTAAGGGACCGCAGCTGTTGTTCCTGCCCCCCCCCAAAGTGAAAACGGCAGTTCTCTGAGGTCCCAAGAAGGCCAGAAGAGCCAGTGGGGGCTGTGGCACAGCTGATGGGGATGACTGCCCCAGGCCAGTCTTGTCTCTGGAATTGATTGGCCTGTTTGGTATTGCACCTAGCTCCTTATAGCTGGGGATGATATAGGCCATCTTCTTGAGTGCTAGTCGTACTAGCTGTAGGGCCTGGCTGGGATTTTTCTATCAGTTCGCCTCGAAAGGGAATGGGGGCGCCATAGTTTTAAGTTGCCTTCCCATGACGCTCACAACATGTTCACAATCGTGGACACCGCACTTTTGGTCGAGGGAGCATCCCTTTCTCTGAGTCTCACAGAAGCTCAGTGCTTGTCATCCTTAGCTCACCGCAGGTGTCCAGGCATACTGGAAGAAAGCAGGCCCTCTTAGCAAGGGTTCTCATAGGTGCCAGCAGGCCTGGCCTGTAGTCTCACTCACATGCCCCCAGGTGCACATGCCCACGGAGCATCCTGGGTTCTGAGCCTTGCTCAGTGTCTCTATTTCTGCCATCAGGGTACTACTATGACCTCGATGACTCTTACGACGAGAGTGATGAGGAGGAGGTCAGGGCACACCTCCGTTGCGTGGCTGAGCAGCCACCCCTCAAACTGGATACGTCCTCTGAGGTACAGGTCCTTCTCAACTCTTGCATGCTTTGGGCTAGTTTGGCTGTCGGTCCCCACTTGGGGGCCCTTGTTTCTGCTCCTCTGTGGCCTGCCTAGCTCCAGTTCAGACTCTGTAGCCCACGGGACCCCTGGGGCAGTAAAAGCATACTGGCGACTGTGACTTCACACTTGTTTGTTTTTTTTCCCCATCTAGAAGTTAGAGTTTTTGCAACTTTTTGGCTTGACCACCCAGCAGCAGAAGGAAGAGCTGGTAGCACAGAAGCGCCGGAAGCGGAGGCGGATGCTGAGAGAGAGAAGCCCATCTCCACCTGCGGTTCAGAGCAAGCGGCAGACGCCTTCCCCCAGGCTGGCTCTGTCCACCCGCTACAGCCCCGACGAGATGAACAACAGCCCTAACTTTGAGGAGAAGAGGAAGTTCCTGACCTTCTTCAACCTGACACACATCAGTGCAGAGAAGAGGAAAGGTATGGCCTTACTCTGGCCTGCACACATAGGCCAGGGGGCTCCTGGGTAGCGTGGGCTAATGAGCGGCCTCTTTGCTCTAGCATGTGTCCTATTGGGATGTGAAGACTAATGTACCTATATATACAACCAATGCCTATCAGGCTCCTCCTGCATCCTCTTACACTTGATCAGGGGGCCTCTTGAAACAGGGTGCTTCCAGGGCTTTCGCTAGGATTGACAGGAGGTATTGCCTTCTGTTGTAGCGTGTTCAGGGTTTGCATACTTGCATACCCAGGCCCTTCCCCTTGGGTACACCAGTCTACTGTGCACTGTTTTTGACGCTGGGAGGCCTGAAGAGCAAGCCATATTGGTGGCCTGTAGATATCAAGTCCAGCCAACACACAGTAAACACACAACTTGCCCAGAAAGATGCTTCCAGATCAGTCTGGTATCCTAGGGCCATGTTGGAAGAGACGTGGAACTGGAATTCACAGCATAGAAGACATGGCGTGGCCACAGCAGGCTGAGGCTTCCTTGATCAGCTCAACACCGTCTCGGGCTAAGGCATTAATGTACACAGCCTCAGGCCCCTTAAGGGCACTGGCCTCTTCCAGAGAGTCACCGGAAAACAGTGTCTCCAGGTCTTCAGTCAGTTTGACATGCTTCTTTATTGGAGGTGACAGTTTCTTTTTCCATTTTTTAACAAGCATGGTGGAGGTCTCGCCTTCCCAGCAAGGGTTAGTGGCGGGCTGACTGCCAGCACAAGCCTTTGGACACATGCCTAGTTGTTCGCAAGCCCGACTTTTCACCTGGCTTCATGTCTAAAGGACGCCGGCAGCACTGAAGGCTCTTAAGTTTCAGAGTTGGCAGGAAGAGCCGCCTAAGCGGGGATCTATGGCACGCTCTCCTTCGCAGGAAATGGCTGTGACCCTCCCTGATCTCTGGAGGGGTGCCCTTGTGTTGGGGCCACCCCTGGTCTTCAAATCAGATTATCTGCTGAGAAGGAAGTCACCGTGGAAGCCCCCAGGCAGCTGCTGCTCGTGGCTGTAGATGCGGCTGCCTGGAATGTATGAGCCATGCAGGGAAAATAAAGAGTCGGCTGCCGTCACCTTCCTGTCTGCACAGCCAGCCATGGTGCTTGCCTTTGGTGCCTCTTGGTGTAAAGGGCTTGTACTTGCCAATCACGGTGTCCAGAGCCCACCTTTCCTCCCTCACAGAAGTCCTGCTAACCTCGGACTGCTTTCCTCACAGACAAAGAGAGGCTTGTTGAGATGCTCCGTGCAATGAAGCAGAGGGCACTGTCCGCAGCAGTGGCAGATTCAGTGACAAACTCTGCGAGGGACAGTCCTACCATCTCCCTGAGTGGTAAGGCAAGGGCACCTTGCCCTCCAGCGTCCTGTAGCTTGGGCCACACAGGGTTAGAAGTGGCATTCAAAGTCTCATCTTCGTGGTGAACCTGACCTACTGGAAGCTGGGCTTCTCTCCATCCCTCTTGTGTGGTCTGCCGCCATCCTGGTTGAGCAGGGCCTTAGGACGCAATGCAAATTAGAAGGCAGGCATGAAGTCCAGATGGTGGTGGCGGTAGCTGCCGTCCCCCAGAGGGCGTGCTGTCCCCAGAGGACGCCGCGCTGCAGATCCCGCCTGGCTCTCCAGACTCCAGCACCTGCTCTCGCTCTTCTCTGCTGCTCTCCAGCTGAAGAAAGCTGAGGCCAGGGGTCCCTCTTGCTGTCTCTTCACCTGCTCTCCTAAGTTGGATGAAGTTACTCTCACCTTCTCGGCACTTCCTGCTGCTCTCCCACCTGTCCCTTGGGAACTGCTCACAGTTGGACTTGCTGCTAAACACGCTACTCTTGAGGCTCTAGCTCGTGCACAGCGTTTACATAGGGTGGACACGCCGGGTCTTTCTGCGAGTATGAGCTCCTTGTGCCTGTCTTTCCACAGCTTATAATGTTTTCCTCATTTCTGTCTCTCAAAGAACCAGCCACACAGCCAGCTCCTCTGGAAACCGATCAGCCTGCCGGGGTCCCTGCCTCCGCGTCAGACATCCCAAAGGCCGCGGAGACTGGGAGACTGGAACAGCTCCGGCCCCAGGAGCTCTTGAGAGTCCAGGAGCCAGCTCCTAGCAGCGGTGAGAAGGCCAGGCTGAGTGAGGCCCCCGGGGGCAAGAAGAGCCTGAGCATGCTTCATTATCTCCGGGGCGCTGCGCCCAAGGACATTCCTGTGCCGTTGTCCCACAGCATCAACGGGAAGAGCAAGCCTTGGGAGCCCTTCATGGCAGAAGAGTTTGCACACCAGTTCCACGAGTCCGTACTGCAGTCCACACAGAAGGCGCTGCAGAAGCATAAAGGTAACAGGCTACCCGTCCCGTCGCCTGTTAGTGCTGGGCGACACAGCCATTTTCATACCAACAGTACCTCCCAAGCCTTAACGCCTGTGAAGCACTTAGAGGTCTCACTGGGCATGGGGAGTGGAGGAGGGTAGCCTCGATCTCTTTCAGGCTTGTAGCAGGACCTAATGTACCTGCTCAAGACCCACACACCTTAGTTAGCAAATGACAGTTCAGAAAGGCCAAAGCAAGTGTCCTCTGTGTGTCAGCAGGGCATTCCCAGCACCCACATAAGCTCCTGGAGATCTCGCTCTGGTTCTTTGCCCAGGTACTGTGTGCCCACCCCCCAGGGCCCGGTGATTGTAGGGACGGTGGTTTCCCTGCTTGTTCCCCCAGGTGAAGTGTTTGCAAACCCAACAGGGAGAACTGAGTCACCATGCCCAGTCCTGTTGAAGGGTTCCACACCAAGCTAGGAAGCTCACACTGAGCTCAGTGCCCCTCACTGAGCTGACTCTGCTGCTGGGGCCCAGGGAGCAAAGGCAAGAGCTCAGGTGGCTGACTGGAGGCAGAGACAGCATTCCTGAAGCTTGCTGGCCAGTCAGATTAAATAAGACAGGAGAGCAAGAGAGGCAGAAAACCAGTGCTGACCTCTGACCTCATGTCACCTCGCCTGTGAGGAAAGGCCCCCAGGAGAGATGTGCTAACTGGGTCTTTGTGGTTTTACTGGGGAGTTGTGCTTTGGCCAGAGGCAGCAGATTGCTCCCTGCTCTTAATGCTGGATGGGCTCTCTGAAGTGGCATCTAAGGGGTGAGGCCACCAGCAGGGCTGTGCCACCTCCTGTTGGAGGGACAATCCCTGGTCCTCCTCAGGGAACACCTCTGCCCTCTCGAAGGAGGCTGTGCTCACTGACTTATAGATCAGAGCTCTGACACGTGCTTGTCTCCATGGGTGACTTTCAGTTGAGCCCCTGCCCCTCAAGATCCTTGTTTGCTCCTCCCCAGGGAGCTCAGCTGTGCTGTCTGCAGAGCAGAACCACAAGGTCGACACGGCAGTCCACTACAACATTCCCGAGCTGCAGTCCTCCAGCCGGCTCCCCCTGCCCCAGCACAATGGACAGCAGGAGCCCCCAGCTGGGAGGAAGGGCCTCCCTATGCAGGAGGTGGACCAGGACTCTGAGGACGACGTTGAAGATGACAGTGATGAGGAAGCGGAGGAAGCCCCCAGGCGCCAGTGGCAAGGGATTGAGGCAATCTTTGAAGCTTACCAGGAACACATAGAAGGTAGGGATTTGTGGGGCGGGGTGATCAGCAAGTCTGGTCCACACTGGAGCCTTGCTAGTCAGGGGCTGCTTGAGTTGTGCGGAGACAGTGGTTTTCCTGCAGGGCAAGCATAAGGTATAGTCCTAGCCCTGAGGCCCTGCTCAAGGAGGGTGGCAGAATGCTGCCGACTTGTACACATAGCTAAACTCTGGCCAGTCCTGATTACCATGCTTGTGAGTCCACACTGAAGGAGCTTGGGACACTTTGCAGCTTACCTTACTCAGAAGTTCCTAGATGCTTTTCCTGAAAGCAACCTGAGTTGCACACCATACTGCTCTCATGTGTACCACGTACACCCTTGCCCATCTCCCCAGTGTCCAGAGACTACTCCAGTGCACGGCCTAAGCTACTTACTTGCCAGTTATTTCCTCCTGTATCTTAAGCTCTTTTTATTTTGCACATGACCAAGCTGTAAACATAGCATATGCTTGCTACTGCACCCCCTTGAAAGGTATTTTTGGAACAAATACTGACACACAGGTAGCCGGAGCCCCTTCCCAAGTGGCCACCTTTCCCCGGCTGCCCTCATTTTGGGATTACCGGGTTCCCTGTGTGCTGCTCCAGCACCTGCTTTCTCTAAGGCATGTAGAAACAGGACTCGGTAGCATCTCAGATGGTTTTGGAGTAGAGGGAAATGTGGGATCTACAGGTCTTTTAAGGCTATTGGGACACTTCCCTGTGCTGTCCTTGTCTTTCTAAGGGTACACCTGTGTCTGGCAGAAGCTCCCTTATGGCACCACCCTGGCTGTCCTTAGCAGCCGAGTGACTAGGGATCTTGTTAACTGCCTCCCTGACAATAATTGTGCTATATAGTTTTCCCGCTCTCCACTTGGGACCGGAGAACTGGCCCTCAAACTCAACAGTTCAGTCCCGTGACGACACAAGACTAACGCGGGAGCTTGAGCTCTGCCATATGGTTGAGTGCTAACCCCAGTAACAGGGGGGGTCCTCGTCTTCCAGTCTGCATCGTCATTGCGCCACCTGCGACCTGGGCGGTGGGGCTCTTGTCCTGCTTGTGAAACTTGAGACAACCTAAGCTTTTCCTCTGCCAGGCTGTTTCCCTTCTTGAGATGACTTTTCCTAATTTGATTGCTCCACCACTAATGACAGTTTGTTATCAGGAGCAGTTTAACTTTGGAGTGTCGGTCTTTTGTGGGCATTTGTCAACAACTGAAACACTTGGTCAGAAAGTTACTCTGGCCCTTTTTCTAATAGCTTCAACTCTGACCACCATCATCACCAACAGCTTGTTGTAAAAGTCCATCTGAGAGCTGTTAGTTTCCCTGGGCTAAACTTGCCTTCTGACTCCAGGTTTTCCCCTCCGCACTGGGGTGGCTGTTTGGATTCGTTAGTTGGTGCAGCTGAGAACACACTGCAGGTGAAGACACAGCGGCTCATACAGAGCTGATGGATGCATCACCACCTCTTGTCTTTTCAGAGCAAAACCTGGAGCGGCAGGTGTTACAGACACAGTGCCGGCGGCTGGAGGCCCAGAACTACAACCTCAGCCTGACTGCCGAGCAGCTCTCTCACAGCATGGCGGTGAGTCAGGCATGGGGCTTTTTACAGGCACCCCTAGAGAGGAGAAGTCTGCTCTCAAGAAATCAAAGCTAATGCCAGACATGGCAGCACATGCTTTAATCCCAGGAGGCAGGCAGATCTGTGACTATGAGGCCAGCCTGGGCCACACAGTGAGATTCTATTTTAGAAATACGAAATAAAAAGATCTGCGGGGCGGTGGTGGTAGTGCACGCCTTTAATCCCAGCACTTGGGATGCAGAGGCAGGTGGGTCTAAGGCCGCCTGGTCTACAAAGTGATTTCTAGGACAGCCAAGGCCTACTATACACACAAAGCTCTTGTGGCAGTGACGTGTCCCCCCACCCTCACCCAGGAGGACATGCACAAGGCTGGTCAGACCTGGCCACCGATTAGTTTGAGCCAATCAGCAGTACACGCTGGTTCTTTAGGAGCACATGTTGCTGGAAGAATATTCTAGCAATCCCCAGAGGTCACTCACCCTGGTGTATGTACCAATGGGTTCTGATATACATCTTCTCCTCAGGAGCTTCGGAGTCAGAAACAGAAGATGGTCTCGGAGCGGGAGCGGCTCCAGGCGGAGCTGGACCACTTACGGAAGTGCCTTGCCTTGCCCGCCATGCACTGGCCTAGGGGTTACTTTAAGGGATATCCGAGGTGACGATTTCCCTTGCACTAGGCTGAACCTATAGCATAGAAATATTATCTATTTTATTACCTTGAATATTTAATATTTTTCACTGGGAGGTTTGAAGCTTACAAATTGAGAACGTGCCATGCATGAAGCGAAGAATTCCAGGCTCCAGCGAGGACATCACCTTGACTCCAGTGTGATCGAGTCACCCTGTCTCAGCTAAGACTCAGTTTCTCTTTCTGATGGCGGTTTTATTCCTTCTCCCCCCACATTCTTTGTATCCAGTACTGATGCCCACCATGCATGTGGCTGAGGGAGAGCCAGTTGGTTGTTTCTGGTGTTGCTGTGCCGAGCCCAGCTTGCTCTTGCTGCGGCCCTGGGAGTGTTGACCCCTTCCTCCCAGGAGGAAGACTAACTTGCGCTGAGAAGGCTGGGTGTGTACAAGCAAAGGGCTCACGGTCAGTCACCTTCCTGCGCCATCGTCAAAGCCACAGGTCCCAGGAGCATGCAAGCCAGTCAAGGCTTCTCCCTGGAACAGCTAGAGGCAAACCCACACCCGAAGGTACCTTGTTTTCCTTGGGGAAGACAGTGGAGCTGTCCACTGATAGCCCACCGACTGGATTGCTACCGCTGTGTGTGGCGTTTTCATACAAACATATGTTTTGAGAGAAAAGTCAAAGGTGCTTCAGCCTTGTACTGTGTATATATTAAAAAAAAACAAAGTTTTGTATGTTTTTATTACTTTAATTATTGTTATAAAAAGCCTGCCATTTTTAATATGTGGTTTGGGGAATTTTGTTTGTTTTTCCTGTTTGGGGGTTTCCTTTGTTTTTCTCGTTTTTGTTTTTTCTGGTTAAAAAAAAACCTGCTTCTAGTGTTTGTGCTGCTGCTGGTCAGGACATTAAAATGCTGAAGTTCCTTTTAGAAAATAGAAGAACTCACCTGTGTCATCCCACGGCAGGGCTGAGGGGCACCTGGGGCTGGGCTAGTCATGTTCAGAGCATGAGTGACCCCCATGCAGCAGGAGCTGAGCTCCTGTGACAGGCACGGCCATGGCAGAGAGCTCGGTACCAGGGAACCCTCAGTCAGGGTTGGCCAACATGGAGGATGGAGAGAGGAGGCTGAGCCTGCCTTCGGCCACCAGGCTTAATGGTTGTACAAAGCAGCTTGCTGGCAGCCCCTGCCCATCCGCCCCCTGCAGTTTGCTGTCTCCCTGCCAAGAATCTTCTAGTTATTAGCAAACCCAGAGAAGAAAGTGCCCCCAGTATTGTCAGTCGTCAACAAGTGCAGCTTGGCACAGGAGCAGCAGGTGAGGGGCGCTGAGGTCTCTGCCCTACAGCCAGCGGAAGAGGGTCTGCAGGTGAGCAGAGGCTGCATGCCCTGGGACAGAGCGTTACCGAGTTCCTAATTATATGCTGCTTGCGCTCACACCTTAGTGTTCCTGTCCCAGTCTCAACTCCACACTGATGACTGGAAGCTTTTGCTAATCTGCTTGGTGTAATGGCTTTGGGAAAAGTAGACCCCATAACTTAAGGCGCACATACAGCCCCTTCTCCCCCATTATCTCACAGGAATTCCCCTGAATGAGTGTGACCCAATGCAAGAGAACCTCCCAGGTGGGCCTGGGGCACAAGCTGAGCCACTGACCTGGCAATGCCTATGTCCCTTCCAAATGCCCTGGCCTGCCTGTGGAGCCCTAAATATTCCCATGCTCACAAGTAAAGTGACAATCAGAACCAGGTACAAGCCAGTAAGGTGGCAGGCAAGCATGCCACTCATACCACATACACGTGGTTCTCCCATCCCACATAGTCTGAGACACTGATGAAGGTAAAAACACAGCACACTCGTCCAGGTACCACACATAGTCCCCGGCGGCCTCTGCCAGTTTTTCCCCACTACAGATCTGCTCTAGGATGGACTGGAAAATTAGTATGTGCATGAGAGTCCTAGTCCTTGCCCGTGTCGTCTCACTTCACCTCCAAGGGATAACTGCCATCTCTCCTGGCTGGGAATTCACCAAGCTTGTGATGAACCAGTCCAGTGTTAGATCCCATGGCTCCATGTTTCATCAGATCAGATTTGTTCCACATCATCAGAGCCAAACTGATAAGGCCTGCCATCACCCCAGATGAGTAAGCTAGGACTGTCAACACCTAGTGGCTAGGTACCCAGAGGAGCACTGCCCTACGAGTGGGGAATTGCAGCCATGCTCACAGCACTGCCAAATCTCAGTTAAACTGAACTGCAAACTAGATGCCTCCCACCCCTGCCCTCAGATGTCCAGAACCCAGCATGGAGATGGCCCGCACAGCAGGCTCAGCACCTCCGAGGTGTGCGGTAGCCACTTAGCAGCCGTCTGTGCTCTTTCAAGTACTCAAGCTTTGACTTCACTACTTGCCGTAGCCTGTCCCCACTGTCTGATCCAGTGCTTAACTTCAACCCTAGAGGCTGCCTTGACCCGAGGAGGCATCTCACAGGTTTTGTGCTTGTGTGTGCCCTATGCCTCGCTGCTGGGGCAGTGGACCCAGGCAGGAGGGAGGACAGGTGCCTCGGTCACTCTGGGGGCAGTTTAGATGCTGTGAAATTAAACCCGTTCTAAGTGTACTTGTTTGAATTAACTGTATTGTAATATTATTTGTTGAATGTAGTAATTAGGTATTTATGAATATATTGCTGTAATTTCTGACAACATCCCAAAAATAAAATCTTCCTAAATCATGTTAAGAGGAAAACCTTTTTATATTAGCGCCACCCTCCCCTCCCCCTAGTTCTCAGCCTCACAGCTTTCACAGGTCAAACTTGAAGACACTGAACTTAACTGAACACTTGCTGTGCACGACATGCGCAGGAGTCTGTGCTCATTCGAGAAGTCCTGGGCCGCAGACTTCTCTTCTTTCCCACGAGGGGGAAGCTGGTGGCTTCCACATCGATGGAAGTTGTGGAAGTTGAGCTTGCGGTGTGCCCGAGTTCCTCCACCTGTGTCCACACCCGTCTCTCCACCGTCACACGCGTCCAGAGCTGAGCGCCTCTAAGTCAAGCTATAAGTCTGTGTGCTCTCAGGGGGCTGGAGGTTTGTGCGGAGTTTGTACATGTGATTAAGTGCCTGGGTGAGGAAGGCCCCGCTGCTGTTGATCTCCATCAGGGTCAGGTTATCTAGCTGAAACAAAAAACCAGTGAGCAGAGGAAGTTTGGACTTCAGAAAACCAACCTCACTGAGCAGACGCTTGTAAGCCAATGAGTTGTGTGCTCCTGTGGTGAAGCCCAGAAGCCTGTGTGCACCAGGCCAGCTCTCCAAGAGCCGTATCCCAAGTCCCCATGAGTTGTTATTCAAAGCAGCTTCAAATCCCTGTTTACATGGCTGAGCAGGCAGAATATCCTGACAACTCCCTGGAAGCACTCACACTGGCTGGCAGTGCCCACTGGCCCTGAGCGGGGACAGGAGAACCACGCCTACCTTGGCATGTGCCTCCTGTTGTCGCACAAAGCTGTCAGCAGACACCCGGAGCTTGGCCATGCGTGTGTCCCACAGATCTTTGATCAGTGTCCGGATGGTGTCTGCCTTGGGAATGTTGTCAGAAGCACTGCAGATACATAGACACAGGCACTTGTGAGCTTGCCCAGCGCAGGGACAAGTGGCTGCTCTGAAACCAAAGCTTGCGGGCAGGCCAAACAGCTCAGCAGTCAGTGCTTGCTGCTCTTCTTGAGGATTCCAGTTCTGTTGCTGGAATCCATCAGGCAGCTCACAACTGCTTATAAACCATAGACCACAAACACCTGTGGCAGACAGCCACACATGTAGATAAACAAAGCTTGAGCCAGGTGTGGTAGCACGTGACTGTAACCCTAGCACTCAGAAGGTTGAGGCAGGAGAAGCAGAAGTTGAAGGCTGGGATATACAGCTAGAGCTCCGTTTCAAGGAGAGAAGGCAAAAAAAAAAACCTCTTGCACAGACCTGGGAGAGTATTGGGCTCTGTTCTTTCCTCAAGGGTTGGGATGTCAGCAGGTAAGCTTGGTACCCAGTGTTTCCATTCATTTTCACTATCCATGCCCAGTGGCTATACACAATGACAGATCTGACAAAGCGAAATACTGACAGCCAGGAGTGGTGACTACTCCCAGCACTTGGGAGGCTGAGAGAGGAGAATACCTGGTCACAGAGTAGAGTGTGCGACTCCAAAGCAACAAAACAGGCTACAAATGGCTCAGTAATCAGCACACACTGCTCTTGCAGAGTATACAGTTTGGTTCCTAGCACCCATGCCCGATGGGTCAAAACGAACTCTAACCCCAGCTCCAAGGGATCCCATACCTCTGGCCTGAGCACACTGACCTGCACTCACATGCACATACTGACACGCGGACATATAAAGATATTGGAGGTGCAAGCGAAAGCTAGCAGTTAAGAGCACTTAGTGCTCCTGCAAAGGGATCAATCAGTTCCCAGACACCTACATGGAATGGCCTACACTCCCTGTAATCCCAGCTCTGGAAGATCCAATACTCTCTTGTCTCCTTGCAGCTGCACTGACTGACATGCACATGCCCCACACAGACATACACACATGTAATTAAAGACAAAAAAATATAGCCGGGCGGTAGTGGCGCACGCCTTTAATCCCAGCACTTGGGGAGGCAGAGGCAGATGGATCTCTGAGTTTGAAGCCAGCCTGGTCTGCAGAGTGAGTTCCCGGAAACCCTGTCTCGAAAAACAAACAAAAAATAGTGGAAAACTGGGCCGGTGGGACGCTTTCTTTAGGTAACAACATCCTGTGCTATGTAACTTTATCTCGAGCTGGCTCAGGTCAGCAGATCCCCTGCTTTTACCAGTGACATAACCTTACTACCCAGCACCACCAGGGAAGAAAAGGGCAAGCTTTGTGCTAAGCCCTTTAAGTGCTCACAAAAGGCTGAGAAACAGGACTGCCGCTGTGGGGAGCACAGGTTACAAAAATCACAGAGCAGAGCAAAGTCTCAAAGTAGCAGGTGTCTGCAGAGTTTAAGGTCGCAGTTAGTAACAGCTTTCCTTTACGACATACTAGAAGCCAACCTTTGAAGAAAGAAGCTCACATGAGACAGAGGCAAGCAGACTCTTGTAGCCCATCACTAGGGGCTCTCCCCAAGCCTGTCAACACAGGAGTAGCAGGCAGGTCTGTGGTATAGAATGATGAACATACACGTTCAGATCTTACACTCTGAACAGAAGAAAAGGACAAAAAACTCCAGATCCACTGAGTGGTGGCGCAGGCCTTTAATCCCAGCACACAGTGGGGGGGGAGCAGAGGCAGGCAGATCTCTGTGAGTTCAAGGCCAGCCTGGTCTGGTCTATAGAAAGTTCTAGGACTGGCTCCATAGCTACTGAGTGCGGGAGAATTGTCTGTATTCTGTCAATCATTTTTTAAATAAACGCTGATTAGCCAGGCAGGAGGTGTAGGCAGGAAGACCAGACAGAAAATGGAAATGATGCAAGGAGAGCAGGAGAATTCTGGGGAGAAGGAAGTTGATTCCTCCCACTCCTGCCCAAATCACCAAAGCAGAAGGATGTGAGCTGCCCCACTGAAAAAGGTACTGAGCCACATGGCTAAAATATATCAGAAAGATGGGTTAATCAAGACATGAGAGTTAGCCAGTAAGAAGCCTGACCTAACGGGCCAATCAGCTTTATAACTTACGGAGTCCTCTGTGTCATTTTCTTTGGGGCTAAGCAGCTGGGGGGCTGGGCAGGACAGAAATACAAACAAGCAGGCCCTTCATGTTACAACTGAGAAACTCTGCCTCAAAAAGCCAAAACAAAAAAACCCTCCAGATCCTTATCAACTACAAAACAAAGTAAAACTGGGTCCCCAGACCACTGAGATGGCTCAGCAGGTAAAGGTGTCGGTGACTAAGTTTGGCAACCTGAGTTCAGACTCTGGAGCCAATTTCTGAAAGTTGTCCTCTGACCTCCATATGCACTGCATGTCATGCCGTACACATGTATCCACAAAATAAATGGATTTTATTTATATCCATTCATTCATTTTTTTTTTTCCAGACAGGGTATCTCTGTGTAGCCCTGGCTGTCCTTGAACTCAGAAATCTGCCTGCCTCTGCCTCAGAGTACTGGGATTTAAGGTATGTATCACCACCACCACCAAGCTAAAAAAAAGTTAATTGGGTTTCTTAACTAAATAAATTACACAGTAAGGCTTTGGTTTTCGTTGTTGTTTTAAAAGACATGGTCTTCCTGTATAGCCCTGGGTGGCCTGAAACTCCTAAAGTAGACCAAACTGGCATTCAGAGATTCATGTCTCTACCCTCCAGCCCTACACAGTGATGGGATTAAAAGTGTGCTACCATACCCGGACAACAATAAGGTTCTTGGCAGAGTAGAATACACAGAATGTCAAGAAACAGTTCTCTATACTGGTAGCACCAGCCTGGTTCTGAGCCATGCATCCAGATTTTCTCTTTTCCCAGACTGCCACAATTTCTCTCAACCTCTGAAGACACCACCTCCCCAGTCTCCTCACCACCACGGAATCTATGGCTCCATGGCCCATCATGTACCCTCATCAGTCCGTGCACCTCCAGCACGCAGAGCGGCAGTACCTTACAGCTCCTCCTCCACTGCCGCCCTCTCCCTGCTCCTCTGGGACAGTCTGCTGCTCTCCTCACGCTTGTGTTCCTTCAGTGCCTTGTCTGGCCCCACCAGGCCTTGCTATGCCCCAAGGACTCCCACAGGCCCTGACTGTGACCAGTTCACAGGGTCACGTTGTTTCCCTACCCAAAGGGGAACTCAGGCCATGTGACCATGTTTAGAACAGTAAGTATATTGTTGTAGAAAGGAATGGGTGACCCACAGCCACTCATCCCTCTTGAGTTCACCTTTGGACATGCAGTGACACAGGTCCCTACTGCCCAGCTGATCTAAGAGGGCAGGCACAGTTCTGGTCTTGGTGCCAGATCTGCTCCTGAACCAGCTGAAAGGTACGGTCCAGCTGGATGCTCATTAAGTTAGGTTTGGGCATCCACTGCTTTCATTCAACAAACCTTCCTGAGGCCCGTGTGGGGACAAGTCCCTGCCCATCTAGTACAGGCTGCATAATGGCACAGCCGGACAGCAGACTACAAAACTGCCCTGGAGCAAATGCCAGAACAGAGCTCTGCAGACACGGTGCTAGGCCAGGAGGAGCTGGGGCAGTAGGACCACTAAAGCCCAGAGTTGAGAACCAACGTAAGCAATATGGCAATACCCCATATCAGACAGACAAACCTGCTGTGCCAAAGATCCAGTGGGAGCATAAACCTACAGACAGAACTGTGAGAGGGGGCGACAACGCCTGCCAGTTGTGACTGCTAGGAGCACTGACTTGAGACAAGCTAGAAGCTGCAGACAGGCAGCACCAAGCAGAAGACAGACAGCTGGGGCAGACGTGGACACAGACACCCAGAGCCTGCCAGGGCACATTTCTATAGCCCAAGACCAAGGCCCATATGAGGCCCTTGGCCACTCCTGTGACACATACCGACACAGGGAACACGGATCCACACACTTCCGGCAAAGCTGGACTAAAGGAAGCACGTGCAGTCACAGAAAAGACTGTTGCCGCCGTGTCCATGGCCACACTGCACCCCAGTAACACTGACAGCCTGGACATACAGAATTCAAGGCGGGGAGAGAAGGAACAGGAGAGAACAAAGAGATAGCCTCGTCACCCTGCATGGGGACACCTCCTCCAGGTCACCCTGGTGAGAAACTGGGTGGCTAGGCCACCACAGGAATGGGCAGGAAGAGAGGGCAAGAATCCAAGTCCACAGAGGGCACGCGCGGCCTCGTGTGCTGACTCACTGATTGAGCAGGAGCTTGGTGATCTCCATGTAGTGCGGGCTGGGCACTGGGGTGAACATCTCCTCCTTCCGCTCCTGATCTCGCATCTGCTCCAATTTCTCTGAAATGCAGAGGTTAATGTGCTTCACCAACACCATAAGAAAGAAAAGACATGTGTTCTTTTGTTTCTCAAGACAGCATTTCTCTGTGTAGCCCTGGCTGTCCTGGCATTTGCTCTGTAGATGAGGCTGGCCTTGAATTTAGAAATCCATCTGCTTCTGCCTCCAGAGTGCTGGGATTAAAGGCATACACCACTACTGACTGAAAAAAGTTTGTTTTATTTATTTATGTATTTGAGTGCTCTGTCTGCATGTGTGCCTGCATACCAGAAGAGGGCATCAGGTCTCATTACAGATGGTTGTGAGTCACCATGTGGTTGCTGGGAATTGAACTCAGGTTCTCTGGAAGAGCACCTAGTATTCTTAATCACTGAGCCATCTCGCCAGTCCCAAGAAAAGTTTTCATTTTTTATTTTTATTTTTTTCAAGGCAGGGTTTCCCTGTGTAACAGCCCTAACTGTCCTGGAACTCCTCGCTCTGTAGACCAGGCTGGCCTTGAACTCAGATCAGATTCGCCTGCCTCTGCCTCCCAAGTACTGGGATTAAACGCAAGCACCACTACCACCTGGTAGAAAAACACTTGCAATCTTACAATTTGACCAGGTGCTGGTACTGCCTGCGTGGCCAATAAGCAACTACACTGGATACAAATGAGGTGGGGTATTCCTATCTTAGACGAGACGCCTTGCAAGCATCGTTTGGGAAGAAGAGAGTCTGATGTCACCACTACCTCTGAACCTTCTTCTGATCTATCTGCCCTCTACTCCTCTACTCGTGTCTGTAGCCAATGACCTGTGACCTCTCAGTGCTGGAGTCCAGAGCTCCATGGGTGAGTCCTTGCCACACCCCAGGCTCACACTCGAGCCATTTCGTTCTGCCCAAGTGGAGACCCGAAACACCTGGAGGACTTCTCCAACTCCTGCCTCTATGTCCCACTGTTCACATGCATGACTTCCACCTGGACAGCTATCCAGCACCCCTAAAACAGTGGGCTCAGACTTCAAGATACCCTGTGCCCCCTCACTGCCCGGTGTTCTGCCAACCTCAGAAAATAGTGATTCTGGGCTGGAGAGATGGCTCAGAGGTTAAGAGCACTGACTGCTCTTCCGGAGGTCCTGAGTTCAATTCCCAGTGCCCACATGGTGTGGCTCACAGCCATCTGTAATGAGATTTGGTGCCCTCTTCTGGTGTTCAGGCAAACATGCAGACAGAATACTGTAAACATAATAAATAAATCTTTTAAAAAAAATTGTGATTCCATCTAAGCAGAGCTGAGCCTCAAGCCGCAGCCGGGCATGCCTTAGCACTGGCTCTTTCCTTCCGTCCTCCACACAGACCTCAGCAAAGCCTGCTACTGCTCTCTTGAAAGCACCAGGCCAGCTGCAAGCAGCCTCACCACACCGCCACAAAAGCAGTGATAAGATTTTTCCTGCGCACCTCACGCATGCCAGGCAGGCAGTCCTCCACTGGACTGGACACACTGTACAGATTAGTTTTCTTTCTACCCTTGAGTCAGATAACAAACACATCTGTGCAGTGTCTTCACCACTCAGAAAGACTGGCAATGCCAACCCTCTGGCCAGGATGTGGGACAATGTGATCCCATCTAACACTCAGCAGGACTGGCTGGCTGCTTATCACTTCAGATCATCTGTCCTGTGGCCCAAGTCCCCAACAGGCGGTATCTGTCTGCCTAAGAAAAACAAGCGTGCGGCAGAGCAGACACCTGTAACCCAGCAACACGGGAGGTAGGGACCCATTCTCAACTACACAGCAGGTGGGGAGAAGCCTGGGCTACATGAGAACCTGTCTCAACAAATCAAAGAGCAACACCTTTCTACTGAAAGACTCAGACAAGAGAATTCCAACAGTCTCATTCAAAATCGTAAGAAGTGGGAATAACCTGGAGACTGGCAAGATGGCACAGTAGAGGAAGGTGCCTGTCGCAAGCCTGATGAAGGCGGACGCGGAGGAAGGGCACAACTGACTCGACAAGTTGTCCGCTGCTCACAGGTGTGCCATGGCGCACGTGCTGACACACAAACACAATGATGACTTAAAACTGGGAGACGGGCTGGAGAAACAGCTCAGCAATTAAGAGCACTTGCTGCTCTTCCAGAGGACCAGGGTCTGGATCCCAGCACCCATACAGCGGCTCTGAACCCCACTTCCGGGGGACCAGATCTACTCCTGTGGCCTCTAAAGGCACTGCATGACCCACACATATAAAATAAAATAAATATTTATAAATGGCAAGTAAGGCAAACGCCCACCCGCAAAACGGGAGAGCAGATGCAAGGGAGCAGCTAGGCAGGAAGACAAGGTGATGACCCACGTGGCCACAGAGCCAACTGCAAACCATATACCCACAAGAGAAGTCAGAGAAGCATGGCACACGACATCATTCTATGGACGTGAAGTCCCAGAGCAGATAGGCCTCCTGCACAGGGTACCCGCACCAGCACCATCCGATTGCCCCTCACCTGGACAGCAAAAACACAGAATTCTGCACACCTCTCTAACTCTGGGCCTGGGCCAGCTGAAACCAGTAATGGGTCTCTAATGGATTCAGGCACAGAGGGGCTAAAGATGTCCCCTGAGGCACAGGAACTGGGGTCTCCAGTTTCAGGACTGTGAGTCATCCACTCTTTTACACGGGGAACAAGAGGCCCAAGTTCAAGCACAGCTCTCTACCTGAGAGTGACTGGCTTAAACAGCCTGCCCGCGTTTGCTTTCCTTTGCCACAATGAACACCATGACCAAAAACAAATTGGGGATGTAAAGGTTTATTTGGCTTACGGATCAAAGTCCACCACGGAGGGAAGTCAGGGTAGAGACTCAAACGGAACCACGAGGGAAAACTGTTCATTGGCTTGCTCAGTTTGCTTGCTTACACAGCCCAGGACCACCTGCGTAGAGGTGGCATGTGGACTGGACCCTCCGACATGCATCAAGACATTGCCCAACAGATATGCCCACAGGCCAATCTAATGGAGGTGATGTCTCAATTGAGGGTGCTTGTTTCCAGGTGTGTCTGTCGAATTGACAACAAAACTTTTTTTTCTAGGTCTTCTCAGGTGCCTCCAGTCAAGCTCACTGGGGGATTTTCAGCACGTGATGCACAACCTCTCTCCCACCAAAAAACAAAACCAAAAGAAGACTGCAAAGGCTCGTGAAAGTCTTTCTAACATCTTCAGAGACATCTTTAATCTACCGTTACACTTCTGAATCAAACTGTACAAAGGGCTTTTAATAAAGAGTTGTGCAGCCATCAATTTAATCTCATATTATCAACTCCCCCCCCAGAAAAAAACCCATAACTCCTCCATCACTTCCCAAGCCCCCATTTCCTTAGTCACTATTCTGTGCCTATGGTTCTATTTCTGACTGCCTACATAAACAGAATCATACAAACTGTAGTCTGCTGTGCCTGGCTTTTTTAGTCATATCCTAGTTTCCAGGTTCATCCACCTTGAAGCATGCATCAGAAGCCCATTCCTTTAGGTGGCCAAATAATAACTCATTGTAGGGTGACGGTCCTAATTTGCTTTGCTGTGCTATGATAAACACCATTAATCAAGCTGGGGAGGAAAGGGTTTATTTGGCCGGATGACAGTCCATCACTGATGGAAGTGAGGGCAGGAACTCGGAACAGAGGCAGGAGCCATGGAGTAAGGCTGCTTAACTGGCTTGCCTGTCTTCTCATACAACCCAGCACCACCTGTCTAAGGATAACCATACCAATAGTGGGCTGGGCCCTGCCATGTCCATCATTAACCAGAGAAACACCCACAGTCATGCACACAGGCTGGTCAGATGGAGATAATTTCTCCGTGGAGGTGCCATCTTCCCAGGTGACTTTAGTTTGTGTCGATTTGACAAAACTAACTGCACATTTTCACAGTCTTTGTAACAGAATTTCCTAGCATGCTGACACTCAATTAAAACAAAACTTGTCGGATCTCTGTGAATTCCAAGCCAGCCTGGTCTACAGAGTGGGTTCTAGAATATCAGGGCTACACAGAGAAACTGTCTCCAAAAAAAAAAAAAAACCACTAAGAAAAATTTAAAATGCTTGTTTAAAGTTGAATCTCTGTTCCAGATTTAAACTAAAATTTACTATTATTGTGTGCAGTCGAGCGCATAGGAAAGTCAGAGAACAACGGCAGGACTCGGTTCTCTCCTCCCACAGAGGTTCTCAGGCTTTGCTGCCCATTGAGCCATCTCGTCGGCCCCACATCTTTGATTTTAAGGCTAGGTAAATATCTAAAATCCAAATAGGAACTAAAAGTATCACAAACACTACACATCAACGAGCCACTGGAACACCAACTGAGGTCGGCTGTCTGGGAACCCGGGACCGAGGAAGCAGGTAGATCCAGGTACAAGCCCGACCCACCGGGGCCCCAGGGATGCTCACCTACATCCATCCACTCTGGAGGTAGCAGACGGCACTTCTGTCTCTGTTTCAGGTTAATGGCCAGCCACAGGGGTACTTCCACGGGTAAGCCGGGGTTGAAGGGCCCCAGGTCCCCCTGCAAGGACAAGGCAGACTCCAGGTGGAAAAGAGCGGTGACCTGTCCATGACCCCGCTGCCGCAGCCCCGTCCCGCCCGCCTCACCCCAATCAGGTAGATCTTGTCCAGGCTGAAGTTCGGGATAATGGTCACCAGTTCCTTCTCGGCCAAAAATTCCACCTCGGAGGCGTCCATGGTGAAGAGATAACGCTTTGGATATGTTTCCGTCCCTCCGTGTCTCAGAGGTTCAGCCTGGGCCGCGGCTTTCCCGCCACGGCGCGAGGACCCGCCCCCCGACACGCCCACTCTACCGGAAGACGGCCTGCGGCGACCTATGGAGACGTTGCGATCGTCGCAGCCTCGGCAAGAAGCTGCAGCTGGTACGAGCCGCGGATTGGTCGGTCAGAGCGCGGCCGCACTCAAGCCCTGCCGAGAACTATAATAGGGCCCCGCCCTTCTATGGTCCACCCTTTCCTGTCCGCGGGCTCCGTGCTTCCTTAATCCTGGTTCGGCGGTGTCGTGAGTTAGTTACTCCCCTATGAACTCGCCCCCGGGGCGTCGCTACCCTCTCCCGGCCCCGCCTTTAGCCCCGTCCCCTCTCCTTCATTGGTCTTCAGTCCTGCCCCCGCCCTCCGACCGCACACGACTCCTCCTCCTGCCCGCGCTCGTGGCCCCACCCCTACCTTCTTTAGTTGCGCACGGCCCCGCCTCTTGCCCCGCCCCTGCCTCTCCTGCACCCACCCCTTCCCCTACCCGCCAGCAGGAGGCGGTGCACCTGCTGTAAGCCACTCCTTTGCAGCCTGATGCAAGCTCAAATAACTTGCCTGCCTCCACTCTAAAAGGGTAGAGGTTTGGAGCCTCGTCTTTACCAGCCCTAAACACAGATCCAGAAATAAACACATTCATCCCAAACTCAGCTCTGGGTCCTGGGACATGGCTAACCGGTCCACACAGACACCATCTTGAAGGAAGGGTCTTCCGTTTAATTTTACAGTCTTTGCCCTTTCTGAACATGGGTTAAAAGAGCAAAAAATGCGACTTACGTGTCTGTTTTTTTTTTTTAAGATTTATTTATTGTGTATACAATATTCTGCCTCCATGTATGCCAGTATGCCAGAGGAGGACGCCATTTCTCATTACAGATGATTGTGAGTCACCATGTGGTTGCTGGGAATTGAACTCAGGACCTCTGGAAGAGCAGTCAGTGCTCTTAACTACTGAGCCCCAGTGCTCTTAACTACTGAGCCATCTTTCCAACCCCCCCCCCCCAGTCTGTTTCTGTCTGATCCTTTGGGACAGAGCCCAGAATCAAAGTTTTAGCAAACCAAACAAATGTCAGGTGAGCCCTCTGCAGCAACAAGTCTGCAAACGTTTTATCATTGCGATTGCGAAAATTGAACCCTATTCCTCAAAAATGCTAAGCACACCCTCTTCTGCCGAGCTACACCCCAGAACCTGATGCCCTCAAGTACTCTGTACAGAAGACCTAGGTGAGCCAAGAACACTCAAATCCCTGAAAGTCTCCATGTTACTATGGCGCTGCAGGGAAATTCGGAGTTGAGTCTGGTGAGAAGAGCTGAACTATGGTAAATCCTATAAGATGTATGACTCCGGCAGGGTGGCAGCAGATCAGGATAGCTCACAGGGAGTGTTTAGTCTACAACTGGTAAGGGCAAGAGGGGCTGGATATTCTGTTTGTAATTTAACAAATAAACCTTGCCTGAAGATCAGAGTGCAGAGCTGAGTCGCTAGTTAGCCATAGAGACCAGGCAGTGACACCTTTAATCCCAGCATTTGGGAAGACTGAGGCAGACAGATCTCTGTGAGTTCAAGGCCACCCTGGGCTATGTAAGATTGTTCCAGTTTAAAAGAGAAACACCTTTAATCCCAGTACTTGGGAGTCACAGGCCTTTAATCCCAGCACTAGAAAGGTGGAAACAGGAAGGGATATGACTTGGCAGGAAGGAATATAAGGCGGGAGGAGACAGGAGCTCAGAGGCAGTCTGAGGATTCAGTGGAAGCACGCGGTCTGAGGATTTGTAGGGAAGGATTTTCCCCTTTGGTCTGAGCACCGGTAGAGGTAAGAACTCTCGTGGCTGCCTCTCTGCTTCTCTGATCCTTCAGCTTTTACCTCCTAATATCTGACTCTGAGTTTTTGTTATTGAAACCAATTAGACCCCCTGAACACAGGTGCCAATGGTGTGGCAATGGGGCAACTGGCAGTGGGACCAAGATCTAACTCTAATGCATGAGGTTACTTTGCAGAGTCCATTCTCTATGTAGAGATTCCTTGCTCAGCCTAGGCACGGGCAAGGCTGGGGAGGGGGTTGTCTTTAGTCCTGCCTCAGTGAGGGGGACGAGACAGTCATACTTGACTTCCCAAGGGAGGCCTTAACCTCTTTGAAGAGCAGATGGGAGGTGGGGGGAAGGGAGAGAGCAGAAGAAGAAAAAGGAAGGGGAATTGAGATTAGTATGTAAAAAAAATTTAATTAAGTAAGTAAGTAAGTAAGTAAAAAAAAAAAAAACAATTAGGATGTGTGTTACGGAAACCCCCACCATTAGGCACAGGGGTGAGTTGTAATCTGTTTCAGATTTCAGCATTTTGGAGGTGGAAGCAGAAGGGTCTCCAGCTGGGGCCACCCTGAGCCATACAGCATTTAGGATCTCAAAACTAAAGAAACCTAAGGGTGGGTGCATACCTTTGTGACAGAGCAGTTACCTCCCATGTACAAGGTCCTGCTGTAGTGGTTTGAATGAAAATGACTCCCACAGGCTCACAGACTTGACTACTTGGTCCCCTGTTGGTGAAGCTGTTTTGGAAGGATTAGGAGGTGTGGCCTTGTTGAAGGAGATGTGACACTAGGGGTGATGATTATGGAAATCCACCACCGCAGATGTAATAAGCCAGTCAAACCAAATTATTAAATCCAGGCTTAATGAACAGAAAAAAGCAACTCTTAGGTGGCCCTCAGGAGGGCGGGAGAGGAATCACGTGGCAAATATGGCTACCAGGTCTTAAGCAGCCTATAGGCATGGTTGTGAGCAGCCCTAAGGAGGGGTTGACTTTTGACGGACTTTCTCAGGGAGTTTGAAGAGGGCAGATCCAGGGGCGGGTCCCTGTTTTGCACACTGAGGGTGGGGTTTGGAATGGGAGGAGTGAGACCTGAGCATGGAATGGGGTCCCAAGCTGGAGATCCCAAACAGGTGGACTTTAAGGTTTCAAAAGCCCACATCTTTCCCAGTGTGCTCTCTCTGCCCTGTGCTTGAGGATAAGGATGTAAGCTCCCCGCTTCTGCTCCAGCACCACGCCTGGCTTTTGCTGACACGCTCTTCTCCGAGATGGCGACAGACTCTAACCTTCAAGAAATGTGAACCCTGAATTGAATACTTACTTTTATAATTTGACTTGTTCATGGTGTCTTATCAGCAATAGAAAAATAGGATATCTGGGTTCCATCCCAGCAAAACACACACATCCACACAGCATAAGGGATGTGCAGTCTGGGTTTCTGTAGCCAGGCAGAAAATTTGCTGCATCTCAGCTATGGTCCCTGGCTGGGCTGTATCCTGCTCCCTGCAGGGACCCTGAAAAGCTGTAATAAAGCCATGCTCAGGCTGTGCCCACCCCCATGGCTTGGAAGCCTGTCTGCGCTTAGCTGTGCTGGAAGTTGTCCCTTGCAAACCCTCTGTCCCCCTCCATGAAGCTATGAATTCATACAACTATTCTCAAAAGAAGTAAAGGTCACTGGATGCTGAGTGATTACTCTGAGCCTCAGTTTCCTCATCTTCTTTGGAGGCTAGAAGCAGCTCAGGGTGCATTCAGAGCAGGAGAAGCCATCAGCCACCTGGACCATGCCAAAACAGAAGCTGCCTCCCGCTCCTGCGGAGTATGTGTGCCAGCTTGTCTGGGTTTTGATTGACAGGGGAGTGTTTTCTTGACTGGCAAATATTTGTGTTCCCAAGTTGGCTGTGCTTCACTTCCTGGTTTGCACAGTCTCTAAAAGAGCAAAGGCAAAGAAAGTAATGGGGAGAATGGGGCTGGGAGACAGACAGGAGGGGGCTAGGGGAGCACACAGTGGGGCTAGGGGCATAGACAACGGGGCTAGGGGAGCACACAGTGGGGCTAGGGGAGTACACAGTGGGGCTAGGGGAGCACACAGTGGGGCTAGGGGAGCACACAGTGGGGCTAGGGGAGCACACCGTGGGGCTAGGGGAGCACATAGTGGGGCTAGGGGCATAGACAGTTTGGTTAAGGGAGCACACAGTGGGGCTGGGGAAGCACACAGTGGGGCTAGGGGAGCAGACAGTGGGGCTAGGGGAGCAGACAGTAGGGCTGGGGGAGCACACAGTGTGGCTGGGGGAGCACACAGTGGGGCTAGGGGACAGACAGGAGGGCTCATAGGAGAGCAGACAGATCTGGTGTCTTTTCCTGTAAGATGGGGGCGGTGCTACTGAGTAGCCCCCAGGCTTTTGGTGGGGCATGGATGAGACTGCCCACACTCTGTGCACTCCACAGTGGTGGTGCCAGGATGCCTGTTTGTCTCTCTATGGCAGTGAGTTTCCTAACACCCAAGATGCAGGTGTGACCAACTCCTGGCAGCAGATATGCAGGAGGAGAAAGGGTGACTAACCCATGCCAAGGGTAATAGTCAGCCCAAAGCTGCTGCTACACACCAGGGCACAGATAAGCCCCAAACATGATGTTGGTTGAATACATGCCTGCAATTCCAGCACACCAGAGCCTGAGGTGGGAGGAGTGAGCTGAAAGCCATTCTGGGCTACATAATAAGGTCCAAACCAGCCTGAGTTATATAGTAATACTATAAAAACAAAAACAAAAACAATAAGCCCGACATAGTGTTGCACATCTTTGGTAACCCCAACACTGGGGAGGCACAAGCAAGCAGATCTCTGTAAGTTCAAGGTCAGGCCTCATCTACACAGGAAGTTCCAGGCCAGCCAGGGATACATCATGTGATTCTGCAAAAACAACCAAACGGGTGCTGGAGAGATGGCCCAGCAGTTACGAGCACTGGATGCTCTTCCAAAGGTCCTGAGATCGACTTTCTGCAACCACAGGGTGGCTCACAAACATCTGTAATAAGATCTGGTGCCCTCTTCTGGCCTGCAGGCACACATGTAGGCAGAACCCTGTATACATAGTAAATAAATAAAGCTTAAAACAAAAAAAAATCAAACAAACACCAAAATCAGGGGCTGGAGAGACAGCTCGGCAGTTAGGAGCGCTTGTTTTTGTAGATGACCCTGGCTTAACTCCCAGCTCTCACATGGCCCACAACTGTTTGTAACTCCAGTTCCAGAGAACACGATGCTCTCTTCTGACCTCTGCGGGAACCAGGCTGGCAAGTGGTGCACAGACGTACGTGCTGGCAAAATATCCATGAAAAATACAAATTAATTAAAAAAATAAATAAAGGGGGCTGGAGAGATGGCTCAGAGGTTAAGAGCACTGACTGCTCTTCCAGAGGTCCTGAGTTCAAATCCCAGCAACCACATGGTGGCTCACAACCATCTGTAATGAGATCTGGTGCCCTCTTCTGGCCTGCAGGCATACATGGAGGCTGAACACAGTGTACATAATAAATAAATAAATCTTAAAATAAATAAATAAATAAAAAGTAAATGAACAAACAAAACCCCTTTATGAGCCTCCACGATGTCTCCATTGATAAAGCACTTGCCATACAATCATGAGGACCAGGAAGCCAGCCACGTGTGGTGGCATACACCTTTAACCCAAGCACTTGGGAAGCAGAGGCAGGCAGATTCCTGTGAGTTCAAAGCCAGCCAGGTCTACACAGTAAGACACTCCCTCAAAACTAAAGCCAAGTATGGCGGCACACACTGGAAATCACAGCTCTGGGAAGGCAGAGGCAGATAGACCCCTGTTTCTCACAAGACTGGCATCCTGTATGAGGCAAGCTCCAGGCCAATAAGAGACCCTCTCCCAAAAGCAAACCAGGCAGACAGCATTTGAGGAGTGATACCTGAGGTTGTTCTTTGGTCTCTACATGTGTGCACACGTTTACATGCACCTACACACATACAAACACATATATACACGAAAACAAACAACAAATAAGAAAAGCCTAAACCCTGAGGTGCTGAAGAGAAAAAAAAAAAAACCTTAGACACATGAAGAGATGGCTCCGTATGCTCTTCCAGAGGACCTGGGTTCGATTACAGCATCCACATGGTGATTGATAACTATCTGCAGCTACAGTTCGGAAGGTCGGGGGAGCTGAAGCCCTCCTCTGTCCTCTTTGGGCACAGGGCACACATGCGGTGCGCTGACATATGTGCAGGCAAAACATTCATACACAGAAAATAAAACTATAAAAAGCAGCAACAGCAGCCAGACACTGAAGTCTGTGCGGTGTGATTTCCGTCAACAGCGCGTCCACGACAGGCAGGTCCCTAGCAACAGAAAGATTCGTCGTTGTCAGGAGTGAGGAAGAGAGAAGACTGTTAACGGCACTCACTCTTTGTTGGAGGTTGTGATAGAATGTTCTAGAATGGGTTGATGGTAACGGTTACACAGCTCTGTAAATTTACTAGATAGAAGTCACTGAATGGCACATACTCAAAAGGTCGACTTTAAACGGTGTGAATCACCCCTCCTTACCATTGATAGGTTCCTCTGTGAGGCCCAGACTCAGGCCCAGGTTCCTGAATACTAACAAACTCCCAGGGCCACCCCAGCACCCAGGCTGAGGACTCTCCAGGTTTCCAAACAGGAGTCCTCTATCAGGCCTCTGTGAGTGCGGAGTCATCGTGAACAGAGGGGAAGGGACAGGGGAGGTGAGACAGTGGGCAATGGGGAAGCAGAGCAGATGGAGGCAAGGAGCTGGGCAATGCTGTTCCAGTTTAATGTCTGTTGTTGTAAGAAAATAACCTGAGGGGAAAAAAAAACAGCTTAGGACAGGAAGCGTTCAGTTTAGATCACAGTTCCCGGGTACAGCCCATCGTCGCAGGGACGTCAAAGCAGGACGGCAGACAGATGATCATGTCAACCCACAGTCAAAAGCAGGGAGCAAGGCCTGCATCTGTGACTTGTGCTCAGCCAACTTTCTCCTTAGAAGCCCAAAGCCCCATCCCAGGAATGTTGACACCCACTTTCGATCTGGGTCTTCCCATCTCGATCAAGACAATCCCCCTCAGGCCACCCTGATCTAGACCACCTCTCACTGAGACCTCCACACACTGTGTCAAGAGGACAAATTACACGAACAGGAGCTACTTCAGGTGGGTGGGTTCTTTACTGCTCTGGAAAACAGCCTGCCTACCCCGGGAGGCAAAGGGTAGGAGCTGGAGGCACTGGTGTGACTTTGCGTCCAGTTAGGAGACAGGGGCTGGGGGATGTGGCTCAGTGGCAGAGCTTGTGATGAGAATTTGAAGAGTCCCAGGTTCAGTACCCAGAACTGCAAAACAGCAAAACAACAAAGAACTTGACAGGGATGTACTGGTGAACCCAGAGAAAGAGTGTTTGGGGGGTTTTGTTTGTTTGTTTTATAGCCCTGGCTGTCCTGGAACTTGCTTTGTAGACCAGGTTGGGCTTGAACTCAGAGATTCTCCCGCCTCTGCCTCCTAAATGCTGGGATTAATGGTGTGTACCACCACCACCCAGCTCCTTGTACTAGCAGTGCCCAGGGAAGCCAGAAGATGGTGTTGGTCCCCTGGAACTGGAATTACAGGTTGCCATCAGCTGCTTGATGGGGGTTCTGGGAGTTGAACCTGGGTCCTTTGCAACAGCAGCAAGTGCTCTTTTTGTTTTGGTTTGGTTTTTCCGGGCAGTGTTTCTCTGTGTAGCCCTGGCTGTCCTGGAACTCACTCTGTAGACCAGGTTGGGCTTGAACTCACAGAGATTCCCCCTGTCTCTACCTCCCGAGTGCTGGGACTAATGGTACGCACCACTCCCACCCGGCTCATAAGTGAAAATGTAAACATCCATTTAAAATATTCATTTTACATATTTCCTTTACTTATTGAGTCCAACAGGCCGGTTCGATGTGTCCATGTTGTGGAATGATCAAGAAGGGATAACTAACATATCTACCTTCTCAAAACACAGGTCTTTCCTTGTGGTGAGACTCCTTGGGCTGGGCCAGAGCAGGCACTTAGCATGCAGAGGCCTTGGGTTACATACACGGCAAAGGCCCAAACCATCCCCACTCCCCAGCTATCTGGAAGCACATACTGGTATTGATTTGTTTTATCCAGAAGAGTTTCACTAAGGGGCCTTGAATGTAAAATTCACCTCCTCAGCCTCTCAAGTTCTCCATTACAAGTGTATACCACCGTGTCCAGCTCAGAATATACATTGCTATTACCTGTGGTCAGCACGCTGGGCAGTGGCCACCAGAGGCCACCTCTCACCTCTGTCTGTACACTCTGTGCCCCCTGGCTACCTTTCTCCCATTCCCTGCCTTCCCCCAGGCCCCGCTCCAGGTTGCTATCTTATCTTTCTTCTCTTCTCTGCCTCTTGAGGTCAGAGTTCCCATTCCATAGTCATGAGGGACAATGTGGAGGTTGTCTTTTGTGCCTGGCTTTTTTCACTTAGCGTATTGTTTACAGACATAGCAGCAAGTGACAGGCTTATTGTTTTTCTTTGTTATAAATATTTCAGCGCGATGGGGTAGTGTACACCTTTGAATCCAGCACTCAGGAGGCAGAGGCGGTCAGATCTCTTAGTCTGAGGCCAGCCTGATCTACAGAGCAAGTTCCAGGGCAGCCAGGGCTACACAGAGAAACCCTGTCTCGAAAAGTCAAACCAAATATAAAAACAAAAATGAAAATAAAACCAATCAATCAAACAAAAAAATTTAAAAAAAGATTAATTTTATTTAGTTATGTGTAGGGGCTTGTGTGCATGAGTGCAAATGCTGTGGAGGCCGTAAGAGGGCGTAGAGATGTCCTAGAGGGAAGTTATGGGTCTCCCGTACGGGCTGAGAACCACACCTGTGTCTTCTGCGAAAACAGAACAGAATACGCTCTTAAGCATTGAGCCGGCTCTCTAGCTCCTTCGCTGCTTCCTAACGATAGCTGGTGCTTTATGGACTGAGACTCCATTCCTCATTCACTAAGAGACACTGGATTTGACTTGGCAGTTGTGAACTGGGTGACCTGGGGTGGTGCAACCTTCCACGCAGTTCCCTCTCTGGCCACTAGAGGGCCAAAACCATCAGCGCTTGGTTCCGTTCTGTTTCCCAGGGTATGGAATGAGTGGATGGATGCCTACCACCCCAGCACTCGAAAGGCTGAGACAGGAGAATTAAAAGATCAGGCCACACAGTAAGCCACTATCTTAGAGCAAACGGATCAAGGAGAGGAGAAAGGGAGAAAGGGAATCGAGGGAAGTTGGGGAAAAAAGAGGGAGAGAAGAAAAGGAAAGGAGACTACGGGTCTGGCCCCTGGATGAGATGAGACCCACGCCAAGCCCCCTCCCTGCTGGACACACAACAGAATTCGCTCCCAGCAGCGACTCGAGCGAAGCAGCCAAGGCTGTCAGATAATAACCCCAAGTATAAGATACCAAGGTCCTCACTAGCATGAAGTATGAACAAAAATAAATGAGAGAGTCAAGACAATCATAACTGAATGGCATACAGGACCCCTCCTCTGGAGGTACCTCCTGAGGTCCACCCTGTCGGTGCAACTGTGCTTGGGGGCTCCCCTCCAAAGATCTTAGGACCAGTGGTGAGAAACCTGTCACTCTGCAGCATGACCCCCAGCCCCGAGCCGTGATAGGTGTCTCTGACGTCACCCTTAATGGACAATGGATATTCTCCTTCCCTGCCTTCCTCCCCACACAATCCATGACTTCCACAGCTCCAACCTAACCTCAAGAAAAGCAGGCAAGTCCTAGTGGAGACTGGTGGTACCCGCTCTGGAGGTGGAGGCATGGGGTCAGAAGTTCAAAGGCAAGGTCAGCCTGGCACAGATGTAACCCTGTCTCAAAACCAAATAAATAAATAGAATGTGGCATTGGCTTATCCAGATGGCTTAGGAAAGGGTAAGGGGGCTTTCTGTGAAGCCAGGCAGCCAGAGTTCAATCCCCAGAACCTACCTAAAGGCGGAAGGAGAGGACATGCTCCCCAAAGCTGTCCTTTGTCTGTTTGTTTTTTCAAAACAGGATTTGTTCCCTCTGTGTAACCCTCCTGGCTGTCTGTCTTAGAACTCGCTTTGTAGACCAGGCTGCCCTTAAGCTCACAGAGATCCTCCTGCCTCTGCCTCCCAAATGATGGGTTTAAAGGCATGCACCACCAAGCCCGGCCTTAACTAATCTCTGCTTTGTTTTGTTTTTTTTTTTTTTTGAGGGAGTCTGTAACCAAGACTGGCCTGCAATTCACAAAGTAGCCCAGGCTTGCCTCAAAGTTGAAGTTTCTGCCTCCCAAGTATGGGGACCAGAGGCATGAGCCGCCATGCCCAACTTCTATCTTCACTGCTGTAGGAATTCTGAGGTGGGTGGAGTCCGCGGTGCAATATATCGCATCAGCATTGGGCAGCAGGGGCAGAGGAGCTACCATGAGAGCCTAGCCTTCAGGAGTGGTGGGCACCTGAAGCCCAGTGCTCCAAGTAATTCCACATCTGGCAGAGCCAGCACACTGAGTCTCTAGATCCCAGATCCCACCAGGTGGCCACAGGTATTTCCCATCCACCTGTGGCTGCCTGCAGCCTGGCAGTGTGTTCCACCCCTCCCTGTGGCCTGTTCTTGCCTGCAGCTGGCCCGCCTCCTGGGTTTGGCGGGGGAGCTATCGCGACAGCCCCACCGTGCATATTCTGGCTGGGCCAGGCGCTCTCACATGGCTCCGACATGGTGTGAATACACTCTTGTGTCTTTTTACCATCTGCTGCTGTCATTAAAAAATTACATTCCCATCTGTTCTCACACTCCCCCTCCCCAGCTCTCTTCCTGCAGGAAAAGGCAGGAATCCCAAGCGTTGAGACCAGACCGGTCCTTGTCTCTGGGAGCCTGAAAACTGTCCCTCTTCACACGCAGGGGCTGGGCTGGTGGCCTGCGAGCCGCAGAACCTGTCTATCTGTTTCCTCTTTCGTAGCCATTGGCAATGATCTCCGCTCACCCTAGTGCAGACAGGAGCTGTTCACAATGCTTTAAGATTTCTGTTTTAAGCTGGGTGTGGTGGCACATGCCTTTAATCTCAGCACTCAGAATGCAGAGGCAGGTGAATCTCTGTGAATTTGAGTCTAGCCTGGTCTGCATAGAGTTCCAGGAAAGTCAGGGCTACTCAGAGACCTTGTCTCTCAAAAAACAAAAAAACAAAAAAAAGTCAACAATAAAAAATGTTTTAAATATATGTGTATGTTTGCTTCCTTGTCTGTCTTGGCATTCTCAGAGACTGGAAGAGGGCTTAAATTGCCCTGTAAATGCAGTTTCAGGCAGTTGTGAGAAGCCATGTGGGTGCTGGGAATCCAACCCTCTGCAAGAAATTCAAACCTCTGCAAGAGCAACAAGTGTTCTTAACCTCTGAGCCACCTTTCCAGCCCCAGTATTTTGACTCTTTGAGACGTTCTCACAGAGGGCTTGCATTATCCGTCTTCCTGCCTCAGTGCCTGAGAGTACAGTCCTGAACTAGGGTCTCAGGATTAGACTCACGGGGCTTTTTTTGGTCTGTGTGGTCTAGAGCCCAGGCTGGTTTTGAACTCTTTCAAAGATATATGGTGAGATCCTCTCCCCCAAAGCGGGGTTGGGTGGGGACTGGAAAGCTAAAGTTAAAGCCCCAGCTTAAGTTAAGAAAGTTAGGAGCACCAGCTGCTCCTGCAGAGGGCCCAACTTCAGTTCCACAATGGTGGCTCACAGCCAGCTCTAACTCCAGTCTCGGGGGATTTGCTGCTCTCTTCTGGCCTCTTCTGGCATTGCATGTATGTGGTACACAAACATACAGGCAAAACAAAACAAAACAAAACAAAAAACAAAAAAACCCCATCCACATGCATTAAATAAATAGCTGCCAAAATTAATAAAACTTTAAAAATGAAGGGAAAAAAAACAAAAAGAAAAAAAAAACAGGCTTTGGTGCCTCATTCCTTTAATCTCAACTTTTGGAAGGCAGAGGTGGGTGGATCTCTGTGAGTCTGAGGCCAGCCTAGAGAGCTCCAGAACAGCTACACAGGGAGACTCTGTCCTCAAAACAAACAACAATTATCCTTCTGAGCCAGTGCCAATACTATTATGATTATTATTGTGTGTGTGTGTGTGTGTGTGTGTGCACGCACATGCGCACATATGTGTGTGTGTTTACTAAGTAGGTCCAAGGACAGCTTTGTGGAGTCGGTACTCTCCCTTCACCTGTACATGGGTTCCGGGATTGAACTCAGGCCATCAAGATTTGTGACAAGTGCTTTTTTTATCCACTGAGCCATCTTGCCAGCCACTGAATCTTCAACTAATAACAGATTCGAATTTCACCTAGAAGTTATTGAGACGATCTGGGTATGTTGAAGCACAGCTGTATTCCCAGAGGTTGAGACTGGAGGATCAGAAGTTCAAGGCCAGCCTGGACAATGAGAGACTCTCTCTCAGAAACAGAACAAAAGCCAGGTGCAGAGGGACACGCCTATGATCCCAGCACTCAGAAGGCTGAGGCAGAGGCAGAGGCAGAAGGACTGGGCTCCGTAGCAAGACTTCGTCTCAAGAAAAAAAAAAAATGTCGGGCTGGAGAGATGGCTCAGCGGTTAAGAGCATTGCCTGTTCTCCCAAAGGTCCTGAGTTCTATTCCCAGCAACCACATGGTGGCTCACAACCATCTGAAACGAGATCTGATGCCCTCTTCTGGCCTGCAGGCAGACACACAGATAGAATATTGTATACATAATAAATAAATAAATAAATAAATAAATAAATAAATAAATAAATATTTAAAAAAAAATGTCAAATGGTGGTGGCATACACCTTTAATCCCAGCACGCAGGAGATAGAGGCAGGCAGATCTCTGTGAGTTTGAGACCAGCCTGGTCTACAAAGCGAGTTTCAGGACAGTCAGAGCTATACAGAGAGATCCCGTCTCAAAAAACAAAAAAACAGCAAAACAACAACAACAAAAAAGCAAAGGGTGTGTGGTCACTGGTGGAGTTAGCATGAGCCAGGGCCTGGCTCCATCTTGTCTTAGTTAGGATTTCTATTGCTGTGGAGAGACACCGTGACCACAGCAACTCTTATAAAGGAGAACATTTAATTGGGACTGGCATACAGTTCATCATCATCATGGTGAGAAGCATGGCAATGGAATGCAGGCAGACATGGTACTGGAGAGGTAGCTGAGAGTTCTACACCCCATCCGTAGGCATCAGGAAGAGAGAGTGAGTCTCTGGGCCTGGCTTTAGCTTCTGAAACCTCAAAGCCCACCCCAGAGACACACTTCCTCAAATAAGGCCACACCCACTCCAACAAGGCCACACCTCCTGATCATTTCAAATCACGCCGCTTCCTATGAGCCTATGGGGCCATTTTCATTTAAACCACTACACATCCCTAACAAATGAATAAATGCATGCCCTACCACAGACCCTGCTCTGGGCCTCCCAAATCAGATTCTGCTTTGGGCTAGCTTCTGTGGTAACACATTACAGATGAAGCAGGACCCCTTGGAACTCTAGCCGATTACATGGCTGAAGCAGCTTGTGGGGAGGGGGAGATGTTAGGGGAGTCATGCGCAAACCCCAACCAGGTGTTGACTCCCCAAGACCCAGAAAGGTGCAGAGGAAGTCTCGGCAAGCCTGGGGCAGGAAGAAATCTTTGCATTCCAGACCCTGGGAAGACACCACCCAGGAGGTCTGCTGCAGATCAGCATGCCCACCCTCAATTCTAAATGGTCCCCAGGCCGTCGCATTGTGCCTGTCTAAGTGAGCAAGTGGAGGCTCTGAGAGGCTGGCAGAGCCTGGTCACAGTGATTTCCACAGAGACTGTTCATTCTGGTTCCTCGTACCTCCCCTAAACCCACTCTGCTGGTGAAGGAAAGGCTCAGTGGGTGGAATGACTTTCCAAGATCACACAACGCATGCGCACTCTGCCCATTTTGTCCTCATGCCCCCTTGGGCGAGAACTTGCACAGGGCAGTCCTGCTCATATGCTTCTGGAGATAGGAGCCCTGGACATGGGCAATGTGCAGTAGAGGAAGCGCAGCTTGCTGGGTGGAAGTGGCCAGCACTGGGGGTGGGGAGGTGTTTCTGAGCTCTCAGCAGGCACCAACAGGGTAGCAGCCTTCAAAACTGACCTGTTCAGGGATGATGTCTAGGGAAAAGGCCTCAGGCTGCAAGAACATCAGATCTGGATTTGATGTGGATTCCCAAGCCCAGATCTCCCTGTAGGAGCTCCAGGCAGCTTGGCCTGCCTAGCCCTCCCACCTGTTCAGGCCTGTTGCCATGGCACTAAGAGCCTGAATGAAAGAGCTATTAACCTGGTCTAGTGACTGAGCAGGCTAGAGGACTCATAGCATTGCAGGCAGATGGGGGACCCTCAGCCTGTGGACTCGACCCCAGCCCTGAACTCCAAGGTTCCTGGCATTGAAGAGGGATCAGGAAAGAAAGATACCAGACCTGGTTCCCTGGGGATGAAGGATGCCCAGTGAACAGCAAAAAGGTCAGGGTAGCCTGGACTGGCAATCTAAGAATACAGCCTGCAGAGAGCCTGGCCCCAACTCATCACACTTCCACTTATTTCCTATTTTTCTCCCCCTTGGATGGTACTATGAAGTTAGACCTATAACCTTATGAAGGCTAGGTAAAGGCTCTACCCCTGAGTGACACTCCAGCCCTATCTAGTCACTTCTTTATTTTGTGGTAGTGGAAATTGAACCCTGGGTCTTATACATTTTAGGCAAGCACTCTAACACTGAGCTGTATCACCAGCCTCTGCGTGTATGCATGTATATGTATGTGTGTCTTTGTGTATGTAAATGAATGATGCATGTTTGTATTCATAATTCATATGTGTATATGTGTGTCTACATGCATGTGTGTATGGTTGTGTATTCATGTATGTATGTGTATATATGTGTGTGTCCATGTGTATATGCACGTGTATGAGAGTATTCATGCGTGTGTGTGCATAAGTGTGGTATGTATAGGCCACAAACAACCTCAGGAGCTAGCTGTGTTCTCTGCGGAAAAGACTCTGAGCATCACTTAGTGGAGGGACCCAGCTGGAAAGTGGAATTTAGCTGCAGCCTGATGTAGCCCAAAACCTCAGGGCTCCCAGCAGGGCTCCCACCAAGCCACATACTAGAGAGGCAGATCAGTCAGTGCTCCCAGCTATAAGTCATTGACTCTGTGTGTTTGTGTGTGTGTTTTGGGGTGACTTTGTGACACAGGAATGTCACAGAGAAAAGGAAACTAATAAACCATTTCGCAATGTTTCCACAAGAACAGCATGACTTAAAATATGCAGAAGGGGCCGGGCAGTGGTGGTGCATGCCTTTAATCCCAGCACTCAGAGGTAGAAGCAGGCGGATCTCTGTGAGTTCGAGGCCAGCCTGGTCTACAAGAGCTAGTTCCAGGACAGCCAGGGCTACACAGAGAAATCCTGTCTCGAAAAAAACAAAATAGGAGCTGGAGAGGTTCTGAGTTCAATTCCCAGCAACCACATGGTGGCTCACAACCATCTGTAGCAAGATCTGGTGCCCTCTCTGGTCTGCAGGCATACAAGCAGACAGAATACTGTATACATAGTGAGTAAATAAATCTTTTTAAAAAACCCAAAATAAATAAATAAACAAATCTCCAGCCAGGTGTGATGGTGCACACCTTTAATCTCAGTATCCAGGAGGCAAAGGCAGATAAATCTCTGAGTTTGAAGCCAATCTGGTCTACAGAGTGAGTTCCAGGGCAGCCAGTCGGAGAAATTTAACCAAACAAACAAACAAACAAACAAAACAAAAACAAATACCCAAATTTGGGAAAAAAAAAAGATGGCTCAACAGGTAAAGGTGCTTGTCAGGATGAGAACTTTGATCCTCAGGAGGCATGGGTAGGAGAGAGAGCTCCCAGCTTCCTCAAGTTGTCTCTGACCTCCACATGGACGCCGCCATGGCACCTGTGTACACACCCTGTCCCCAAATACATATATAAAGGTACTAATAAAAACTTGTTTGCGGGCTGGAGAGATGGCTCAGCAGTTAAGAGCATTGCCTGCTCTTCCAAAGGTCCTGAGTTCAATTCCCAGCAACCACATGGTGGCTCACAACCATCTGTAATAGGGTCTGGTGTCCTCTTCTGGCCTGCAGGCATACACACAGACAGAATCAGAATATTGTGTACATAATAAATAAATAAATATTTTTTAAAAAACTTGTTTGCTTGTAAAGAGCCATCTAAGACACCCTAAGTGGTACCTATTTGTGGGGGTTTCCACAGAGGATGACGTGGGCAGAGGAAGTGCAGAACCACCCTTAAGATGGCCTTCCCCCTCCAAAGGGCAACCCTGATCTGAAGAAGTCAGGGCGCAGCCTGTGCCTGCCTTCACTTCCTGTTTCACTGCAGCAGCTGTGGGTAGACATCAGACCCATTTCTTTGTTCTAGGGAACTCCCAAGGCTTTACCCCCCAACCTTGTGCAGGCAGCCCAAATCCTGTAAGTCAATTTAATAAACCCCTTCTAGAATACATATGTATATATAATGTGTGTATGTATGTATGTATGCATATATACACATTCTATTGGCCCTGCTCCTGAGAGCTCTGCATCACAAATAGCGTGGCCATGCCTCTCCTCACACCATATGCCTCTGCCACTGTGCCTTTGACATGATTCCCATGAGAAACCAGAACTGCTGTTCCCTCCCCTCAGGTTGGGAATATACCCCGCAGCCCTACGTCACTGATGAAGTGACACCAAGTGACTTGGGAGACAAGGTCCTTGCCAAGCCTTCACCAGAAACCAAGCCACCCTATTGCGAGGAAGCCCAAGCCATCTGAGGAGAGAAACCAAGAGTCAGGGTCCAACTCACCAGCCTTGTGGTGGGTAGATGGGGCACCTGGGTGGGCCACCTTAGATGTCAACATTTCAGCCCCGCGTGACACGTCTCAGCTGTAGTCTCATGAAACAGGGAGGAGCTGTCTCTTTGAGTTCTGCCCAGGTTACAGATTTGTGACCACGAGAGATTTTGTCACGACGCTGGGGCTGTTCCACAGCAGCAATGAGAAGAACAGAGAGCACACAGGAAGGGAAAGATGGCCATGGGTCTAGGTTGGAATGAAGGGTGAGTGAGACTGAGCTCTGCTCTCTTTGGGGGCAGCGGGAAGCCTGTGGAGGTTGCTAAACAGTGTGGAGGCAGATCGGAGAGTAAAATGGCAGCTGAACGAAGGGCAGGGTCATAGGGGAAGCAGAGACCAAGCATCCTAGTCTTCTGCCATCATGGCAAACTGAGCAGAACCCAGGCAGGCCAGGCTGGCCTGGACCCTGCTGAAAAGGGCCAAGGCAGGAGGAGAGCACCAATCAACACAAGTCAATACAGAGCAAAGGCATCCTTGAGAGAGGCACCAGAGTCTGAGCTGGGGCAGAAGGGGAGAGAGGTGAGCAGAGCAGGGGAGGACAGCCTAGTTGGGTGGTGCGGCCTTCCCTGCTTGGGGCTGCATGTGCAGACCAGAATGGCTCTGGCTGTCCGTCCCACAGTCTTTGGGTATTTGCAAATGTATGATCTTTCTGGATAACAATCTTGGATAATTTCTGGATAACAATTAACAATACTTGAAGTTCTGTTAAAATCAATGCTATAGTCATTGAGACCTAAGTCAGATTTTTCAAAATTAGTAAACAAACTTAAATTTTTTATTTTTTATTACTGTACTACTTTGAGACAGTCTTACTGTGTATCCCTGGCTAGCCTGGAACTTGCAGTGTAGACCAAGCTGGCCTCTACTCCGTTCCCCCAAGTGCATGTACTGCTAACACTCAGCTCAGACGTGTGTGTGAGTTCTCTCTTTCCACTATGTGAGTCCTGGAAGTCTAACTCAGGTCACTGTGCTGGATGGGGTGGCAAGTGCCCTTACCAGCCAAGCACTTCACCAGCCCACAAGCAATTTTGACTCAGACTATTGGCGCTATTGCTGTAGTCTGAAGGTTGGAGTCCCTTCAAAATCATGTTGGAGCCTAAATAGTCAACAAGGTGGGATTCAACCATAGTCAATACTATTATATGGCTGTCGCCAAACACTAAAGTTGAGGGAAGATCGGCTTGGGCTCCGGGTGACCTGGGACTCACTCAGGCTGGGTTACACATGCACCCTCTTGTAGTACCGCCTCAGAAGCCTCGTCCCCTTACCTGCATGTCCTAGGCCCACATCCCTCTCCAAGCAATGCACCTACCAACCTCAGACCCCCCGCTGCATCAGGCAACACCTGCACCCCTCTCGGAACAATGGGTCAAATTTCCCCTCCCCTGGATTCCCCACCAAACTTGGATACTTGGATATTTCCTATTCAGACATCTTGGTCCTAGGGTAGGAGGGTCAGTCCAACCTGAACTAGTTTTGGGTACGTATGCAAAAGAAAAAAAAAAAAGCAAAACTATATCCCCAAGTGAGCTTTTAGAGAAAATCTGTTCGCCATTTTATGTTTATGCATAAAATTAAACTCAATTGCATTATGAGAAAGAAATGTTGCATAGTAGAAAAAGATTATCTGACCTAAACCCCGAACAAAACAGAAATCTAGGGCTAGGGGGATGGCTCAATGATTAAGTGCACTGGCTGCTCTTGCAGAAGACTCAAATTAGGTTCAGGACCCACATGGTGGCTCCTGTAACTCCATCTGTTAACTCCAGTTCTAGGAGATCCAATGCCCTCTTCTGGCCTCTGTGGGTACTGTCTGTATGTGGTGCTGAGACAAACACTCAGGTATATATATATACCTGAGTATTACAAAGAAAACAGAAACAACCCTCACAGATGTCCCTCAGTAAGTAACCCTACCTCTCACGCTGCTGCACTCAAGAAAGGAAACACCAAATGGTAAGGGAGTCCCTTGGGTCTTCACCGACCATGGGCAGTCCTTGCAATGTGCTCCCAGCTTGCCTGTCACTTCCTTTAAATAACATTCCCAGGCTGCTTCGTGATCTCTGTGGGCCTTTTATTTCCGCTCCTTGAGAAAAGGCCAAGAGTGTGGACACACTGCGCTCCCAGCCTTAACTGCCTGTGATGTCCTCCTTGCCTTCCACCCTGGCGAGGTAGGCACCCCCGGACCCAAGAAGCAGGACTCCATAAGTCACAAAGGTGCTTTATTTTATAAATCTCGCTCAGGACGTGGGTTCTGTACCTGTAAAACAACTTGTAAAAAACAGAGGCTCTGCTCTGGCGAGAAGTCCTTGTGTGCTGTGACCTTGAGGGCCAGGGTCCATGGTCGCAGCGGCTGGAGGGCAGGGTCACCTCCTCTTCACCAAACTGGGGTCTGGGTTGGCGAGAACACGGAGGTAACAGATGTCTGCTCCACTGGGGCCAGAGCCCTGCTGTGTTCCTCTGGCCACTCCTGTCTTGGTCCAGGGCCCTCATTGAGCTGCTCGGGTAGCCATGTCCCCAACACCTGGGGCAAGGGGCAGTGAGGCAGGAAGCTGCCACACAGGTCCGACCACCTGGTGACTTCTCAGGCTTCAGGGTCCAACTCTCCATCATCCTGATAGGACATCGTCTCATCCATCCAGACTAGGAGAGAGGGATCGGCATCAGGAAGAGTTCACCCTAAGAGGTCCTCTGCCAGCTTCCCTAGGCCTAACATTCTCCGCCTCAGGTTACTACCCCAGGACACCTCAAGGTAGCATGAGTCACCAAAGGCTGAGAAAGACCCCCCCCCCCCCGGTGCTTCAGGTCCCCCGCCACCTAGGTCCTCCTGGGAACTGGGAGAGATCAGAAATTCCTCAGGATTCCTGGAGTAGGTATCAAGGCTTCCCATCTCGCAGGGCCCTGGCCCAGTCTAATGTTTCTCTCAGTAGCTTCAATAGCACAGCCATGTGCAGGGCCTGAGGTCAAGAGACCTCCGTCTCTTCTTGTCGTCCCCAGACAGAGGATGACATGGAGGCTTAGGGAAACTTACAGAAGCACATCTGGAAACTCAGTGGAACCAAAGTGTGGGTTCGAGAGGCTGTGTGGGCCACCTCTCTGAACCCATGCTCCCCACAGCTGTCCAAACTTAGAAGGAACTTCCTCCAAGGTTCAGGAGTCTCCTAAGCACTCAGTTTTAGCCTGAAATGTCACCTCACAATGTTGTAGGGGTAAGTATAGACCTTGGGAACTTTCCAGAAGGGGAACTGCGGCCCAGAGAGAAGTGTCCTTGTGGTGAAGCTGAGGACCAGGTCTCTGATGTCCTCTCTGGGTCTGCCTGGACACTAGCTGTGAGGCAGAGAAGCCATGGGTGGGAGCCTGGCTCTTCTTCCACCTTGCTGTGTGCCCTCGGGTGAGTCACTGGCCTTCTCTGGATCCCTTTCTTTCCCCTTCTCTGAAGCAGAGCTACAGCCCTTAGTGTGTGAGTGAGAAGTAGCGGGTGTGCACCCACCACGTAACCTGGGGAACGCCACGAAGGAGGGTGGGTACTGTGGTTTGGCTGGGCCCTGTGTGCTGGAAACTTGGCCCTCGGTGTGGAGATGCCGGGAGCTGGCAGGTCCTTACAGGGGGCGGCCTGATGAGGTAACTAGTGTGGCTGCCCTCTGCAGGGATCCAGGGTGGGTCTCTGGGATCTGAGCTGGTCCTCTCCTGAGAGTGGAAAGGAACAAAGGTGGTTCTGCCCTCCTGCCAGATTCCTACGGCTCCCTGGGATCTATTTCTTTGGGGCCTGCTCCGCCACAATGTCACCCAGCCCTAGGAGACTCAATGGAGTTTCTACATCAGTTTGTTCATCAGCTTCTGTGAGCCTCGGTTTGTCCGTCTGTAGTCAAGGGGCGAGATCTACACTAAGTCTATTCCTGGCACCTGTGAGAAAGTGATCCATTTCCTCAGATGGGCCACCAGCCACAACCATCCCCACCACCAGCCTTCTTCTCCCCTTCGTTGGTGGAGATAGACAGAACCCAGGGCCTCGAGAACTCCACCACTGAATATAAGCAACCCTTTATTTTGTGTTTGAGACAGGGTCTGGCTAAGTTGCCCAGGCTGGCCCTGAGCTTTCTTTGGAGCTCAGGGGGTCTTGAACTTGTGATCCTTCTGCCTTAGCTTCTTCAACAACTGGGATTGTGGACCTGCCTTGCCAGCCTGCCTGACTCAATGTATCTCCGTTCAGTGCACAAGAGAGTCTATCTGCCAGCTCCGAGGGCATCAGCAGGAGGCAGATGAGACACCAGTCTGCACTCCCACCCTGTATTCTGGCCAGGAACATTTCATTTCTTCCCTTCCCTCATATCTAGAAGACCCAGGACAGCCATAGCCTGGCGTGGGGCTGTTTCCCAGTCTTTCCTGTTGTCCAAGCTGCTACAGCCAGTACCATGGAGGACAGGACACCCTGCTGTGGGCAGGGATGGTGCATCTCTCAGTTCCGGTGAGTGGCTAAGATACGGCACGTGGGCCAGCCCAGATGAAATCCATCATCCTCCTGGTTGCCAGCAAGGACTGCTCACACAATTGCCCAACAAGCTACATCTAGCTAGGGCTGGCATCATGACAAAGGGCCCAGAATGGAGCAGTCAGCGTTGACCATACATTAACAAGCTCAGGAGGAGATGGGAACCAGGTCAGGCCATGGCACGAAAGGGATCCTGGGAGCAGTCTTCTGCATAGCGGTGTTGCCTCACCTGGCTGCTGGGAGTCCCTGGGAAGCACCATGCCCGTCGGCGTCGGGGGCGTAATGATGATGTTGGGGACCCTCAGGTGCTTGTTGTTCAGCACAGGGGCCTCGTCATGGTGGTTGCCATTGTTGTTGGTGCTGCTGCTGCTGCTGACACACATCTTAAAGCCTGAGGGATACGGGATATGAGAGAGAGAGAGCATCAGGCCCTCTGGGTGGTACCTGCCAAAGTCAGTCCCTTTGCCTTACTCTGAAGAGTGGCCACACTCCACAAAGGGACACTGCCATTCTCACCGCACAGAGAGGGAAACTGAGACTCAGAAAAGGGAAACGTATCCCCAGCCTTGCACAGTTCCATGGGGGCACCGAGCTCTGTCTGTCCCTAGAGATATGCATGGGAGTGGTGGCCTTTGAGTGGCATCTTCTCAGGTATGAGCAACATTTCCCAAGGTCTGTCCCCCGGAACATCTGACCTTCTGAGATGCTCCAGGAAGGGGCCTCATAGTGAGTTTGGGAACCATATATATTTGTGGCTGACTCCCATCTACTTTATCCTCCTGCTGGGCACTCACAACTCCGCCCGTCAAAGGCTCTGAGGAGTCCTGCATGAGGAAAAGACGTGGGTTGTGGTTTGTTTGTTTGTTTTCATCTGTGAGGTGAGATCTCATTATAGCCCAGGCTAAGGCTAGCCAGGAACTCGCTCAGCACATAAATGCAAGGCGATCAACCCTCTTACCCCAACCTTCCCAGCGCTGGAACAGTGGGCACGAGCTACCACAGGCAGGGTGAAAAGGTTTCCCTCTTTTAAGTTTAGGTTTATTTATCCTATTTTATATTTTTGAAAGTCTGAATAAATATCTGCAAACCAAGTGCCTGGTACCCATGGAGGTTTCAAGGCTGTGAGATGCCATGGATGCTAGGTACTAAAATCCAGGTCCTCTGGGAGGAGCAACGAATGCTCTTACCCACTGAGCCGTCTCTCCAGCCCTAGTGGAGAGACAGTTTTAATTTGACCTAACCCAAGGCTTCCCAAACTTAAGATGACCTTAGAGTCCCATCTGGAGGGGCACCTGTTCACACCTAGAACCAAGAGTCACGAAGTCCTTCAGCCTCTTCACACTTTTGCAGATGCCAGTCTCATGCCTGATATACACTTTCTTCTTTTGCCAGGGGAATGAGCTCCTATCCATCCCTCAAAAGCTAGCATAGCATGCCCATCTTCGGGAAAGACGGCTCAAGCTATGAACTCATGACCTCTTTGACCTGTCTGTGCTTCATTTAGTCACAGGAGCGGAGAGGGGAGCTCTTATCTCTGCTTTTGCTGAGGGCACCTAGAGTAGCTACCATTTCCTTATTGGTCCCCGAGCCCAGCACAGTTTGGAGCAGAGTAAGTAACAGTTTTAAATTTACATTAAATAATCAAAACCTTCAGAAGCCTTTGAACTCCGGGGTCCTGTCTTGACTCCAGAGAACACCAGATTGCGGGGAGTAGAGGAAGCCCTGTGTGAATGTGTATTGTTGATGTGGGCACAGCCACGTGACCCACCCCAGTACCTGAGATCCACAGAAATGGCAAAGCCTCCCTGGGTCTGAGGACGAAGGGTGATAGCATCCTCCTTCTCCCAGATGTTTACAGTTCAGATGTTGCTCCCCTACAGAGACCTGGCACTGAGACCAGCTAACCCTTCCTTACTCCGTACATAATAAATGCACCTGGTTTCCCTGCTGCAGTTACATTGTAGCTATCTCCCATCCGAACAAGCACAGCCCACCTCATTCCAGGTTTTCTGTCTGTGTGTCTGTCCTCCCTTCATTCCCACTTGGTCCCAATTAGCTTTGAAGGACCAAGCCACACAGGATGAGAAGGGGACAATTAGTTAAAAAAAATAATCACTGAGTCCTGAGTGATTGTCTCTACCACATTCCAGGTAAGCCCTGGCCACTATCACGATGTCCCCAAGCTGTGGTGCTTCGGTCCTAGCGGGGAGGGGACTCAGGGACTCATTCTAAAGAACAGAATGGCAGAAGTGTCAGTTCTTGTCCTGCCTTGGGCTGCTGGCTGTGTGGGAGGTCAGACACTGTCCCTGGAAGACACCAAGTGCACCAGGTCTTTGAGATCATGTTTCTTACAGCCGGACACGGTGGAGGCATGCTCGGAGGTTGAGGCAGGAGGATTAGGAGACCACAATTAGCCAGGAGACACAATAAGACTGTCTCAAGAAATGAAAGCTAGCTGGGTAGTAAGTAGAGGCAGCACACGCCTTTAATGCCAGCACTCAGGAGGCAGAGGCAGATGGATCTCTGTGAGTTTCCACAACAGTCAGGGCTACAGCCAAAACTCACTCTGTCTACGGGGTGGGGTGGGGGAGCAGGAGATGGCTCAGTGGTTGAACACTGGCTGCTCTTCCAGAGGACCAGGGTTAAATTCCCAGGACTCACATAGCAGCTCACAGCTGTTTGTAACTCCAGTTTTAGGGGATCGGACACCCTCACACAGCTATACATGCAGATAAAACACCAATGCACATATAATAATTAAAAAAGAAACAACAACAATCACAACAAAAAGAATAACATACACGATTTTAGCCTTGTCTCAAAAAACCAACCGAAACAAAAACCAAAAAGAATTGTTGCTAACTCTGACCCCAGCAGGTCGGGGCCACAGGGGAGCATGGTAGGCTGGGAGCAGGTGCCCGGCTTTGTCTGGCTTCTGTCTACCACCTAGCTCTGCATGAAGGGCTGTGAATCCCCCGAATGTCTGTCTCAACCGGTGGCTGAGAAGCCCAGATGTACATTTCCCTTCAAGGCAGAAAGGAAAAGGAGCCCCTGAGACATCTATTGGCCTCCACAGTGTTGTGGTCTTCGGAAAAGGCACCCAGTGGTCTCTATATCACTACCCTCAACCTGCAGTGATCCAGGGCTCCAGGAAGGACAGAGGTCTGTAAACATGCCACCACATGGTAAGGCCATGCCCAAGCCCAATAGTCGTCTCACGGGTACCGGGGCAGTACTTGTTCAAGTCACCTTGGAGAACTGAACAAGACATTGACCAGTCAAGAGTCACCTTGACCCTGGCTAATAAACCATACCCAACAAATGGCATTTTAGCTAAAACCCTGTCCTGTCTTCTCCTTCTTTTGGTTTGAGACAGGGTCTTTCTATGTATCTCAGGCTTCACAAACCCCCAATCCTCCTACCTCAGCTTCCTCAGTGCTGGGATTGCAGGCACGAGCTCCCATAACCTCCCAATATGCAAATCTAGCGCTGATGCAATCCAACCCACAGTGGAATAGGGCATTGAGGCTCAAGGGGCTTCCTGTTGGGGAAATTATTTTAAGGGGTATGACTTTTGTTTTTTGTATTTAACTCTGTGAAGCTGTGATTCTTTACCTGTCTAAAACACCTGACGGTCTTAAGAGCTGAATGGCCAATAGCAAGGCCAGAGAGAAACATAGGCGGGCTGGCAGGCAGAGGACAAATATGAGAAATCTGTGAGTCAAAGGATCTGGAAACAAGAGAGGAAGGAGGACTTTAGGGACCAGTGACACAGGCAGACAAGGAGTAAGAGGGAAAGAAAAAGGTATACAGGAAGAAAGATAAAAACCGGGCTGGAGAGATGGCTCAGAGGTTAAGAGCATTGCCTGCTCTTCCAAAGGTCCTGAGTTCAAAATCCCAGCAACCACATGGTGGCTTGCAACCATCTGTAATGGGGTCTAGTGTCCTCTTCTGACCTGCTGGCATACACACAGACAGAAGATTGTATACATAATAAATAAATAAATATTTAAAAAAAAGAAAGATAAAAGCCTTGAGGCCAAAGATAGATGGGACAATTTAAGAAAAGCTGACAAGAAACAAGCCAAGCTAAGGCCATGCATTCATAACAACGGGTAAGCCTCCATGTGTGATTTATTTGGGAGCTGGGTGGCAGCCCCCCAAAAAAGTCAAAAGAGGAACAAGTAAAACCACCACAGCAGCTTGCCTGACACATGTCAGCATCCCGCATTCACCCTGTGCGTTTACTGTCACACGGTGGGAGGGGTCAGAGAGGGGTCAGCACCATCTGTGACTCCACGGACGGGATGGTCAGGTGTTCATGCCCTGTGACCAAGTGTGACATGTCTTGGTGAGGTCCATCGATCCTTCTAGCAATCACAGGGGTGTTTGGGGAGCAGCTGGCTAGGCAGGGTGGGTGACCTCGTGCAAGGGGGTGGGGCTGGAATTAGCAACTAGCTTCTTCACTTAGGAGGGCGCCACCTGCTGGCCACTCAGCCACCAGTACCTTAAGTAACAACTTCTTAAGTCTCTCCCGGGAGAAGTCTCCAGACAGCTTGGAAGATAGCCAACAGAAGCCACGACCAATGAAGTCACAGCTCAAAATCCCCGCAGGAGGCAAACCTCTGTGGAGCAGCACTCGCCTCTCATGTGATCCAAATTCAGGTCGCTCCTCCCCGCCGGCCTCCAAGAAGGAGCCCAGGGGCAGATGACCTGCCAGCTGGTGCTCCAGGCCTCATCGGCCTGCTCAGTGAAGCTTTCCGTCTGCCGGAGGCGGAGTGAGAGAGAGCTCACTCCACTTCACCCTTGGCTTTAGTTTTGTCTCCTCACAGCGTTCCTTTCTCTACTGACAAAATCAGAAGCCAAACCTATCCATTTCTGTAGGAAAATAGTCACCATGGCGACTAGTGTGTGGCCAGTGTGATCCTCTCCTCCTCACCCCCCCCCCACTTTCACCCCATGTCACCCTGGGACCTGACAAACTCCTGGCAGTGCCTCAGACCCTTCCCCCGGACCTGCAGAATTCCTGGCTGAGACATTCTAGCACGGTGGTGTCACGCAGGAGCCAGTGTGGGAAACAGTCCTACAGGAGGTGGCTTCTAGGGTCCAAACCTCCCGAGGCTGACACAGTCTTTTCCCCTCAGTTCACAGCTCTCTCTGCCAAGTGCCACCCGACCATTACACGGATGTGGAAGCTGAGGACCGGAGAGAGCAATAACTTGCACACGGCTGACCAGCTGGTACGAGGCAGCTGGGGTCCCTAAGCCGGAGACTGGACATCGACTCCCAGTGCCGATTTTCCTGTCCCTGGAAATCATGAATAACAGAGCATGCAGCTCCCTGCACAGAGCCTGCAGTAACTACCTTGGCAGCAGGCTGTCACCTACAGCGCTCTGCCTCTGTGGATGGTGACGACCAAGGACCTTATGGTGATGACAGGGCACGTGCCCATCCTGATAAAGTTCTATTTATAGGCAGCCAACAGGTCCCAGTTGAGTGCCTGTGGCTGGTCAGTTCCTGTTGCCTTCCGTCCAGGATGATCCCAGGAAGTGGGTCTAGGACAAGGCTGACATCCAGGGAGACAGCAGAGTCCCACAGCCTGGGCATGGTCATGCCAACCTTACATCTGGGAGCAGAGCCTGACCATGTGGGTGGTGTGCACATCTGGGCCATTTGTATGTGACTGGATGAAGGGGCTTGGGGATCCGGCTCTGGCCTGGCAGTCCTGTCCCTATGGCTTCCAGAGACCTCAACAAAAGACGGATCACCCCACAGTGACAGAGGAGCCTCCCACTCCCACTCGAACTCCTTCCTCACCCCCACCCCGCCTCCGACACAGTAATCACACTCATTAGCAGGGCCTGGAGCTTGAGGACGGAGCCCACAGCTTACGCTGGAAGTCTCCGGGGCTCAGTGAGCCCAGGAGAGACGCTGGAGGAGGGAGGGGGGAGGAGGGAAGGGGGGAGGAGGGAGGAGGGAGTGTAAGCAGGCAAGATGAAGGGAGACTGGGAGAAGAGATGAGAGGGAAGAGGGGGAAGGAAGAAGGGAGAGGGAGGGACAGGTCCCTGGCCCCCTCAGCCCTGTTGTGCAGCCTCTGGGCAAAGCTCTCCAGAGGATTAGGCAACAGTGAAGATTAAAAAACAAATGCCAGTCACCCTGGGAGTCAGAGCTGTTATCTGTCAATTCTGGGACTGCCTCAGGCGATCAGAAGCCTGTTTCCAGGGGGACAGGTGAAGTGGGGCACAGACCAGGGAGCCAGACATGGACTAGGTCTGGAGCCTGGGCAGGAGGCCTTCATGCGTTGTGCCAAGCACTGGGGTTCCCCCATCTTGAGCTTCCTTCTACACACCACCTCAGTCAACCAGACCCCGCAGTCACAGCCTAAGCTGCCTTCGGAGAAGCTGAGACACAGCTAGGCAACGAGCTAACCCTGCCCTCTGCTGGTTGTGGCTGGGGCGATCCCGTGGCTGCTTGTGGGCTTCTCTGAGAAGTTTCTTTTGATTCTGAACCAGGGCTTCCCATAGCCAAGGCTGGCCTTGAACTCCTGCCCCTCCTGCCCCCAACTCCCAAGTACTGGGATTGCGGGTGTACCCCACCACACCCAGTTTTCTTCCTCCTCTTCCTCTCTCTCTTGGGCTTTCACTCTGGGGGATTTAACAGTTTACCTGGGAATCTCCCCGCCCCCCCGCCCCCCAAAGGGGCCGAGTCTCTGCCCGGGTCCTGGCTGTCTATAAAGCTTCCTGGAGATTCACAGTCAGGGTTGGAAACCCTTGAACTAGGGTGACTGTGGAAACGGGTGGCTTGACTCTCTGGCTCTCTGAGCCTTGATTTCCCTGGCTATAGAAACTATACACACATGGATGGCACGGCCTGCCTGGGGGACACTAAGCTGGTTGCCATCTCCCTACCAAGCCAGCCAGCCTCCTGTTGCAGCCTCCCGAGGTGAGGAGAGCCTGTATGTTCACTGTCTCTATCCTCACACCAGAGGGAACTAGGATCATAGGCTGTCTAGAGGAGGCAGGGCCTCTTGTGACTCTAAAACCCTTCCTGCTTCAGCCCCAGGTTTCATTCTTTAAAGCTTGGGGCCAGGTGAGCTCACAAGGTACCTCCCCTCCCTTCAGCATTCCCCAGACCTCCCCAGGCCTGAACAGTCAGTTTCAGGCTGCCCCTTAAGACAAGTTACTGCCCTGAGCAGGCATGATGGCTTGCAGGCGCCCTCTACTGGCTCGCTGTAAAACAGCACCCTGGCTCGTTGCGAGCTTGTCCAGCAGCCTCTCCCTTGCTACAGAAAAACCAACTTCCACACACAATGGCTCTGCTCCAACCTCCTGAACCCTGTGCAGCATGAGATGAGACAAACAGCTGGGCTTCAATCCACCTGGGCAGTGGGCCCACCCGTTTCAGCCTCTGTCTTCTTCTCTGCTGGGGGTGGGGTACATAATGACCCCACATAGGGGCCAGGCCAGCAGCTCTCTACTTGTGGATCAAGACCCCAGGTCAAACGACCCTTTCCCAGGGGTCGCCTAAGACCACTGAAAAACACAGGTATTGACATCACAACTCATAGCAATAGGTAGGAAAATTAGTTATGAAGTAGCAATGAAAATAATTTTATGGTTGGGGGAGTCACCGCAACCTGAGGAATTGTATTAAAGTGTCGCAGCATCAGCTGGAGAATCACTGAACTAGACTGTCTGTCATGAACTCTATGCCAGGCCACTCAAGCGAGTAGCCCCAGAGCTGGTCCTCTAATGTACCGCCCAGGAGCACCAGATATTACTAACGTCAGGCAGTTTACTCTTCAGCGTTTCATCAAACCAACCAGTATCAGGCCCCTGGTATGGCGTGTCACCCACGTGAAGAGGCTCTATCGTTCTCTGAGTACAACCAGGTTGGGTGCTAGACAGAACAGTACTGGTTCTAGAAGTGGCAATTCAGCTTAGCAGGTAGACAGCTTGCCCAGCCCCAACACCACGTGGTTTGCTGAGCATCTGTAATCCCAGTACTTGGGACATGGAGGCAGGAGGAACAAGAGCTTAGTCTCAACATGGCACCCAGGAAGCCCTGGAGGAGCACAGGCCCCGACAACGGGCATTCTCTGGGCACCCACTGTGTGCCAGGCAGTGCTCTGTGTGCTGGCTCCACAACTGAGAGCAAAATGACCCCCACCCGACGTTTCTCTGCTTGCCCACAGAGCCTTTCCTGCCTTCCACTCCAGGGCCCAGCAACAGAAAGAGTGAGAATTTTTTTTTCTTAGCTAGCCAATATGCTACAAATCTCCCCCACCTTATTCTTGTTTTCCCAAGCCCTGGGCATTCCTGAAGCTCTGTCACATGCTTCCCCTTTGTACCAATTAGGCAACCATGTCTGAGAACGAGGTGAAGCTCCCAGCAGTGGGGTGAGACACGGCCCGGCCTACCTCAGAATAAAAGCCAGCGAGTGAACCTGTCCTGCATGTGTTCATTTCACCACCCCCTTTTCCTAAAGCAGCTGCCAAGTGACCCTCTTACTCGCGTGTCCTCCCCACGAATGGGTCACAGGAATTTCAGGGTCTGCCTGGGGAGAGAAGGACGGCTCTGGGAGCCGAGCACTTCACTAGGAGGGGCTGCCATGTGAAGATACAGAGAGGTCACATGGATCTGATGTTGGGTCCTGAAACTCGGAGTCTGGTCACAGAGGGACAAGGACAAACAACAGGCGTTGGTGGCTGGAGGGGAGCCGGTGAGAGTTCAGGAGGCTGCTGGGGCTGGGGGTGGGGGACAGTCAAAGCCGCAGGAGGGACGGAGAAGAGGGCACTGGGGCAGAGATGCAGGGGCTGAGCAGGGGCAGGGCATGCTGGAGAAAGCACAGGGTCAAGGCCTGTGAGAGATCCAGACACGTAATCCTCATTCTCCTTCACTGTTTATAATTCCCACCGTGGGGAAAGCCTAGCGTTACTACAGATTCAGCAATGGCCGGCGGCGCTGGCAGTTTTCACCTTTTCAGGGCAGCCTGGGCCCAACAGAAATGGTTTTAAGTCTCTTTTCAATTAAGGGAAAAGCTCCTGCTTGCGTCAGGGACCTGCAGCGGGAGCTTGCACTGGGTGGAGCCTGTGAAGAGGCTGCCAGGGAGTTCAGGCTAAGGGCTGACCTCCTGCCTGCACCCTGCACACCCAGCAACCAGTCCCAGCCATCTTGCAGGCCCCCCAGGGAAGGCTGCTGCGGTCTCAGCTGTGGAGAGCAAGGGTTCAGTGCAGGAGACAGGGTCTAGCCTGGACTCATCACTGATCAGCTCTGGCCCTTTCTCCTGGCCCTCAGTCTGTCAACTCTACGATGGACACAGGAGGCCGCCCTATGGAAGTGACCATAAGAACTTAGCCACAGGAAACAAGCAAAGCCAGACTCATGGCACACATCCGTCTTCCCTGGATGAAGAGCAGACACTTGTCACCCTCACTTGGGAGGGAAAGGCAGGAGAATTATTCTGTTCGCTCTGTAGACCAGGCTGGCCTTGAACTCATAGAGATCTACTTGCTTCTGCCTCCCAAGTGCTGGGATTAAAGTAGTGTGCTTTACTTGCTTAAGTGTGGCTCGCTTGCTTATTTCTTGAGATAAGGTCTTGCTCTACTGTGCAGATCTTGAATTGATCTTCCCGCCTCTGCCTCCTGCATGCTGAGATGGCAATGTGCATGGTCACCACAGCCCACTCCATGGGGCTTTTCTCTGAAAAAATTGTGTGTGTGTGTGTGTGTGTGTGTGTGTGCCCATCCGTGCATGCATGTGTGTGTGTGTGTGCCCATCCGTGCATGTATGTGTGTGTGTGTGTGTGTGTGCCCATCCATGCATGCGTGTGTGTGTGTGTGTGTGTGTGTGTGTGTGAGAGACATTGTTCTTGGTAATGACCCAGATGTGTTCATGGCCTGGAGCAGGTACCTGACAGTTGCAGGTTTCCTGTTCATACACCAGGAAGACTGGGGCGACAAAGCCCTGAAAACATCAAGGGCCCAGTGTGTTAGAACAGAACACTAAGGTGTTAGGGACATGCTGGGGGAGTGGCTGTGCAGAGCTGTGGGCAGGTTTGTGACACACGGACGGTGTACACGCGTCAAACCGTTAAGGGACACAGGACACACGGTGTTGTCAAACTGTTAAGGGACACAGAGGGAATATTCTTTTGGAGACAATGTTTCTCTGTGTAGTTCCTGCTGGTCTCAAACTACCCCTGTGAAATTACTACCCACTCTGCCTCAGAGTGCTGGTATGCAAGGCCTGTGCCACCACACTTGGCCGAAAATATTCTTTAAAAATGGGGGAGGAAGGGGCTGGAAAGATGGCTCAGCGGTTAAAAGCATTGCCTGCTCTTCCAAAGGTCCTGAGTTCAATTCCCAGCCACCACATGGTGGCTCACAACCATCTGAAATGAGGTTTGGTGCCCTCTTCTGGCCTGTAGGCATACATGTAGACAGAATATTGTATACATAATAAATAAATAAATATTTTTTTAAAAAATGGGGAAGACAGCTCAGGGGGCAGAGCGCCTGACCGCTCCGCCCAAGGACCGGAGTTCGATTCCCAGCCTGGCACCACATGTAGTTCTGTGACCGGCGGCCTGCAGAACAACCCCGACACAACACAGTCTCCCACCATCCACCGTAGATCTGCATAGAGTAGTAGGCAAAAAAAAAAAAAAAAAAAAAAATGGGGGAGGAATGCTGGACAGTGGTGGCTCACGCCTTTAATCCCAGCACTCGGGAGGCAGAGGCAGGCGGATCTTTGCGAGTTTGAGGCTGGCCTAGTCTACAAGAGCTAGTTCCAGGATAGACTCCAAAGCTACAGAGAAACCTGTCTCAAAAAAAACTAAACAAAATAAATAAATAAATAAAATGGGGGAGGAGCGAGGTGGGCTCGGGAGGAGCAGGCTGGCTAGCCTCCTGACCCAGGTTGAGTCTGGGTAGATACACAGCAAATGGAGGGCTGACTTCTGAGTCTGGGGTGGCTTCAAGCTGAGGGTCCTCACTAAGTGGCTCCAGCAGACAGGGGTGAGGTGGCACCGGCGATTAGGGAGGGCATCTGTCCTAATTCCTGAGGCCATCGGGTGCTGCTGAGGCTTAGTTTAAGCACTGGTGACAAGGGAGACAGGAGGGCTAAGTCCTAGCGGGCAGGGGCTCACGGGAAATGAGTCTGGAGTGCTATGCTGAGCCAGGCCCTGGGGTGGCAGGATGCTGTGCTGTGCAGTAGAGGGCAGCTGCCCTGGGCTGCGTGCATGCTCTGGATAAGGAGCTGAGCCGCTCTGGAGCTCTGATGTAGCCTGGCGCTGGGAGCCTTACAAAGATTAGCTGGGAACAGCTGAGCCCCAGAGGGCAGTCTTGGGAATGGAGGGACAGAGGACCTAGGTGGGTCCCGGCTGGGTCCCTTGCCTGTTGCCCCATGAGTGACTCACCCCCTCCACCTCTGGGGTGAATTGGCTCAGGGTGAATCCAGCCTTTTTAGAACAAGGTGTCGGAGGTTTAATCAGTCTGAGGACCTCACAGAGGCAGCATCCTGGAACCGGGTGGACTGAGTCCAACAGCTGTGCACTCAGAAGCGAAGGGGAAGCTAAAGGGGGGGGGGAGCTAAATGAGGACAGAGAAGACAGAAGGGCTGCCTGAGGGTGGAGGCGGCTGATGGAGTGGCTAGAGCAAGGCTTCTGGAAGAGTCCAAATACAGCCTGGGCCAAAGCTGTGTGATCTCAGGGTAGCTGGACTCCCTCTCTGGGCTCCAGCTTCCTTGTCTTGGAGACAAATGACTTAATCCATATGGAATTCACAGACAAGAGCCTTTCCCAGGCTAAGCCCCCAAGTAAAACAGCCATTTATTGTCATTTGACCATTCTGACTCCTGGAATATATTCCATACAAATTATCTTCATCACCATCACTCTTGTGCCAAAATATCCTATATGGCTGACTTAAATATGCAACCGTGTAGAACTCAAAGCCATCCTTGGCTACAAAGAACTTGAGCTAGCCTGGGCTCTACATGAGACCGTGTCTCAAGGAAACAAAACAGACAGCACACAGCCCCACAGAGTCAAACCTGTGGCTGCACTGGAGCAGGCCACACAGGAAACGGAGCCATGAGTAGGCCTGTGTGGACAACGCCACTCTGCACGTCGTGTGTGTGTGTGTACACGTGGTATGTGAGAAACCAGGCTCCACCATGGTGGGTCTGGGCTGGTAGGTAAGTCTCGGCTTCATTACCTCCAGGGACCAAGGCTGGGTAGCTGGAGGCAGGCCAAGGTCCAACACACCCAAAGCATGCAAGGAAAATTATATGAGGTGACACCTTGGAGGGACCCTTTGCAAAGTTTCTGTTCCAGGGGCCCTTGATGCACAGTGTGGCTTTCAGGCTTGTGGTGGGGCAGGATAGAGGTGGGTCCTGTTGGAGAAATAATCTAGGTCTAGGGTTGAACCATCTTGGACATCCTGATATAACCAGGCAAGATCTCTCTGATGCGTGGGAGAGAAAGAAAACGTGTCCCATCCTGCTGGACCGTGGACTACAGATTTTTTGTTGAGACAGGGTGACAGCACAGCCCAGACTGGCCTGGGACTATGTTGCCCAGGCTGGCTTCAAACTTGCAGAAACCCTCCTGCCTAAGCCCCACGAATGGCGGAATTTCAGGTACATACCTGGTTGGATCTTAAATTCTCCTAAAAGGCACACGTGTCATAGTCCTGGGCCCCAGGCCATGAGAATAGTTGTAAAAAGCTAACCCAGTGGGAAGTTAGGTCATTGCGGACATGGCCTTGAGGTATACACTCTAGGACCGCGGCTTCTGCCCCAACCCCTTCTAACTTCCTAGCAGTCATAGTTGGGCATCTCATTCTTTCTTTTAAAACTTATGTGCACTGGTGTTTTGCCTGCATGTGTGTATGACGGTGTTGGGTACCCTGGAACTGGAGTTAGACACAGTTGTAAGCTGTTATGTAGGTGCTGGGAATGGAACCCGGGTCCTCTGGAAGAACAGCCAGTGCTCTTTACCCCTGAGCACCTCATTCGCAGCACTCCACAGTCCCTAGCCACGGGCCCAAAGTAACCATGGAATACTCTGAAACCATGGGTCGCAATAAACCTTTCGTCTCGGCACCTTGTTCTTCTCAGTTATATTGTGGCAGTAACGCAAAGCTGGCTGGCAATCCACACAACGAACCATCCGGCCGCTACGACACAGATGCATGCCACAACACACTGAGCCTGAAAAATGCAATATTCAGTGAACAGAGCCAGGCAAGAAACTGGTCCACACTGTTGTGCAGTATTTGTTTACACTGTGTGAAGGCGTGTCACTGTGATTGGTTTAATAATAAAGAGCTGAATGGCCAGTAGCTAGGCGGGAGAGGATAGGTGGGATTTCCGGGAAAAGAGAGGTGTTGGGATGAATACAGATGTGCAAGAGATGCCAGCAAGACACTGAAAAAGTCAGACAGAGGAGAGGTAACCAAGTCATGTGGCAGAACATAGATTACTAAAAACAGGTTAAGTTATAAGAGCTAGTTGGGAGCCGGGAGGTAGTGGCACACGCCTTTAATCCCAGCACTCAGGAAGCAGAGGCAGGAGGATCTCTGTGAGTTTGAGGCCAGCCTGGTTGACCTACAAGAGCTAGTTCCAGGGCAGGCAAAAAAGAGACACAGAGAAACCCTGTCTTAAAAACAAAACAAAACAAAACAGCAAAAACAAAAAAAAGAGCTAGTTGGGAAAAAGCCTAAACTAAGGCCAAGCTTTCATAATTAGTAAATAAGTCTCTGTGTTGTTATTTGTGAGCTGGGGTGGTGTCAAAGAAAAGTCTGACTACACCATGCCTATGAGCGCTAGATTCTCTAAGAACCCTGAGGTCCACATACACAAGGCATTAGAGTTGTTGACACTATAGAGAAGTAAGTGCAGGATGTCAGGGGCCCTGGCCACACAGTGGCAAGGCAGTCTATATCCCTAACCTGTGTACTCACTGGTCATCAGAGCGCCAGCTCTGGAGCCAGGCTGCCTTGGGAGCAGCACAGTACTCCCCTTGCTAGCAGTCCTGGTGGAGCTGTCAGTCAAGATGCCCCCACCCTCCCAGGCCAAGGCACAGACCTCATTTGGGTCAATTAAGTGCTATCCTATATCTATCCCTGCCCCCCACCCCACTCCCAAAGTGAGAGGAAGCTCAGGAGACATCCATCCACTCCTTCCCAGACTTTGCAGTTCTCCTGGGAGAAGAGTTCTCTCTTTCTTCCCAGAAGTTCGTCTTGCTCATCTTAACTGCAATCAATGCTTTAGCTAGTACTCAGAGACCTCAAGTCTCCTAAGACCTGGAAGTAGGGGCTGGAAAACTCAGGGAACAGAAGGGCGCAGAGATGAAATCATCAGGGGAGCCTGAGTGCTCGGAGTCTGGTACTTCTGAACACCCCACAGCCATATCCTGTTGTGACCCCACTTTAAGGAAATCAAGGCTGTTGTTCAGGTCTCCAGAGCTTTGAACAGATTAAGGAACACAGACCTGAGCAGACTGATCTTGGAAGGCAGAGGTGCATGGGAAGGCTGGGGAGGGGAGCCTGGGGTGGGCAAGGAGGGGAGCCTGGGGTGGGCAAGGAGGGGAGCCTGGGGTGGGCAAGGAGGGGAGCCTGGGGTGGGCAGGGAGGAGAACCTGGAATTCAGGCCAGTGGCTCAGCATGTGGGGTAGTGACGTGTTTGGCAGTAGCCATCAAGAAAACACACTGGGCTGGGCAGTGGTGGAGCATGCCTTTAATCCCAACACTTAGGAGGCAGAGACAGGTGGATCTCTGTGAGTCTAAGGCCAGTCTGGTCTATGGAGTAAATTCCAGAACAGAATTGTTACACAGAGAAACCATGTCACTCTCTCTCTCTCTCTCTCTCTCTCTCTCTCTCTCTCTCTCACACACACACACACACACAAAACAATTAAAAAAGAAAGAAAGAAAGAAAGAAAGAAAGAAAGAAAGAAAGAAAGAAAGGAAGGAAGAAAGAAAGAGAAAACACAGCAGACAGTGAGAACTAGGGCTGGGATGGCCCGGGAGAGCTCTGGGAACAGACGGAGCCATAGCAAGCTGGATGCCAACAAGCAGTTGGGGATGGGGCCTATGGTACCTTGCATGGCTGTCCAGGGCAAGGCTGGACTTCAAGGCTGGGAGATGGGGGTGGGGACCATGCCTGTGTCATAGGGGGATTTCAGGACAGAGGTCTGTGCTGCCTCCACCAATACCTCTCACTGATTCTGCCCGCTTCTAGAACTTTCTGATGGCCTTTCTTTTCTCCTAGTACAAACCAAACTGACCTCTTGCCTGGATAATGGCAGGTATCAGCGTGTCCTGGGAAGCAGTTACCCAAGTTATGCCTGGCTTCTTGCTCAGGCTTTCCCCTTCCTAGCTACCCTCTTTTTGGGGGACTTTCCCTCGCCTGAGAGAAAGTTGAAGCCCTAGGGCACAAACCTCTGGTGAAAGAAGGCCTGGAAGAGGTCACAGAGGCAGACTAAGCATTTACAGAGTACCTACTATATATACGAACTGCCTTTCTCGGCCAGTACCCCAGGCCTCTGTGTCCCCCCGTACTATCTCCACCCCAGTCTCCCCCTTTTTGCCCCCCCAGCCCTCTTGCCTCCAGCACCCCACACTCTGTCCTACCTTTCAGACAGGAGGGCTTCAGCCCCATGGTGGCGTCACCTCTGCAGGCCTGTGAAGAAAGGAGAGCACTTAGAGAGAGGCGGAGGATGTCATTGTCCTGGCCACGCGTGGCCAGGCCTACTTGGCCAGCTGGGCACACAACAGGAAGCAGAGGTAGAACAAGCCAGCTGTGAGGTCACAGTGCCTGCTGACCACATCTGGGCTGAGTGTGTGCTGGGGCAGAGGGCTGCTGTCCAGGAAAGTTCAGGCAAGCTGGTCAGGGTTGAGGGCGTGGAAACAACCCTGCAGTCTCTCCTTTCAGGGGCCACAGGACAGTGGTCAGCTTGAGGGATGGAGGACCCACAGACTGGGGGGCAGATGAAACCTGCCACAGCAGGCAATCTCTCTATTTTATTTATTTATTTATTTATTTACTTACTTATTTATGTTTTTTCGAGACAAAGTTTCTCTGTAGCTTTTGGAGCCTGTCCTGGAACTAGCTCTTGTAGATCAGGGTAGCCTTGAACTCACAGAGATCCGCCTGCCTCTGCCTCCGAGTGCTGGGATTAAAGGTGTGCGCCACCACCGCCTGGCCAATCTCTCTATTTTAACAGGTGCTCTGCTGACTTTTCAAAGTTTCTAGTCGTTGGCCACAATGTCTACTTCATTCATTGGGGCTCCGGGGATAGAACCCAGGACCTTGTGCCTAGTGGGTATGCCCACAGTACCTGAGTAGGGATGACAGCAGTCCGAGTGATAGGCTCCAGGCTGGAGGTGGGATGCCTGGATCCCACTCGGGTGTGGACCTGCGACTGGCCTGAGCGGGGCCTCTTCACTTTCTCCTTGGCACCTTGGCTACTTTGCCCATAGTTCTGATTCCGACCCCAGCTGTCATGAGTGGAGGAAATGAAGACTAAGCAGGCAGCTGGGCTGGGAGCCCCCTTGGCCATGGCGCTGCCCAGCCACCTCTCCTAGGAGAACTACCCTGCCAAGAGAGGCTGAGTCACAGTGGCACGGTGCCCCACCTTCTTAACAAAGCCCTGCTTTAACAGGCCGGGCAGGAGCAGCCCGACCATGGGCTTAGCGCATGGACCTGAGAGGTTAGAGGAGGCTGGGCAGGCTGGTCCCCAAGCTCCCACGTGGAGCTGTTTCCTGCTTCAAGCAGGATGGGCACACCCACATCTGGGTTTCTACCTTGCTTAGGAAAGTCACTTCATTTGTGTGACAGAACAAGAATTCTTTCTTTCTTTCTTTTTAAATATTTATTTATTTATTTGTTTATCGTATGTACACTATTCTGTCTGTGTGTATGTCTGCAGGCCAGAAGAGGGCACCAGACTTCATTACAGATGGTTGTGAGCCACCATGTGGTTGCTGGGAATTGAACTCAGGACCTTTGGAAGAGCAGGCAATGCTCTTAACCACTGAGCCACCAGCTCCTCCTTCTTCCTTCCTTCCTTCCTTCCTTCCTTCCTTTCCTTCCTTCCTTCCTTCCTTCCTTCCTTCCTTCCTTCCTTCCTTCCTTCCTTCCTTTCTTCCTTCTTTCTTTTTGGTTTTTCGAGACAAGGTTTCTCTGTAGCTTTGGAGCCTGTCCTGGAACTAGCTCTTGTAGACCAGGCTGGCCTCGAACTCACAGAGATCCGCCTGCCTCTGCCTCCCAAATGCTGGGATTAAAGGTGTGTGGCACCATGCTGAGAACGGTGCTGGCTGTGTGGTACCTCCCCAGCCAAGGCCAGAGAGGCCAACAGTCCCGGTTTCCCACCAGCCTGCTGCTGCCTGCTCTGGGCCACCTTGTGGCACTCACACCCCACTCTCTCCACACCATCAAAAACATCTGCTAAACACTAAAGCTGACCGTGCAAGAGAGTGTCCCGTGTTTTCTGTAGCAGCCAAGATTGAACATGGAGGGTGGGATGGGGTGAGGGGAAGATGGCTCAGTTGCTAAGAGCATTTATTTCTCGTGCAGATAACCTGGATTCTGTTCCCAGCATCCCACGGTAGCTCACAACCATCTGTAACTCCAGCTCCATGGGATCTGGTGCCCTCCAAGGGCACCATGCATGTATATGGGGCAGACACGCATGCGAGCCAAAATGCTCATGCACATAAAAATTAAAAAAAAAAAAACCCAACTTTTTTTCTGAAAGATTGGACACAGAGACATGGGAGAGATGGGTACTGAGACCTTAGTGGCTATTATTATGAACCCAAGGCTGTGTGGGGCCTGGGAGAAGACTGAGTTTCTTTGGATTGGGCTCTCTATCAGTCTCTATGGTGGGCTCATTTCCCATGATTCTACAGGGCTAGCCTGGCTTTCCCTTCCCTGGATGAGAGCCATTTCCTGTTACCTCGAGGCCAACACTTGGCCTTATCTACCCTCCCACCTCAGTTTCCTGCCTTTAAAATGGGGACAAGAAGAGGCTTTGGTTAGAGGGCTGGTGTGAGTGTGAAAACAGAAAGCGCAGGCCTGGCACGGGCCTACTGCTGGCTAAGCACTAACATCTCAGCGTCCTCAGCCCAGGAGGACGAGTGGAGTCTCCCGAGTGACCTACACCTCCCTAGGGGAGGCACACTCCTGCCTGGTGTGTGCCCACCAGCTGAGGCCTTCCAGGGACAGATTAGACACAGCTTTCCAGGCCTTGGGGCTGGTGAAGGGATTAAGTCTTTCCATAAATACACTGCCTCTCTCCTGTGCAAAGGACCCGGACCCGGGGGAGGGGCACCAGGACAGGACCAGTCTACACTGTGGCCTGGATAGGAAAGGGGTCTGGACAGGTAAGGGGTGCTCTTAGCTGGTAGCACAACCCAAGACAGGGAGGGCTTCCTGGAAGAGTCTCAGGCTGAAGAGAGACATCAAAGACTGCCATTCCTATGAAGCAGAGCCTGGGACTCAGTTTCTTTATCTGTAAAACCGGGTGTGTTCTAACATTTCTATACTCTCTCCGGAATGACTTCTACATTGCTGTTACCCTGTTCTCTTGGCAAAGGCCAGAAGTCCCTCCTGCCCACAGAGTCCCCAAGGGGAGCTGTGGGGCCTCTTTCAAATAAGCACACCCTCCCCAGATCTGCCCGGGCCAGCCCTGCCAAGAGAAGTGCCTGCCTTGCGCGGGTCGCCCTTTGCGGTCGCGAAGCTGCTTTGATGTACTGGGCGCCCCTAAGCGAAGCAGCTCATCAATAATACATTCGAAACACTTGGTGGAGGGAAGCGGTTCCTCCCGAGGCCTCCTGCCCCCACCTCGCCAGACTGCTCCGCTACTTGACAGCCAAGCCGGGTGCACAGAGGGGCCTGAGGCTGCCACGCGCGGGACACGCCCCCGCCCAATGCCAGGCACGCGGCCAAAAGGAGCCGAGCTGGGCAGCGAAGTCTGCGGGAAGTTGTGGGACGCCTGGGGCCAAAGAGACCCCATCACTCTGGAGTCCCTACCACCTTGGGGTCTCCATAGCCCCTCCCCCCGGCGTCTTCACCCCACCCTGGGGTACCTACCCTCTGGGGTTTTGTAACCCCCGGTCTCTACGTCCCTGGTTATCCCTCCACCCCGGGATCCCCACCGTTCCTGGTCTCCACGGCTTTGGGGTCCCCTGTCCTGGGTCCCTCCCCGCGTCCCTCCCAGGTCCCGGTGCGTCCACCGTGGCGTGCACGGCGCGCGCGCACTCACCGCTTTCTGGGGCGCGCTGGGCGCGGACGCTGGTGGCCGTGCGGGACACCAGGCGACACGCCTGCAGCCGCGGACCGCGGGGGTCATGGCCCGGCCTGCTCTCCCCGCAGCAGCGCTTGCCTCGGCCCCCGCCCGGCACCTGGAGGGCGGCGCCGCCCAGGCCGCTCCGCCCCGCAGCTCGTGTTGGGCGCAGTCACAACCCCGGCTGCCGCGCCTCCCAGCCCGCCTCCCCCACCCCAACCGCGCTCCCTGCACCCGGGAAAGTTTGGGCACCGGCCGTCTGTCCCCAGTGCTGTAGAGGAAAAGGGGCGCCCAGCTCCGCCTCTCCTGCAGAGACGTAGAAGTAACGCCCCTAGCTCGCTGCTGCGGTTGGGAGGTTCAGGTGGCATTGTGACCCGCGGGCTTCCCCAGTTGCTGGGTTCTGGCATTTTAACTGGCCACGTGCCTCCATCTGCCACAGCTGGCAGAGGACCTGAAGTTTCAGGCTAAGAAGACTCTGGCTGTTACCTCCTGACTCCCTACCCCTAAGGCTAGCATCATGCTTTCCTATGTATTATTTGAAATAGGGTCTCTTGTATCCCACCCAGGCTGCCCTTGAACCCCTGATCTCTGATCTCTGACTCCCAAGTGCTGGGATTACAAACAGGGGCCAAGGCCCAGCCTTCTTTGTTTTTATATTTTCAGAGCCAGAGATAAGACATGGCTTCCCCTTTCGGGCGGTGGTGGCACCCGCCTTTAATCCCAGCACTCTCAGGAGGCAGAGGCAGGCAGATCTCTGTGAATTTGAGGCCAACCTGGTCTACAAGAGCTAGTTCCAGGACAGCCCCAAAGCTACAGAGAAACCCTGTCTCAAAAAACCAAAACCAAAAAAAAAAAAGAAAGAAAAGAAAAGAAAAAAGAAAAAAAGAAAAGAAAAAGAAAAAAGAAAAAGATATGGCTTCCCCATTCCCCCCATTCCCCCTCCTCTACAAACCCAGCAAGTGTTCGAATCACATACCCACATACTTCCAACCACAGATGTGGCTTCCAGATTTGTGTCTTAATGGCTTTCTCAGGGGCCCCTTCATGAAGCCCCACTCACCTCCCTAGATCAATTCTTTGTCACAAGCCTGTAGTTCCATGCCCACTCTTCAAGCTCCAGGTCTCCACATCTTGTGCTATTTTCCAAATCTTACAAGGGGAAACTGAGTCCGGGACAGGCGAGTGGGATTTCTGTGCTGGCTATTCAGGTCTTCATGTTCCTGCTTTGAGCTGTCACTACAACAGGTAGTGAAATTTCCGACTCTGGCTTCGTTCAGGCCAAAACGATAGGATCACATATTCTTCAGAATTTTAACAGAAGTGGGCAGGTGGGCAGGATAGCCCACGCCCCACCTTCCTCAAACAAGGTGGGAGCTGCCCCCAGCTTGAACCACCAGGGAGGTCTTGGTGTGAAGAGGGCATTCCTGGGCAGGTACCTGCCATGTCTGTCTGCAGGTGTGATGCAGGATGTGCAGAAGGCTTAGCAACTGTAGCAGGGCATTTGCTTTGGTCCCCAGCTTCCCAGCACGACATTCTCACATGAGCTTCCCAGCCCTGTTCCTTCACCCAGGGCAGGGAAGGGATGCTTTCACGCGTATGTGCACGCATATTTGATGAACATTTGCCTCCCCCATCCCCGACTTTCTTAGGGGATCCGATACCTTCCTTGAGCCAAGGTCATGTCCCCTTGGCTACTTCCTGAGCTCCAATGACTCTGTCCAGGTTTTGTCCTCTGGAGCAATGGGCAGGGCTACTCAGAACTATCTCCTCTCACAGTGACAAAGGACATATGGGAGCCCTTGAATTCCTGTCCTGGATGGTCAAGGACCTGGGTTGGCAAAATGCGGGTTCTGGTGGAGGTCAGTCTGTCTCCCAGCTTCAAACGTTCCCAGGATTTGGGTTTGTTCTTTCCTGCCAGTACTGACCCAGTGCCAACAAGGCAAGGGGTCTTGATATCACCACAGGCCTGTGACACCCGTCCAGGGTAGATGGTTGTTCTCACTTATCCTCAATGTGGTAATCTTGGTTTAGGGAGGTCATAGGCCATCCCACAAATAGAACTTCTGGACTGAACGTCTGAGTTGTCCTTAGGGAGGGAACACCAGTCATTCTGGGGGGAAAGGGGGCAGGCGGAGGACAGAGAGGAGACAGGATGATGCTCCTGTCACCTGCCTGCACTGGGATGGGGCTCCTCCACATGGCCCCTGAGAGCTTGGGTCTCAGCCCTCTGGGTTATAACTTCTCTCTCCACCTGCATGAGGCTGAGCTGCATGAGGCTCCCTGCATGAGGCTGAGCTGCTCCCCGAACATCCACCGCTGGATGCCAGCAGCACGATCCCCTGATGTCAGGAGCACCAAAACTACCTCTGTCCCTAGGGGCGACAGCTCTTAGATGAGAGCCCTCGAGTATTTTTCCAGCTGCTCTCTGAGCCAGCAACCTGCAGGAATCACCTGGGGAGCTCAAAATGAGACAGAGTGGCTGTGGGTGGGGCTCATTTGGTGGTGCTTGCCTAGCATGGCACACCAGAACCCAGTACCCTGTGGTTCCAGCACTCTGGAGGTGGAGGGTAGAGGAGCATCCGGGTCATCCTTGAATACATAACAAGTTCAAGACCAACCAAGACTACAAGCAAGAGTCTCATCCAAAGAAAAGTAAGTGAAAGCAGACGTGGTAAAGGTCCCCAACTTTGTCCAGCCTGGAGTCTGACTTAGCTGGTCCAACAAGGCTGGGAAGGGGTAATCAGTCACCCAGTGCCAGCTGGCTGCAATAAAGACCTGAAACTTTAGTGTCCAGAGCCCATCTGGCAGCCAAGCTGGGCCTTGGGCTTAGGTGCATGGCTGATTTTTCGGCAGGGTGCTGTTGGAAGCTTCTGGAAGGGATCCTGAGTTCTGGAGGAGGTGGGGCACCTTACCCTCCAGCAGGAAACAGCTACAGAGACACTGACAATCAGTTCATACCTGGGAAGCCATCTCTGAATGGTCTGAAGCTTTAACGCAGGGCAATGACCAGACTGGGCATCCAGGGTGTTATCCTGGCTGGGTGGTTATGAAGTTGGGTCCCCTTTGAGGTCTGGGGCCCCTTCCATCTCTGTGGGCAGTGGAACAGTTGGTCCTCACCCCCAAGGATTATCAGCCTCAGTAGCAATTGTCTGTGTGCCTTTCGACAGGATTCAAGTACTTCCTGTGTCAGGTATATCTGCCCTTCTTGGCATTAAACTCTGAGGACCAAGGAGAGCAAGAAATAGACATCAGGAGGCCCTCCAGGCTGAGGTGGGGCTGGCCTGGCAGAGGAGGCAGACTAGAAAGGGGCTGAGAAAGTTCTGGCTGTGACCAGCCCAGGAAGGGTGAAGAGTGGGTGTGGGGACACCCCTGCCCCTCACTGGTTGTTCCTCTTCAACCCTTTGCTCCTCCCTGCAACCATGGAGCCCCATCTAGCACTCTGCCTGCTCCCCTGGCAGCCCAGATATACGGGCAGGCTGGCTGCCCTGCTGCCATTGGGCATTCAGCATAAGAGCAGGGCAACAGATGGCCCAATAGAGGTCCGAGTCTCAGTGGTTTACCTAGAGGCAATACCTGGTTCCAAGAAAGACCACAAACTGAGACTACCCAGGAACAAACCATCCAAAGGAAATTCCTCACGTTCCAACCATTGTAAACAGGATCACCTGCCCGCACACACCCATCACTTTTCACCAGAACACCCCTAGACAAATGTCAGCCAATCAGGGGTCCTGAACTGTAGAAATCCCTTAACCCAACCTCTGGTATTATAAAACCCCCACCCCAACTGAGCTCGGGCCTCTTCTTTCACACCCATACTTTGGTCACCTGGAGAACCTGAATTTGAACTTGAACAAGAATAAAGGCTCTTTGATTTTACATATAGGGCTTGGTCTCCTAGCTGGGGAACTCTGTGACCTGGGATAACAATTCCCACATGCAGATACATATACCCACACAGAATTTAAAATAATAATGAAAGTTTTCAGGGGAGGAGGGAAGAATCTGGGAGGAGTTAGGGGACAGTCGTGATCAGAATATACTGTATGGGGGGAACATTTTTATTATTGTTTTTGTTTTTCAACACAGAGTTTCATTGTAACAGCTCTGGCTGTCCTGGAATTCACTCTGAAGACCATCTGGCCTCACTACCCGAGATTCACCTATTTCTGCCTCCTGATTGCTGGGATTAAAGGTGTGTACCTCAATGCCTGGCTGGGAAATCCTTTTTTTTTTTTTTTTAAAGAAAAGAAAGAAAACAACAAGAAGAAAGCCACAGACTGGGCTTCAGTACTTGCAGATTATCTATCTGATGAAGGGCAGGTGCCAGAATACATAAAAAATTCTCAGAATTGAAAAACTAGAAAGAAGGCCCTGCCAGGAGTGGTGGCTCACACCTTTAATCCCAGCACTTGGGAGGCAGAGACAGGTCAATCTCTGAGTTCAAGGCTAGCCCCCCCCCCAAAAAAATAAGTTAAGGAAGAAAGAAAGAAAGAAAAAAAGAAAGAAAGAAAGAAGTGTAGGGACAGCTCCACAGCTGGCTGCCTCTGGAATGTAGCCTTAATCTGCCCTTTGTCTTCAGCACCTTCTCTTTGACACAGGGAATCTAAGGGTAGGAAGTCTATGCAAAACTTGGTTGAGAAAAATCCTGCACACTGTGACATTCCTTAATCGAGAATTTGCATTTGGCATTGTCCCTTTGAAAGCTTAATTAGGATGTTTTGGGGATATGGAAATAAACTTGTTAAAGGTGTAAATTGGAAAAAATAAGAAAGACCTGGGCCAAGAGAAAGCTCTCTGTCCTCAAGAGGGCTGAGCCCCCCTGCAGCTGGAAAGGCTAAAAGCTAAAGTCATTTTTTTTAAAAGATGTATTTATTATGTATACAGTGTTCTGCTTGCATGTGTGCCTGCAGGCCAGAAGAGAGCATCAGATCTCATTATAGATGCTTGTGAGCCACCAGGTGGATGCTGGGAATTGAACTTAGGACATCTGAAAGAACAGTCAGTGCTCTTAACATCTGAGCTATCACCAGCACCCCAAAGTTGTCCTTTGAAAGTACCCTGTGTCTTCTTCCGGGAATACACTTGCAATAGCTTGGAATGGAAACAGCAGTCACGGTTCATCCAAACTCTGGAGTGCTCCCCCAGTTTGCTCCTGTTGCTGTGAGGAAACACAGACCAGAAGCACCCTGGGGAGGAAAGGGTCGATTTCGTTTTATAGGTTTTGTCCATCATTGTGAGAAATCAGGGCAGGAACTCAAGGCAGGAACCTGGAAACGGAAACTGATGCAGAGAGAGGCCTTAGAGGAGTTCTGCTTATTGACTTGTTCTCCTTGGCTTGCTCAGTTTGCTTTGTTCTACCACCCAGGACCACCAGCCTAGGGATGGCACCACCTACCGTGGGCTGAGCCCTCTCACATCATCAAGAAAATGTCCACTGACATGTCCACAAGTCCAATCTGATGGAGGTAATTCCTCACTTGAGGTTCCCTTTTCCCAGGCTGCTATCCAAGATGGAGCCACACAAGTGTATTCAAGAGCCACAGAGGGAGGACTGGGGTACCGACACTGTCCTGCACACAGACCTCAAAACCCACTGTCTGGTGGGTATGGAGCATGCCCGTGACCCCCACTCCAGGGGCAGAGACCAGACCTCAAGTCCAAAGCCAGCCTGGGCTACATAACAAGACTTTGTCTCCAAAAGCAAAACAGAACAACATTCCCTGTCTCCCCAAACCCACGATGCTCAGGAAAAGAAGCCAGACGATGCAACAGGCCACAACGTGTGTGATCTCACCAACAGGAAGTACCCAGAACAGGCAAATCCAGAGATGGAAATCGGATTAGTGGTTGCCAGGGCTGCAGGTGGACCCAGGAAGGGCTGGGAGAGGGCTGAGAGAGCTGTCAGCTAACTGAACTATTGAGTTATGTACTTCTAATGGGTGGCTTTAAGGTAGAACAGTTACTCTTGCATGAAATAATGACCATACCAACAAGGGCTACCATAGCCTTTAGCAAGGCTGGCCCGTTGGCAAGGAGGAGGAAGAGGGCACAGTGGGTGCCCGAGCAGAAGGGTGCGAGAGAGGAAGAGGTCAAGAGACAGCAGTTGCCCAGGAGGTGGGTGCAGAGTTGGCATGAGGGGAGAGAAAATGCAGGGACACACAGGGCTCTTAGGCACCCAACTTACCATGACTCAGGGCTCATATTTACCAGGAATCAGGTCTCCAATCCCTAGCCAAAAGCTAAAGTCTATCTGTCTGTCTGTCTTTCTTTCTTTCTTTGTAATTTATTTCTTTGTATTGAAGTAAAATCCATTTCCAATAAAACCAAGGGGCCATTGTGTTGGCTCTGCAGGTAAAGGTGTCTGCCACTCACTCAGAAAACATGAGTTTGGTCCCTGGTACCCACACAAAGAAGGAGGAAATTGAGTTCCACACATCTTCTGACCTCCACAAGTACACTGTGGTCCATACCCATACAGGCACACACATATATACACAATAAATAAATGTAAAATTAAATCAACAATTTTAAGGGGAACAAAGTCCCAGAGTTCAAGGAACAAATCAATGTCTGGGCTAGTCGGTGGTGGCGCACGTCTTTAATCCCAGCACTCGGGAGGCAGAGGCAGGCAGGTCTCTGTGAGTTTGAGGCCAGCCTGGCTACAAGAGTTCTACGCCTACAAGAAAATATCAAAGCTCTCCCTGTCCTGGTGTGGAAGGTCCCAAGAGGCTCAGATCAAAATTAAGTGTGACTGTCCCTCAGTCACTATAAGGAAGGGGATGTGGGTCTGCTCCAACTCTGTGCAGGTGTGAAGTTGATCTGAAAGCCTCTGCCGGATCAATGCTTGCTGGCTTCCACCTGCACCACCATCCTCTGTGGCCTAAGAGTGAGGGTGTGCTATTCAGCCCCAAGACTGACCGGAAGCATAAGAAACTACAGTTCTAGAATATTGAGAAAACCTTCAAATACAAGTGAACAAAGTTTGTCCAGGATACAGTGTTCCTGTCATCACATCCAGTCCCCCAGACACCAGGCACTCAAAAACAAATGAATACAATGTCACACATGGCCACACTGAGTTCCAAAAGCCACGAACACTGCAACTTTAAATCAATGCTAAAGGATGTTCTGTAACAAATGGTATTGAATGTGGGTAGGCTCTGCGGAGGAATTTAGGGCTCCCAGATTGGTGGGGTGAGGCTAGGGTGAGGACTGCAGAGGGAAGTGACTCTCTGAGAAGCTCACAAGTGGGCTTGAGCGGTGATGGGATTCAGTTGCTGGGTGTGGTGGCATCCTGCGGGCTCCTGACTTCGTTCCTGAGCCTCCTGCAGCCCACGGAATCCTTGGTGAGTTAATACACTCCCATTGCCCAATTCAGGATTTGGGAAATCGTGAGCTATTGTGACAAAGATCAGAGCTCTGCCACCTGAGAGGCAGCAGCTTTTGAAGAATTGTCTTTCTGCTCATACGCCAAGGTGTCCTTGAAGGACAGCAATGTCGTCTTCCACCTGTCCACACTCCACAGAGAACCAGGTGGCAGAGGGCCTTGAGGGTTCCAAGTCCAGGCTAGAGCTCAGCACATCTAAGATCTTGGAGCGGAGTGGGGCGGGGCTGGGCGGACCAGTGCTGTGGACCAGTGAGCTCAGAGCGCAAAGCTACAACCGCCGCTGCCAGGCCCTGTGGCCAGACCTGTCACCCAGCTACTCAGGAGTCTGAGGCAAGAGGATGGCAAGCCAAAAGCCTGTTTAGGCTAAAGAGTGAGTTCAAGGCCAGAGTGAGTTCAGCTTAACCAGATTCTATCTTAAAATAGAGAGTGAAGCCCAGAGGCGGTGGCTCATTTGTCTTTAATGCCAGCAATGGGGAGGTAGAGGCAGGTGGATCTCTGTGAGTTTGAGGCCAGCCTGGTCTACAGAGCAAGTCCAGAACAAACAAGGCTACACTGAGAAACCCTGTCTCGAAAAATCAAAAACAATAAACAAACAAAACCAAAAAACAAATAAAACAAACGGGGAAAAGAAATCCAAAGTGGAAAGAGGCCGGGGATGCAGCTCAGTGGCCCTGGAAACTCACAGTTCGACAAAACGCAAACAGACCAGGACAGATTCCTCCGTGAAATCTTTCCCACTTTAAGACAGGCACCATGAGGGAAGGGAGAGGGGTTTGGTGTTCTCAAACCAGACCGAGCTGCACAAAGTAGCAGACTCTAATCAGGAGCTTGGGCAACTTCATGTGTCCCCCAACTCAGTGTGTGTGCATTCATTTCCAGGCTAACTGGGTGCCAGCCCAGGCCCTTGTGAAGTGCTGGCCCGGCAGCTTCAAAGCGACACCATGGTGTACAGACACTGCCGGCCCTGGCCTGGGAACTGTGCCCAGGGACGACCGACCACGTGCTGGCGTTTTCCTCTCTGAGAACTCAGGCTGATGGCTGCACCCTTTCACAGAGCAGCTCTGCCCGGCAGGCTCTGAGCCAGCACACTGGGGATGGTGCCAGCAAGTTTTGGGGGGTGCGGCAGGGTAAGGGGCAGGGAGCGGTTCCCAGGACAGGAGGCTCTGGTGGCTAATGCTGCAGGGCAGAGGCTCAACCTCCCACGGTCCCCTGTCCCCCAGGGCTACTGGAGCAGGAGAGAAGAGGCTCCAACCCTCATTACAAGTCTGAGAACAAAGAGGAAGCTGCCGGGCCTTGGCCACTCTGCACTTCAGGTGTCTGGCGCTTGCTCACTCATCTGTCCACCTGTCCACCCATCCATTGTCTGTGATACTTTCCTTGAGTCCCTGCTGTGATTGTGAGACATCAGACTGGGCAAAGGATTAGCAAAATCCCAGACACCATTTAAGATTTACTAGAAGCCAGGTGGTGGCGGCACACGCCTTTAATCCCAGCACCCGGGAGGCAGAGGCAGGCAGATCTCTGTGAGTTCGAGGTCAACCTGGTCTACAGAGTGAGGTTCAGGACAGCCAAGGCTGTTACACAGAGAAATCATGTCTCGAAAAACAAGCAAACAAACCACAACAACAAAAAAATCAAACAAAAAAGATTTACTAGAAGAAGTCACATTAAAAAAGTAAAAAGAGCCAGATGGTGGTGGTGCACGCCTTTAATTCTAGCACTGGGGAGGCAGAGACAGGCGGGAGACAGCCTGGTCTACAGAGTGAGTTCCAGGATAGCCAGGGCTACACAGAGAAACCCTGCCTCCCAAAACTAAACCAAACCAAAACCACAACAAAGAGTAAAAAGAAACGGCATAGTGGAGCCCTCCTGTAATCTTAGTCCCCGAAAAGGGACTCAAGGCCAACCTGAGACCCTCTCTCAACCCTCCCCCTCAAATTAAAACAAAAACACAAACAAAAGACACCGCTAAGAAGCCTGTGACGTTCACTGGGTCTGTCTACACACCCTCACGGAGTCCATCATTACTCTACACATTCCAAGATTGCTCACTCCTGTCTCAGAGCTGCTGTCTGCGGCAGCCAGCTGCAGATCCAGGTCTAGTGACAGTCACTGCTTGTAGCTGGCTGTGTAAACAGGGCTGCCTTGTCACCTGTGCAATGCTTTGGTGGGCTCATCCTGAGGAATTTCCACACTCTACTCAGCAACTCCCTAAACCAACAGAACTTGGCCTGGGCACCGGGCAGAGGCCTCGCAGCTGAAGCTGTGGGCACTGCAGTCCTCTGTTGTTTGCCGGCATCTGGGAAGCTCTGCTCTGCCCTGGGGTTGCAGTGGCTTTGAGTACACACACACACACACACACACACACAGAGTCAATCATGTCAGAAGATCAATCAATCAATCAATCAATCAGAAGACTAAAATCTGGGGAGTACTGGGGCTGATGTTTAGGTCTTCTGTGATTTCCTGTGCTTGGAAGATATTGGTTTTTTGAGACAAAGCAAAAACTCTTGTTCTTGGCCTGATCCTGTGAGCCCAGGCTGGCCTGGTCCTGTGTAGCGCAGGTTGGCCTTATATTTGAGGCAATCCTCCTCTCAAGGCTGGGCCTAGGGGTGTGTCCCACCACACCTGGTTTATGTGATGCCGGAGATGAATGAATGCCAGGGCTTCACGATCGTTTCCAGAACATTCTACCAAGTGAGATATATCCTAGCCCTCTTTTTGTTTTGCTTTTGAAAAAGTCTTACACTCTGTAGACCAGGCTAGCCTGGAACTCACCACACAACCCAGGTTGATGGCAACTCTCCTGCGTCAGCCTCCTGGAAGCTGAGGAGACAAGTTTGAGCCACCATGCCCAGCTTGAGACTTAGTTCAGTCTACAGGTGCCAACTCACCCTCCGCCCCTGGCACCAGGGGCCCTTGGGAGTCAGAGGTGGCTGCTCTGGCTGCTGACAGGCCCTCCTGGACCTATCCCTTATATGAACAAGCCTATATGGAAGCCCAGAAAGCCACTTCTGACTCTTGGAGGCCGCAGACCCAAGGCTGGCCAGCTCATTGAAGGATGCTGATATGGTTCAGCTGGTATTCCCTTCCTCCTGTCTTCCAATCAGAAAGACATTCAGTGAGGCTGGCTGTATAGGCTGTCCTGGAAGAGAGTGAGCTCTGCCTATGGGGGCCTCAGGTGCCTCTGCTGGGGAGGAACCCAGGAAACCTCTAAGGTTAGGTTGCTCATCTCCGGGGGCAAAGCGACTGTGGAACAAAGGGCCATTCCCTTGCACACAGGGCACTGCCGGCCGGCAGTGAGAAGTGAGTTCTTTCCTCGTTAACTTCAGCCGGGATGGAAGCAGGCAGAGATCACAGTGGGCAAGCGTGGACAGGCCCCTCTTTCACCGGTGTGGATGGACTTAGCAGACAAAGGTGCTCGCCATCAAGACTGATGAGTTTGATCCCAGACCCTCATGGTGGAGGGAGAGAACTGACTCCCGCAAGTTGCCCTCTGACCTCGCCACAAGTGCACCACGGCAATCCCCCCACCACAATAAATAAGTGAATGTAAACTGTTTCTGTTTAAAATAAACTAAGCCAACAACAACACATGAGGTGGCCCCTTTAACAAAGTAAAGATGAGACTTGTTCGCCTTCTGCTGGGAAGAGGTTCCCGAGCTCATGGCACGTGACAGGGCACAGGATGGGTTAAGAGCTCAGGAGGCTGAAGATGGGTCCTCGCCATGCCTTCTAGCGCCACCCCGCTCCTGCCCCTCCTACCTGTTGGCGCAGGAGCTCAGTGGCTGTCTTTAGCCTCAGGGAACTCCTTCAGGCTGGGGACAGTTGCTTGTTCTTCTGCGGTGGCCATCTGGGCTCAGGCTGCTCCCCGGCTCCCCGTACCTCCTGGCTCATGTGGACTAAATGCCTGGCCTTTGCAGAGAAGGGAAATTATCCCTAAGCCCAGGCCTTGTGTGTACCCTGTGGCATCTGAAGCTTTAATCCCCTGGCTTTGGATCCTCATGTCCGGCCTAGGGCTAGAGGGGTGGGCCAGTGGGGAGGAAGAGGAATGGCAAAGGGAGAGCCATTGGTGGGTATCTGTTGCAGGAAAGGCAGCTGTGAGCATCTGGCATAGCCCTAGGAGGATATCAGACCACAGTGGAGGTTTTAGGTTTATACACAGCCTGAGGGTACAAGCCAGCAGAGGAGATGAACTCAGACCCAGTGAGTTCCCTGAGTCTGGAGTGCTGAGCCTCTGAGTCACCACCCTGGATTGGTGAGGAGAGGTGAGCGAGCCCCTTGCTAAGCGTGCACCTGCCCTGAGCCACACCTAGGTCTGAGCTGGTTGGCTAGTGAACTGCCGCTTCACTTCAGAACATTTCCGAGCCAACCTTAGGCTTGAATTCTGGCTCCACATGGTGTTTCCCTCCCAGGAATGCCCTTCCTCGGGCCTGTGAGGCTTGATCCACTTGGGAACCACAGGGCTGACTAGGGGACAGGTGAGCGCCAGAACTCATGCTGGGGAGAGAGCCTAGAGCCTTCTCTGTTTGGCCCCAGGGAAGGGTTGTGGGGCAATAGGGCTGACTGGGGAAAGGGAGGCCAGGGACTGTAGGTGCCCTACTGAGACCAGGTCACCTTCAGCGAGGGCATCATAGAACCTTGTCCATACACCCACTGGTCCTGGAACCAGGACACATAACAGAGCAGCCTGCCACAGAAACTTCTGAGCCTTGAGAACGTTCGAAGACTCTCCTCCGACCTCCTAGGAGCAGGCCTGAAGTCAAAAGTGGCCATGTCCATGTAGGGTGGCTGAGGACCCATGCAGTCTGCGGGAGAGAGCTGAGCCCAGAGGATTCTGGGCTATTCTCTTACATGCATGTTAGAAAGGCCTCGGATTTACAATATACTGTGGGTCAGACTGAGGTGCCTCTCTGTCCCAATTCTGCTCCCCTAACCCCAAGAGCCTCAGCTATGGGACCACACACCTTTTGAGTGACTCTGGCCAGGTCAGATGTGACCATGACTTGTCCTGGACTCAAGTTTCTGGGTCTCACAAGACTGAGTGGATTGTACAGTCCTAGGGTATGACTGACAGCCAACCCAGGCCTCTTTCTGACACAGCCATCCCAAACACTTTACATATCTAGATCTATCTTTATGAATGTGTGTATGTATGTAGGTAGGTATGTGTGTATGTATTATGTACAGTGTTCTGCCTGCATGTATGCCTACACACCAGAAGAGGGCACCAGATCTCATTACAGAAGGTTGTGAGCCACCATGTGGTTGCTGGTAATTGAACTCAAAACCTCTGGAAGAACTCAATGTTCTTAACCTCTGAGCCATCTCTCCAGCCCTCTGTGCTTTTTTTTCCCTCTTTGAGACAGGGTTTCTCTGTGGTGTTCTGTAGACCAAACTTACCTGGAACTCAGAGATCCATCTGCCTTTGCTTTCCAAGTGCTGGGATTAAAGGCACACACCACCTCTACCCAGCTCAAATCATTGTTAAAATGAGGTTTCTTTTCTCTTTTCATTTATTTATTTATTTATTTATTTATTTATTTATTATGTATACAATATTCTGTCTGTGTGTGTGCGCCTGCAGGCCAGAAGAGGGCACCAGACCCCATTACAGATGGTTGTGAGCCACCATGTGGTTGCTGGGAATTGAACTCAGGACCTTTGGAAGGGCAAGCAATGCTCTTAACCTCTGAGCCATCTCTCCAGCCCCCTCTTTTCTCTTTTCTTGAAACAAGAATCTCATCTTGTATTCTAGGCTGCCTGGACCTCACTTGTATTCAAGGCTGGCTGGCCTTGAACTCATGATAATCCTCCTGCCTCAGCCTTCTGAAGACTGAGATGATAGGAGCTATCACACTCAGTTTAAAGCTTTTTTAAGGGGCTGGAGAGATGGCTCAGTGGTTAAGAGCATTGTCTGCTCTTCCAAAGGTCCTGAGTTCAATTCCCGGCAACCACATGGTGGCTCACAACCATCTGTAATGACGTCTGGTGCCCTCTTCTGGCCTGCAGACATACACACAGACGGAATATTGTATACATAATAAATAAATAAATATTTTTAAAAAAGCTTTTTTAAAGAGCAAACAATTGGGGGGGGGGTGGCACGTGCCTTTCATCCTAACAGGAGGATCAATGGAACTGAATAGAAGACCCGGATATCAATCCACATATCTTCAAACACCTGATCTTTGATAAATAAGCAAAAAATATCAAATGGAAGAAAGAAAGCACATTTAACAAGTGATGTTGGCATAACGAGATTTCAACATGTATAAGAATGAAAATAGACCCATGTCTATCACCATGCACAAAACTCAAGTCCAAATGGATGAAATACTTCAACATAAAGCCAGCCACACTGAGCCTTATAGAAGAGAAAGTGGGAAGTACACTTGAATGCATTGGTACAGGGAACCACTCCCTAAATATAACCCCAGCAGCACAGACACTGAGAGAAACAATTAATAAATGGGACCTCCTGAAACTGAAAAGTTTCTGTAAAGCAAAGGACATGGTCAACAAGACAAAACAACAGCCTACAGAATGGGAAAAAAAATCTTCATTAACCCCACAGCAGACAGAGGTCTGATCTCCAAAATATACAAAGAACTCAAGAAATAGGACACCAAAAGATCACATAATCCAATTTAAAAAAAAAAAAAAAAGGGAGTACAGACCCAAACAGAGAACTCTCAATAGAGGAATCTAAAATGGATGAAAGACACTTAAGGAAATATTCAACATCCTTAGTCATCAGAGAAATGCAAATCAAAACAACTCTGAGATTCCATCTTACACCTGTAAGAATAGCCAAAATCAAAAACGCTGATGACAACTTATGCTGGAGAGGATGTGGGGAAAAGGGAACATCTCTGCATTGCTAGCGGGAATGCAAGCTGGTACAACCAACTCCTTTGGAAGTCAGTGTGGTGATTTCTTAGAAAATTAGGAAACAACCTTCCTCAAGACCCAGTAAATACCACTTTTGGGTATATATCCAAAGGATGCTCAATTGTGCCATAAGGACATGTGCTCAACTATGTTCATAGCAACTTTGTTTGTCATAACCAGAACCTGGAAACAACCTAAATGCCCCTTGATCGAAGAATGGATAAAGAAAATGTGGTACATTTACACAATGGAGTACTACACAGCATAAAAAAATAACAACATCCTGAATTTTGCAGGAAAATGGATGGAGCTAGAAAACATTATTTTGAGTGAGGTAACCCAGACACAGAAAGACAATTATCACATGTACTCACTCATAGGTGGCTTTTAAACATAAAGCAAAGAAATCCAGCCTACAAACCACAATCCCAGAGAACTTAGACACAATGCGGACGCTAAAAGTGACTTATACAGATCTAATCTACATGGGAAGTAGAAAGTAGAAAAAGACAAGATCTCCTGAGTAAATTGGGAGCATGGGGACCTTGGGGCAGGACTGAAGGGGGAGGGGAGAGGCAGAGAGGAGAACAGAGAAAAATGTAGAGCTCAATAAATATTAATAAAAATGTATTAAAAAAATAAATGTAGCAAACATAGTAATCTAGCATCTGTGGGGAACATTATGTTGCTAGGGATACTAGGGGCACTGGAGATTGGTAATCTAGCAATTGGTAATTTATTTTTGTATGGATGATGCTTTAGTTTTTTTTGAGACAGGATTTCTCTGTGTGTAGCTCTGGCTGTGGTGAAACTTGCTCTGTAGACCGGGTTGACCTTGAACTCAGAGATTCACCTGCCTCTGCCTCTCTAGTGCTGAGATTAAAGGTGTGCACCACCACAGCCTGATTCGTTTCTTAGTTATTTTTCTTTTTTTTTAATATTTATTAATTTATTATGTATACAATATTCTTTCTGTGTGTATGCCCGCAGGCCAGAAGAAGGCGCCAGACCCCATTACAGATGGTTGTGAGCCACCATGTGGTTGCTGGGAATTGAACTCAGGACCTTTGGAAGAGCAGGCAATGCTCTTAACCTCTGAGCTATCTCTCCAGCCCATCTTAGTTATTTTTCTATTGCCATGACAAAACATCATGACCAAAGCTCATTATAAAAGCATTTAATTTGGGGCTCATGGTTCCAAAGGGTTAGTTTATGATCATCATGGTGAGAAGCATGGCTGCAGGTAGGCAGCAGGCAGGCAGGCAGGCAAGACACTGGAGCACAGTAGTTGAGAGCTTACATCCTTATCCATAAGCACAATGCAGAGAGAGCATCCTGGGAATTGTGTGGGTTTTCAAAACTTTAAAGCCCACCCTCAGTGACATACCTCTTCCAACAAGGCCACACCTCCTAATTCGTCCCAAATAGTTCCACCAACTAGGAATGAAGAATTCAAAAATGAACCCATGGGAGCCATACTTATTTTTTTAAAAAAATTCATTTATTTTGCTGGGCAGTGGTCACACACACTTTTAATCCCAGTACTGTGGAACAATGGTCTTGTACCCTGTAAAGATTCGTCACTTGTATTGCTTTAATAAAATGTTGATTGGCCAGTAGCCAAGCAGGAAGTATAGGTGGGATAACCAGAACAGGAGAATTCTGGGAAGAGGAAAGTCTCAGTCTGCAGTTGTTACCCAGACACAGAGGAAGCAAGATGAGAATGCCTCGTTGATAAAAGGTATGTGGGTAACACAGACAAGAATTATGGTTTAATTTAAGATTTAAGAATTAATTAATAAGAAGCTTGAGCTAATAGGCCAGCCAGTTTATAATTAATGTAGGCCTCTGTGTGTTTCTTTGGGACTGAACAGCTGCAGGACTGGGCAGGACAGAAACCTCAGTCAATATCCCAGAACTTGGGAGGCAGAGACAAGTGGATGTTGTGCGTTTGAAGCCAGCCTGGTCTATAGAGCAAATTCCAGGACAGGCTGCAAAACTACAGAGAAACCATATCTTGAAAAACAAACAAACAAACAAACAAAATCTATTATTTGTATTTTATGTGCATTGACACTTTGCTTGCATGTATGCCTGTGTGAGGGTGTCAGATCTTGAAGTTACAGACAGTTGTGAGCTGACATGTGAGTGCTGGGAATTGAACCATAGTCCTCAGAAGAGCAGTCAGTGCTCTTAACCACTGAGCCATCTCTCCAGCCCCACAAATGTCTTTTTATAACGTGTTGCTTCCTGAATTTTTCAGTTTTTTTGAGATAAGGTCTATGTAGTGTGGAGGCTCAAAAATGTGAGCCTATTTTCACCTCGAGCAAAGGTCAGAGAGTTGGAATTTACCTCTATTTCTTTAAGGCTATTGTCTGGTTTTTTGTTTTGTTTTGTTTTTTTGTTTTTTTTGAGACAGGGTTTCTCTGTGGCTTTGGGGCCTATCCTGGAACTAGCTCTTGTAGACCAGGCTAGTCTCGAACTCAGAGATCCACCTGCCTCTGCCTCCTGAGTGCTGGGGTTAAAGGCGTGCGCCACCACCGCCTGGCTATTGTCTGTTTTTACCTCAAGCAAAGGTCCCACCTAGATTTAGATCAAAGAGTTTTGCTCTCTTAAGTTTTTTGTCAAAAGATGTGGACAATAATATCCAGACCTTGCATTTTAGGAATAGAAAAGTAGTTTTTACTTCAAACAAAAGTCTAATGATCCAACTAAGTTTCTGCTCCCTAAAGGAGATAACAATGAATCCCACCCAGGCAGTGGTTTGCCTATAGAATGTTTTGATCTAGGGTGTGAGTGTCACTTGTCTTGTTCTAGCGACAAAACGTTTACCTAAGACTGTAGCTCACAACCTTCAATTGGTATGTGCATTTCCTTGTATCATGTAAATGCAGTTTTTTATTTTACACCTACCTTTTGGGGTCAGGGGTATTTTAAGTAATGGAAATTAAATGCAGGTGATTTCAGTATTCACTGGAACTATTCCATGTTTTCTGTTTTATTATTTTCACGTCTTTGTACTCTTTACTTAACTTTCTGATCCCCACGCCCCTACCCAGGCAAGTGGTATTTTTGTTGAGGCTGGTCCTCGACATTGTAGCTCAGGTTGGCTTCAAACTCTGAATTCTTCTGAATGCTCAGATTAACAAGCATGCACCACACTGTTGCCCAAATATATCTATTTATATATACATATATGTATATATGTATACACACACACACACATATATATACATATTTGGTGCGTGTGTGTGCACATGACCATCTAGGTATGCATGCACATGTGTATGTCAATGTTGGATGTCTTCCTCAGTCACTCCCTGCCTAATTTACTGTTATTTGTTGAGACAGGTTCTCTCTATATAGCTTTGGTTGGAACTCCCTACACAGATCAGGATGACCTGGAACTCAGTGATCCCCTGCTTCTAACTCCAGAGTGCTGGGATTAAGGACACGTGCCACCACATTGGAACCCACCTTACTCATTTATTATTTATTTAAAGGACGTATGCGTGTGTGTGCGCATGTGTGTGTAACTCACAAATGAGTGGGTGCCCTGCAGAGGCCAGAAAATGGTGTTGGATCCCTGGAGCAGGAGTTACAGACATTGTGGGCCACCTGATGTGAGTGCTGGGAACCTAACTCAGGTTCTTAACTTCTCATCCAACTCTTGAGCCACTCCACATTAGTTTTTGGGACAGGGTCTCTTCACTGACTCAGAGCTCTGACTCAGCTACACTGGCCAGCGAGCGCCAGGGACCCAGCAGTGCTGGCATCACAGTTACTTGTGGCTCGGTCTGGCTTTTCTTCCTTCCTTCCTCTCTTTCTTCCTTTCTTTTTCTTTTTTTTTGAGACAGGGTTTCTCTGTAGCTTTGAAGTCTGTCCTGGAACTAGCTCTTGTAGACCAGGCTGGCCTCGAATTCACAGAGATCCGCCTGCCTCTGCCTCTCGTGTGCTGGGATTAAAGGTGTGCGCCACCATTGCCTGCCTATCGGTCTGGCTTTTCACGTGGGTGCTGGAATTAGAGTTCCGGTCCGCATGACTGCACAGCACTTTACCTTCTAGGCCATTCTCCAGCCCTGCTTTCCTGAATGTCAACCTAACTGTCCTTTTTATGAACAAGTTTCTTAATTTTAATGTAGTACAATCGATCACTCCTGTATGCATCCTGTTTAAAAAATCCATGCCAAGTTTGAGGTCATAATCCCTGGATACCTAGAAGTAGTACTTTTCCCCTTTGTGGTTTTTTGTAATTGAGTCCATGTTGGCCTCAAATTCACTATGTTGTGAGGCTAACTTCAACCTCACAATATTCCTTTCTCTTACTCCCAAGTGCTAGGTATGGGCCACCACACTTGGCTGAGAAGCTGTATTATTTACTTTGATATTTAGATAAAAAAAAAATACCTCAGTCACGGCTGCACATCAGGTGACAGTCAGGCATGCCTGTATTTGGGAAGTAGAGGCAGGAGGGCCGAGTCCTTCTGCACTACACAGGAGACAATGAACCAAACAAAACCAACTGTGGCTCTGTTGGCTGCAAACGCTGGTTTTGGGCCCCAGTCTCCTTGGGTTTCCATCCCCTGGGCTGGAGCAGAGACTATTACCCACTACCACACCTCTCATTCCCTGCATGGGCCCAAACACAGGCAGGCACCTTGCTCTCCACCTCTGCCCTGGCAAGGCTGCTGCAGCTCTGACCACTCTTAAGTCATCAGTGAAGGGGATGGCAGAAGAGTGCCTGTCCGTCCCTCATTTCCTGTTGGCCCTGGAATAAGGGTACTTGGACTGGGCTGGGGTTGCAAGGGAACTGAGTGCGGAGAGAGGGTTTTCTGCAGTACAGGGTATTGAACCTGAGTCTCACACATGCCATGCCAACACTGAGTTTCTGTCTCCGGTAGAGGCACGGCTAGCTCAAACCCTCTCCTCCACCCATCACTTACTGTTGTGCGAACCTATGAAGTCATTTTTGCAGGCTGAGCAGGCTTTGGTGTCCCCGTCTGTAGACGGAGACAAGACCAACTCTAGCTGAAGGGGCAGCTGATAGAAACAATGTGACGATGTGAAAGTTGTGCCAGCTTTTGAATATTTTATCCTCTTACCCTTTCTATGCTGTCTTTGGCCAGGTGGTGCCCTTGGATGCATCTGACCAGTGACACATTCTAGATGTGAAAACATTTCGCAGCTAAAAGCTTTCTCAATGTCACCTGAATATATTCCAGCGTGAGCATATTCTCTCCACTGTGCATGGCCCTGTAGGTGAATGTTATCAGAGGGGTGTGGGCAGTAAAATGCTCAGGGTCACAGAGTCAAGTGGCAAATGGAATTCATCTAACCCCATTCTGGACTATCCAGAGCACTATAGGGCTGTTGGCACTATCTGCCGGGCTCTAAGCCATCACCCTAAGAGGCAAAGCCTGCCGGAAGTCCAGGGCGTGTTCAAGAATGCATCCAATTCACAGATACCCAGTTCCCTCCCAGGGGCAGGCAACAGAAAATCTGGAGGTGTGGATGATCCTGAGGCTGAATGGTTGACTCCCCATTCCTAGTTCCTCCTGATGGGTGGGAGCTTTGCCCATGGATGTCACATGTATTTGGAAGTCTAATTCATTAGACTTATGAAGGTATCTGGAATTTTCTCAGCCAGCACTCAGCAGAGCATGCCAGGCACTTTGAGCCAAGGCTCACCTCCAGTAAGGGTCAGGTCTCAGCTGTGCTGGTGTTGCCTGCTTGGAAAGCAGTTGATCGATCCCTGGATCCCCGGCCTTTCTACCACTGCTCCAGACCTGAATCCAGAGCGAGCACTTCAGATTGCAGCCTTTCAGGAACCTGCAAGAGTGGTTCTCCAGGCAGCTAGTCCTGGGGGATGGAGGCTTACAGAAACAGCTTTGAAGGAACGACAGGGGTCCGATTGAGGATATCACAGGCACACAAGAAGTTGCAAGCCAATTTGAAGAGGATGAAGTATTTACAGGGCTGGGGATTTAGCTCACGGGGTAGAAAGCTCAATGAGCATGTTATGAGGCCCCAGGTTCAATCTCTAGCGCCAATTATGCACAACACACACACCTTTCATGTCCTCATCTGTGAGCTGGCAGGGCAGCACTCCACTGAGCTTTCTGCCAAAGCGGGCGATTCTGACAGGGAAACGACAGAAGTCGGCACGAAGTGGAAAGTATCAGACAGAAATAAGTTTCTCCAGACATCAGAAAAATAAGCTCCTAGAATAAATGATGCCAATTACACAAAGGCTTTAAAAATAACATTTATTTATCAGATATGTGCACGTGTGGAGGTCAGATGACAACCTATCTCTTTCTAACATGTGGGTCCCAGGCACAGAACAGACTGCCAGGCTTGAAGGGTGCATTTACCTGCGGAGCCATTTTGCTGGCCTTACAGACTTCCCCAGGATTTCCAAACTGCTTTCTATTGCACGGGCACCACTGGACACACACTGTTTACGCAAACACTCCCACACCGCTAAATTAGCTTTTCCTCAGCTGCATAGTTTCCGATGAGGCTGTTGTCTGTTTTTCCATATTAGCATCCTTTAGTATTATTTCCTGGGTTTTTTTTTTTTTTTTTTTTTTGGAGTCTTCATTCTAGATTCAGGTTGTCTTGGAATTCACAATATTGACCAGGCTGGTCTCAACTTGTGACAATTTTCTCAGCCTTAGTGTCAGGATTAAGGGTGTATGCCACCATGCCTGGATAGTATCCTTAACTTTATTTTGGAGACAGGGTCTCTCTACATAGCCCTGGCTGTCTTGGAGCTATGTATATCAAGCTGGCCTAGAACTCATAGACTTCTGCCTGTCTCTGCCTCCAGAGTGCCGGGATTAAAAACAAGCACCACACCTGGTCTTAATTTTTTTTTTTTGAGACAGAGTTTTTTGGTGTAGCTTTGGTGCCTGTCCTGGAACTAGCTCTGGCAGACCAGGCTGGCCTTGAACTCACAGAGATCTGCCTGCCTCTGCTGGGATTAAAGGGGTGTGCCACCGCTGCCCAGCATTTTTTTTTGGGGGGGGGGGGGGAGACAGGTTTCTCTTTGTAGCCTTGGCCGTCTTGGATCTCACTCTGTAGACCAGGCTGGCCATAAACTCACATAGATCCACTTGCCTTTGCTTTTCCAGTGCTGATAATAAAGGTATCCACCACTGCCTGCCAGTATCTTTAGTCCTTAAAGGCAATTGTAGAAATGAAAAATTCCTTTAAGACCCAGGAGGCAGAGGCCAGTGGAGCTTTGCAGATGAGGTCAGCCTGGTCTACACAGTAAGTGCCAGACCAGTCAAGGATGCACACTGAAACCCTGTCTCAGAAAAACCAACGAACAAAATTAAATGGAAAACTCATTAAAAAAAATTTAAACAGATACAAAATCCTCCCAACAGGTTCTGTTTCAACACACTACACTGAGACACTGTACATTTAAAGCAGGCTAGACAGGCCTACCTTTTCATCACTGCCTTACAGTAAGACCTTCAAAATCCTTTCTAGTTTTCTGGAATGTTTAAGAGAATTTTATATTGATAGTTTGTACTATACTTGTTAATGGTGTCCTAGCTTAGTTTCCATTGCTGTGCTAAAACTGATCAAAGCAACTTGGGGATAAACAAGAACAGAAGCATTATGGTTTACTAGTGCTCTTTGCATGTCAAGTTGACAAGGTACAACTGTCTGCTTGTGATGCTATTCTTGATCATCAACTTGATTACATCTGGAATTAATTGAACCCCAAACTGCTGGGTACATCTCTGAGGATTTTCCTTGATTTATCATTTAAGGTAGAAAGATCCACCTTAAATTTGGGCCACACCTTCTGGTGACAGCCTATATAAAGAACATGGAAGGAAGCTTTTGTTTGTTGTCTGCTCTTTTCTTAAAAAAAAAAAATACCCCATTACAGATGGTTGTGAGCTACCATGTGGTTGCTGGGAATTGAACTCAGGACCTTTGGAAGAGGAGGCAATGCTCTTAACCTCAGAGCCATCATCTCTCCAGCCCCTGCCTGCTTACTCTTGCCCACACTGGCAAGTTCATTCTTTCAATGGCATTAGAGCCTACTTCTTTGTGATTTCAGTGTATACTTAAGACCAGCTGAGGCATCCAGTCTTGTGGACTGAACACTGGATTCTTGAATTATCCACTGGTTGCCAGATATTGTTGGAATAGCTGGATCATTACCCGTGACTCTAATAAATCCCATTTTACATAAATATATATTATTATATAAAAGAACCCCCCCTATCAATTGTTTCTCTAGAGAACCCTGACAAATACACTGCAGGTTAGTTTTGTCAACTTGAGATAGTCTAGTTACCTCCTTCCTCAGTTAAGGAATTGCTACCATTAGATTGTAGACAAGTCTGTGGGTCATTTTCTTGATTAATGATTGACGTAGAACGGCCCACTGGGAGGTGCTACTCTCAGGCATATGGTCCTGAATCATGTAAGAAAGCAGGCTCAACAAACCTCAGAGAATGAGCCTAGTGTGTTCCTCCATGGCTTCTGCTTCAGCTCCTGCCTCAGGTTCCTGTTCTTAGATGTGTGAGTTATATAGAACCATTTGCCAGCCACAGCTCTAAGGGAGTTGTCCCTGAAGACAACGTACGTAGGTGACCTGCTGCACTCAGATTTTGTTTTCAGAACATGTTCTCACTCTAGTCTAAGTTGGCCTGAAACTCATTAAGAAGAATTGGACTCAAACTTGTGATCCTCCCCTTCTGTGCTAGAGGAACTGTGAGCTGCTGCCCAACTCCGGCTCTAGCACAAAAACTCCCATCTCAAAAATAAGCAAGGCAGGGGGTGGAGGGGAGAGCACATGCCGACAGCTGTCCTCGGATACAGAGGAGCCTGCAAAGCCCTCTGTATGAGGGTGAGGAAGGACAGGGACTGGTGTCTCAACTTTCCTTAGTTCAGGAACTGACAAGGTCAGCTTGAAAGGTTAAGGAGAGCTGGGAGGGTGCTGATCTCAGGAACTGAGAAGCAAAGGCAGAGGGATCACTGCACACAGGTTCAAGGCCAGGCTTCTCTGTGTGCATAGCCAACACCAAGTCAATCAGGACGGCAAAGGTATATTCTCAGTCAACCAAAACGAAACACTTCCCCCAACCAACAAACAAAATCAAGAGCAAAACAAAACAGTTAAAGGCAAGAGGTGTTGGAATGGGGGGGGGGGAGAGTCACACCCAGAGTTTGCTCTAAGCCAGCGACCCTGGCTGTCCCACTTAAGTGCAGGGGAGAACGCTGTCTTCAACCCTTGCCACCAGTCTCATGAAGCCTAAGGAAAGGCACTATTTCTCTGCGTAAAACAGTCCGAAGGACAACACGCAATGCACCAAAAGTCTTACTATTTCCTAAGATGGTCAGAACACTTGGTCAAATGATCCAAGCTAACAAGCACATCGCTTGGGACATCCCGGAGACACCGAACACTAGGGTTTTTTTTTCTTCCTTTTTTGTATGTTTGTTTCTTGTTTATTTTAAATACAAAGCAGGTCTCATTCTGAAGACCCGGAGCAGCTGAGTCAGGTTTTGGGAATGTTCAAGGGTTCAGCTTCCTCTCCTCATGGGATCTCTGCTCTCATTACCAGTGTGCTGTGTTCATTGTACACTGAGGATTCTCAGGCAGCAGTGCTGGCTCTTTTCCCTGTGCGGCTTTGTGGAGCCCACAGCACAGCTCCTAGCCTTGACACCAACTTGGCTGATCAGACGATGCTCCAACAGTCCACGGGGCTGCCCGATGACTTACACACTCACCAGAGTAAAGACTGAAATGCACCCTTTCTAGATTATAAAAGACTAGAACTGTTTAATGGGAACAACCGGGACAAGCAGAAAGAGCTCTGATGGGCAGGACTGGGCAGCACAGAAAAGGAACCCAAAGCCTGGGTGGCCTACACCTCTCCACAACCCTGCCCTGAAGGATGCTGATCAGACTCCCCTTCCAAGGCACACACCACAGACTTAGTCCACTATTACTCAAAATTTAAAAATAGGTTTTTCTCTTCTCTGTAGTGCAGTGTCCAGTTATGCACTCATCTAGCACAGGTGCAGAACTGCTTTGTTGATCTCAGGGTTTGTCCAGTCGTTCCGAATGTCATCCAGGTGGTTATCAAAATCCACGAGTGTTTCATAGGAGCGGCTGTCCAGGAGCGACGCCAAGATCCTCTGTGCCTCTGGCCAATCCTCGCAGTAGTCGCTGCAGGGCAGACAGCAGAGTCAGTCTCATACCTACCCCAAGACCACACAGGCTGCTAAGGACAGAGCAGCTGCTGGGAAACACATAAGGATGGACCCGAGACACTTGTTAATGGACAGGTCCCCTCCAAACAGGGCACTGAAGAACCTAGAGGGACATGGCTGAATCATCTATGTCATCAGAAATCAAACCAAACACACGAGGAGCGTGGTGCCATCGGTCCGTGTGGACACCAGCAAGTACCACTCACAGCCTAGAACCTGCAGGAGGGCACTGCACTCACTGGTGTGGGTCTCTGCATCGCCACCTGTTCTCATGGTGCTCGTAGACATGGATTGTAGGTGCTGCGCAGTCCATCGTGAACTTGGCATTGTCCACCTGAGAAGATGAGGGTCGTGACAAGCATGAGGACGGGGCTGAGAAGAGCAACGCCTTCCTGGGCTCCTATGCAAGCAGCACCAACAGCACAGACAGGCTCACACCAAGGGAACTCTGTTGTAGAGTGAGTGTGAGGCATTTCCCCACCTTTCCAACAACCAGACCCTTCCCCTTCCCCCAGACAGGGTTTCTCTGTGTAACAGCCCTAGCTGTCCTGGAACTAGCTCTTGTACACCAGGCTGACCTCGAACTCAGAGATCCACCTGCCTCCTAAGTGCTGGGATTAAAGGCGTGCGCCACCACCGCCCAGTCCTCACTGACTCCCTAGGATACACTGGCTTTTCCCAGTGGTCCTTGCCACCGCAGTGCTGTGACCGCAGTAGTACCCAGCCCACTACAGTGCTGGAACAATTGAGGCCTGGAGCTGGGACAGGAGGAAAGCTTAAGCAGCAGCAGGAATGAGACTCACCATGATGAGTGCAGTGTCACTGAAGCCCTCAGCGATCCTGGAGGCCACCTTCTCTGCCACCTGGTTTGGGCTGTAGAGAAGGACCCATGAGTCTACCATACATACTGTAGCTGAGTCATCAAAGGTCCCTCTGTCAGTATAGTTCACCAACACCTCAACTGACAAGCAACAAAGGAGCCACCTGACTGAGTGCTGGCTCACTGAGATGACTTGGGGGCTATGAATGCCACTGGGACCATGTGGTACATTGCCAGAGTGGGACTTACTCCTCCAGCAAGTTCTTGGAGAAGGGACCCTGAGGGCATCTCCTAAAAGGATGGGGCTTATTAATGGAGTGTTGCCTGGGGCAAGCTGATGACCCGCTGGGCTGTGGACTCTATGAGCTTGAGTCTCTACATGCCTGCTACTCAAGGAGGTTCAGGGCCCTGGCAACCAAATCCTCTTTTTAAGCCAAACCACTTTTAGGACTCTAAGTCATTTCACATCTTCTCTATGCTGTGAGCTTGATGCCATTCTAGATTGACCAATGAACGGCATTCGTATCTCATGTTGACAAAGCTTCTCTAGCCACGCTGCTGGGTAGGTCTGAACTTTAGCTGCTGTAGCCGCTTTCCTTCAGGGTCCTCACAGGTCGACTGAAGGGCCCACCTGGTTCTGCACAGAGCTAGCTGTGCGGCATCCATAGCTTTTTCCAGAGCAGCTTTTGTAACAGGTTGTACAGTACCTGTCACCCACCCAGAGGCAGAATAAGGGCCAGAAGGCACACAGAACAAGAGGTGGAAGAATAAACAGGACCTGAGCACAGGGCTTCTACAGGTTCTGGGTGGTCCCAGAAGGTGCCTTGATGTACTCAATGAGCCCAGCATCTAGCTGGCCATCAACTTAATAAGAACCCCTATCTGGATGTAGGCCTCCAATGATAAGATGGGCATATTTCTTGGATATTCCTAAGCCCCAACAGTAACCATTGTGGGGGTTTCCCAACTCACTGTTTTATTTCTAGAAGAGCTTATACTGCATAAGCACACTGGGGTCTGTTGGCTCCACCCAACCATACAGGAAACAAAAAACCCAGTACTTACTGTGTGGGTATTTTCCAGCTGCCCCTGGCTTCTAGCTGCCTGCAGCCAAAGGAAGCCTCTGGAGGACAGCAGAGGGCATGGAAGAGGGACATCAGTACTGACTAATCTGGGCCTCCCTTCCCTGATGTGGGACGTATTAGGCTGGCTGATGGCCATGTCTTGTGGCCAAAAGATGTTGCTCCTCTGGAAGTGGCCCTCTTTACCAGCTCTTCCTCGATGGCCCTGGAGGGCTGAGGGATGGAGGCTGCTGTCACCGTTTGGTCCCTGCACTCAGCTCCTGAGTTCTATCTATGGCCCACCCCTTTAGGAGTAGCCTGTCTCTGAGTTCCTTAAGCAGCCCTGACTGAAGGTGTCCTTTGCTAGGCTCTTGGGACCCAGTCTGAAGCAGACAGCAACAGTTAACTTATCTTGTTCAAGAGAGCTGACATGGTGGCATCTTTGATGCAGGAACCTGGAGCCAATTAAGGCACCAAAGGCCACACTTTTACCAAAGGTCCCATTCTAACAGTTCCAAATCCCAAACCACTTTACTTACGCAAGAGAGCTACTTTGCCTTCCACTCCACAGCCTCTTGTTTTGGAGAGGCAACAGGTTGGTGGACACAAGCAGGGTTGGCAGCTGCTCCCCCTCTTTAAGTTCCCTCCCTGCATGACAGAGGAGCCATGGATGAATTCCTAGCTATTTAACTGGCCAGTTGCCCGCACACCTGATAAAGCAGACAGTGGGGGCTTAATACAAGCTTTGAAACTTAAGCCGGGGTGGGGTGGGGTGGTGGTCAAAAGCACCTTAGGGATGGTTTTGTGGCTTCCAACCCCACCATCCACAGGTGTGCAACCCGTACCTGGCATCCTTCACACGCTCATTAGCTTGGTAATAGCCGGCGATCACATAGCTGTTTTCTTTGCACCATGAGTCGATCTGAGAGGAACACAAATGGGAAAATGACCTTAGCACCAGGTCTCAGTGACAGCCCCAGCACACGCGGGACAAGCCAGACTCCAAATAGCCCTTGCATTTTTCCTGACCACAGCGAAATGAGCATCAGGGAAACGTGCAAGGGCCGGGTCCAGAAGCAGGGTCCTCCGAGACAGCTGGGGTCCTTGGCGACTGACAGCACAGAGCAGTGCCATGTGGACTGGAGAGGGAGGCATCTTGATTCAGTCCCCATTTCTTTAAAATACACAGCATCTGTGGTGCTGCCGTGCAGACCAGCTTTCAGAAGCTCAGGGAAACTGCAAAGGAGGTGTGTCAGCAGAGCTGCACACACAGGAGACTTCTTCTGAGGGGCCTGTTGGTTGTTCTTTTTCTGTCTTTCTCTGTTCTGTTCTTCTGCCCTATTTGTCTCTCCAGTTGTTTCCCTGTGAACATTCTCCTAATCCTCTTTGTTCTTCTTTTCTGATGTTTTCCTTTACATCTCTCCTCTCTATTTCTCTTATCCCTTTTATACCTCCTAATACAAAGATTTCTATGCATGAAAAGCTTACTTCATAGCCATGAACCACATATTTTTCAAAAAGAAATTAAAATCTTTACGTAAAAAGAAATCACAGTAAGAACACAAGTTACACGTTCTTCTTCACCCCAAAGCAACGATTCTTTTATGACCGATTAACAAAGTTTTAAGCAAGCTGAGTATAGCCCAGCCGGCTCCTTCTGTCCTGGCAGGCAGCTGTCTGCAGTCTCAGGGCAACAGATTTCTATTTTCTACTCTAGAGAAACATTAAACAACGGTCAGTCCACCACCTATTTTCCTTTACACAACAGGGTCATTTACTCTCCTTTCACAACTTCGTTTTTCGAGGTGCACACCAGGGCCTGTGACTAACTCTGTAAGCTCCATGACCGAGGGGCTCAGGCCGAACCCTGGTGCAGGGACGTAATTGTTTTCTTGGATCATCAGCCTGTTTCTCCACAGGCAGAACCCAAGGGTCTATAGTGCATGGAACTTCCTTGTTACTGTTTTCCTCTTCTGGAGGTATATTGTCTTCTTTGTATCTTTTATTGGAACAATTGGAGAATAACCTAAATCATCTTTACGGTCTTAACCACCTGAATCTTAGATAAACTCAAAATTCAATTAATTCATAGATCTAACTAATCATTACTATTTTTATAAAAGGCATCTTCATTATGATCTACAAGTAAATTGCCCAGTGAGAAGTGGGGATTTCCCAGGAAACAATTACACTATACTAGATACAGTGGGATCCCGTCATACAGTAATCACACCATACAGGAACACAGCAGCAAGGGGCATTCTGGAAATAATCCTCCCGGAGCTTTGATCTCCAGGATGCACCCAGAGTAGCTCTGTTATCCTCTGGGCTGTATCTCCTTTTTTATTATTTTTCTTTTCTTACTTTTTTTTGGTTTCGAGAAAGGGTTTCTCTGTGTTAACAGCCCTAGCTGTCCTGGAACTAGCTCTGTAGACCTGGCTGGCCTTGAACTCACAGAGACCCCCCTGTCTCTGCCTCCCTAGTGCTGGGATTAAAGGTGAGTGCCACCACTGCCCGTCATTTTAAAATTATTGTTCAACCGAAGCACATGAATATTTCTCTGGGCTGAATGGATAGCAAATCCTAAACATTTGAAGATGACTGGAAGGGAAAACAAGAGCAAAATGATTACCCCTATGAGGAGCCCCAGATTAAGAGAGCCCCATAAGGAATTACGCTTTACAAAATTGCCCGAGTTAGCAAAGTAATTGGCTACCTCTTTTGTTGAGAAAGCTTGTATTTTAAAATGACTGATAGCACTGAGAATGGAGTGTGTCCATATTGATGGCAAATTGTGAGGTATTCCAGACACCTCACAGATGTGCCTGTATGTGGTCCAAGACATTTCTGATTATAAGACAGAGGAGTAAATTCTTAGCAACTTGCTAGTGATGCCTGTCAAAGCTTTCTACAGTAAATGGGCACCTGGGGCAGGTGTAAATGCACCCATGCCTCTGCAGCGTAGCACACTTAGTCTCCTGCATGTGCTTCCAACAGGGGCAGGCAGCAGACTTTCAGAGCTGCCCGCCCTGTAATACAGTTTGTCAATCTGATTTGGCTTTCTGCAGGTCTAACGCCTGCCTGTGGCAGACTCACACAAATTAAATCTTAAACAAAAAACCCAATGCCTGACAACATGAGTTGGACATGGTGGCATGCATTTGTGGTCTTAGCACTTGGTGGCTGAGGCAGAAGGACCTTAAGTTTGTGGCCAGAAGTCTGTTGACAGCACAGGGTGGGTGCCTGGGACACACAACAAGACTATCTTTAATCCTAGCACTTGGGAGGAAAAGGCAGGTGGATTCTGAGTTCAAGGCCAGCCTGATCTAGAGTGAGTTCCAGGACAGACAGAACTACACAGAGATACCCTGTCTCTGGAAAATGTGTGTTTAAAACCTGCTTTCAACGCTGGACTCTGGTTGTAGTCTCAGTTTCCATCATGACAAAAAGCAGATGTGACAGGTCTAGTCTCAGGGTCCCTGAATCACATGTGCACTAGAATATTTCCAGATTCCTGAGAATTCATGAGTTATCGTATTGGGTCAAAACCAGGGCTCACTAAATCAGCTAAAAATGCTGGTCATCTACCCAAACGATTAGGGTTATGTCCCCAAACATCTATAATGGCTCCACTGCACAAATCCCCACAGAATTAGTCACATGTTGCCATCTCCTCTTAAGGGAATAGGCGCTAGAATTGTCCCTACCTACAAGTTTCCCCAAATTTATCCCCATACAGCATCAGTGGGCCTTGTTCTAAATTTTGGGTTTGGCATCTTTACCTTATTTCAAACCTAAGTGATCCATTGGCTGTTTCTAATAAAAGTTGATCTGTATGTCCTTCCTGCAGGTGACCCTACATCTGGCCAGCTCTCTCAGCCCTTAGGGCTAGTTCCCCTTCTTTCAGGGCCTGCTTGTTTTCCATTTATTGCTCTTGAAATAAGGCACTCAAACACAGTGGCATAGAACAATGTTAGTTCATTATCTCAGGTCTACAATGGGGATAAGGCTGTGTAGGAAGTTTCTGTCCAGCCTGGTTCTGCAGTCATTCAGTCCCAAAGAAACACACAGAAGCTTAATTATAAACTGTTTGGCCTATCAGCTCAGGCCTATCATCATCATCATCATCATCATCATCATCATCATCATCTTGGTTTTTCAAGACAATGTTTCTCTGTGTAACAGTCTTCGAACTCACTGAGATCCACCTGCCTCTGCCTTCCAAGTGCTGGGATTAAAGGTTTATACCACTATCACCCAGTTGCTCAGGCTTATTATAAATTAGCTCTTACAACTTAAATTAACCCATAATTCTTGTCTGCTTAGCTATGTGGCTTGGTATCTTTTCTCAGTAAGGCATCTTGCTTCTTCTGTGTCTGACTAATGATTGATTCTCTGCCTCTCCTTTTCCCAGAATTCTCTTAGTGTAGTCGTCCCACCTATACTTCCTTCCTGGCTACTGGAATCAGTGTTTTAGTTATGACAAAATTGTTACAGTATATAAGAGATCCCACGGCAAGGCTGGTTCTTTCTATGAGCTTTGGGCGCCCCTTTTCTAGCCTACAGTCACATCCTCCTGACTGCTTGCGTTCACACACTACCCACTGACTTGTTTAATAATCCCTAGTCTTACTGACACAGAGAAGCAGGGACAACCTCTCCACCCACAACTCTGCTGTACTTATTACTGGGGTACAATGCAAATTTACTCCCTAACAGCACAGCATCAGCCTTCAGAGAGCAGTCTAATCTGGCTTTTTGGCCAAAAGGTCTCACATATGCCTCAAACATACACGGTACCACCTTGAACCTGGGCACAGACAGCACTTGACATGGCACTGATAACTGTGACAAACGTTAACACATGCTTCAACCTGCCCTATGTCTGCTGACGACACAGGCCTATGTGAAAATCCCAGGCACCTAACCAAATCTGTGGGAAAAATAATGCTGTGACACGGAACTTCTAGACTCTGCGGGGAGGCTTAAAGCAAAGCAAACCAGGCCATAAAAGCTCCACCTCGGCTTTAGGAACTCCAACAATTTTTTACATTGTGCGTGTCTCCACCAACATGGACCTGCACACTGCCTATCCACTAACCAAGGAACAGACCCCTGCACCACCTGAACTCAGAAGTAGGGAAACAAGCTCTAATAGGGAAAGAAGGGCCAGAGAGAGGACCAAGTGGTTAGAGCACTGGCTACTCTTGCAGAGGGCTTGGGTTTAATTTTCCACACTTACAGCTATGGCTCACAACTGTATGTAACTCCTAGGGGATTTCCGACATCCTGACTTCCACAAGTACCACATGCATGCAAAGAGTGCACAGACATACATGAAGGGAAACATCCATACACACAAAATAAATTTATTTTTTTAAAGATTTACTACTTTTTATTGTGTGTAGGTATGTGTACAGGAATGCAGGCACCTGTTGAGGCCAGAGGCGTCAGACTTCCTGGAACTGGAGTCACGAACTATTGTGAGTCACCTGACATAGGTGCTGGGAACGGAACTGGGTCCACTGAAGAGCAGCAAGTGCTCTTAACTATGGAGTCATCTCTCTAGCCCCTAAGTAAATAAGGAAAATAAAAAAATGGACGAAGGCAGCTTCAGATGAGTGAGGATGGGATAGGCTGTTGCACAGGGCTTTGCAGTGTCCAGGCATACAGAAGCCTCAGAGCAGAGTTAGCCCATGTGTCTTATGAAAAGCGGGGGTAGTCTGGAGTGGCGGCACATAGTCAAGTAACCTGCCCCCCCCCATGCGGGCCATGACAAAGCACAACCCTCAAGCTGACCTCTGCTCATGTCCATCTCCCTGGCCCGACTATATGAAAACCAGGCCTCTATCATGGAGTCTGTGAGACCACAAAAGGAGCAGCAAACACAGCACTGATAGACACCATATCCTCCTCAGGCACATCTTCACTTTCACAGGGAAGAAGAAAGCAATTACTGGGTGTGACCAGCCCCCTCTGCTTAATGTCCTCTATGCTGTTCTAAGCCAGTCACATGGGAGACCTGCGGAGGGGCCAGGGTCAATCCCTCGATTCCCGTTGACCCTGCAGAGCTAGCCCCTCTGCAAGCCTGCTAACATTCTATCTAAGCATCACCATCTATCTCAGGTGACTCAATAAGAACAGGAGAACGGGCAAGGCTAAGCATCTCCCTCCCGACCCTACATGACCAAACCGAGGGTAATCCAGTAAAACTCCCTGTTTGGAGCAAGAAGCAGGCCGTGGCTGAGTTTTCCTGAGTTTCCTTCTCAGATCAGCTTTTCAGTGAAAGAGAAGCTTGGGAGGCTAATGGGCAGGGAGGAGGGGGCATATGCTGAGGAAGAACACCCAGGGCAGATGGGACAACAGCTGTGGAGCATGGAATGGAGACGGCAGGAAGAACACTGGCCTGAGATCACACCATGGTAAGCAAGAAAGTCATCTGAGCAGAATGTAGAGAATTGCCCAGAGCAGCAGAAATCAAGGCACGGGAAAAAGACAAAAGGCTTAGAGAAACAGGGTCATGCTAATTTTCCTACCAACACTTTTATGGGTTTTTTTGCTATTAGAGGTAATTCCTTCACTGCCTACGTCAAAGGGCTGAGGACAAATAATAGGCATAAGTACTTAAACAAATGAAAAGCAGTCAGAAATGCAAGGATTTTTTAAAAATGGAAAATAATAATAGAAATCCTTTCAAAGGACTCTCACATTGCCCTTTGCCAGACTGCATGTTAAGAAATGGCTAGCTGAGTTTTCCCATGTTCAACAATCATTCCAGTGTGTGCTCCCCAGCAGTGGGAGACACCAGATAGGGTCTCATAGACACAGCTGCATGGGTTCTGCGGCTGTTAAAACTTCCACAGCTGTATTTTAACAGTAGCAGGCTTCAAACTCAGAGACTTCTCACAGGCTTGGGTGTGTAAGGTTGCATGGTTGAAAAGTAAACACCACAAATTTAAGAAACTCAATTAATGGCTGCTAGTGAGACAGTCCCAGCGTGGGTGGGAGAGAACAGTAGTGGGGACAGTTGGGGAGGGTGTTTAGGAGGGGAAAGCAGTGGGCATAGGGGCCACATTCTGGGGACAGACAGAACACTAGTCTGGGGAGGTCCTGTCAGACTGCAGGTCTTCAAGTGGAACCGTAGCCTGCTGCAGAGGATGAGGGTCATCTGAGACTAGAGGCTGGCAGGGGAGGAAAGGATGGGTTCAACAAAGAGCCCGAGGGAGGCCAGGCCACAGGCCCCAGAGGCCCCACACTGTCCCAGGACAGCACGAAAAGAGAGCAGAGCAGACAGAGCACTTGGTGCACAGAGTTCAAGACAGATGCTAAAACTTGAAAAGTGGGTTTGGGCTTGAGGTGGAGATTGAGAAAGGCAGAACCCCCCAGTGCCTGTGAAGGCCCCAGGGCTGGCTTGACCATCCTGACTATCCTAACTTCCAAGGCTTGGATGAACTGATTTTTTTTAAGGTGGAAAAAAAAAATCTTATTTTACATTTCTTTCTTTTTTGGAGACATGGTCTCACTATGTAGCTGTGGGTGTTCTAAAACTCATCCTGTACACCAGGCTCGCCTCAACTCACAGAGATCCGCCTGCCTCTGCCTTCCGAGTGCTGGGATTAAAGGCACGTGCTATGGCTCAGCAATCTGCCTGCCTCTTGTGTGGGTATAGGCATGTGAGTGCAGTGCCCACAGAAGTCATAAGAGGGGGTCAGATCCGGGGATGGAGTCACAGATAGTTGTAGGTGCCTGACCTGAGTGTTAGGAACTACCTCTTCCTTTCAAGAGCAGTAAGTGCTTCAGCTACCTCCCGAAACCCTCTATTAGCTGCTGTTTCTTCTGTATAGAGCTTGTCAGCCCACTGCAGATCCAAATCTAACCCAATCCTGGGTTCAAGCCACGCAAGCCACACTCAGTGGGGAGCCCGAGAAAGGCAGGGCCCTGCCAGGTTCACATTAAGCCACATGCAACTTCTTTGCTAACAGAACAAGACTGATCTGGAAAATGCACAGGAATCCTCAGCGATGCTTCAGATACGAAAAGTACACTTCTTCAAAAACTAAAATTCACGAGTTCATAAATACCACCCACATATTTGCCCAGCCCCCAAGAATCTAAAATTTAAAAACAAAATACATGCAATAATTTTTTAAGACACTCAAAGACAAGAGGCAGGATGATCTCTGTGAGTTCGTAGCCAGCCTGGTCTACAAAAGCTAGATCCAGGACAGGTTCCAAGGCTAAAGAGAAACCTTGTCTCAAAAAACCAAAACCAACAACAAAAACCCAAAACCACTCAAAAAATGTGCTCAGTAAATTTAAAACAATTCACCTAAAGACACCTGTAGTTGGTGGGACATTTCCCTTGGTGCTGTAATGTAAATTAAGAAAAGGATGAGCTAGGCCTGGTGGTGCACACACTTTAGTCCTAGCACTCGGGAGACTGAGGCAGGCTGACCTCTGTATTTTGGAGGCCAGCCTGGTCTACGTAGTGTTCCAGATCAGCCAGGGCTACAAAAGTGAAACCCTTTCCAAACAAACAAAATGAAACAGATGTCAAGGCATGCTAGTTCATGTCCCAGTTCTCAGGAACTGAGCGGGGCAGAGTATTGAGAGGTCAAGGCTAGTCTGGGCTACACGTTTGGAACGGGGTCGGCTGGGGGCACATCAGCCCTGCCCGCTCTAGCTTCATCTCAGAGCTCATTCTGAGATGTAAACGAAGTTGTAATGAGTGCTGCTGCTCAGGCGAGCTGAGAGAATGGAATCTCAGTCTTGAGCAAGGCAGAGGGAATGGGGGAGAAGGGCAAACCCAGCCAGGGTCATGGCGGCCGGGCTCAGGCAGGCTAAAGTCTCTTAAGGAGGGGCTACTGCCTACTTCAACTTGTGTTTCTTTACTTTTTTGAGGCAGAGTTGTTATGGGTCTGGGGTCGTTCGTGAATACATTTTATTTTAATAAGATGGAGTTTTTTATTGAGATACTGGCACGAGGACTGACTTGCACTGGCATCAGGTCTACATCCGAGAGCGCTCCCAAGACGCAGCACCTAGCTATTATCAGCCCAAGGCTTATAAAGGCAAAAATTACAAAGCTATATAATTTTGGGTCTATCTTTTGAGCGGAGAAAGCCAAAGTTTGATTACAAAAGCAGGAATAGTTTTATGACCTACTATCTTGCTAGAAGAGCAAATTCTTCAAGATCAGTCGATTTTAAAAATAGTCTTCACCGTCTGGGGTAGGAGAACTGCGTACAGCCATGCTAGAGGTTTACATGCTTGAGGCATTGTTTTTTCTTTTTGGTCTCTCAAGCTTAGTTTAAACTTTAAATGCAGCGTTAACTATCACAGGTATCTCTACGTAGACTAGGTTGACCTCGAACTCACGGAGCTCCACCTACCTTCACGTCCAGAGCGCTGGTTTGAAGAATACACACCACGATCGGTTTCTTGGTAATTTTACAAAACCTTGAGAGCACGTTACCCAGGAGGAGACGCTTCTCGAAAGAAGGCCGCCTGACTTCGCCCAGCCCAGAATCCCGCGTGACCCCGACCTTACCAGGGTGAGCGCCACCTCCAGCATGGGCGCCAAGGCCAGCGTGCCGTGGAAAAGCGGGATGCAGTCCACGAAGAGAGTGTGGCTGCCCGAGCCCGGCGGATGCTCCTTGCGCGGCCTCTGCCTCTCGGCCACCAGAAGCCCGTTGACCGCGCAGTGCGGGTACTTGGCGCCGTGTAGCACCATCTTGCAGTAGGCCTGGGTAGTCAGCTTCACGCCCGGCATGCTGAGTCGAGGTGCTCACGTCGCCAAGGAGGCCCCCAAGGTGCAAAACACGACCCCGCTGCACCGGTAGGCAAGCTCACGCCTCCACTAGCAACCTCCCGCCTCGACCCGCCCGCCGGAAAGCGTATTTGCCAGCGCCTGCCGGAAAGCCGCGTGGCTCGCGCGGCTTTTCGCGACAGTTGCGGCGCCTCGCCCCCGTCCCGACGCGTGTGGGCGGGGCTTCCTCGATCCCGCGGTGCTCCGCGGCCCCATCTTGCTCTTCCGGTGCTGATACTGCTCTTCCGGTCGCGAGCTGCCTGGGTGTAGAGGGCGGTCGAGGCGGTCGCTGGGGCAGCGGTGGCAGGTGACAGCGGGTGTCGGCTTTTGACAGCGGGTGAGGGCGGCGTGGCCGGGGGCCGAGGAGTTGGAGCGTCGGGGCGGCAGCGGTGACGCTGAGGCGCCCGCGGGACCGGGACTTGAGCCGCTCCGTGACCTTGGCGCGCCCGCTTCCCGGGCGGGTCTGTTGTCCTGGGTCCCCGCTGGCTTGTTCGGTTAGGGCCTGGCCCGCTTCTGGCGTTCCCGCTCCGCCAGGCCCGAAGCGCGGCGAGGCGAGCCCTGACGTCACGTTACGGTTTCTGCCGCCCCGGGCGTCCGTTCCCGGAGAGCGTGTCTCCGAGAGGCTGTGCAAAAGTGAGGCCTGCAGCTCCGGTCACTGGGGCGGGCGACAGGGTCATCGAGATCGCCTGTGGGCCGCAGGGACTGGAAGCGGGCCAGGACATGGAAAGCCTCCTCCGCTCGCCATTCGAGTCGTTTTTAAGTAAAACGCAGTCGCGGGCGGTGTTTCCACTGCCAGCGCGAGGAACAGCTCGTGGCTGCACCGTGTGCTCTGTCGAGTTCTCGCTATTTTAGTCATTTTGTCTAATTATTTCTTAAGAAGCCGAGTTTCTGATTCATTGGCCAAAGCCGTTTATTACAGCCTTCGGTTTGATAGCGGGGCGCTCCATAAATGCAGACTAAAAAAACCCAACTCATCCTGCGCCACTTCGTGCATCCGCATCAGTTATAAAAACGGATTCTGGGCGCGTGCTGCTGGCTGGCCTGTAATGCGAGCTCTTATGAGGTAGAGGAGGATAGGGTGCAAGCCACAGGTCAGCAGCCTGTGCCTTAAGTCTGATGAAATCATAGCAACAAAAAAAATCATTTAACGTTGGAGGAATGAGTTGCATGTAGCTCCTAAATGCTCTATGGCAATAACACACTCTAAAAGGTGTTTTCTCTCATTGTTAGAAGTGTACGTTTTTGTCTTTCAGAATGTTGGCTGCAAGGGCACTTAGCCTAATTGGCAAGAGAGCCATTTCCACCTCGGTGTGTGTTCGAGCACATGGTAAGTGAAGTGAGACTTTTCTGTCTGTCTGTCTGTCTGTCTGTTTTGTTATTCAAGATAGAATTTCTCTGTTAGTCCTGGCTGTCCTGGAACTCACTCTGTAGACCAGGCTGACCTCAAACTCAGAGATTTCCCTCCTCTGCCTCCCAAGTGCTGGGATTCAAGGCCTGTACCACCATGCCTAGCTAAGAACTTTTACTTCCAAATAGACTAACTTAATGTCATTTTGCTCCTATGTCTAAGACACTGTGGTAGGGTTTTATTTTTGTTGTATTTTATTTTGTTTTTGTAATAATTTTGTTTTATTATTATTATTTTATTGTTTTTATTGAGCTATATATTTTTCTCCGCTCCCCTCCCTTTCTCTCCTCTCCCCTTCTCTCAAGGTCCCCATGCTCCCAATTTACTCAGGAGATCTTGTCTTTTTCTACTTCCCCATGTACATTAGATCCATGTATGTCTGTCTTAGGGTCCATGTTATTGTCTACGTTCTCTGGGATTATTTTTTCTTTGCTTTATGTCTAAAAGTGTGGTAGGGTTTTAAACAAATATGCCCTTCTTTCCTCTTTCCATCCTTCCCTGTCGTGTAGCTCTGGCTGGCCTTGACCTCATGGGGTTCTTTGCTCTGCCTTCTGAGTGCTGGGGTTAAAGGTGCATTACCATACATGTAAAGTTCTGTCCCTTCTGAAGAGTGTCTCCATATCTGACTTGAATTCTTTTCCCATTCTTAACTTCTTAAGCCCCCTTCTGTTGCCGTCACAGAAGCAATGGAAGCAAAGGGTGGTGGTCTTGGGTCTAAGCTGTGTTTGGATTTCATTGTAATCATGGACTAGTTCCTGAAACATTTACCTTCTTACCTGAAATGTACAGACACACAAGGTTTAGTTCCAAGCCTGGCTCAGCACCATTTTAGCTCCGCGTTTATGAAGCATACTCTTTGTACCAGTGTTAGGTACTGAGAAGATAATGTGAGAGGTGGACCTTCCCCAAGGAGCTTGCAGTTGTAGAGGGGGCTGGTGAGATGAACACAGTGGTAGACAGTGAGAGTCCCAGAGGTGCACTGTTTAGTCTGGCACTGTGGACGCAGGCTGAGACATAAGTGAAAGGTGTTTGGAAAAGGAAAACTTTTCTTTATTAACCCACATAGGAGTCCTCCGTGGATAACATATGCTTACAGTATTAGGGTGCAGTTAAACTCCACTGGGGCACTGCTGTCAGTTGAGGTCTTCATAGTGTAACTGCGAGAATAAGAAGGGAGCTGAGACCTAACAGATCTGACAAGCGAGGCAAAATTCATCTTGGTTGAGAACAGAAGTGACCTTATTGAATTCAAAATCTTTTCTTTTGTCTCCCTTTTAATATTTTTTAAATTTCCTCTGAAAGATTCAGCTTTTAGGGCGTGAAGGGCTTCTGGGAACCCCTGATGTCCAAGGGTAAGACCTGGCATGTGCCTAGTCAGGGAGGAGGGTTTCTACAACCTGGGTCTGCTTGGAAGTAAGACTGTCAGCTCCACCTTACCCAAAGCCTTTAGGCCCAAACATGGCTGAGTAGTAAGGTTGCTTGCAGTAGGGCTCGTCTTCCATGCTCAGCATAGACCCCAGAGGTCAGCGTTATACCATATTTCTCACTCTTCAGGTGGGGATGATGCCAGTCTTTACCTAGTGGGGTCATTCAGCAAATACACTTCTTTATCACGCTTGGAACACTTGGGCATGGTGGCACCTGGTCCTGCACAAGTGGCTTCATCTAGGAGGAAGTAGGCTGTGGGATCTGGACCCTCTGTCCCTTTTAAGAGAGTGGTTTGTAACATGAGGGGGCCGGCTTGTTGGGGTTTCCATCCTGCCTGGTACCCCACAGCCGGCAAATCCCAAAGAAAATCACACACAGGACTCCATAAGGTTATAAACTGATTGGCCCATTAGGTCAGGCTTCTTGTTACCCCATTATCCTTATCTACATTAGCCACATGGCTCCATACCTTTCTCAGCTGGGCAAGTTACATGCTGCCTCTTCGGTGGTCTGTGCAGGAGTGCGGAGGGAGCTTCCTGCTTCTCAGAATTCTCCTGTTCTCATTGCATCACCTTTACTTCCTGTCTAGTTTTCCCGCCTCTACTTCCTGCCTGGCCAATCAGCGTTTTATTAAAATATGATTGACAGAATACAGATAATTCTCCCGCACCAGTGGTTGGCTCATGAGCCTTTGGTTTTCTCTGATCCCAAGGACAAGCACAAAACTCTGAAGTGTACCTAGAAAATACGTTAAACACTCTTGGTCTAGAATACGCCATTTTATGGCTAGTGTATTCTGAGACCATGAGAGTTTATGGCAGTCTGATAGCTGAGCTGTAATTCACACAATGCATTGATTCGTTTAAATTGCATGCTTCTCATTGTTTTTAGTATAGTTGCTGGTATGTGCTATTATCACCACGGTTGGTTCTCGAACATTCTCATCCTAATTTACATCTACTTTGATAGCCTGTAATCCAAGTGTTTTATGCCTAAAGAAACAGGGCTTGGGTAGGGTGTGTGTTGAACTTGGTGGAAGTGTTCAGTAGCTGCCTTTCTCTTTCTGAGCATCTCCTGTGCTTTGAGACAGTGTTTCCCTATGTAGTTCAGGCAGGTCTCGCTTCTGCCTCAGACTGTCAAGTGCTTGTATTACAGGCATGTGCAATCATGCCCAAGTTTATGGGATGCTAAGAGTTAAAATGGGAAAGTAATTCTGGCTGTTTTGGTTCAGATTCTTTTGGGATGAGGTTAAATAGAACAGAGCCTCACTGGTCTTTTGTGTACCAAATAAATACCTGGAAGGATCACAGCCTTGCTTAAGGCTTAGTGATGTTTACCAACATGATCTGGGAGGTTTAGACATGGGACTGAGCTTATGGGGAGCAAAGTATTTTGGCAAGGCTTTCTCCCTAAGACAGGTCAGGCAGAGTTAGAGCTTTTAGCAGCAGGAATCCATGGGGGACAATCAACTTGTTTCCTGTACCCTGAGCTTTGTCCTGCTATGTCCTGTGGGATGCACAGGTGCATGCTCACGTGATGCAGTGGAGCAGCAAGAAAAAGCCTCCACTCAGCTCTGACTCTTTCCACTGCTCAGTTTGGACTGTCTTGACCTGTGAGTATTAAGTGAACATAGATTGGAAGGAAAGCAGAACTGAACTGACCTGACTCTGCTTATTGAGCATATCATTCTTCCCTTGGAGTTTCCAGGGCTACCTCCTCTGGCAAGTTCAGGATCTTGCCACATGTGCATTCCTAGCATGTGACTCCATGTGTTAGGTCTTGCTTGTTTCTCACAGAATGTAAGCCCATGGTTAGGTAAGAATGCTTGGTTGTTTCCTGACAATCCCATATGTATAGTGAACAGTAGGTATTTGGTAAGTTGTTAATAAACAAATGAGTAGGTGGCTCTGTGATTGATACCTTTTGTATGAGGCCCACAGTTTCTGAGTTGCCTCTGGAGTCTCAGTGAGCTATCACTGTACCCTGCAGCAACTGCCTTTCCCTTTTTGAGTTTCATGTTCTGTACATGAGTCCCTGTAGTTGGGACTTCATTTATAGTCCAATTGCCTGTCCAGCCCCGATCCTACCTCTGGTGACTATAAACCTGAGGGTTTGGTTAGGTCAAGTGCTTCCATTGACCTGCTGTCACCCTTCTGCCTGGACTCTACCCACATGGGTTTTCAGATTCATCCAATGTGTTTTAGGGAGCGTGGTGAAGAGTGAAGACTATGCTCTCCCTAGTTATGTTGATCGGCGTGACTACCCCTTGCCCGATGTGGCACATGTCAAGCAGCTGTCTGCCAGCCAGAAGGCCCTGAAGGAGAAGGAGAAGGCAGACTGGAGCAGCCTGTCCAGGGATGAGAAAGTCCAATGTGAGTATCAGAGTTTGCCTGAAAACTCAGTAGCAACGAGTATAGGTGTATGAGTGTGTGTGACTGCTTGTGCTAGACCAGATATCCCTGCTGAGTTTCTGGGTATCCCTGTTGATGCTGCTGGCTTAGCCCTGTTGAGGAGCAGGCCATGGAGATTACGGCTTCTCGTACACAAGCTTTGCCAAAAGATCAGCTAAATACTTGCCATGTGGTGTGAAAGCAGCATGGAAGAGCCAAGCTGACCTCATATCCAGAGGTCTTTGCATGTTGTCAGCTCTGTAGTTTCTCCCTCCTATATGTACTGGTGTGCGAGGGCAGATTTGTGCACATTTCTGTGTCCTGGCCTAGCCTGTGCTGACACTGGGATGGGTTTCAGGACGGGCTGAGTCCTCTGCAAGTTCTTTACCCTGCTTATGTTTCTGTTCAGTGTACCGAATCCAGTTTAATGAGAGCTTTGCTGAGATGAACAGGAGCACCAACGAGTGGAAAACAGTTGTGGGCCTGGCTATGTTCTTTATTGGCTTCACTGCGCTCGTTCTGATTTGGGAGAAGCACTATGGTAAGTGGAGAGGGAGAAGCTGGCCAAGGACAGCTTCAAGGCCTTCGCATGGCCTCCAGGCCTAGGATGGATAGAGAACCTATAATCATGGGAACAATTATAAGCTAGAGCTTGCCTTTTGTATGGCCAGCCATTCTTGTGGCAGGGCAAGGTAGGTTTGCTTGTACAGCATGCCATGTTCGGTAGCACTGGACCTGCTTAATAAGTCACAGAGAACTTCGTAGTGTTAGGAGCTAGGAGGAGCCCATTTGCTACATGGCTGGCTGTACCTGAGTACTTAGAATGTTAAGGCCATACTGTTTGGACATTATGGCTTGCCTGCTCTCTAACATGCATTCTCTCTAGGTCAGGTCGTGTTGCATTCTGAGCAGGCCCACCCCTAGCAAGTGTGGCTGTAGATTAGTAACAGATGCCAGCCCTCTGAGTGGCACCTCCTAGCTGTGTGTGAGCCAGCCTTAAGAGTCTGCCACTGGCAGTTAGAAGGAAGATGCCCAACTAAATACATAATGATTTCCGTGCTGACCTTTCACAAACAGAGAATGGTTCTGAGATAGGAATTCTCAGTGCCCTGGATTAAAGCCTGTGTGTGAGCGGGTTGAGTGGCAGGTGGCTTGTCTTGGGCTGTGTCCTCCCAGCAGGACTCCCTTCCTCACATAGTCACTTTGCACCGCAGTGTACGGCCCCATCCCTCATACATTTGACCATGACTGGGTGGCCATGCAGACCAAGCGGTTGCTGGACATGAAGGCCAACCCCATTCAGGGCTTCTCTGCCAAGTGGGACTACGACAAGAACGAGTGGAAGAAGTGAGACCTCGCTGCTTGCCAGCCCCCTCCCCTCACTCGGCATCTGGAAGCCGCAGTGTCCAAAGGTCCATGCTAATAAATGACCAGTTTACGTGACGCCTGTGTGATTTATTCTTGGATAATTACCAAATGAAAGTATCTGAATTGAGATGCTGGGTTTCTCATAGTGTAGGTAAAGAGGGATTTAAAATTTTTTTGATAGTTGCATTACTGTGTATGAGGTGTGTGTTGCCAGGATGCACGTGCAGAAGACAGAACAATTTTAGAGTTAGTGTTCTCCATTTTGATGTAGTTCTGAGGATCAGGTTCAGGTCACCAGGCTTGCATGGCATGTGCTTCTACCCACTGTGATGGGTAAATGTTCTGAGTAGGTGTCTTGAGGGGAAGTATATAAAAATTCAAATTGCTGGGTGGTGGTGGCTCGCACCTTTAATCCCAGCACTTGGGAGGCAGAGGCGGGCGGATCTCTGTGAGGCTATCATGATCTACAGGGCTAGTCCTAGGACAGCCAAGGCTACACAAACCCTGTCTTGAAAACAAAACAACAAAAATGAAACTAGTGTGACCCTGTTATCTGGGAGATTTGAGTTGTGACATTCATGGTTGAATCCTGTTAAGGTGGTCTGATATAAAATCCTGTTGTAGCATACAGAAGTTGCCATGAACTACTCCTGGGGCTTTTCCATCTCAAAATTATCACCACTGAATGGAGGTAACCACTGGGCTGTGCAGAGCAGGCCGGGATCTAACAGTTGGTCAGGCATGGTGGTGTGTTCTGCCATCCAGCACTCAAACGAGGCAGGGTGATAACCAGTCAGGGTTACAGAGACCCTGACAGAACCAAATTGTGGTAACAGAACTGGGGTGTGACCCAGTTGAGTGATGGCTACCCAGCATCTGGTAAAAGATGGCAACAGAGCTGGAGCTTGGCCATCAGCGTCTTCATGAGCAGCAACCTGGCCCCTGGCAAGCACCTAGGGAACACCTGTTACGTTGTCCCATGTAAGCACTAGAGACCCTGTCCAGAATGGAAGAGATAGGTCCTCAAAGAGTGGCCTGCAATTGGGTGGCTGTGTCCTTGGGGGCCTCCTGCCTGGGTTGGTGGCAGGAGCAGCAAGAGGGAGGCCTAGAGAAGCCTAGCAATGACAGACAGGTATTGGCCTAAGAAGTCTGAGCAGAGGGGCCTGGGTTTTCTGGACAGCATGCAGTGACACAGCCATAGCCCAGCTGTAGTTTCTCATGCTGCTCGAGAAAACACCTGTCCCCGTACTTACTCAGGAACAAGATAATCAAAACAAAGTGAACTGAAAAAGGTCAACAGGATTCGGTGGGCTGGAGGAGTTGGCCACAGATCAGACTGCAAGCCTCTTCCACTATACACCCAGGCAATTGTGTGGCTCATACAGCAACAAAGTTAGACGAGCTGGTCACCTCTGTCCTACACAGAGACAACGATGGGCAAAGAGTGATGTGGAAAGATGATAAAAGTATTCTATAAAGATATAAAATACAGACATTGTATTATGCCAGAATTCGAATAATAACTGCAGCAGCTTTGGCCTGAGGATATTTCTTGGGCACTCTGACCATTAAGAATTAATAACACACTGTTTGGGACATGGCAGTATGCCCGGAGGGCATGAAGATTGTTTTTTGATCTAATGTTCTTGTAGCCACAAAAACAACTAACCAGAGAACAGGTTGTCATATACCTCTAGGTTCTTAAAAATTGGGTTATGGGTTAATGAATAAAATTGGGTATGAAAGATAACTATCACTGATGTCAAAACTTGAGGGAAAATTATTGGAAATAACTCTGTTCTGTCATAGCTTATTAATGATGACTAAAAGATGAATAAAAGGAAGTGAAACACATGTCCAAAACCAAAAATGATATGATCTGTTTTTTGGAACAACACGAAGGTATCCCTGCTTACTAAATTCTATATAAATAAAGAAGCACTCTGACTGCCAGTCAGTCAGGCTACAAGAGTCCCCTGACCATCATGGCCTGGTTCAATCCCTCCCTGGCCAACTCCTTACATCCCCTGCTGGGACCTGCCCACAGTCGAGGATGTAGTTACATTGTTTTTTAAGTGAATGATTACAATGAATACAATTGAAAAACAGCATGTTATAATAAATACAATTGAACACCAGTATGCTTCCCATCTCCCTTCCATGATTAAACATTTGGGTATTGACAGGTGGAAAACAAATTATCCCCAACAATCCACATAGGTTCATGACCAAGCAACTTGTTATTAACAGAGTGTAAGCAAGTAAGGTGTTTTCTTCAGCTGGTTCTTCTAATGGCAGGCTGCAGTTTGTGGTTACAAAGAAAGGATCAATCATTTTATTGTTCATCTCAAAAGATAATTATCTCAAAATGTAAGCTTATTAAAAAAAACCTTGAGGGGAGAGTGGGAGGGAAATGGGGGGATGGGAGGAGGCGGAAATTTTTAATAAATAAAACAACAACAACAAAAACTTGAAAGAGCACAAATCTAAACTTTTTTATGTATACAATATTCTGCCTCCAAGTATGCCCACATGCCAGAAGAGGGCGCCAGATCTCAATACAGATGGTTGTGAACCACCATGTGGTTGCTGGGAATTGAACTCATGACCTCTGGAAGAGCAGCCAGTGCTCTTAACCACTGAGCCATCTCTCCAGCCCAAATGTGTAGCCCAGGCTGGCCTCGAACTCGTGATCCTCCTGCCTCTGCCTCCTTCAGCAAATCCTACTGGTGTGTGCCACCACAACCGGCTGAACTTTTTTTTTTTTTTTAAATTTATTTATTATGTATACAGCATTTTGCCCGCATGTATGCATGCACACCAGAAGAGGGCACCAAATTTTATCATAGATGGTTGTGAGCCACCATGTGGTTGCTGGGAATTGAACTCAGGATCTCTGGAAGAGCAGACAGTGCTCTTAACCTCTGAGCCATCTCTCCAGCCCCAAATCTGAACTTTTATATATGAAAAACAGTCATCTCTAAATCCTCAGGGTGCATTTTTTTATTAAATCCTATCAGGACGCTGAGGGCGGAAATGGGTACATGGAATTAATCATCGCCTTTGATTCCCAACCCATCCTAGCAAGACAGGCAACAAGCCAGCAATAGCCAGGCTGCTACTGTTTTAAACTTTTGTTTCCCAAGATTTTCCACCTTAAAACATTAACAAAAACATCTTAACCTAACTTTACACGTCTAAATCTACATGTCTAAAGTCTTTCTAAGGTTGATGGTTGAATCAATCTGCTCCAGCAGCAGTGCTTGGAAAAAGTGAATCACTATTACTCTAAGTGTCAGACACCTTATCCAGCGAGGGACTAGAAACCCCCATAGATTGTGAGGGACATGGTGACCATGAGGACAATAAACAAAGCTATGTTCAATAACAGCATGATGTGCTCAGGACACGTAGTCCTCTAGGCTCTGCCTCCCCAAGGCTTGCTCCTTTGAGGAAGCCTTGCTGACAGCCAAGCCATGTTCCTTGATGCTGCCTGTTGTTCCCCTCCCATGGCCCCGACAGGGACTGGTGCTTCAGGCTGAAGGCACTGTCCCAGGCGTTCCTCCAGTGTCGGTGTGGACCTTCTGCCTGGGTGTACAGCTTCACCATGAAGAATTGTCACACTCTGGATCTGCAGCTTCTGCCAAAGCCACAGAATGACATGGAACTTCTGTGCTTGTGGACCTAAACCAGAGTCAAACCTGGTCTCTACCCTGGGCTCAGTGCTTCCATTGGAAGCATCTGTAGGATGTGGAAGCCTCTGAGTACCACCTGACCTTACCCAGGTTCAGGACTGGTCTCCACCCCGACTCTTCTGCTGAAGCTGCTGGAAAATGTCCCCCCCCCTTTTTTTTCAAGATGGTTTATGTGTGCTGGCCGTTAACCCCCCCCCCCCCCCCAGTGTTGTGATTCCTGGTCTGCACCACCATGCCCAGCTCTACTGCACTCAGTTTGACTGAGTGAACAGCATGTCACTGTGTGGGCTGCACGCTACTGGCCTGATGGTGGGCATTTGGCTGTGCACCTGGTCTGTTGTAACTGCAGGGTCTCAGCATTCCTGTGCATCTGATGTGTCATCTCTGTTTCTGAGGGAGGTCAGCTGCTGTGGGGCTGCTGGTCACATTGCACCTTCAAACTTCCTCTGCGCTTTCTTACTGGGTTCACTTTACGTGGCTATCAGCCTCTGAGAAGGGGTCACTGCGAACACAAACAGTTGGGGAGTTTCCTCAGACCTGAGGCTTTCAGAGGCCCGAGGTCTGGAGTCCTGGATCTCATACCATGTCGTAAAGTGCTCTCCAAAAGTCTAAAAAGGAGGGTCACAACAAGAAGTGCGAATGTTTTCCTTCTTTGGTCAATACCAGGCCTTCAATCTGGGGCCTCACAAATAGGCAAGTATTGGACCACTGAGTTATAGCTCTAGGCTTTGGATTTGTTCTTAAAAACTAAACAAAACTAGGAGCTGGAGAGATGGATCAGAGGTTAGGATCCTGCTGCTCTTTCAGGGGACCGAGTTTGCCTGCAACTTTAGCTCCAGGGGATCTGATGCTCTCTTCTGGCCTCTGCAGGCAGTTGCGCTACCGTACCCATGCCACCCATAAACACGTAATTTAAAAATAAACCTTTAGAGGTGTGGTGTGGTGGTATCTGCTTTTAATCCCAGGACTCGAGAGAGGCAGGGGGATCTCTGGGGGCCTGAGGCCAGACTGTTGTTCTACATAGTTCCTGGACAGCCAGGACTGAACTGGGACTGGACTGGGGGGGTGGTGGTGACGCATGTCTTTAATCCCAGCATTAGGGAAGTGCAGGTGGCTCTCAGTGAGTTTGAAGCCAGCCTTGTTTAGAAAGAGACAGCCAAGGCACAGAGAAACCCTGTCTTGGAAAAACAAACAAATGAATAATAAAACCCCCCAAAAAACAAAACCTCAAAAAGTTGAAATTCCTTTTTTTGTGTGTGTATTTTGTATGTGTGAGGTGGATGCGTATGTGCTATGATGAGTGTGTAGCGGTCAGAAAGTCACTTGTGGGTATCTGGGTATCCGTTCTACCCAGATATCTACACAGATATCTCTGTGGTCCTAAAGCCCACAGGGGTCAAACTCAGGTCATCAGGTTTGGCACTGAGTGCCTTTACCTGAGGAGCCATCATGGCGGTGCATGCTTATATTCTTTGCTATTCCTGAGACACAACTCTGGCCCCAGAAAAGGGGTTCAGAGGCCTTTTAAAGGGGCTGTCTTCTGCTCTCAGCCATCTCAATGTCGTCCCCCCCCCCCCCCCGAGTTTGGCACCTACCACGTTTTGGGAAGTACTATTTCCATGCATTGTATTCTCAGCTCCAGGCAGCAGAGGGCACTCTGAGACCTAAGCAATAAATTAGTTGAGCGTCAGAAATCTGAGCCAATGCTGGGGCCCAATTCAGACGGAGCACCCGGTACAGTGCCTGGCAAACAGCAGGTATTTAGTAAGTGCTTACAGAGTAAGCAAACACATCCAAACTCTAGGGATGGGCCTGGCTCTGAGGGGCTTTTGAAATTACTTCATCCTTTTCTCCTTTTGCCTCCCTTCCTCCATGAGTCAACAATGAAAGCAGCTAAACTCAAATACCTGCTAGAGCAGGGTGGGCACCACCATGCTTTGGGATGGATGTTGTGGATTCCACTCCTTCCCTAAGATGCCCTTGTCAGGTTGATCTACCTTGTCAGGTGACCAAGAAGAGACCTGGACGTGAGAACGGAAAGCAGGCATTCCTGTCCTTGGGGAAGGAGTGCAGAGTTCTTTAAGGATTTCACGGTTGCTGGACAGTGGTGGCGCATGTGTTTAGTCCTAGGAGAGACAGGCAGATCTCTGTGAGGTCAGGGCCAGTCTGGTCTACAAAGTGAGTTCCAGGACAATGAGAGCTGTTACAAAAAGAAACCTCTTCTCGGGGAAAAAAACAAGGCAAAACAAAGCCCTATGGTTGATAGGCTCTGGGTGTGTTAACACACACCTTCAATCTCAGCACTTGGGAGGCGGAGGCAGGCTGATCTCTTCTGAGTGCAAACCTAGCCTGGTCTGCAGAGTGAGTTCCAGGACAGCCAGGGCTACACAGAGAACAAACCTTTCCAGTTTTAGCACTGAAGTTCTACAGTGTGGTCATTTAACCAATCAGCTCAGACCATAGTTGTGACAAGACAGCCCTGGGTGCTGCATGAGGGTTTGCTGACATCTATGGGGTCCTGAGTCAATACTGGGGTAGAATAAGCTCACTAAATATGCAATATGCTCACATTGGACACACGCAGCCCACACGCCCCCTCCACTCCTGTAGTTCCCGGTGGAATAGAAGGGATGGTCGCCTGAGCCTTCTTAGGAACAGAGCACAGGACTATAAGGACCGTCTAGCATTTGCACTGCTGTCACAGTGCAGGTGGCAGTAGGACTGTCTGACAACTAGTGACAGGAGCTTGAAGGTGGTCAGTCTGAGTGTAGGGCTGTTAAGTCCCCCAGTGTCCTAATGGAGGTTCAAGTCACTGCCTTCACTCCAGAATGGCTTGAATGCAGGAGAGCCCTGGGAAACTGGCTGGACACATAGGTTTGGCCTCTCCACCCGGAGAGGCTCAACAGAATCCAAGGGAACAAGCAGACATTAACAAGCCGTTGGTTTCCTGGAAATTAGGCAAGATCGGGGGTCACTGCCCTGCCTAATGGGGAGCCCTGCCTTGAAACAGGCAGGTTGGGAAGGGACACTGAGGCTGCCACCATCTAACTCCCCCAGGATCCTGCTACTGGGGCATCACCTAGGGACATGCACAGCCTGCAGTGGTTAATATTAGCAACTCTGCAGGACCCAGAACCACCTAGGAGAAGTCCTTTGGGAATACCCATGAGGGATTATCTTGATTGAGTTAACTGAAGTGGGAGGGCCTCACCCTAAAGGTGGGCGCCTCCATCCCATCCTGCGCTGGGGGTCTGAGCTGAATACAAGGGAGAAAGTGAGCACCAATATTTACCATTCTTTGTTCCCAACTGCGGGTGCCTCATGCTCTTGCCATCATGGACGACATCCCTGCCACAATAGACCTACCCTTGCGCTATGAGCCCAAATCAACACTTTCTTCTTAGGTTGCTTCCTTGGGTAATTTCTCACAACTGCAGGAAAAGTAGCTGACAGTTTGGGAGTGAGAACATAGCTGTCACATCCGGAGTGAACAGCAGGGGGCACGAAGACTCCGTGCTTGTCTTGGGTCTCCCATGACTCTCAGACCCCCCTACTTCGCCTTCACAAACTGCCCTATTTAAAGGTCTGAACTATCAGACCTTTTATTTTTTTTTCAATTTAAAACTTTACAATTTAAATTTTTTTTTAAAAAATAATCTTTATATTTATTGAATTATTTTGGTGTATGTGTGCCACAGCACCTGTGTGAAGGTCAGAGGACGATGGTGTATGTGTGCCACAGCACCTGTACGAAGGTCAGAGGACGATTGGTGGGTGTCACTGTCTCCTTCCACCACGTGGGTCTTGGGGAATGAACTCGGGTCCGCAGGCCTGGTCTTCCCCGCTGAGTAATTCTAAGCAGGATACTGGTCCCAACCTGCAAGTCCTCTGCCTGATGTGGACAATCCACGGGACGTGTGCATGCTGCTCCAGGATGCTGCTGTGGTTTCTAAAATAGAAATAGCCACTTCCACAGATGATGCAGAGCCACCCTCAAGGAAATGACAGAGGTGTCACCATCTGTGGGACCGCAGACCTATCTGGCACCTAGGAGAAAGGGGATTGCAGGCATCCCCACGTCGATTTCCTCAAGCTCTGTCCAGGGAAGGGTGGGATGCTCATTCTCAGGCCCACTGAGAAGCATCCCCAGCTGCTTCAGACATCACTAACCCCTGACCACATTTTGCCATTTGATCCAGCTGTTTCCATCTCTGATGCAGACACCCCTGTAGGAACAGGAAATGATAACTCAGTGAGGTTGGCCAGCAGGTGGAAGATAACGTGGGGCTTGGGGCAAAAAGCTAGGTCTGGGTCAAAGGCTTTCCTTCTTGTCCTGATGTCCTTTGACCCTGAATACAGAGTTGCTAGGGAATGGCCTCATTTCAGGTCCACTCAGAACACAGAGCTGCACTCTAGTTAGCTGAGAAGATCCCTCCTCCACAGGGCTAATCTTCACTCCTTCTCACACGCAGGCCAGTGGGGCCAGAGAAGGAAGTGTTTTCTCCACAGTGGCCCAACAGTATGTGTCTGCGCTCCTGACCTCACTTTTTGGAAACCTCTGGACATGTGTGGTGAAGCCTGAAGGGTTGAGAAAGATGTCGGTGTGTGGGGGCGATCTAGGTCCCAAAAGCAGTAAACAGGGCGTGCTTTCTTGGGGGCGTCATTTTCATCCGAAGTTTGGAAAAATGTTCTTGTTTATAAGCAAGACAAACATGGCTTTACCACAGAATGAAAAGGAAAGCCCAGCCTCACAGATAAAACACACAGCTTCAAAGGTGCTTGCATTGCGGACAGCTGTGTGGGAACTCCTTCGCTTTATCGACTTGAAAAGCAAACTAATCCACTGGCAACTTTCTGAGCACCTACTACGTGCAAGGCATGAGTCATTGAAGAGGGTAGCAGCTCTGCGGCGCAGCTCCTGCCGAGGAGCCTGGGCTCTGAATAGGAGTCTCAGTTTCCTCTCCATCATCACGACCACTGTCACCTCCACCATCATCACTTCAGCCATGGTTATTGCTATCATCACCAATCATCATCATCACCACCATCACCACTATTACCATCACTATAACAACTACCGCCCACCACCATCAGCATCATTATCATCAATGTAATCACTCTAATGTATCACCATCGTGATTCCTACCATGGGTGTGGCTATGACCATCACTGTCTTCCACCTGGCACCTGCCGCGCAGCTGGTCCTTTCTGAAGGAGGCTTCCATTGTGTAAGATGCCCTTGCTCCCTTGTGTCTGAGCTATGCTTCCTGTCACTCACTTCTTAATCCAGTGCTAGGAGGTAGGAAGCATAGTTTTCTGTTGGAAACTGGATCACTTCTAAATGCTAATTGTCAAGTAGACAAGCAAGTGGGGGACAGTCCCTGGTTGGCCAGCTCTAGAGCCTGACTGTGTTCATCCTTAACGAGTAGCCCGAAGTGCACAGCATGGACCTTGGGTCAGAATGGAACTCAGGCATGAGCCATGGAAGCTGGCTTAGTCAAGGATGGCTAGGAACTGGCTTCTCTGGTAGCCATGGAGACTAGCCAGTGTTTGGGTAGCTGAGAGTCCCAACTGGAGATGACCGTATGTGGTTAGAGGGTGCGGCCCCTGGGGATTTTAATGCTGGGTTTTGTGTGTGGAGTCTTGTGGCTACTGACATCTTGGCTCCTAGTACCACTCAGGCACTTCCATACGTGTTATGGCTGAACGGGGCTGGAGGGCCGGGGATCATGGGATTTTCCCTTTGAAGAACCTGCTAGGGAGTCTGGAGGAGGGTGCCTTTTTAGATTGTCTGGGGTCACCTGGAAAGTAGAGTCATGAGGCCCAGAGGACTTTCCCAGCCGTTATGGCCACTACTTCCTCAAATGTCCCTGTGGCCTTTTTTGGAAAACCCCGGGTTGGGATGCTTGAGTATGGAAGAGCAGACTTCTGGACCATGGGTAGAGGAGCCATGCATTCACGTTGGGATGTTGGGATGGAGGGGCCATGCTCTCATGTTGGGATGTTGGAATGGAGGACCCGTGCATTCGTGTTGGGATGTTGGGATGGAGGAGCCATGCATTCACGTTGGGATGCTGGGATGGAGGAGCCATGCCCTCACATTGGGATGTTGGGAAGGAGGAACCATGTTCTCATGTTGGGAGTTGAGCCATGAACTCATGCTGGCATGCCTGGTTTATACCATCTGGTCAGTTTTATGTCAACTTGAAACTTGATGCAAGCTAGAGTCATCTGGGGAGAGAGAACCTCAAGGGAGAAAATGCCGCCACCAGCCTGACCTAAAGGTAAACCTTTGAGGCATTTTCTTAGTGATTGATATGGGAGGGCCCAACCCACTGTGGGTGCTCCTGGATAGGTGGTCCTGGGCTGAGCGAGTCGTGAGGAGCAAGCCAGGAAGCAACATTTCTTCCACGGCCTCTACACCAGTTCCTGCCCCCAGGTTGCCACCTTAAGTTCCTGCCCTGACTTCCCTGGAAGGTGGACCTGAGACTTGGGAACTTTCCTCCCCAAATTGCTTTTGGTCATCATGGTGTTTTATCACAACAGGTGGACCCCTAACTCTGACAGCAGAACTGAATGTGTTTGCGTCTCCTTGGAGCTTTGTAAGACGATCTGGATAGGGTGAGGGCTTAAAGCAGAGGTTCCTCCTCACACTTCTGCAGTCTGAGGTTCAGGTGGGCGGGACAGGCTCTGTTCGGAGAATCCCTCCACTTCCTGAGTGCTGGGATCCCAGGTGCGTGTCTGGAGGTTTGGTTTTTTTTTTATTTATTTTTTATTTTTTTTTATTCATACCAGGCAGCCAGGCTGGGCACGCAATTCTTGTGTTTTGGAGTCACGCTCCATTTGAGAACCCAAAAGCTGAGGATCCACTCCTCCTGAATACATGCAGGAACTTAAATCCTGGTGTGCAGTGGAACTCCTATGCCCATGGTCTCTGCTGTAGGCCTTTAGAGTCTAAGAATCTCAGACTGAAACTCAGTTTTAAACCATTTGGAAGTTTCTGGACACCTGTAGAGAGGTTGCCCTGAGTTTCCCCAGGCGCTGAGATGGATGAGCCAGGCTGGTCCACACTGGCCCTGTGTTCTCAGAACCCACAGGCATGGGACAGCTGTTCCCTGCCTTCAGGGTCAGGCACTCATGCTCTTGAAGACTTGGTTACTGCCAGGCTTGTACTGGAGGAGAAGTGTGCTGGCCCCTGGCCACAAGCCCTCCACACGCTTCAGATATGTAGTAATATAAGCCAGGACCTGGGTGGCAGGAGGCCAAGCGATTTATGCTGAGAGTGAGTTATGCCTTTTTGTCCGTTTCTAGAGAATGGACCCCTCAGATGTTTACAGAAGAAAGATCCTCCCAGACCTGGGGATCAGGAAAGGCAGTATTTGTTTCAGATATCTGAACAGCCTGGCTTTTCTTTTGGGACTTGAGAAACCTGGCAGGCTCCTTCCGTGCAGGAGTGCTTTAGGATTCCCATGGAGGAGGAGGAACAGCCATTTGTGGGGTGGCCTGGACAGGCCTGGCCTCTGCAAGCTGGATAGAGTGCCCTTGGATCCCTGAGGAGCCTGAGGCTTGACCCTCATACGAGGCATGTCTGCACCATGGTGCTAAGGCAGGGTCTTTCTTTCTGTTAGGTTGTCAGTGGGCACTCGGCTGGATTCTGGGGTAAGCAGCTGAGTCTGGTCTTAGACTCACGGGGCACAGCCACTCAGCGAATTTTTTTGTTTTTCCTCGGGACTAGAGCAAGAACTGATCAGACTTTTCTTCAGACTCTGTGGCAGTGGTTCTTGACCTTTCTAACGCGGTGATCCTTTACTATGTATGGTTCCTCATGCAGTGGTGATCCCCTACCATAAAATTATTTTGTTGCTACATCATAACTGTAAAGTTTTCTACTGTTATGTACTGTAATGCAAGTATCTGGTATACAGGATATCGGATATGCAAGCCCCGTGAAAGGGGGGTCTGACCCTCCAGGGGGGTCACGCCACAGGTGGAGAAATGCTGCACTTAGGACCTGTTTCACGAAGGCTCGATGCTCAGCTTCCCTCCACCCTGGCCCCCACAGGCTCTCTCCACCCCTTCCTCTGTCCAGTAGGTGAGCTCTGGGTGACTACTTGGCCGCCAATGCTTCTGAGGCTTCCTTTGCCTGCAAAATTGAAAGCAGCGTCCGAGTTGCCTGGGGCGTCTTTGAGCAGGAGAGAAAACAGGTCCCTCTAGGCAGGGGCTGATCTCTAGGACCTGGAGTCTGTCTAAGACCAACCCGACCCATCCCACTCCTTCCTCAAAATACAAAGGCAAAAGAAAGGGCCTTTCTTCATAGGCTGTTTAGCAACCTGGGGAGGGAAAAGCAATCAGGGACGTGGGGTGTTCTGTGTGCACCCACAGAGCCCCGGGGGCCACATGCAGCAGGACTCAGCCTGCCTGGGAAAAGCAGAACAGGAAAAGCATGGTGGGTTGAGCAACTAGGAGCCCAGATTGGGGCTGAGGCAACCACAAGCCATGGGCGCCACAGCTGCCTGGCGTTGGCACAGAGGCTGGCCATGGGGCGCAACCAGGCAGGAAGCACCCTCCAGAGCCAGGCCTTGCTGGGGTGTGGGGGGGTTCATAGTTCTGTTCCTGCTTGTTACCAGGATGGGGCTGTGACCCACTGCATCCTCTGGAGAAGCCCAGTCATTTGGTGATGAGTACAAAGGCTTGGCAGCTAGCTTTCAGACTAAGGCCCAACTGCGAGACTCTCTAAGCAGGAAGATGGGGTCTTCCCCGCAGTGCCTACCAGAGCCTGTCCTTGTGGGAGGCTGCCTTCGACGGTCCATGGCCTGGAGCTTGTGGCTCTCCTAGAAGGTTCTCAGCCTGCCTTCCCAGGGAGCGAGGTGACTCATTCTTGGGACTCTATTCCTTTGATGGTACAGTGCCCTCTATGCCTGGTTCCTGCCTATTACCACCTTGGGTGTGTGGAGTTCATTCTGAAGTCTATGCAAAAGGCCCTGCTACAGAATGTTTAGAATAAGAAAATAATCAATGGTGTGTGTACACCCCAAACCCCGGCACCTGGGAGGCTGGGATAGAAGGATCACCTAAAGTTCAATGCCAACCTTGGTAATGTAATAAGTTATAGGCCAGCCTGGGCTATGGTGTCTGGAAAAATAAAACAGGAAGGCAGGAAGGAAAGGAGAACAGGACCATCATCCCTGTTTTCCAGCACCTAAGCTTCAGCGGTGGCAGTGTCAGTGTATTTTATGCCTCTTGGTTGTATATTTTTGCATGTAATTTAAGCCACAGCACAGACTCAGCTGGGTCATGAGACCCTGTCATCTGTCAAGAGTGTTTCTGCTGTGGTTCCCACAGCAGTGTGGGATGGACGGCCAGCTGAAAGTGGTCAAGAAAGCATTTCATAGGGGGATCTTAAACATGGAGGTCCCAAGGACAAAGGTACTCCAGTTTCAGCAATCGTCCTGAATCGTTGGTGGTTTTTGGAGACTGGTCTCATAGCCCAGTCTATCCTGGGACTCACTGTGAAGGCAGCAGTGGGATCCTCCTGCCTCAGTTTCCCAAATGCTGGGATCACAGGAATGTGCCACCTTGCCTGGCTTTGACATTTCATTTTTGTTGTGCCTAAACTTTGCCACTGTAAGCATTTTATGTAGTGATATTTTGTTTGTAATCTAACAAATAAAGTTTGGCTGGAGCTCAGAGTGCAGCGCTAAACCACTAGTGGCCAGGCGGTGGTAATGCACACCTTTAAACTCAGCACTTGGGAGGCAGAGGCAGGTGGATCTCTGTGCGTTCAAGGCCACACGAAATCGATCCAGTCTAAAAGAGAAACAGCTCACACAAAGGTGATCCCAGCAATTGGGATCACAGGCCTTTAATCCCAGCACTAGGGAGGTGGATACAGGAGGGATATGGCTGAGTGGAGAGAGGAATATAAGGCAGGAGGAGACAGGAGCTCATTGCAGTCTGAAGCAGTCAGTCTGAGGACAGGATTGCCCCTTCGGTCTGAAGATTCAGTAGAGGTAAAAGGTCTCTGGTGGCTGGTTACACTGCTTCTCTGACCACTCAGCTTTCACCCCCTAATATCTGTCTCTGGGTTTTTATTATTAAGACCACTCAGAATTAGTGCTACAATTTTAGGTATATTTTTCAGTGACATGAGAAACAGTCTCTTTGCGGTCCCCTCTCCATTTCCAGGACTTGTTTAGCGCCCCAAGTGAAACTGTACCCAGCAGGTCCCACCTCCTTTCTTCAGGTACCTGCTGTCTTGCTCTCACTAGGAATCTGATGCTCCCGGAACCTCACGGAACTCTAACTGCAGCCCCTGCCTGTGTCGGCTTATCCTACCAAGCATGACTGGGGTTGGCCCGTGCAGTAGCCTGGACCATCCCGCTTTCACATATGAAAAGTTCTCAAGCTTAGCCACGCCAGAGCATGTAGCCAGAGCAGCCAGGCACAGAGTTCCCTTCATCTGGTCCGAGCAGAGCCCGGGCAGGGGCCGACTGGAAAAGAGACATCTTGCAGCTTGAGCTGGGAGCATCTCTGTATCCAGTGAGCCTCTGGTGCTTCTTCTCAACGTGGTCTGTCCAGAAAGTATCTGCCTCTGCTGACGGATGACTTCCCTCAGAGCGGGTGTGGGATGCTCCACCTACACTCCTTCTTGGCCCTCTGACCATGGAAGCAGGAGCACTGCTGGGCTGAGTCCCAGTTAAATTCAGCCCTACAGCACAGTAGAGGAAAGAGGGTTGGGAGAGGGGAAGGGGAGGGAGGCAATGAAAAACGAAGGGAGCAATAGAAGGAAAATGGGAGCATGTGCCTCACTAGACAGATCATTTATGCAATAAAAACGAAATTCCGTAGACATTTTAAGGCTGGCAGGACAATGGATTCTGCAAGGTTCTCTGCACCCCGCTTCTTCCAGTGTGCTACTCTGGCATTCCTGGTCCAGGGCTTCGTGGTCTAAGAATGAACGGCACAAGCTCCATCTAGCATGTCTGCATCCTCGCTGACAAGGAGGAAGAAGTGAAGGCACAGCTCTCCTTCATTTGCTCTGAGGAGATTGTGCCTCAGTGTTCACTGGCCAGCTTTGGCTCTCATCTGTGGGTACCGCTGGGCAGTGGGGTGGGCAGCGCTCCTGCCTTCCTCCCAGTGAGGACTTCATGTATTTAGCAGAGATGCCTCTTGACAGCTGAGGAGGAAGGGCACTACACAAGGAGGGTTGCTCCTAGGAGCACTGCCTTTGGGGAACGGTCAACCCTCATCTCTAAAATGGCTGTGCAGAAAATGAGCTGGGAATGAGGGTGGTTACAACAGGCACAAGTTCAGGCGGCACTCTCCAACAATGTAACTTTACATGGCAGTTGACGGGCACTCCAGAAGGGACACCAGCCTGGCTCTCAGTGACTTCCGGAGCCAGGGTCTGTTGGATCATCAGGGAATGCCTCAAAAACGCCCTCAGGGGCAGCTCTGCCCCTCATGTGTGGTGATTTTTGGTCTCTATCATGCATGGCCACCCTGTATAGGATGCTGTGCCAAGGACACCCTCCCCATCATCTCAGACTCTGGCGGCCAGACTCTGGGTGGGCAGCGGTCTAGTAAGCACCCTTGCCCGTGGATGGCAAATGGCAGAGCCAGGCTCTGAAGTTGGGCAGCAAATGTCACTCAGCTGGCTGGATTGCGTCAGACACACAGACTTAAAGGAAAGCAGTTTCCATTAGGAAACCCAAGGAAGAACACGTTCCACTGTGGAGGGAGGCCATGGCTGATAAGGCTACTTGGGGATGAATGAGTCCAGAAACCACCAGCATCCTGTTAGCCCTGTGCCTGTATTTTATGCTCCGGGCTGAAACGAAACAGCCATTGCAAGATGAACAGACCAGACATGCACGCCGAAGCTGTTAATACCTGCTTTGTGCTGTCCTGTCAGCTGAGAAAGCCTGTCTCCACAGTGGCCCCCTGAGCACATCTATCTGAAGGGGCCTGTCTTAGGGCCTCTATTGTTTTGATGAAACACCATGATCACAAAACAAGTTGGTGAGGAAAGGGTTTATTTGGCTTACACTTCCACACTGTAATTCATTACTCAGGAAAGTCAGGACAGGAACTCAAACAGGGCAGAAACCTGGAGTCAAGAGCTGATGCAGAGGCCATGGAGGGGTGCTGCTTCATAGAGGAGCGGCTTCCTCTCATGGCTTGCTCAGCCTGCTTTCTAGTAGAACCCAGAACTATCAGCTCAGGGATGGCGCCGCCCACAATGGGCTGAACCCACCCCCATCAACCACTAATTAAGAAAATGCTCTACAGGCTTGCCCACAGCCCCATCGTATGGAGACATTTTCTCAGTTGAGGTTTCCTTCTCTCAGATGACTGTAGTTTGTGTCAAGTTGACATGAATCTAGCCAGCACAGGGCCTTTTTTACGGCTGACAGGCCTTTGGTCCCCAACAAACACTGATTTTGAATGGACCATTAGGTTCACAGCTTTCTGGGTCATGTTTATTGAGTCTGTCTATGAGACTGCATCCTGGAACAGGACTAGTATGACAAGGGACACATGCCACCGCGGGAAACTGGGCTCCTAGCCTCTTCTGCTCTCCCTGAAGCCTACCTTACAGATCCTTCTCATAATGGGGTCGAGTGTGGGGTTGGGTTTGGATATGGTCCCCTTTGGGAGGTGAGGTTCCTTTAAGCCTTAGATAATTAATATCGAACCGGGAGCGTACAGGGCAGTTTTCTGTCAAACAACTCTGCTCAGACAGGAAACAGTCTGGCTGTACCCATAGACAAGTAGACCTAGGGGACAGGGAAAGCCAGGCAGAAACTCTAGGTGTCCACCTCCTTGACAGTGTAAGGAACACTGATTCAGAGACAGGAGGCAGCTGGAAGCTCACCTAGTCACCCTTTCACTGACAGATGGCTGGGAGATCACCTGTGGAGCACTGCTAAGTTCTGATGACTGACTTTCTTGGAGCAGGACTCGATTGCCTAGGGCTGGCAGCCTGGTGTCAGCCCTCCCTCCATGGCTGACTTCCTACCAACGTCGTGGTGCTGCTGGCTCAGAGGAGGAGAGAGAAGTGCTGGATGGTTGTATTAGCCAGTGTTCTCTAGGGAAACAGAACTGATGGAGGTGTGTGTGTGTGTGCGCGCGCGCGCACAGGCACGCATATACGCGTGCATGCTCACATCAGCAATGGAAAAACGAGGGCAAGCAGGCAAAGAACAGTGCTTCCTTCTTCCACGGTCTTTATGTAGGCTGCCACCGGAAGGTGTCCAGATTTAGGGTGGATCTTCTCACCTAAAAAGATCCAGATTAAATCTGAGTCTTCCTACCTCAGAAGATTTAATTAAGAAAAAAAAAATCCCAGGCTTTAGAGATGGCTCAGAGGTTAAGAGAACTGACTGCTGTCCCGGAGGTCCTGAGTTCAATTCCCAGCAACCACATGATGGCTCACACCCATCTATAATGAGATCTGGTGCCCAGAACACTATATACATAATACATAAATTAAAAAAAAATCCCTCAGTTGAGCGATGATGGCACACACCTTTAATCCCAGCACTTGAGTGGTAGAGGCAGGTAGACCTCTGTGAGTTGAGGTCAGTCTGGTATAGAATTCCAGGATATCCAGAGATACACACAGAAATTCTGTCTTGAAAAACCAAAAAACCAAAAAGAACCAAAACCAAAACCTTTCAAAGCAAATAAAAACCTCTTTGAGATTTCATCTTACACCTGCCAGAGTGGCTAAAGTCAAGAAGACAAGTGACGGCTCATGCTGGAGAAGATGTGGGTTAAGGGGACACTCTTCACTGCTGGGGAAAGTGAAACTGTACAGACGCCATGGAAATCAGTGTGGCAGTTCCTCAGGAAGACGGGAATTGATCTACCTCAAGATCCAGCTATACCACTCTTGATCATATACCCAAAGGACACTTCATCCTACTCCAAAGACACTTGCTCAACCATGGTCATTGCTGCTGTATTCCTAATAGCCAGAAATTGAAACAATCTAGATGTCCCTCAACAGAAAATGTGGTACATTTACACAACGGAGCTGTTAAAAAAAATCAGCTGTTAAAAAATTAAATCATGGTGGGGTGATAGTGGCACATACCTTTAATTTCAGCACTCGGGAGACAGAGGAAGGCAGATCTCTAAATTCAAGGTCAACCTGGTCTACAGAGGGAGTTTCAGGAGAGTCAGGGATACACAGAAAGATCTTGTCTTGAAAACAAAGCAAACAAAAAAGAAATTATGAAATTTGCAGGTAAATTAATTGAGCTAGAAGAAAATCATTGAGTGAGGTAGCCCAGACTCAGAAAGATAAATATGGAATATATTCATTTATATGTGGCTATTAGCTGCTAAGTCAAAGGTAGCCAAACTACAATCCATAGAACCACAGAAGTAAGGGTCTAGGGGGGTACCAACAGATCTCTTTAGGAAAGGGAACTAGAATAGATAGTTATGAATGGATGGGAGGGCCAAGTCAAGAGGTGGAAGGGAGAAGAGGATGAGAGAGGGAATATGGGGAGAGACAGCTAAAATTAAGGGTCATCTGAGGGGTAGTATGGGAATCAGATACAATAGAAACTTCCTAAAATATATACATCTATGAAGGTGATCTAGATCACTGAACATGGGGAAGTTGAACTGGTGTCTACAGAGTTTTAACTCCTATGTTCTACTGTCTCTGGTGTGGGGAGGCACTCTGCAGTTACCAAAAAGAGAAACATAAACACCAACCCAGACACACAACCTTTGATCTACAATCTGTCCTGCCTGTAAGACAGGCTAGGGCAATGGAGGCACAGAGCTTGGAGGAGTAACCAACCAATACCTGATCTGTCTTAAAGCTCACTCTGTGAGATGGAACCCTACCCAACTCTGCTTGGGTGATCAAGAACCTGAGACTAGCTAGCCCAGGGACCTAGGGTAAAACTGAACACTATTGCTCAAAACAAACAACAAACAAACAAACCAACACCAACGCAGCAATAAAATGGCTGTACTCATAGTATATGCTCATAGACCAATGCCTTGCTCTTCAGGGAAGCTTCCTCCTGCAGCAGGTGGGAACAAATACAGAGACTGACAGGCAGACATTCTGCAGAGAATCAGAGATTCTGGAACACTCAGCCCTAAGTGGGAGGTCTCCATCAAATCCCTCCACTCAGGGGTCAGGGAACCCAATGGGAAAGGAGGCAGAAAGAATGTAAGAGCCAGAGGGCATGGAGGACACCAAGGAAACAAGAGTCTTTAAGTCAACATGATCAGTGCACATATGAGCTCACAGAGACCGAGGCAGCATGCACTGGTCTGCGCTGGTCTGCACTGGTCTGCACCAGGTCCTTTGCGAATATCTACGGCTTCCAGTTTAGTGTTTTTGTGGAATTCCTACAAGTGGGTCTCCGTTTCTTGTGCCTTCCCTTTGTTGCATTTTTCTACTACAGGTTTTCTCTGTAGCTTTGGCTGTCTTGGAACTTGCTATGTAGACCAGGCTGCCTTCCAACTCATGGAGATCCTCCTGCCTCCGCCTCCCGGGTGCTGGGATTAAAGGTGCGCACCACCACTTTCTTTGGTGCAGTCTAGTTCCAATGTGTTAGCTTCTGTTTTATCGTACCATGCTTTACTTTACTGTTGTCCCTTAGAAGCCTGTTTGTTTTCTAATGAGAGACAGAAAGGGAGTGGATCCAGAAGGGAGGGGAGATGGGGAGGAACTGAGAGGAGTGGAGAGACGGGAAACTGTAGTCAAGATGTGAGAAAAAACATCTATTTTCAATAAAAGGAGAGAGAGAGAGAGAGAGAGAGAGAGAGAGAGAGAGAGAGAGAGATCCCACTTGTGTACCCAGCCACTTGGGTTTTAGTTAATTCCAAATGTAGTCAAGTTAACAACGAAGAATAGCCATCCCAGTGGGGCTTGGCGAGAGGTTAGCTGGCTGAGGACCCCCTACCCCACTGCTCCGTGGATCTACAACCATCCACTGCAGGCTTCTTACTCTCCTATAGAGATGCGTGTGCGCATGTGCACAGACATGTGCTGAGGAGCAGGCCTCCCAGCCCAGCTGTGCTATAATCAAGACTTAAGGGTGTTCGTCAAAGTGTGTGCTGACAAGTTCTGCCCCATTGAGGACACCAGAGGTGACACGGCACCCACAGCTGAGTGTGTGAACTTTATGTTCACTTACACAAGAGACCAGTCACGGCAGTGGGCAGACTTATGAAGCATCGGGGTGGGGGGGGGGACCAGGAAGTGACTGGTAGCTTGGGACTGTGGTGTGTCCCTAGAGAGCTGCTCCACTGTAGGGGACCGTTGCACTGTGGCGCCCTTCTCCGATGGAGATCTCAATCTTCTCACTTTCCAGTGAGCGAAACTGAACACAGCACAGAAAGTCACATGTGGCAGAGAAGCCCTACCCTGTGAGGGGCTGAAGTCACAGCATGACAGCGTGTCACAGGAAGCCAGGGTTTATCACTGAGTGACTTAGTGGGCTCTGTCCCTTGGGTGTGTGACCTGAGCCTGGCAGAAGGGTTTGTGAGGCACAGATGCCTGGGGCTGGTCTCAGCCCTGACCCTGGGATGAACTCACTACAGAAAGGAGGTGGCTTGGGGCTGGAGGACATACTGTGTCAACGTTCCTGACAGTCACTCCCTGGAGTGCTCCTAATCCCCCATGGACACTCGTGTCAGATGGGAAGCATGAGACCTGCCCCCTCCCCTGCCTGCTGGGAGAACTAAATGCTTACTGGGGTGTTTGTCAAGTTCCCAATCTAGATGATTTGAAGGCCACCGTGAGAAGCAGGCCAAAGGCTTCTGACTCTAGCAGTGGGAGGGGCTTATGATCAGCTGTGTCACTGTTCACACTCTCAAAGTGCAAGGCTGACAGGGTCGACAGTTGATGTGGGAAGTCCTTCTGTCTAGGTGTTGCTTTTATTGGTTAATGAATAAAGAAATTGTCTTGGACCTGTGCAGAGCAGAATAGAGGTAGGTGGGGAAAACTAAACTGAATGCTGGGAAAAGAAGGCCAAGTCAGTGAGAAGCCATGTAGCACCACCAGAAACAGATGCTGGAACTTTACCCAGTAAGCCACAGCCTCGTGGCGATACACAGATTAATAAAAATGGGTTAAATTAAGATATAAGAGTTAGCCAATAAGAAGCCAGAGCTAATGGGCCAAGCAGTGATTTAATTAACAGTTTCTGTGTGGTTATTTCAGGGCTGAGCAGCCGGGAACAAACAAGCAGCCTCACTACTGCAGACAGTGACTACTCATCTGACTGTGGAGCCCAAACGAGTTCTTGGGAAAAAAAGGAGGAATGTCATTCTGAGATTTGAGAATGAAGGAAATTCAAAAAGGGAATTAGCAAATTTCCATCAACTGGAGAAAGTGCATTCTTGCTGGCACCAAGGCTGGCTCAAGGACACCTCCCAGACACCTGGCATCTAGAAGTGGGTCACGTCAGCAAATCGCCTTCTTTTGATGAGGAAATGGCTTTGGTGGTGTGAGCTTAAGAGCTCAGGAGACCTGTCCTTCACTCTGCATGTCATGGTAGTTAGGCAGATAGCTTCAAGGTTCAGGCTTCCAAGAGCCACAGACATAGCAGGTGACTCAGCCTAGTGACATAGCTAATAAATTGCAGGCTGGACCCAGGTGTCCAGCTTCCAGTGTGGTCCACGGTCAGCGCTCCCCTGTGTCTCCAACAGTGTGATAAACGTGGCTTTCCAAGCCAGGAAACGGGTTAGACAATAGATGCCACACACATGATTTCTCATCAGGTGGGGTGGGGCTGCATGGAACTTACATGTTCTTGACCAGGGAGACACCTGCCCCACGTGCTCTTGGTGAGATGTGTCATAATGGGGAAGCGACTGGTATGGTGTTGAGTGTTGCCCAGAAACCTTGGCCAAACCAGGGTCTTCAAGCGGGTGTGACCAAAGAGAGGGCTGCTCAAGGCCCAGGTTACATGCCTGTCAGGGCACGAGTGATACCAGATTTGGATAGCTGGTCTCGTTCAGAGCATCATGGGAGCCCGTGTCCCAGTACTCAGCAGCTATAAATGGTCAGAGCTGTGGAAGATGAGACAATCCTGGGCACCGTAAGCAGGTTTACTGGGTGAGACCCAAGGAAGGCTCCATCTCTTCTTGCCTTAGGCTCTACCAGGTGTCCATGGCCCCAGCATCTGCTGTTTCCCAACGAGGTTGAACCTGCTGATGTCAGCCACACAGCCACACAGTCACACAGCCACAGCTCACACTCAACCGCACCATTCAAGCTAGCCCAGTCTTCTTGCCCAGTTTTGTAAGAACTCATGATTCACTCTGGGCACACAGATCCACTGGCTCCTCTTGGTTCTGGGAACAGGAGGACCCTCCCCAAGTACCAGCTCCTGGATGTCAATCAAGGGCAGTTTCGGAGCCCCCTCTGTAGGGACAGTGGCCTCAGGCCTGGTGGGAGAACTCCGCTTGGTGTCCCTTGCTTCCCTTAGCCTTTTCAACCACACTGCCCCAGCCTTGTACCATCTGTCACTTCCTCAGCGTCTACCACCCCTTGGCCATCCCCACCCCCACTCTGCTTCCAACCCTCAGAAATCTTTATGTTCAAGGAGTCTTCGCTGTTGACGCTACTGTTGCTTCTTCTGGCTTGTAACAGAAGGCCCCGTGCCACCATTTCATCTGGAGCATCCAGACTCTTACTGAGTGCATCAGGAGGACGCTCCAACCGTCTACAGGCTGCCCAGCATAAGGCGCGGCCTTCTGACTTCTGCTTTGGCCTGTGCTCTTTGGCGGTGCTGCCCCCCCCCCCCCCCGGGCCTTGTGCATGCCAGACAAACGCTCCTATTGCTGAGCACTGAATCAATCCTCAGCCACAAGTCTGGGCTTCCAGACAGGAGTCCCTAACTCCCTGCTGTTCAGAGCCACGTCTATTACAGTCCCTTTCCTTGTTTTTCTCAGCGCTGGGGAGTCTCTGCACTATTCTTAGGCCACTGACAACCATGCAGCCCCCCACACCAGCGTCGGCTTGCAAGTGTGCTCCTGTGCAGCAACTCCTCCCGGCCTCTCTCTGATCCTGAACATTATGACTTTGACCCTATTCTGTATCTCTCCCCGTGAGTTTCTGGGCCAAGAACACTTTGCTTTAACAACACAGCAAGAGGGCAGCTGCTGGGAGGGCCCCGGCTGGAATTTCATGACTTAACAGGCTCCTTCCCACAGCGAGGTTACTTCCCACCCCCGAAGCTCTTCTCCTCTGTCCTCAGAGTGGAGTGGAGTCAGGCTGTGTCTTATCTCCCTCTGTTTATGTGTCTGTGGGTTTTCGAGGGTCAGGCATAGTTTAACTCCTGTAGTGTTGGGGAGATGGATGGAGTGTTGGGGCTCTGGGTTGTGTATGGAGCCTGCACCAAGCCACTGACCTTGCCTGACAGGCTTAAGAGGCAGTTTGGTGCAGTTTCCAGAAGGTTTCCAGGCTGTAATGATGGAGTACTGACAGCAGAGTTTGCAGGGTTTTGCTCTTGTTGAAACATTTACCTTCAAAATAAGTGCCGAGAAACCTTCGTCTCTCAGACAGCCAAGGGGAGCCGAGTGTGGGACGCTGCCCAATGCAGCCTGGCTCACTGCATCTGGTTCAGCAGCGGCTGTCTTGGCTCACTGGGCGGACTTGCCGACCAGGATGTGTGGCGGTCCTTCTCCTGCCTAGCAGAGTGCTCACCCAGTTCAGAAGTAGCAAGCCTGGGACACTTCCCCCCCCTGAAGGAGCCTGGGTTTAAGATGAAGAACAGGTCCTTTAGGCAGTTTGCCTGAACCCCAATTTTCACTCCAGCCCCACAGTCCATTCTTCTTCTTCTCTTGGGCCTCGCCTGCAGACTCTCTGTCAAGGAGATCTGTGTCCTCTTATACATACATATTCCAACACTAGCAAGCAGACGGGTGGCCCCTGCTGTCCCGCTGTGCGCGCTCCTGCTCCTCCTCCACAAGTATTTGCCGTAACCACCCTAGAGCTGTAGGCTGGCAGAGTCATGGCAGTGTTAGACAATTCTATACCCACAATGACAGATGTGCCCAATGGGGGAAGACTTGGGTGGGCTTGAACTCGGCGGGGACTCATTTCAGAACTCTATCAGGAAGTCCTCTCCCAGACCAGGATGCATTCTCTCTTAGTGCCCCAGCAGCTTGGCCTTCTGGCTCAAGCTGGGCCATGTGTAACCACTGACTCTAAGATACAGTCTGCGCTGTCTTCTTCATAGTTCCCGGTCTGCACTCAGGTGACGTTACAAGGAATGACATCAGCCCAGTATACCCAGACGAGGGCCAGACACTCAAGATGTCTCGCCCCAGTGGTGGAATGGTGGAAGCCATCTTCACACACTAAGCACATTTGCAACTTGGAGGCAGCTTGAGTCACTCACAGGAGCCACAGAATCCTATATCAACGGATGTCCTGAGCCAGAGCAGGGGACAATGGAGTGCATCTGAACTCAGAAACACCATGACTCCACTCTAGAGGCAGGGCAGAGCCAACATGCAAGTCCATGCAGAGCCAACCCAGACTAACAGAGCAGGGTCAGAGAGCAAGAACCCAGGAAGAGGGACGGGGAGGGGAGGGAGGGAGTTGTGTGTAAGCGTGCCCCACCATCCTGCATCCACTCGAGACAGTGACGGACCTTAACACCGCTTCAGTGTTGGCCTCTTATTTTTTCTCTCAGTGAGAATCCCCAGCATGGTGTTGGCAGGTACCAGCAAGGCAGGGTGGTCCCTGATCTGGTGGCATCTATGTTGCCTTCTATCCCTGCCATTTACTCTCAGTGTTGTGGACTTCAGTCTGATCTCACCCTTGATGATGTTTCTGATTTCAACAATACATTGTTGTTTTTGTTTGTTTGTTTGTTTTCCTTCCAAGATAGGGTTTCTCTGTGTAGCCCTGGCTGTCCTAGAACTCACTGTATAGACCAGGCTGGCCTCAAATTCAGAGATCCACCTGCCTCTGCCTCCTGAGTGCTAGAGTTAAAGGTGTGCTCTGCCACTTCTGGCTAATTCATTGTTTTTAGTATTTCATCAGTTACCCTTGCTGGCTCCTTTTTGACGGTGTCATCCTTTATAGAAATGCGCACCAAGTACAAAGGTACAGGCCGACGCATTTAACACATCCTGGGAAGCAGCCGGGACAGAAAAATAACACTGCTCATGGGCACCAGGCCCATAGGCTCCTCCAAACCATGGCCTTCCTCGCCTGGAGGAACCATTGCCCCAACCTTCACACCATGGTTTTGTTTTGCCTTTGATCATATCTGCTTGCTCTGCAGTTAACATCTTGTTTCAAATTTGCTGTTAGCAGAAATCGATGACACCCAGTGACTAGAGGCTGACTCGGCCGACACAGATCTCCAGTCCATCATCACTGCATGGACACAGGGATACAGGCTGAGCATCCCTTATGTGCCCATCTTCACTGCATTGATACAGGCTGAGCATTTCTTATGTGTGAGTCTGAGATTTTTATGTTTTTGTTTTGTTTTGAGACAGGGTTTCTCTATATAGCCCTGGCTGTCCTGGATGGAACTTGTTTTGTATGTTACAGGGCCCCAGACCTTAGTAGGTCCCCAGACCTTCCCAAAACTGACTCCATGATGGAAGTACCATACAGGCTATAAAACTCAGCATGTAGACAGCACCACCTGCCAAGATGAAAACCAAGACTTAATCTATCTAGTCCATAGTTCTGGGACTCTAAATGTTCTAACATTGCCTTTTGGCTTCTATAGTTCCAATTCGGGCTAACTGTTCTTGTTAACTAAAGTATGTCAACCCAGAACATGGTTTTTGTGCTTTAAAGCTCACCCTGAGAAGACTCGGCACGACACTGGGATCCTGAACACTTAGTGTAAAAGACAGCAGACTTTGTATTGGGTTAAACCCATGTCTGAGCAGTCTTCACTGGTGGGTGATTACCTCACAACACTGTAGACCAGGCTGGCCTTGAACTCAGAGATCTGCCTGCGTCTGCCTCCTGAGGATTAAGATTAAAGACGTGTGCCACCACTACCCAGCGGCAAGTCTGAAATGTCCTAAAATCTAAAGCTTTTGAGCCAGAGATGATGACTCCACAAGTAGAAACTTCTGCATCATCATCAGTTTCCTACCCAAAACTATCGATCCTGTATAAATTATCTGTATCTTATGTGTGTAAGGCGTACATAAAACAAGGGGGTTTTGTATCTAGACTTGAATCTTGTCCTTGTCAATGGAAATTTAGTAGGAGCAACACATGGGGATGCTGTAGTTGCACTGTGTGCTGTGGCCCCAGCTCTAGTTCCTTGCCAGTTTCCATGGGAATGGCACTGCCGGTAGACAGCAGACTCAGCCTGAGCATCACATGGATGCTCTTACCAACCCACAGGCCAAGGGAAACAAGCGTCCACGAGAAGCCACTGGACCTGCAAGCCAAGAGGGAACTTCTTAGAGTACAGTCCCCTATTGTGTGTGCGTGTACATGTTCCTGTGTGTAGTATGTGAATGTTCACATGCTCCTGTATGTGGTGTATACTGTGATGCATTCATTTACGTGTGCTGGCCAGAGGTCAGTAACAGATGTCTTTCTCTCTCATTTTCCACATTATTCTTTTAAGACAGGATCTCTCACTGACCCTGAAGCTCACTGATTTGGTTTGACTAGCTGGTGAACTCCAGCCGTCCTCCCACCTCTGCCTCCCCAGCAACTGTACACGTCACCATGCCTGGTTTTTTAAATTTGGGTGCTGGGGGTCTGCATTCGGGTTCTCATGCTTGTGCAATAAGCATTTTGCTAAGCTCTCTCCACAGCCCCAGGCTCTGTCTACTTATTACGATGCTAAAACGACAAATTTGTTGAGCATTCGGTGTATGCTTGCCGTCACAGCTAGCTAAGAGTAGCTGCTCTTAGCTACGGGAGTACTTGGGCCCAAAAGCTGAAGTTCAGCTTGGGCAACATGGCGTGTTGCAAACATAATCAAACCCAAACTCAACCCAACCCAACCCACCCCACTCACCACACCCAAACAGAAGTGTCCTGTTTTGAAAACCCTCTGAGAGAGCGCAGAAGGGCTAAAGACAGGGTGCACACTGGGGGACATTCTCAGCGAAGCTGGTCCCTCACTGTGGAAACTTTTGGCAAGGTTACCCACCCTACAGCACGGACGTCCTAGGATGTGTAATGTCCCTTCTGCAAAACAGTGTGGCACCTGCATTACCTACACAGCTGCTCACACCTTCCCCATGGTCTGGAGACGCACCTCACCCCTGCATGGGGAAGGAATCCAGTAAGCAGTAGAGGCCAGAGGCTTTGCCTCCTTCCATCCTTTCCTGTCCCTACCACAGCCCATTGTGCCTGTCTTACCACCGCGGCTCTGAGACTGCAAAAGCCTACGGGAGCTGGGTGAGCAGTGAGCATCAATTTGGGAAGCAGAAATCCAGCTGCTGTAACTCTCTGTGTGACCATAGGCTTGTCCAATCAGGCATCTGTGACTGTAGGCACATCCCCTACCTCTGTCAAGTCCACTTCGGCCTTTAAGTCACCAGTGGCCCAGTACTCTCCCAAGAAAAACTTGTCAAATATAAGGGATAATCCTAACCGATTTAGGCTCTTCCCTGGCTTTCCTTCCTCTTCCTCACAGTGCAGGTATGTGCCCTCACTTACTGAGGTTTCGAGGATCCCATTGGTGGCATGTCTATTGGCTTACTTTATCACTACCGGCTCGGCTTGCTGAAGGTCTCATGAAGGAACAAGTGCCCTGTTACTCAAAGTATTGAGAAGGCTTCCAGGAATTCCCTGGAAAGTGTTCATGTTTGTGTAAGACGCAAGAGCAGACTTGGACAAACAGTGACACGTGGGCCAAGTCTAACCTGTCATTTGTTCTGAGAAGTAAACACAGCAGCCATGCCCATTCATTGGCACCCTCCACAGCTGCTTCTGCACTCAAAATCACGTAGCTGTGACGGAGACAACACGGCCTGCACAGCTTAGACCCTTGACATACACCTGGTCCTTCCAGGGCTAAAGGGTCGCATGCTCGACTGTTCGGATAGATTTCATCATTAGGATGGTGGTCCAAATGTGGTCAGTAACTTCCTTTTGCTTTCTCTGTGACAGTGCTACCTTAGATCGAATGGAAAAATTATTTTTCCGTGAAACAACTGTTTTACATCGTTACCATTAAGTCAGTCACACAGAAATAGTGGCAAAGCTTGCCAGGGTGACGGTCACACCAATCCCACCGTGAACTCGGATACAGATGGGCTCTGCTGGGGTCTCAGTAGGAGCTCTGTGGAAAGGAGTAGAGAACAAAATGTCAGTGCGCCAATGTCCCACGGCCAGAATGGGTAGAAACTCGAGTCGTCCCCCCCCCCCTTCAGACAGGGTTCCTCTTTCTAGCTCTGACTGTCCTGGAGCTCATCATGAAAACCAGGCTGGCCTTGAACTCACAGAGATCTACCTTGCCTCCAGAGTGTGCTGGCCTCAAAGGTGTAAGCCACCACACCATGCTGAGCAAAATAAAGAAAAATAAACCGACGATTAGACATGTTGGAGCCAAGCTTCAGATGCCACAGATGAAAGGCTCGGCAGGCAGCCAGAGGGAAAGGTCAGCTCAGAGGAGCAGGGCCGGTGCCAGGGCTGGAGGCAGAGGACAACAGAAAAGCATTGTTAGCACGACAGAAGAAGAAACCCACCAAGCTAGACCTGGACCCAACTCAATTACCGCTCAAGAGACACAAAGACGCAAAGGCACCCGAACCACTCTGCGAGCAGGTAGTGAACAGCACAGAGGGCTGGATGCAGGAAAGGGGCTCCTCCGAGTCCCAGCTTAGTCCATCAGGGACTCCGCTGGAGCACAGTGCCCTGAAGGACACCCGGAGAACTACGTGGGGAGGCCATGAGTGCCTGCAGTGCTGGGCAGCTGGTTTGGTGGTGGCAGGGCTGGAAGATGGTTGGTGGCATAGGTGTGGAACTCATTGAAATTTCTCTTCTTTATCTTCACAGATCTATGAAACAAAGGGGGGACCTTGCCTGGCTATTGTCTCCCCATTTGATAGGACAAACTTTTTTTTTTAAAAAAAATAAGAAATAACCTTTTCAACAAATCCAGCATACTTTTTAACCTCTTGTTCCCCCTGCAATTGTGACATGTCTACATGAAATCAGCCACAGGAAGGAAGCCTGTTGGTTGGAGGAGCTATTTTCTGAGCATCTCTTTATAGCCCCGATTTCACAATACTGATGCACGGAGGCAGAGAGGCTGGGTTCCAGGCTCAGGTCCTTGGTGGCGGCTTTAACTCGAGAATCAAATGTCTCAGGAAACCCCGCGGACTGTGCACAGTCCTTCACGCAGCACAGGGGGAATCAGAGATAATCAAACATTTACTCAACTTTAAAAAAAAATATTTATTTATTTATATTTTACATACATTGGTGTTTTGCCATGAGTGTTGGATCTCCTGGAACTAGAATTACAGACAGTTGTGAGCTGCCATGTGGGTGCTGAGAATTGAACCTGGGTCCTCTGGAAGAGCAGTCAGTGCTCTTAACAACTGATCCAGCTCTCCAGCCCCTCATTTACTTAACTTTTAAATTTTTTGTTTTTATTGAGCTATACATTTTTCCAACTTCCCTTCCAATTTTTAAATTTTTAATTTCTTTTGTGTGTATGAGTGTTTGCCAGCATGTATGTCTGTGCACCATGAACATGCAGTGTCCACGGAGGCCAGAAGAGGGCCTCAGATCCCCTTGGACCTGGAGTTACAGATGGTTGTGAGCCACCATGTGGGTGCTGGAAATTAAATCCAGGTCCTTTGTAAGAGCAGCAAGTGCTCTTAACCCGTGAGCCATCTTTCCAGCCCTTTTTACTTTACTTTAAAGAAAGAGATAGACAGAACTGGGAATTTACCTGGGAAGCAAGCCTGAGTGAGGGGAACCTAATGGGATCCTCCAGTAAGCAAGTTATGAGTTTAGAAAACTCATAGGCATCTACCAGTGACTCAGGACAGCTCTTCTAAAAGGTTTATTCCCCTTTGAGATAAACATGGCAGAACCATTGACCTGTGGCAGCAAAGAATGTCCATCCACATTAGACCCTCAGACTTCTCAGTGCCTGTCCAGACAGGGGCCGTGTAGACACCTGCCTGATCCCCCATACTGTTTCTACAAACTTGGATGAAGTTTATATAAGTGTTCTGCACTTGGAGGTACTTGTCCCCGAGGTTGTAGGCAAAGTAGGAAGCACCTCACCTCCTTTCTGGCTGCTTTCCAGCAGTGGGAAGTCATCCCGCAGCCATGGTGACTTCCCTGTGGTGCTGTTTCCAGGAGGAAATGAGATGAGACATGACTGGCCCGCTGGGTCCTCCTTTTCTTCCTCTCTACAGTTGCCTCTCATGGTCCCGAGGTTGTGCTGAAGGCGGCAGGGTCCACACTGGCACCTTGTTGGAGCCCCTCCCTCTGGGGCATGGTGGGATCTGCAAACCCTGTTCCAAGCAAAGATGTGGCAGTTCTTGGGTGCCGAGGAGGCTGGACCCATAGACAAGCAAAGCTCACCTGTCGAGGCTCTGGCAACTTCCTGAGACGGACACACCTTCACCTCTTACCCTGACATGTGCCTTAGTTTGAAAAAAAAAAAAAAGGATCTTGGCAGATTAATTAAGGAGCTGGGACTGTGACCATCCTGGGTGGCCTGTCTGGGCCATACTTCCAATGGAAGTTCTTGCAAAACTCAGAAGGGACAGAGACACAGGAAGAGGCCTCAACTTTGGAGTGATACAGTTGGGCTGAGAAACCAGAGCAGCCACCAAAAGCTGGAAGAAGAAACTCCCCTCCCCAGTAGCCCTCAGAGGGAGCCGGTGCCTTGAATTTGGATGTCTGCTTTCCAGAACTGAGCTAGAAGATTCCTGGTGAAGATGAAGTGCCCCAGCCATGACACTCTTACAGTTCCTAGGGATAGATGGTGGGGATGCAAAGGCATGGTCTGCGTGTGGGTGGCTGGGTCCTGTGCTCACAGGTGTCTGTGCGGTGGTGTGTCATCTCTGTGGCAACGTTCCTATTTCCTCTGCAGCATCAACAGCACATGGTCCTCTGGTTTTTAAGGGCTTCACATGGTCTTACCTTACTTAGCCTGGTGATCTCCATAACGGCTCCAAGCGATCTAGCAATCTGATGCTCCTTGGTGGGGAACGGGGTTGGACACAGCAGTGACAAGGGACCTTCCTGTCCCTGTCCTCTTCCCCACCTTAGAGGATTTCTGAAACCATGGTAAAGCTTCACCTCAGGAGGAAGCTAGGGTCTGCTGGGCCTATGAAGTGTGTGACTACATGTCTGTCCAGGGAAGAGGGTGTCTGCCCTCAAGGCGTCTCAGAACTCAAGGCGGGCCAGTCTATACCTTTCCCACTAGAGCACTTGGGAAACACACTTACCTAAGTGAGTCTTGCGCAGACTTTGTCTTATGCCAAGCAAGCTTATTAAGTTCCAGGGTAGAAATGGGAGGAAACCAGCAGAACTATTTATTTATTTTTTAATTTTTTTTCCTTATTTATTTATTTAAAGAATTTCCACTTCCTCCCCTCCTCCCAATACCCTCTCACTCCCCCCACTCCCTCTCCTCCTCCCTCACCATTCCCAAGAGCAGTCAGGGTTTCCTGCCCTGTAGGAAATCCAAGTTCCTCCCCCCTCCCTCCAGGTCCAGGAAGGTGAGCATCCAAACAGACCAGGATCCCAAAAAGCCAGTCCATGCAGATGAAACAAGACCCAGTGCCATTGTCAATGGCTTCTCAGTCAGCCCCCATGTCAGCCACATTCAGAGAATCTGGTTTGATCACATGCTCGTTCAGTCCCAGTCCAGCTGGCCTTGGTGAGCTCTCATTCGATCAGTCTCCTTGTATCAGTGGGTGAACGCACCCCTCGCGGTCCTGACTTCCTTTTTCATGTTCTCCTTCCTTCTGCCTTACATTTGGACCTTGGGGGCTCAGTCCAGTGCTCCAATGTGGGTCTCTGTCTCTATCTCCATCCATCGTCAGATGAAGGTTCCCTCTGGTTCTGCTTTCCTTGCTCACGATCTCCCTCCCTCTGCTTCTCATTTGGACCTAGGGAGTTAAGTCCAGTGTTTCAATATGTGTCTCTGTCTCTATCTCCATCCATCACCATATGAAGGTTCTGTGGTGACATGCAAAATATTCATCAGTATGGTTATGGGCCAAGGCCAGTTCAGGCACCCTCTCCTCTGCTGCCCAGGGAACAATCTGGGGACCTCTCCTTGGGTTTGGGAACCCCTCCAGAATCAAGTCTCTTGCAAACCCTAAAATGGCACCCTTAGTTGAGATATAAACTTCCCTGCTCCCATAACCATCCTTTCTCCCTCCCCCCTCCCATTTCTCCAAGCCATCCCCAATCCTCCCCCTCTCCCCTCTCCCTAGCCATCTCCCCTTACTTCCACCTCCCCCACCCCCCGTGCACCCAAGTTTGCCTGGCAATCTTGTCTACTTCTAATATCCAGGAGGATAACTATATGATTTTCTTCAGGTTCACCTTCTTATTTAGCTTCTGTAGGATCACGAATTATAGACTCAAAGACCTTTAACTATGGCTAGAATCCACTTATGAGTACATACCATATTTCTCTTTTTGGGTCTGGGTTACCTCACTCAGTAAAGCGTTTTCTATTTCCATCCATTTGCATGCAAAATTCAAGATGTCATTGTTTTTTTACCGCTAAGTAAAACTCTAATGTGTATATGTTCCACACCTTTTTTAACCATTCTTCTGTTGAAGAGCACCTAGGTTGTTTCCATGTTCTGGCTATTACAAATAGTGAAGCTATGAACATAGTTGAACAAATACTTTTGTAGTATGATAGGGCATCTCTTGGGTATATTCCCAAGAGTGGAATTGCTGGGTCCTGAGGGAGGTTGACTCCCAGTTTCCTGAGAAACCGCCACACTGATTTCCACAGTGGCTGCACAAGTTTGCATTCCCACCAACAATGGATGAGTGTTCCCCTCCACATCCTCTCCAGCATAGGCTATCATTGGTGTTTTTGAGTTTAGCTATTCTGACAGGTGTAAGATGATATCTCAAAGTGGTTTTGATTTGCATTTCCCTGATCACTAAGGAGGTTGAGCATGACCTTAAGTGTCTTTTGGCCATTCGAAGTTCATCTGTTGTGAATTCTCTGTTCAGTTCAGGACCCCATTTTTTAATTGGGTTAATTAGAGTTTTAGTGTCTAGTTTCTTGAGTTCTTTGTATATTTTGGAGATCAGACCTTTGTCTGGTGAGGGGTTGGTGAAGATCTTCTCCCAGTCCGAAGGTAACCTTTTTGTCTTACTGACAATGTCCTTTGCTTTACAGAAGCTTCTCAGTTTCAGGAGGTCCCATTTATTCATTGATTCTCTTATTGTCTGTGCTACTGGGGTTCTTCTTAGGAAGTGGTCTCCTGTGCCTATATCTTGTAGACTACTTCCCACTTTCTCTTCTATTGGGTTCAAAGTGGACAGATTAATGTTGATGTCTTTAATCCATTTGGACTTGAGTTTTGTGCATGGTGATAGATATGAATCTACTTTCGTTCTTCTACAGGTTGACATCCAGTTATGCCAGCACCATTTGTTAAAGATGCTTTCCTTCTTCCATTGTATACCTTTAGCTCCCTTGTCGAAAATTAGGTGTTCATAGGTTTGTGGGTTAATATCCAGGTCTTTTATTCGATTCCATAGGTCGAGTTCTCTGTTCTTATGCCAATACCAAGCTGTTTTCAATACTGTAGCTCTGTAATAGAGTTTGAAGTCAGGGATGGTAATGCCTTCAGAAGTTCCTTTATTGTATAAGATTGTTTTGGCTATCCTGGGTTTTTTGTTTTGCCATATAAACTTGATTATTGTTCTCTCAAGGTCTGTGAAGAAGTTTGATGGGATTTTGATGGGGATTACATTGAATCTATAGATTGCTTTTGGTAGAATTGCCATTTTTACTATGTTGATTCTCCCAATCCAAGAGCATGAGAGGTCTTTCCATTTTCTGGTATCCTCCTCAATTTCTTTCTTCAAAGACTTAAAGTTCTTGTCAAATAGGTCTTTCACTTCCTTGGTTAGAGTAACCCCAAGATATTTTATGCTATTTGTGGCTATCGTGAAAGGTGATGTTTCTCTGATTTTCCTCTCTGCTTCTTTATCCTTTGTGTATAGGAGGGCAACCGATTTTTTGGAGTTGATCTTGTATCCTGCCACATTACTAAAGGTGTTTATCAGCTGTAGGAGTTCTTTGGTAGAGTTTTTGGGGTCGCTTATGTACACTATCATATCGTCTGCAAATAACGAAAGTTAATTTCATCCTTTCCAATTCGAATCCCCTTGATCCCCTTATGTTGTCTTATTGCTATTGCTAGAACTTCAAGCACTATATTGAAGAGGTATGGAGAGAGCGGACAGCCTTGTCGTGTTCCTGATTTTAGTGGAAAGGCTTTGAGTTTCTCTCCATTCATTTGATGTTAGCTGTCGGCTTGCTGTATATTGCTTTTATTATGTTTAGGTATGATCCTTGTATCCCCAGCCTTGTCGTGTTCCTGATTTTAGTGGAAAGGCTTTGAGTTTCTCTCCATTCATTTGATGTTAGCTGTCGGCTTGCTGTATATTGCTTTTATTATGTTTAGGTATGATCCTTGTATCCCCAGTCTCTCCAACACCTTTATCATAAATGGGTGTTGAATTTTGTCAAATGCTTTTTCAGCATCCAATGAAATGATCATATGATTTTTTTCTTTCAGTTTATTTATATGATGGATTACATTGATAGATTTGCGTATGTTGAACCAGCCCTGCATCTCTGGGATGAAGCCTACTTGATCATAATGGATAATTTTTCTAATGTGTTCTTGGATTCGGTTTGCCAGGATTTTATTGAGAATTTTCGCGTTGATGTTCATGAGTGAGATTGGCTGTAATTCTCTTTCTTGGTTGTGTCTTTGTATGGTTTTGGTATCAGAGTAACTGTAGCTTCATAAAAGGAGTTTGGCAATGACTCTTCTGTTTCTATATTGTGAAATACATTAAGGAGTATAGGTATTAGCTCGTCCTGGAAGTTCTGGTAGAATTCTGCATTGAAACCATCTGGTCCTGGGCTTTTTTTGGTAGGGAGATTTTTGATAACAGCTTCTAATTCTTCGCGACTAACTGTTTAGATTGTTCACCTGTTCTTGGTTCAACTTTGGTATATGATACTTATCTAAAAAAATGTCCATTTCTTTTACATTTTCCAACTTTGTGGCATATAAACTTTCGTAGTAAGATCTAATGATTCTCTGAATTTCCTCTGTGTCTGTGGTTATGTCCCCCTTTTCATTTCTGATCTTATTAATTTGCATGTTCTCTCTCTGCTGTTTGATTAGTTTGGATAGGGGTTTGTCGATCTTGTTGATTTTCTCCAAGAACCAGCTTTTTGTTTCATTGATTCTTTGGATTGTTTTCTGTATTTCTATTTTGTTGATTTCAGCCCTCAGTTTGATTATTTCCAGTCTTCTACTCCTACTGGGTGAATCAGTTTCTTTTTTTTCTAGAGCTTTCAAGTGTGCTGTTAAGTCTCCAATGTGTGCTTTCTCTGTTTTCTTTAATTGGGCTCTTAGTGCTATGAACTTTCCTCTTAGCACTGCTTTCATAGTGTCCCATAGGTTTGAGTATGTTGTATCTTTATTTTCATTAAATTCAAGGAAGACTTTAATTTCTTTCTTTATTTCTTCCAGGGATGACTTAGTAGTTGACTGTTCAACTTCCATGAGTTTGTTGGCTTCCTGGGGGTAGCATTGTTGTTGAATTCTAACTTTAATCCATGGTGATCTGACAAGACACAGGTGGTTACTAATATTTTTTTGTATCAGTGGAAGTTTGCTTTGTTACTGAGTATGTGGTCAATTTTCGAGAAAGTTCCATGAGCTGCAGAAAAGAAGGTATATTCTTTCCTATTTGGGTGGAGTGTTCTATAGATGTCTGTTAAGTCCATTTGATCCAATACCTCCAATAATTCTCTTATTTCTCTGCTAGGTTTCTGTCTGATTGACCTGTCCATTGGTGAGAGAGGTGTGTTGAAGTCTCCTACTATTAGTGTGTGTGGTTTGATGACTGCCTTGAGTTCTAGAAGAGTTTCTTTTACATTTGTGGGTGCCTTTATATTAGGGGCATAGATATTCAGGATTGAGACTTCTTCCTGATGAATTGTTCCTGTTATGATTATGAAATGTCCATCTCCATCTCTTCTGATTGATTTTAGTTTGAAGTCGATTTTGTTAGATATTAGAATGGCCACACCCACTTGTTTCTTAGGTCCATTTGCTTGGAAAACCTTTTCCCAACCCTTTACTCTGAGTAGGTGTCTGTCTTTGTGGTTGAGGTGTGTTTCTTGTAAACAGCAGAATGTTGGATCCTGTTTTCGCATCCAATCTCTAAGTCTGTGCCTTCTTATAGGTGAATTGAGTCCATTGATATTAAGTGATATTAATGACCAGTGGTTGTTGACTCCGGTCATTTTTTTTTTTTTTTGGGTAGTAGAGTGTATGTGTTTTCCTTCGTTGAGTTGTGCTTGTGAAGGGTCGATAGATATCTGAGTTATTGTAGGCAGTGTTCGGAATGTTGGATTCCTTGGATTGTGATTTTCCTTCTAATATTCTCTGTAAGGCTGGATTTGTAGCTACATATTGTTTAAATTTGTTTTTATCCTGGAATATTTTGTTTTCTCCGTTGATAGTGAACAATAGCTTGGCTGGGTATAGTAGTCTGGGCTTGCATCCATGGTCTCTTAGTTTCTGCAGTACCTCTATCCAGGACCTTCTGGCTTTCATGGTTTCCATAGAGAAGTCTGGTGTAAGTCTGATAGGTTTACCTTTATAAGTTACTTGACTTTTTCCTTTGCAGCTCTTAATATCCTTTCTTTAATCTGAATGCTTTGTGTTTTGATTATTATATGGCGAGAGGATTTTTTTTTCTGATCCAGTCTATTTGGTGTTTTGTATGTTTCTTGAACCTTCATAGGAATATCGTTCTTTAGGTTGGGAAAGTTTTCTTCTATAATTTTGTTGAATATATTTTCTGAACCTTTAATCTGCAATTCTCCTTTTTCTACCCCTATTATTCTTAGATTTGGTTTTTTTTATTATGTCTCAGATTTCCTGAATGTTTTGTGATGAGAATTTGTTGGATTTGCTGTTTTCTTTGGTCAGAGCGTTTATTTTCTCTATAGTGTCTTCATAATCTGAGATTCGTTCTTCTATCTCTTGTATTCTATTGGTTATGCTTGTTCCTGAAGTCTCTGTTTGTTTACCTAGATTTTCCATATCCAGTCGGCCCTCGGTTTGTGTTTTCTTCATTGCCTCCATTTCAGTTTTCAATTCTTGAACTGATTCCATTACCTGTTTGATTGTTTTTTTCTTGGTTTCCCAGGGTATCGTTTACGAATTTACTCATTTCTTCAAACTTTTTGTTATATTTCTCTTCCATTTCTTTACTTATTTCTTCAATCTTTTTGTTATATTTCTCTTCTATTTCTTTGAGTTATTCATACCCTGTTTAAGAGACTCTATTGCTTTCATAATGACACTGTTTTCCACTTCTTCCGGAATAGGGTGTTCAAGTCCTTCTGTTGTAAGATCGCCGGGATCTGGTGTTTTCATGTTGTTTTTCAGATTATTGGAGGAATTCTTGCCTTGGCGCCTGCCCATCTCTTCCTTCAGATGCTCTCCAATGACTCTTCCCTCCGCTGGGTCTTCTGCTACAGGATTAGTGCCCCTTGCTGGCCAGGAATCAGTTTGCCTGCAGTCCTACCTTGCTGCATGCAGGTTATTAAAACAAAGGAACTCCCTCCCATTTGCACTCACCGCCCCCTCCCGGCGGCGCCCACACAGGCTGAGTTGGAGGATTTTATGCCCCCAAAAAGGGAGAGAGGAAGGGAAGGGGTTTCTGGCTGAAAGCGGGGATGGGGTAGGAGGAAAGAGGGTTTAGCAGGGGGAAGCTGCCCCTTCGGAATACCCAGGGAGATAAGGATGGCGGGAAAATTGTGTGTTCCCTTACTGGGCTTGTGTGTGGTGGGTCAGGAACACACTTACCCCTCCATTGTATCTTCTGCTACAGGATCAGTCGCAGAACTATTTATACAATGGGATTAAGTCAGAAGCTAGTCAACACAGCGTATCTCAGGAACATCATAGATGGAGAACGTCGTGGCCCTGGGACTGATAGCTGTAACCCCACATGGAGGAAGAACTGGGTTGTCAGGATCCAAAGCCACGTTCCCTCAAGGCCCTGGCCTCAGGCCATGATCAGCATGCTTCTGGCTTTTGAGAAGGAGCTGTGTTAGTTTCACAACTCTGCTCTATGGCTTCGCTTCCTTGAGGTAAATCTTCCCAGCCCTTAATGAAAGCCATGTGATGACACTAGAGCCCTCTGCTCACGCAGGAGTAATCTCCCCACCTCAGAATCCAGAGCTGTGCCGCATCTCTGTCCCTCGCAAAGCCACCTTGCTTTCCCCTGCTGTGTTGTCCCTTTCCTTCACAGGCTCTGCACTACCTATCACCATGTGTGTGCTGCGGACCCAGCTCTGCTTTCTGTCCTACTTTCTCTTTGCCACCACATTCCCAGAGGCAAAGGTTGGCTTTTTCGTCAGACTGAAAGTCTTTTATCCGTTCTACTTGCCGGCCCTCGTGCACTTCTGCCCACTCAAGGAGGGGAATACACCAGTGGCACACTTTGACCTCAGGGATGATGATGATGATGATGATTTAATCTTCTCAGGTAACACCATTATATAAGTTCCTGGATTCTTTATGTGACATCACGCTAGGACAGAAGTCAGGCCTGGACATCTGGTGCCAGAGAATCTTGGGAATGAAGAAGATTCTCCCCTGGGAAGACTGTTTCAGGATGGGATCCATAGCCAGGCAGCACTGGTCTCTGGGAGGCCATACTCCTTCCCCTTCGGTTGTGTCTGTTTTCTTTCTTTTATTTTTTCAGCGGAACAGCAGCACAGTGACGGGGATGGAAGAGGTTTGGGCTGAGGAGACCATGAGCTAGATGCCTAGGAGAGAGCTCGAGTGTAAAGTGGATCCTGTCCCTGGCTCAGGAAGTCTGTGGTTGAGATGAGAAGGGAGGTCCCCCTCCGGGCTCAGCCGTGAGCACAAGTGTGCCCAAAGACTAGCAGCCCGTTTCTAGGCTTGGTGCTTGCCGGGCTGACCATAGTGAAGGTAGAGGGGTCACCATCTTTACTGTGGTGTAGATAGGGCCATCTGTGCAGACTGAGGGCAGCTGGTTTGAAGGTGGGAGTGGGCACACAGGATATCCAGAACATTCTCAATGTACTTTTCTTCCAGGCTATTCTTTTTATTCTTATTTTATGTGCATTGGTGTTTTGCCTGCATGCATGTCTGTGTGAGGGTGCCAGATCTTGGAGTTACAGACAGTTGTGAGCTGCCATGTGGGTGCTTGGAATTGAACCCAGGTCTTCTGGAAGAGCAGTCAGTGCTCTTAACCACTGACCCATCTCTCTAGCCCCAGGCTATTCTTTTTTAAAAACAAAACAACAACAAAACACTACAGGGTTTTACTATGTAGCCCAACCTCAAACTTAATAATCCTCCTGCCTCAGCCTCCTCAATGTGTCCTCAGTTTAATGTGACTTAAAGGAACCCATAACAGGAGGTATTGGAGAGGAGGGGCAATGTCCTGAGGCTTGTCTAGACATCATCTTATACTTGGACCCACTGTTTACAGCCCCACCCCCAAACCTTCCCTCACATTTGCACAAGTCTCATGAGCAACTGCTACAAGGTCCTCATGGAGTGGGGTGGGGGGGAGAGGCTGCTGGGAATCCAGGTCCTCAGGAGACTCAGCCTGGTCTCACCAGGTCCACAATGGGACAGAAACACAGCAACAAGCCGAGTGTAATAGGCTCACTAGCTATTTCCCATCAGACTTAGCGAGTCCCACCGCTTCTTGTCGGGCCACCCCTCTGAAAACAGGCAGGCGGGGAAGAAGCAGGCACTGAGTTTCTGTCGGCACCACGTGCTGATCCTCACAGGTGTGTCTTTTCGGCTTTGTGGGTGGCATTTGTGAGTCATGAGGGACTCCCCCGCTGTTTCCTGCTATGACAGGTCACGTTGGTAGGAAGTGGTGTCTCATGCTCTGGATCCTCTGGTGTCGGTTTCTCTTGTCTTCCACTGTTTCAATGGGCTGGAGCCCCTTCCTAGGGATTTCCACATGGGGGCTTTTGGCAGAGTTCCTGGAGGGCCTCGGTATGAGTGGGGAGAGGGGAGGGCGAGCTAGATCTCAGTTTCCCTCTGCTGCTGTGATGAAATGCTCTCATCAAAAGCAGCTCCGCGAGGAAAGGGGCGGGTCCGTTCTATGCTTTCAGGTCACCGAGGGAAGTCAGGGCAGGACTGGGAGCAGAAGCCACAGAGGACCGCTTACTGGCTTGCTTGCTGGCTTGTTCCCAGGCTCATGTGTAACTAGCTTCCTTTGACAGGCCAGGACTACTTGTGTAGGGATGGTACCTCGTACAGTGGACTGGGCTCTCTCACATCAATCATTAATTAGTCAAGACAATCCTTCACTGACTTGGCCACAGGGCAGTCTGATCTGGGCAATGGACTACTCTAGGATGTATCTAGTTGACAGCTGAGTCAGGCGTTGGGAGGCTGGACAATCCTCCAGCCGGTGCAAGGGCATTGGGATGATACAGAGCAGGCAGATGACCCCAACATCAGCCCAAAGCTGCTGCCCAAACCTTGCAGCGGGGCAGCTGCCTATGGGACAGCTCTGGTACTGTCACCACTGAGCACCAGTGTCTCCACTGGGTCTCTGACATATCAGAACCGGGGCGACTGCATTTGTAAGACGTTCAGGGTTGGGAAGTGGGTAGGAGGTGAGGGGAAGATTTAAGGAAAAAAATTTAAGGAAAAAAGAAGAGACTTAATCTAGTAGTTCAGGGAGGTCTGGGTCTCATCGACTGTTGGCATTTACGGTAAAAGCAAAGTCCTTCGAGATCTCCACAGAGTTATGGTGAAATCTGCCTCTCGCTGCGTTGGCTGGCTCTCTGTCCTGTGGTAAGCGGTCCAGCGACAGGCCCATCTGGTCTCTTGCTGTCCAAGCCATTTCTAAGGCTGGCTGTTGGCTCCAGGGGAGCTAAGCTCTGACAAGGGCACATGGCTGTTTTGTTATTCTCTTCTCATCTGTGGTTTGCAGGAACACACTCCCCTCAAGCGTGCCTTGATGGAATAATTCACCGGGTACCACCAGAAGGCAAAGGATGAAGGCCAGCATCTGCATGAATGTACTCAATGACAAGGCTTCAAGTCTGGGATGTCCATTGCCAGCACGGCCTGGAAATTACATGCCGGCAGGTGGCTGAGATCCAATGCTTTTCTGAGCATGCGGTCAAACACCTTTAATAAGAGTCCCAGGGAGTCCCAGCTGATGTCCCAGGGGAGCAGCAATGGTCAGAGAGAGCGGCGAGGGTGGGAGGGCTTGAGGAAAACACTGAAAATCCTGCGGCCATAGAAACAGAAGCCTTCCTTCCCACAGGTCTCTTCACGATCACAGTGCTTGGATCCAGTGGTTCTCTGAATGTTGTGTAGGGTATTGGCTTCATCCGGGTGTAATCCAGGTGATAAAATTCACCATTTTTTAAATGTACAATTTGATGAATCTGGAGAAATGTATGGGAGCTGTATTTCCACCTATCCGTGGAGACAGATTATCTAAATGATCACTGGGGTTCCCTAGCCCCTCTGGAAGTTACCCAGAGCCTCTTTCTGGTGACCTTTGATCTGCTTTCTATTACTCTGGTTGAGAATTTTATTTATGTTTATTACTTTTTATTGTGTATGGGTGTTTTGCCTGCATGTCCATTTATGAACACCGTGTGTGCCTGATGTTCTCAGAGGCCAGAAAGGGAACTGGAATTACAGACAGTTGGGAGCTGTCACTTGGGTGCTGGGAATCGAAACCTGGGTCCTTTGGAGGAGCAGTTAGTGCTCTTAATCACTGAGCCATATCTCCAGCCCCTTGGCTGTGCCTTTTAAATAACTGTACGTGTAGTCTTCTAAGCCTAGCCTTTAAACGCAATACGCTGCTTTGAAGAGTTATCTGTGCTGTGGTTTGTATCACCAGCCGGTTCTTCCACTGCTCCAGGACTTGCTTATCTGTCCACTCGCCAGCTGATAGCTATCTGGTTGTCTCCTGTTCTGGTCCTGGCATTGGTTATCAGCATTGGTTCCGGCATCAACATGGCTGGCCAGCCACTGTTTTCCGGGTTGTATGCTTGGGTGAATGAATACCCGTCGCTAGAATCGCTGGGTCATGCAGAGGTTTCCTCTTCTAGGGAACTGGCAAATGCTTGCAAAGTTCCGAGGACCGTTTTGTCCTCTGACTGGCAGTGCACAGAACTTGTGTTGCCCCGTCCTTGCCTTGCCGGCCCTTGCTACTGTCAATAATTTATTTACATGTTAGCCAGGTGTATGACCTTACAGGGTGTCTCTTTTTAATTTAGTGTGCATTTGCATTGCAATGACCAATACTTGTTTTTGGGAGTATTGAGGATTGAATCCAGAACCTCTTAGATGTTAAACAAATACTTTTAGCACTGAGTTACATCCCCAGCTGACTAACGCTTTGATGTACTCATTTGCCATTGGCATATTTACTTTTGTTATTTTATTTTATTTTAAGACAAAATCTTCTTATGTAGACCAGCTTGGCTTGAGCCAGTCAGACTCCTTGGCCTCTTGAAAGCTGGGATTCCACACATGTACAACAAAACCATGTAAAATCTGCTTGGATGAAGGGTGTTTTCAGATCATTGACATTGTTTCTTGGTTTTGACTTGCGATGTTATTTTTAATGTTCTGCATTATGCTCTTCTCATCAGCACAAACAGTTCTTTCCAGTCTCTATCTTTTCTGTAGTCATCCCCCTGCCTCACTTTCCCCAAAGCACACTTGCAAGTTGATGCAGCCTCACCTCAGGGGAGGCTTGAGGGGAGGACTCACTTCAGCTGGCCTTTCCACAGTCCTCTGCGGCATCGTATTGGTCACCTTCATGTGACTGCGCATGCTCAGGGTTAGCAGCCCTGTGGGACTCACAGCTCAAGACTGACTAGCGATGGGCGAGCATCACGGCTTCCCTGGGAGGCATTGCAGCAGAGAAGCAGGGAAACAGGGAGTCAAACGGAAGTAGAACAACTAGAAGAGGATTCGGGTCTGCTTAGAATTCTGTTTCGGTGAGACTTGATGTGAGAAACATTAGCTCTCGCGAGATTTCTTGCGGGGCCGTAGTAGACAGTTTTAATGGCCCCAAGGCTTTCTTATAGGCCCTTTACTGTTAAAAGTGCTAACATGGGGGCTGGGGAGATGGTTCAACGCTTAAGAGCCCTCGCTGCTCTTTGAGAACACCCGAGTTCATTTGCCAGCACCCACACGGTGTCTCACAACGTCCAGTAACTACAGTTCCAGAGAATCTACGCGCGCGCGCGCACACACACACACACACACACACACACACACAAAATCTTTAAGAAACCTGCTGAAATTGGGTGGTGGTGGTGCACACGCCTTCAATTCCATCACTCGGGAGGCAGAGAGGCGGGGGGATCTTTGTGACTTCGAGGCCAGCCTGGTCTACAAGAGCTAGTTCCAGGACAGACTCCAAAGCTACAGAGAAACCCCTGTTTCGAAAAAACAAACAAACAAACAAAAAAAAGAAACCTGCTGAAGTAATTCTCTGGAGTGTGACCTTAGATGATTACTTTCCCACAGTGAATAGAATTTCTATAGAACAGAGTTTTCTAGTCAAATCTACACAGCAATGTGCCACATTCAAAAGATTCTTTAAACATCTGTTAATTCATTGAATACCAATAAGCACATTACGTGTCATAGAGCAGATAGTTAAAGTAGACAGAAAGGCGGCCTTCTGCATTGCTCCACAACATACACATACAAATGTGGATTTCATGCAAGCAAAACACTTGCTATTTTAATTCATTCTCTCTCTCTCTCTCTCTCTCTCTCTCTCTCTCTCTGTGTGTGTGTGTGTGTGTGTATGCAGGTGTGCCCAGGCCACCACACATAAGTGAAGGTCAGGGCACAATCTCCGTTGCTGGTGTTGGCCTTCCACCTTGTTTGAGACAGCGTGTCTTGTTATTAGCCACTGCGTATGCCAGGCAAGGTGGCCCATGAGCTTCTGGAACTTCTGTCCCTGCTTCTCACCTCACCTTAGGAATTACAGATGCCTGCTCCTGTGCCTGGCTTTGTGTGGGTTGTAGACATCCGAACTCAGATGCCCATGCTGGGCAGCGAGCTCTTCTTCACCCACGGAGCCATCAGTCTGGCTTCAAATGTGTGTGTGTCCTTGAATTTGTAACCTGAAATGACTCTTTGTGTTTGGCCCTCTGAGCAACTGGAGCTCTAAGCACACAGCGCCACGCCCCACTTTCTCCACGTTAGGTTTTGATCGTTAAATTGGAATTGATCACGTCTTCATTTAAGAGAGAGTTTCACAGAAATGTTTTAAACCATCCAAACACAGACCCCTCAGTGAGCTAGCACGTGTGTTCAGAAGGGCCGTGAGGATGCTCTGAGGGGGTTCCTGCAGGACTGGAAGCTATGTTGTCACCTCTGTGCCCTTTCCCCTGTGACCTCACAGCTTTGGCTTCTCCTGAAGCCACTTCTTCGTTTTCGGACTCCCATGACTGAACCGCCGTCCCAGTTGCCCCCTTTTTCTGTAGAAGTTTCAACATGAAGCCAGGCCTGGGAGTGTCCCAAGCATTCAGCTTATCCTTACTGAGGGCAACCACCTGTCCAACACCACGTGGTGGCTACGTGGTGCAGAACTGGAGCTGGCCGGACTCGATGGCTCCTTGTCAGGCTCACACCGCGACCATTGTTCCTTTGTCTAGGGGGAGAAGGAGGGGATGTGGGGCTGCTTTTCATACACTGTTCCTTTCGTTCCACCTGCAGCGGATCCTTCCAGGAGCTGGACTGTGGCTCTTGACTGTCACCCACTCTCTGCACTTGCCTGTCGTATCCGTGTCGTGTCCGTGTCTGTCACCTGCCCCTCCCATCTGTCCCAACAAAGCAGCCCGTTTCCCTGCAGTATTTACACACATACTTTGTTTTGTCTCTTTGTTTTGGTTGGTATATCACATGTATTCTCTCGCCCCTCTTCTCCCGTAAGCCCTTTATATCCCAGTTCACGGGCCCGTTTCTAGTTTCCTAGGATCTACCCACGTTTACTCTCAGAGAGATCCTCACATACACAGAAGTAGGTCCCACACACGAGCGAAAACAGGCGGCAGTTGTCCTTCTGAGCTGGGTCACCTACTTAATGCGTGTTCCAGTGAGATCTATTTTGCCCTGCAAATTTCAGTAGTTCGCCTCCTCCGACAGCAGTAATACTCCATTGCACTCATCTACCATATTATTAATGATCTGTACATCAGTTGATGGCCATCTAGGCCGATTTCATTTCTTTGTGCCTGTGAATTGAGCTGCACCCATGCATGGGTGAGAAAATGTCTCTGTGGTGGGATGTAGCGGCCTTGGGGCATGTGTCCAGGAATGACATGGCTGGTCATATGGCAGGTCGAATTTTCGCATTCCGTGGCACCTCCACACTGATTTCCAGTCGATGCTGCAACCGACAGGGAATCAGGGTTCCCCTTTACCCTGCATCATTGCCAGCATCCGCTGCTTTCTAGATGACGGGCATTTTTCTCCATCTATAGTGGCCAGGTGGGAACATTCTTGAGTCACCTCTGGAGCCCGGAGTTTCATGTAAGTGCTTTTGGCTTCTGAGGAAACACCTTAGGGGTCGTGACTTCAGTCACAGTATAGTTCCCAGGGTAGGCTCACATGTGATTGACTTACCCGGGATGGGAGTAGGTAGGGGTGGGGTAAAGGGGAGGGAAGGGGTGTGGAGGAGACTCGTTTTCTCTTCATTTCAATATTGGATCTGGCCAAGTTGCTCCTGGTTAGTGAATGGAAAGTCGAAAGGCAGACAGAACATTGCGAGTGTCCCAGGCTTCTGCTCTCAGGTTAGGGGAACGAGAAGCTGAGGACAGAGAGCAGCCGTCTCACCTCTCACATGTGGGAGAAACTCAGAAAAGTCAGGACACTTTTAATATGTGAGTCATCCATCGTGCTGAGAGGGGAAGTCTGAGGCAGACGGAGGGAAATGCCATCGCGGTGGATGATGGAAGCGTGCGTCTCGGCGTGGTAGCAGCTAATCTTAGTAACGAGCCGGAGTGAGAGAAGTCTCTAGGAGAGCGAGGGCCCAGAGACAGGTCGCCTTGCAGCACCAGAGCAGAAAGATTGCATTCGCGATGGCGCGAGTGTGGAAACAGAGGGTTGCAGAACAAAGAGCAGCAAACCGAAGCAGGAAAACCAGCACAGATGGCACACGGCTGTGGGGAAGAACTGAAAGGCCCTGCATGCTGGGGAGCCTGAGGATGACTTCTTCTTCAGGAGAACTTAGTGTTGAAAGTACCTCGGTCCTCCACAAATTACCAGTTCATACAACTGCAAACAAAGACCAACGAGCCTTTGTTTTTGAGAAGCATGCAAAATCTGTCTCTAGACCTCACCTGGGAAGACGGCCAGGGAAGTGTGTGCGCTGTGGCTAGCTCCTGTAGGATTTGTTTTAAAATTTCTAATGCAATGAGAGTCACTATTTTTGTTTTGCTTTTGAGGTAGGCTTTCATGTATCCCAGGCTAGCCTCAAACTCCCTGTGTAGCCAATGTTGACCTTGCATGGGTCTCTTTACCTCTATTTCCTAAGAGCTGGGATTACAGGTATACACTAGCATTCCCAGCTTCTTTCTATCTATCTGTCTGTCTATTATCTCTCTCTCTCTCTCTCTCTCTCTCTCTCTCTCTCTCTCTATATATATATATATATATATATATATATATATATATATATATATATCATCTATCAATTTCTGAGATGAGGCCTCAAAAGTCATCATGCATCCCAGGCTAGACTTGAACTCAAGAGGATGCTTCTGTTTTCTGTTTCAGCCTCAAATACATAGGATGACGGTATGACCACCATGCTCAGTTTGGTGAGGCTGGTGATCTTGATCTCGTTCTTCAGGCTCTTTTTTTTTTCGTTTTTCATTTTGTTTTTGTTTTTTGAGGCAGGGTTTCGCTGTAGCTTTGGAACCTGTCCTGGAACTAGCTCTTGTAGACCAGGTTGGCCTGGAACTCACAGAGATCGGCCTGCCTCTGCCTCCCGAATGCTGGGATTAAAGGTGTGCGCCACCACCACCTGGCTATTCATCAGGTTCTAACAGGCACACAGAGCTGTGTAACCTAGAAGTGGCATGTCCAGACGATCAATCATACCCCCTGGCTTTCCTTAGCTGTCCCTTGATAACAAGAGTCCCTTCTGCCACCCTGCCACCTTCCCATCTCACAAATATCAGAGGAAAAGGATCCTACGGAAGGAGTCTTTTGGGATTTAATGTGCTTCATGTTAATCCATGCTGGCGTAGCTGTGGTTTGTGCCTTTTCATCACTGTGTAGTGCTCCATTGTAAACAATGCTACTTTATCTTTCCTCCTACTGAGTAACATTTGCTTGTTTCTGACTTTTCATAGTTATTGGTAAAGCTGTCATAAGCACTGTGCACAGGTTTTGGGGTGCACATATGTCTTCAGATTTCTCAGACGAGGGGAACATCCTTGTCTCGGTGTTGAACATAGTGCAAAAGCACTTGGTCCTTTAGCACAAAGCTGTAGGTTTTGAGTAAATATCCCTTCCTCATTAAGAAGTCTCCTTATGGGTTGTTTTGTGGCAGTAGTAGAAGAGGAAGATGGCAGCCACCTTAGCTGTTCGTAGAGGGGGACCTGCACTGGCTTCTAGGCTGGAGGCTCTTACTCCAGACTGGGAAAGCTGGGAAGTCTCCACAGGGACCACGATCATGGCTGTGTGATTTGATGGGGACGTGTTCCTAGGAGCAGACTGCAGAACAACCACTGGGTCCTACATCGCTGATGGAGTGGCAGTAAAGTTGACCCCTGCCCATGGTTATGTCTTCTGCTGCCACTCAGGCTCAGCAATTGATACCCAAGCAGTAGCTGATGCTGTCGTCAGTCTGGTTTCCACAGTATTGAACTGAATAAACCTCTACTAGCCAGTCTCTTTAGGGAGATGTGCTATGTGATACAGAGAAGATCCGATGACTGGGACCCTCAAGAAGGAGGGTAGGTGTACTCAGTTCCCATGGGGGCGGGGATGATGGTAAGGCAGTCCTTTGCCACTGGAGTCTCTGGGAGTTCATATGTCCATGGCTTTGTTGATGCTGCCTGTCGGGAAGGCATGGCAAGGACGGATGTCTGCTATTTGCTGCCAATGCTCTTGCTGTGGCTATGGGATGGAATGGCCTCAGTGGAGGGCCAATCTAGTCGGCAACCATTCAAGAATCAGCAGTAGTGCAGCAGGTACTTCTGGGAGACCAGATACCCAAACTCCATTGCCGCTTTATCACCTCCCTGAATCCTAGTTTCCTTGGTGTAGTAAAAGATATTCATACTGATGCAAAAGTTAGTAAGCAGTTTGTCCAAGGAAAAAAAAAGTCTCCTTATGGGGCTAGAGAGGTGACTCGGTGGTTAAGAGCACTGGGTTCTCTTCCAGAGGACCCAGGTTCAATTCCCAGCACCCACATGGCAGTCCATACCTGTCTGTAATTCTAGTTCCAGGGAATCTATCACACTCACACATATATGCAGGCAAAACACCAATACATATAAAAATAAAATGGAGAAATCTCCTTATGTTCTTAGTTTGCTAAGACTGTATTTACATTGATGGGTGGTTGTTAGATTTAGTCCAGTAAATCTAACGTTTTCTGCATCTACAGAGACAATGTGTGTTTCCCTCTCTAGTCTCTCTTAAATTCCTTATCTTCCCTTGTGGGTTTTGAGACAACTTTCCCTGTGTATCCCAGGCTGACATTGACCCTATCGTCTTCCTGTCTCAGTCTCTGTCTCTCCCGAGTTTTACTCTGTAGCTTAGATTGGCTTAGAAATTACTGTGTAGTGTAGGCTGGCCTCAAACCCATGGTAAGCCTTCTGTCTTAGCTTCTTGGGTTATAGGACTGAATCCCCGCAGCCGACTTTCATTTCTGTGTGTACACACTCACGTGGATGGGCACATGAGTGTGGAGGTCAGAGGTTGACATCAGGAGTCTTCAGTTGCTCACTATCTTTTTGAGACACAGTCTCACCACGTAGCCTGGCTGTCCTGGAACTCACGGACCAGGCTGACTTCGAACTCACAGAGATCCATCTGCTTCTACCTCCCAAGTGCTGGAATTAAAGGCGTGTGCCACCACACCTGATTCTACCTTTAATTTTTGAGACAAGATCTCTCACTGAACCTGGGGCTCACTGATTGGTGAGACTGGCTGGTCAGTGAGTTCCTGGGATCCCCCTGTCTCCAAGCACTGGGGTCACGCTGTGGCTTTTTCCCAGGGAGCTGGAGAAAGAACTCAGGTTCTCAGGCTTGTGCTGACAAAACCATCTGCCAGGCCTTGTTTCTATTTTTTTTTTTTTTGAAACAGGGTCACATAGGCCAGATTGGCCGCAAACTCTCTATGTAACTGAGGATGATGTCCTTGAATGCCTGCCTGTTCCTCTACTTCCTCAGAGCTGGGACTCCAGGCATGAAGCACCACCGACTGAAGATTTTCTAATTTGACTCGGTTGCTGCTCCCAGTACTCAGTGCCACCTGGTGTCACCCTGCTGTTAGCTCTGAGCTACTGCTGCCTCTAGTATTTTGAGGACTTTCGTGTCCATGCTCGTAAGTGTTGTGGTGGGGTATGAAACATTTCTAAAGGCTCGTGTGCTGAAGGTGTAGTGTTCAGCTAGGAATATCGTCAAGTGTGATTGGATCCTGAGGACATCAGCCTCATTAATAGATTAACCCATTGGTGGATTTATAGCTAGATGGGGGCCCAGAAGTGGGGCCTCATTGGAGAAAGTGTGTAAGTGGAGGCGTGTCTTTAAGGGAGTATCCTGTCCGTGGCTGTGGCTTTTTGTCCTTCTCATTGCTTCCAGGTGACTATGGATGAACAGCTTCCCATCCAGACCCATGGTCCATGGCTTCTGGTCCCACCACAAGCAGAACATGTAGCTAAGTGACTTAGGCTGAAACCTCTTACCCCGTTAGCAAACTCAAATCTTTCTCTAAGCTGCTTGTCTCAGGCACTATGTTCCAGTGATGGAAAGCTGAGACACACAGAGAGGTTCCCGAGCGGTCTGCCAGGCATAGACTGATTTGGGGCAAGCTCCCTCCTCTCATTTTCTTAGAGGAGGTTATGAAGGATTGATTTGTTCTATTGTTTGGTAGAATTTTCAGATAAAATACATTGGGGCCCAAGGTTTTCCTTTTATTTTTTAAATACTTAAAAAAATGTTTGTGTGTGTGTGTGTGTGTGTGTGTGTGTGTGTGTGTGTGTCTGTGTGTGTGTGCGTGCGCGCAGTGCCCACAGAGGCCAGAAGAGGGTGTCAGATCCCCTGGAGCTGGAGTTATAGTTGTGAGCTGTCAAATGGGTGCTGGGAATCTGACCTAGGTCCTCTGGAATAGCAGCAACCGTGCTCTGTGCTCTTAAACACTGAGTTACCTCTCTAAGGTCCTAGGATTTCCTTTCTGGAGGATTTAAACATCGAATTTGTTGGATTCCTTTCGTAGAAACAAGACTACTTAGGCAATCTACTTCATCTTGAGTAGTGCTAGTCTGTGTATAGAAATAACTAAATTTCCAGCCAGGGCTACTCAAAGAAACCCTATCTTGGAAAACAAAACAAAATAAAACAACAAAATAGCTCAGTTTCACCTAAGCTGTTATATGTACCATAGAACTGTCAGCAACATTCCTGTCTCCTGCCTCTGGGCATTTATGACAGATCTCATTTTGGTGGTTTCTGACCTATTTATTTTCTTTCCCCTCAATCTGGTCTTTCTTTCTTCCTTTCTTCCTTCCTTCCTTCCTTCCTTCCTTCCTTCCTTCCTTCCTTCCTTCCTTCCTCCTCCTCCTCCCCCCTCCCTCCTTCCCTCTCTTTTCTTTTCTTTCTTTCTTTTCTCTTTTTTTCCTTTGAGACAGGTTCCCTTGATGTACTTCCTCCTGGCTGGCCTGGAAGTCACTGTGTAGACCAAGCTGGTCTCAGAGTCATAGGATCCTGCTTGTTTCTGTCTCCCGAGTGCTGGGATTAAAGGCGCACCACACACCAGGCCTGATATACTGTAAAGAGCAGGCTCCTGGGACTGGAGCTGTGACCCAGTGGTGGACTCTTCCTCGCACACCTAACACCCTGTGTTTAACCTCAGGCAGTACAAACAGAAAACAAACAATCATCCCTTTGGTGTCAGGGATTTTTTTTTTTATGTTTCCAGTTTTGTATATTTATGTTTTACCCCCCCCCCCCCCACTTTGCTTCCCTTGAGTTTGGCTTGTGCTTTTTGTGTAGTTTCTGAAGGGGTTAGCTTAGGCGTTTATTTGAAACCGGTCTCCTTCCCCAACACAAGCTTTTGATGCTGTCAACTTCCCTGTCAGTGCTGGTCTCCTTGAGGCCCACACATTTGATAAGTTATGTTTTCATTTTCATTCCACTCAAAACATTTTATAGTTTCCCCATGTGACTGACTTTTTGGCTCAGGAATTATTTAGAAGTGTGTTGCTTAATTTCCAAATATTTAGGGGATTTTTCGAAATATCTTTTTTGTCATTGATTCTAACTTAATCCCATAAATTTTGCTTAGAGGACATACATCATATGATTTCAGTATTTCTTTTGTTTATTTTTTTGAGATTGGTTCCCCATGTAGCTCAGGCTAGCCTCAACTTCGTTCTGTAGCTGGGGATGACTTTGAACCCTTGATTCTCCTGCTTCTGCCTCTAGAGGGGTGGAGTCCTAGGCCTGCAGTTATTTTTAAATTTGTTAAAATTTAATCATGGGACTCAGGACAAGGTCTGTCTTTAGAAAATCCGATAAATTTGGAAAGGAATCGCCTTTGTTGGGTGAAACACTCTTCACATGTGGCCGAGTAGTTAATGCTGTTCAGGTCTCCCGTGTCCCGACCTGTACTGCTCTGACTGTGAATGGCCTCCAGGGGCTCACACGGTTGAATGCTTGGTCCCCAGTTTTCAGGACTATTTAGGAAGGATTAAAATGTGTGGCCTTGATGGAGAAGGTATGTCACTGGGGGTGGCATTGGAGGTTTCATTCAAAGCCTTAGACTATCCCCAGTGCACTCCCGGCTTCTTGTGTGTGGCTGAGACGTGAACTTTCAGCACTTCCTGCTGCCATGTCTTTGACACAACACCAGGGACTCTAATCCGACGGAGCCATAAGTCCAATCAAGTGCTTCTCTAATAAATTGCCTTGGCCATGGTGTCTTCTCACAGCGACAGAATGGTAACTAAGACACTGATGATTTCTCGTGTGCTGCTTTTATCAGTTAAGGAGTCCAGGCACAGGTTTAGGACGAGCCTACTTCCCTCCCTCCAGCGCTTCTGTATCTTGAAGCAATGTATATGTTGATGGTTGGTACAGCTTCCCGGTGAGCTTGCCCTGAGCCATCACGCTTTAGTGTCTTTGCCCTCAGCCATTTTCCTTGCCTTGAGGTCAGCAGCTTTGCTGGGTTTTCTGCATCCACTCTTGCGTTCTTTTTTAACAATCAGTTCACATTCCCGTTTAAAGGGGTGGCTGTATGTGTTTTGGTACAGCCACAAATCATGAAAACTTTACCCCAGTCAGTCCCGTCACAGTGTCTTTCCTGTGTCTTCACATGGGTGGAAGAAACACCAGTGTCCCCTCAGGCCTCTTTTATAGGTTCTGGTCCTAGGGTGGGGCTCTCCATGACCCAGTCAAGCCTCAAAGACTCCACATCTACATGACTTCACTTTGGGGGTCAGCTTCTGCTGTCTTTTCGAATCTGGGAGAAACACAGATGTTCAAAGCACAGCTGTCTCCAGACAGAGCATGCCCACGTGGCGACACAAACAGCATGCGCACGCGGTGACACGGACTCTAGAGAGTGATTGCAGGAAGCACCTGGACACGCTTGTGAGGTCACATGGCAAGGATGATCGGAATGTTGTTTATTGTAGGAAAAATCAGAAAAAAACATTGTCTGATAGTCAAGGACTGGTCAATGAATTATGGTTTATTTACACAATGGGACAGTGAGCAGTTTTTGGGACAGTTATGTACATACAACAGGGCATGGTCATTCACCACGCTAAGCTAAAGTCAAATATAATCTAATTTTTAAATGCAGAAAATTTTAGTATCTCTATCATCTATCTATCATCTATCTATCTATCTATCATCTATCATCATCATCTATCATCTATCTGTCAATCAATCTATTGTCTATCTATCCATTTCTCTACCTATCTATCCATCATCTATGTATAATCTGTCTATCATGTATCTATCTATCTATCTATCTATCTATCTATCTATCTATCTATCTATCTATCTATCTATCCATCTATCATCTATCTTTTATTCCTTAAAAAAATATAATGCTGGTGTGATTGCAGCCACTAGTCCAGGCAGAGACTGCTAGAGCTGTGTAGATTCCCCTCAGTGAGCTGCGGCAGAGCAATGGCTCATCCCGGACAGGCTGGTGCTGCCATGCGGCCGGGAGAGTCACCCAAGCGGGCGGGTAGAGATGGCGGATAAAAGGCTTACAGGACATAGTAAAGAGACATAAGGCTGAACATAAAGCTGAACATTTATTACTTAAAAAGAGAAAGAAAGACAGAAATAGGAAAAAGTGAGAGAAAGACAAAAACACGTGTGCACACGCCAAGAGAGAGAACAGAAAGAAAGAAAGATGGCGATGAGAGGTCAGAAGTTGCTGGGAGTGGGAGTGGCTTGCCCCTTAAAGGGATCAGAGACCAAAAGAATAACACTATCTATCTGTCTCTATGTATCTATCTATGTATGTATGTATGTATCTATCTATCTATCTATCATCTATCTATATCCATTCATAATCTTTCTATCTATCTATCTATCTATCTATCTATCTATCTATCTATCTATCTATCTATCTGTCATCTACTTATCTATCTATTATCTATCTATCTATCTATCCTCTATTTCATTTATCTATGTATCATCTATTTATTATCTATTCTCTTCCTTTATCTCCTCCCCCTCTTTCTCTCTCTCTCTCTCTCTCTCTCTCTCTCTCTCTCTCTCTCATATTCTTTCTCTTGCCCTCACTTCCTCCCTCATCACTCTGCCCACTCTACATGTCTCCATCCACTAGCACAGCAAGGGATTTGGAAAGCCCTTATCAGTGATTTATACTGAACGGTTGACTCTCTCGAAAAATATTCTTTGCTTCCTTATGTCTTTATACATCAGGGAAGTTTCCTATGCTAATATTTTATCTTTATAAAAAGTAAAGCCAATTTTACTAGGGAACTGCCCTAAAATAAAGGCGTGGTAAAGAGCAGGGGACAGTGGGGCATTGTGCAGGGCCACGTGGGGCCTGACTGTGCTGTTCTCTCAGACACCAGAGCTCTTGACAGATGGTGCCGTCCTTCCATTCTTTAACAGAGAGGAAATACTTTAACATCTAAATTTACCGACTCTTTTCACAAGTTCCAGGAAATAGTAGTTTTGCTTTCCTGTCCTGCGGTCCCTGGTGGCTGCTGACTCAGTGTTTCAGGTTCTTTTCTGCGATGTTAATGTCTGCCATTTAAACCTCACAGACGATCTATTCCCGTCTTTAGCCGAAATACTTTAATTTTCTGATAATATAGACCTAACGTCTTAGCCATTTTTGGCTCAGGTCTGCGACATTCGCTCCACATGCTCACACGGCTACGCCAGTGCCACCTTATGTCACCAGGGCTCTTCACTGTTCATCATACCTAACTGAAAGTGTTTCCATGAAATAATACCCCCGAGCCCTCACAGCCCCTCCCCAGCCCTCACAGCCCCTTCCCAGCCCTCACAGCCCCTCCCCAGCTCTCACAGCCCCTCCCCAGCCCTCACAGCCCCTCCCCAGCCCTCACAGCCCCTCCCCAGCCCTCACAGTCCTTGCTCTCCTATTTTTATGAATTCACTTGTTCTCAGTACTTGAATCACTGCAAAGGTATAGTATTCAGTTTTCTTTTTCTAAACAAGGTCTTGTAGCCCAGGCTGACCTTAACTCCCTTAGCAGAGCATAATGACCTGGACTTTTAATCCTCCTGCCCGCAGCTCCGCTGTGCTGGGGTTATAGGCATGCATCTCTGTGCCTTGTTTAAGTAGCATTGGGGATAAAACCCAGGACCCTGTGCGTGCTAGACAAGTGCCCCATCAACTGCATTGCACCCCAACCAGCCAGTATTTGCTCTTCTGCTTGGCTTGTGTCACGTGGCATAATGTCCTCCCACCATAAGTGACCCACAGTTACCCTTGTTCGTGTGACTCAGAGGAAGCCCATCTCCCAGGTCACGCTTAGCCTGGCCTGGGATCAGCAAGAGGAGCCCAGCCCCTTGCTGGGGTACCCGTCCAAGTCAGCATCTTTGAAGCAAGAGCTTTGAGAAGTAATGAAGAAAAGCCACACATCACCACTCAAGACAAGCACAGAGTGGACCTAAAATCATGAGGCTGGACATACCCTACGAGTGCACCCCAGCCTCTGAGACCTGTACCCCAAGAACCATCCAAGGAGGCCTGCGGAAGGTGACATGTTCAGCAGGTCACTGCGCCCTTGATGATTCACCTGCCAAGTGACAGCTTTGTTAAGGGTAAATGTGACACAGAAAACCACCTTGGTTATATGACAAATGGGTCAAGGTTTTCCTAGGAAACAGAGAAGTCAGGTAAGGCAGTGTGCTGGCAGTCTCAACGCTCACCTGGGAGAGGATGGGCCAGCCTGGTCTACAAATCAAGGTCTTGTCTCGGAAAAACAAATAAGGAAAAATGAAGATAAGGAACATACATGTAGCTCAGAATGGCACATCGGACATGTGTGACCTCAGCTGCTTGGGGACAGTGACCAGGAGGGCAGTGCCATACTTCCCTCAGCGTCTCCCAGTGCTGAGGATGTCCTGTGTCTTTCAGGGTGAGGATTGCCATCCAGCTGCCTTTCTTTGCAGCTATGCTAGATGAAGGCCCCGGCGACCTTGATGAGGGTCTGGCTTTTGCAAGGTCTTGTTTGAGGTGTTTGTAGGGGTGCTGGAAAGTTCAGGTAAAGACACCCTGAATGTTTTCTGCTTTATCGTCTAATCATGCATAAGCTTACAAAGACACTCACACAACCCAACACCTTCACTGTCTTATGACGTTCCGTCAGATAGCACAGGGGAGCCACTTAATACAACTGTACTCCAGGGAGTGGGCGGAATCCCATCCTCTCCCTCCGGGCTGTCATTCACTGGAAAGGTCTGGTTTCTTGGCATGGTAGGGGTAGGGTCTGGGGTAAGTTGCAGTAGGGATGAAGGTTCCACTGTCTGTCAGACTAAGTCCCCTTCCCCAACACTGCAGTCTCACCCTTTAGCCCTTGGCTCTGCTGACAACAGACACCCAAGTGGTCAGTACACCGCTGTTGCTGGGGCAGGAACCCCACACATCCAGGGACCCAGTGCTGGGTTCGGGGCCCTGGCGTCTGACCCCAGACCTACCTCTCTGTTTCTAGGTGACTGTGTCACCCTCATTTTCTCACCTTCAGGACATGGTGGTGTCTACTCCACAGATTAGTGAGCTGACTAATATCTACATAGCTCCCCAGAAATACACATTTCCCAAAAGCCACGGTTAAAAAGTACAAACAGAAAGGGTAAAACCCACTTTGGTATCAGAGCCCACTCACCCCTCCCCCAAATCTTTACTATTATTAACATGACATTGTTGTCAGCTAGTTCACACCCTGGGGAGCACAGCTGTCTGCACGCCCATTGCTTCTTCCTAGCTCAGGGAAGGTCTTTTTTCTCCACCATGCAGGCAACTTCAGTGGGACACACATGGAGCCCTGGCGAGGGAGGAAGCAGGTAGCCTCCTAGCCACCCAGATCAGTGGCATCGACCCTGGTGATCAGTGTGGTAACCCACCTCAAGGCGGGAATGTCCCCACACCCCTGTTTTATATTCTTCCTATTCATATTTACTCTCTGAAGTCCACTGTACTGGCTGGCACCAGGCCGCACCTCTCAGCCGGGACCAGCTGCCCTGCACCATGTGACTGGAGGTGACCATACTGTAAGGGCAGGGGGATTTGGTGCCCAGGAAGGAAGCTTAGTGATGAGGTCAGGAGGAGGGGGGGATCTTTGCTTTCTGATTACTTCCTGTTGTGTGTTTATCATCCTTGTTTTACTTGGTCACACACACATGTGATGTCAGTGTTGCCCTCAATTAGCCTGTAGAGTCATATCTCCCTGAAAGCCTTTCTCTGTACAAGTGACATTGGCTCGAATAATCCTGCACTTTATATAGAGAGGCAAGGTCTCTCAACTGAAACCCCAAACTCTCCGATATAGCTAGCATTGCTAGCCAGCTTGCTCAGGGGTTCTCCTGTCTGCCTCTTTGGCACACACATGGGTCTGGAGATCTGAACTCTGGTCCTCACACTTGGTGTATTTGTCTTCTGAGGCGTCTCCCTTGGCTCCACACATGAGTTCTTCTGATGTAACTTGTTCACACACTTGCAAACAGAAAACTGCAAACAGAAAGATGCCGAACACCGCCACCCTTGTCCCTCCCTTCAGGATTAGATTACAGCAAGGCCTGACAGGCGTCTCTTTGACCCTCAGGGATTACATCCCAACCAACCCTGGCAGGACTGATTTGCCGTCTGTCTTAGTGACTTTCCTGTTGCTCTTATAAAACACCCCAACGAAAGCATCTTGAGGGCGGGTTGGTTTATTCAGCTCACAGTTCAAGGTAGAGTCCATCATGGCAGGGGCATCACGGTAGTGGGAGCTTGAAACAGTTGTTCATACTGCATCCATAGTCAGGAAGCAGAGAGCGCTGAATTCCTGCTGCTCCCTAGCTGACTTTCTCCATTTATAGGGTCCAGGACCCCAGTCAGGGAAAACCCCACCCCCAGGAGGACAATTTTCCCACCTTAACTGAGGCAATCAAGATAATGCCCACAAAGTCAGGCATGGTGGTGCGCACCTTAACTAATCAGCGCTCAGGAGACAGAGGCAAACTGATCCCTGAGTTCTAGACTAGCCTGGTCTACATAGCAAGTTTCAGGATAGCCAGGTCTATATACAGAGACCCTCTCTCGATTAAACAAAAGACCCCACCCAGGCAAAACCCATGACCCCATGAACATGCCTAGAGGCAGCTTCCAGGTAATTGTAGGTGCCACTAAGCTGAGATCATCAACCACCTCGACCTCTCCTGGTTCTGTCGGCAGCCTGTCCCTTACACAAGGCTGCTTCGGTGGAAGGAAAATCCCTTGCCGCTGGGGATGATGTTTCAAAGCTCCTCTGTGTGGGTGGTTTTCTGTGAACCAGCCTCAAGTCCGACACCCCTGCCTTCACACTCGCTACTTCTCCTGCGACACTGGGAGCCACCGCTGGGTCACGGCAGACAGAGGCTTTGTAGTCTCCAAACCACTTTCACCCACGATGGCTCCTGTTGCTGGAGGCGCTGGGCCCTCAGCTCACACAGCCCACAGCTCTCCCTTGTCAGGTCTCGGCTTCCAGGCACCTCCTCCGAACTGTGCGGCCACTTGTCTGTCCCAGAAGCCTTGCGTGCGCTTTTCTCCTTTTCCTCTTTGTTTTTTGCTGATAGCGTCTGTGGAGTGAGGGTACAGTGACCTCAGTGTTTTTAGATGACATAATTTTTAAATTTCTTCAAGTAAAAACCAGAATAGAGAAGTGAAAAGCCTTGGGTGAAGACTGTGTAGTTCGGTAGCTTTGGAGATAGGAAAGTAAGATTCGATTTCAGTTTGACGTGCCATCATAATTTTCTCCTCTCTCTCTCTCTCTCTCTCTCTCTCTCTCTCTCTCTCTCTCTCTCTAATTTTCTGAGACAGGGTCTCAGGGTCTCAGTGGCTGAGGGTAACCTTGAACTCCTGGCCCTACTGCCTCTTCCTTCTAAGAGCTGGGGCTACAGGCATGCACCACCATGTCTGACTTGATCTTAGTTCTTGAAGCAACACAGTCACTAAAAATTAACCACGACCCTGCATGCGTGTTTTCCATCCCAGACCCACAATGGCTGGTAAGTACTCAACCTGATTGACAGTCCACCTGCCATGGCATTGCCCCACCTGGTGGGCACAGCTCAGTGCATCTTAGAAGTGAAGTCATTTCCCTATCTGGAGGACACAGCTCAGTGCGTCTTTGTGTAGTCGTGTAGACCCACATGACACCCGGAAAGCTGGGTTGCTATGGAGACTGAGTTTTCAGGGCTTTTTTTCTATGTAGAATTTGCGTAGTGTTTATTGTTACAATAAGATTGAAGGCATATAGAACTGGAGGTGTGAAAGGGGACTGGTTCCTGCACTGGGAAGCAGTCCTGTGGGTGAAGATTCTGGGTGAGGTCCCGCCTGATGCCAGGAGCCGGCAGAGAACTGCCTCATTGGAAACTCCTAGGGTCACGGTCAGGGAGAACAAGCGCCACAGGAAATCTTGCTGAATGGCATGATGCGTTCATTTGTCCTGTCGACAGCCAGGGAAGACAAGCCTCCAAGAGGAGTCCCTGCCTTGATGTTGGTGAGGGATGCTCACCTCTGTGACTCCCCTTGATGGTCCTCATGTTCAGCTGCTCTTGTGACCTTCTATAATGGTCCTCAAACATTGGGTGTCTCTGTGACGGTCCTTGACGACACCCCACTTACATCTCTCAGTTTCTGCCCTAACAGCATGCTGAGACCCACCCTGGTGGCCAGTACAACTCCTAAAGGGAGGCAATGGCACATTCAGAGCATCCAGAGGTCAGGCCACATGCAGAGGCTTCGGAGAGAAGTAACTGCTGCTGCCCAGCTTGCTTTCTTTGTATTCAGACTCCCAGCCCATGGGATGACGCTCTGGAATTCAGGGGGGATCTGCCCTGCTCAGGTAACTCAGTCTAGATACTCCCTCACAGACCTCCTGGAGGTTTGTCTCCTTGGTGATTCTATTTATGTATGTATGTATGTATGTATGTTTAATTTTTTGAGACAGGGTTTCTCTGTGTAACAGTCCTAGCTGTCCTGGAACTCACTTTGTAGATCAGGCTGGCCTCGAACTCACAGAGATCCGCCTGCCTCTGCCTCCCGAGCGCTAGGATTGAAGGCATGTGCCACCACTGCCTGGCATGATGGTCAGTTTTAATCATCAACTTGACACAAAGCAAAATCACCTGGGAGGACAGTTTCAGTGACGGTCGTCTAGACTGGGTTAACCTGTGGGGACTGTCTTGGTCATGTTTACTGAGGTGGGAAGATCTGCCCACTGTGGGTGGCATGTGCTCCTGTGCACACATATACACATGCATGGGTGTGCGTGCACACACACTAAATAATTTTTAAAGATAAAAATAAAAAATGATCACATGACTGAGCAACTTCACCCTCAGAGGGGTGAAACACACTGTCTTGGTTTCATTCCTGCTACTCTCAGAAAACCCCCCCGACAAAAGCCACTCAAGGGAGAGAGGGCAATGTTAGCGCGCGGTTCCAGGCTACAGCGCACCATGGTGGGGAAGTCTGTGTGTCAGGAACTTCGGGCAGCCGGTCACATGACAGTCAAGCGCAGAGCGAGAATGAACGCATACGTGCACACGCTCAGTTTGTGTGCTCTACTCTGCTGCAGTCCAGAACCCAAAGCTAGAGAATGATGACACCTCCCAGAATTCTCTCCTGCTGCCCACCCGCCATGTGGGATTTGAACTCAGGTCTCGGGGCCTGTGTGCAGTCACCTTTACATTCTGAGCCCTCTTGCCTGTCCTCATCCATACCCTTCGCATATTTGTCAAGTTATTTGTTTGGTGCGTTCTTCTGGCTTGTGGGAATCCTTGTACTTTTGGGATAATGGTCTGTTTATACTGTTTGTTGGAAATAGCTTCCAGTCAGGGGCTTGTTTACTTTCACTTTTCTTTTTTCTTATTTATTTTTTATTTATTTGGTTTTTCAAGCCAGGATTTCTCTGTGAAACAGCCCCTGGCTGTCCTGGAACTTGCTGTGTAGACCAGGCTGGCCTTGAACTCAATTTGCCTCCCGAGTGCTGGGATTAAAGGTGTGCACTACCACTACCTGGCTTCTCTTTTCTTTTTTATTAGCACAGAAGCCTTACCGTGTCATTGATTTCCTTTATGGGTTATGTCACCCTGAGGGTTTCTTATCTGAGAACTGGTTTGCTACTTTGAAATTCTAGAGCTGTTGGCCCATGTTCCCTCCTAAGGATGTTGGCACACTGCCTTTTGTCCTTGGATCTTTCTCTGTGTGATTGCTGTGTGGTATGAACTATTCTTTAAGAATCTCCCCATGACTAGTACACGATTGACTAATCAGTCTTCCTTTCCTCTGCTGATGTCAAGCATGCCTCTGTCATGTGTGAGTCTTCACATACCCAGTGTATAGGTTCTGGGCCAATCCTGCTGCTTCTTCATCTTAAGTTGTGATTTTAGAAATTTATTTTAGATTTCCTGTGTGTATGTGCTTGTAAGTGTAGTACCTACAGAAGCCAGAAGAGGATGCTAGAGTTCCAGGCAGTTGTGAGACACCTACCTTCTGTGAGTGCTGGGATCTGCATTCAGGTCTTCTGCAAGAGGAGTATACACCCTTAACTGGCTATGCCATCTCTCCAGGTTCTCTCCTAAGCTTTTAACTTTGACTGTCCTCATATTCTCACTTCCAACAGACTTGTGTAAGACTAGACATCTGTGGGGTTGATCTTCCATGTTCTTTAAAGTCACTTGAGCTCTTCCCATGGATACAAACCTACTTAGTCAGGTTTTTTTTTTTTTGTTGCTTATAGTAACATAACATTCTGCATATATCCATGGAAACCTCTGGGTATCATGTGGCAGATTGGTTTTCATATATATATATACATATATATATATATACATGTATATATATATATATATATGTTAATATGTATTGTACACACACATATACACACACACACATACACACACACATGGCAGGGTCAGAATATGTAGCCCAGGCTGACCTCAAATCCATGATCCTCCTGTCTCAGCCTCCTGAGTGCAGGGATGGCAGAATGTGTCACCATCCCTGGTGTCTCTGTAGGGTTTTGTTAGATGTCTTTAACCATTGTAAGCGCTTGGCCCAACACACCGTGTTTTGCTTGTTTTGCTTTAACTTACTGTGTCGTGGTCAGGGTCACAGGAGACAAACGTCCTGCACCTTCAGTGCATCCTCAACTCAGTCACTCTAGAAAAACTGGAGTGTCCAACTAGATCTTTCTGATATTTTGTTACAGATTTTGAAGTCTGTATTTATAAATGATGGTGCATAATTTTCATTCTAAAAAATTCATATTTTAGGTGGGAGAGATGGTTCAGCAGTCAAGAGCGCTTGTTGTTCTTTCAGAGGACTCAGGCTTAGTTCCCAGCACCCACATTGTGCTGATAACTCCAGCTCCAGAGGGGTCTGCTGCCCTCTGATGGTCTCTCTGGGCACTGCACTCACATGCACAGACACATAATTATATAGAAAATAAATCATACTTTTTAACATAAAAAAGTACCACCACCACCATTTTCTTTTGATCTGGATTAATTTAAATATAGTCTCAAGCTTCTTTTTTCATATTGAAGTAGGTTTTCTTTTCCCATCGTGTGTGTTCAAACACAAGTCATCAGGCTAGGTGTCAATCATCTTTACCCCTTGACTTGTGGAATGAGAGTTTCACTTTAATTTCTATAATGTAGGCTTTTTTTTTCTTTTTTCTTTCTTTAGACAAAGTCTCTCACTATAGCCCAGGCTGACTATGAACTTGAGGCAATTCTCCTGCCTTAGTCTCTGGAATCCTGGGATTACAGGTACGTGGCCACTCTGTCCAACAGGTTCAAGGTCCTGGAAGGTGGCTGGCATGCTGCTGCAGGGAAGCAGAAAGGACCTTGCTCCTGACAGGTGTGCACTGAGCAATTAACAGTTGTGTGAGACGTTTGTGGAAATTTGTATGTTGAAATAGTTAATAACAGAGTCCACTCAATGGTAAGGTCGTAAGAGCCAAGAAGGAACTCTGGGGGAGAAAGAAATCTGAGCTCCAGAGCTTGGAGGAGCTACTGGCCTGTTCCAGCCAGCGAAGGGCAGGCTAGCCCTGAGGAGCAGCATGCATGCCCCCTCCCCATGTTCACAGTTTCCCCGAAACACCAGTTTTCCGTCTGCCTTCATCCAAACAGGAGTCTCTGGAGCTGTCTCACAAAGGGATCATTTGATCCCTTGAGCTCCAAGAGAAACCCCAGAGTGGTCGTCAAGCAGAGTGCAGGAGCTTCACCGCAGGCGGACCCGCTCACACCTGCCTCAAGCCCGACTTCTGAGCAGTCCCTGAGCAGAGGCCAAGCAGGTGTCCTTCAAACACGACTCAAGCTTGGCTCCCAAGTGACCATGCGTTTATTTGCATGAGCGGGTCACAGGGGTAAGAGTGAGGAGCACAGAACAAGAAGGCTGCCAGGAAGGAAATGACTTGCTTGTCCTCATCAGCCATGCATGTCCTGTACCCAGCCTCTCCTTGCCTGGTATCTGGTTGGCTCCTTTTCAGTTTGTAGATATTTACATAAAACCATAGGCTTGACAAAATTGCAGACATTCTTTTGTCGCTATGGGATGGAGCCTCAAACTTGCAATTCTCCTGCCCCCTACTCTTGCATGCTGTGACAATAGGTATGTGCCACCAAGCCTAGCTGGCTGAGGCTATTAGACCTGACTGAGCTCAAAGCTTTCACTTCATAGAAGAGGAAGCAGAGGTGTGAATTACACCCCTGTACTCTGGGCTGCACCTGCGTCCCCTGAGTGGGACATGGTGGAGGAGTGGAGAGCTTGGGATTTGAAGGCAAGAGGCCTGAGCCTGATGAACCTCAATTTTTCCATCTATGAAATGGGGATAACAAAAACTTGCCTAAGCAAGTGTTTTGCAAGGACGGGGTGGGAGGGAATTGCAGAGTTTAGTTATTAAACTATTTAGTTATTAAACTGCTATTAGCATTTTAGACTGCTCAGCACAGTGGTTCCCTTTCGTCGGCACTGAGTTCTAGAGTGCCAAGAGCCCATGGGTCCCTCACAACCTCAGAACCTGGATGTCAGCTATGCCTTGTGAGCTGTTGTTGCAGGAGTCTTTGGTGGGAAGTCCCCCGTGGCATTGCTGCCAGCCCTGTAAGTACAGAGTGCATCATGGAAGGGACACAGGAGAAACTGCCACTCAGGGTGGCTGTACTGTCCTCAGTGAAGCTCACTGAAGACCCACCAGGCAACAGTGAAGTTGACTTGAAGGTGACGGGCTGAGTCACCACCCCTTCTGCCAGCTGACACAGGGACACTAAAAGTTGCCTCTGACTGTTTAAAGAAGGGTGTTCAACCCAGCTCACCAGAAAGTAGATTGGCTTAGAAATGGGGGTGAACGATTCTTCTGGGCACAAACCGCCACATGCTGACAAGGTCTGGATGGCTTGCAGGATTGATGCCATGGCTCAGCTGATAGAGGTGCTTGGCTCAGCTGGTAGAGGTGCCATGGCTCAGCTGGTAGAGGTGCTTGGCTCAGCTGGTAGAGGTGCTTGGCTCAGCTGGTAGAGGGGCTTGCCGCCAAGTCTGACAACTGAGTTGCATTCCCAAGACTCGCATGGTAGAAAGACAAAGACAAGACACAAGTATTCCTCTGACCTACACACACACACACACACACATACACACACACACACCATGGCATGTACTTCCTCCTACACACACACACACACACACAATTATTAATGAAAATATCATTTAATTTTTAAAAAAGATTGCTTGAAAACAGACAATTACAATGTCAGTAATCTGGTGAGCTCCTGGGTTCTATTGGGAAATGCTTAGACTTTGCGACTCTTTCTGGATAACTTACCTATCTGTATGCACTAACATTTTCCTGTGCCCGAGCTGTCTTCCTATTAGAGATGTAGATTTTCTGTGTGTCTGGTCACTTGTGCATAGGTAGGGATACATTGTTCAGAATTAGTTGAAGCTTCTGAGTGTGTGGTCCCCAGGCCTGGCCCAAATGTGCTAGGTTCATCCTCCTGGGGTTTTGTGCCTATGATAAGTACCCTGGTGTGACTGATACTTACTAAAACTTGAACACACATTTATGTGTTTTATATTTAATACACAACACACACACACACACACACACACACACACACACACACACACGTATTCTTTTGGAGACAGGGGCTCATGTAGCCTGCGCTGGTCTCTAACTCACTAAGTAGTTGAGGATGACCTTGAACTTAGATTCTTCTACACCCACCTCCCAGGTGCTCGAATTACAGGTGTGCAACACCATACCCAGCAAAATCTGTATTTTCAGTAAACTGCTATTTCTTGGCAATGGTTCCTAATATCCTAATATGCCTATAATCTCTTTACTTGGGAGACCTGATCTTTACTGGACTGTTCTAGGCCCTTCCCTTGATAATAAATACAACTGACCCCCCCTCCTCAGCTTTGCAGTGTTTCTCTGTGTATCATCCCTGACTGTCTTGGACCAGGCTGACTTTGTAGACCAGGCTGATTTTGAACTCACAGAGACCCGCCTGCCTCTGCCTCAGGAGTACTGGGATAAAAGCTGTGCACCACCACTGCTGGGTTTCTCCCTTTATCGTTGCTTTTCATCTGCTTTGACACTTTTTTGCAGGCATGCCCTGAATATGATATCTAGCACACTTGGGGCATGTAATAAGCATCTCATAAATGAACCAATGTGCCCTCGACAGTTGTGAGTTTTGACTTACAGCTTAACACAGGTGGATCTCAGGGTTGACTTGTTTCCTCTCTAGAGTAAAGAAATAGATGGGGCAATGTTATCAACTAGTCAATTATCATCCAAGTCCACCTTGAGCAAATAGAACAGATGGATCCAGTAAAAGAAAACTGGGGCTAAGAAAGCAGGGCAAAGGTCTTCCCTTGCAGCACAGGTAAGTTTTGCCCCAGTTCTGAATACCTTCTTCTAGGGCCATCGCTCAGTCCCAATTAGCCAGCTTGAAGCAATCCCACTTTTATTGGTAGGTGCTTCTTGCATGGAAAAAAAATCCATCTGTACATGAGTACACACACACACACACACACACACACACATGCACAGATACAGACATACAGATGCACACACAAATGCATGCATATGGCATTGAGCACCCTGATAAGCTGGGGTCCTGTGCTCTGAGTTCAGCAAAACAATGAATTAATCCTTCCTTATCTTTTGGGATTAACTATAAACTTTGATGTTCTCTTTGCCTTTCCCAGGTGAGTCACCCGAAGCTCTGCACCTGCAGCCTGGGACTCACGTCTCCATTCCTGTCCTAGGATCATTCTGCCCTGGCTGACTGGCGCCTTCAGCGGTGGACCTTTGTGTATCTGTGTCCTGTCAGCTTGAGTGCACAACAGGATGGCTTTGCTGTGCGCGTCCGCTCCTGCGCCCACACCACCCAGGAGGACATGCAGAAAGCCCCCGCTCTGTGCAGCATCTCCGGTGTTTCCTTTTCCTGAATTTTAGATCTGAAAGAAACCCGATGTGTCCAGTGGTCTCGATTCCCACGCATTCCCACTCCCTCCCACAGGTGCTGTCTTCTACCTTCACAGGTGCTAGCCTGTCACTCTGGTGCCTCTGTCTGCATCCTTCCCCTAGCCCGGTGCCAGAGATCAATCCTGTGGGTGAATGCCAAGTAGCCTGTTCTGTTTACTGCAGTGTCTTGTCCAAGGGCTGAGCCAAGTGGGTTGTTGAGGTTTGGTGTTTGTTCTAGTCACGGTTCTATTGCTGTGAAGAGACACCGAGACCAAGGCAACGCTTAGAACAAGGCAACATTTAATTGGGGCTTGGTTACAGTTTCAGAGGTTTAGTTCCTTATCAGCATGGCAGGGAACATGGTGATGAAGGTAAGTGCTGGAGCAGTAATGGGGAGCTACATCCTGATCAGACAGAGACTTCCTGGCAGAGAGAGAGAGAGAGAGAGAGAGAGAGAGAGAGAGAGAGAGAGAGAGAGAGAGCGCCAGACTCCGGGCTTGGGACGGGCTTTTGAAACCTCAAACCCACCTCCTGTGGCACACTTGCTCCAACAAGGCTGCACCTCCTAATCCTCCTCCTTTCAGATGGCCGCTCCCTGGTGACGGAACACTCAAATATACGGGCCTCTGGGGCCATCTTATTAAAACCACCACAGCGTTTGTACTGACTCTGATCTGAGAAACTTGTGATTCTTTTCCCCCTGAAGACGTTTTTTTTTTTTTTGACAAGGTCTTATATAGAAGCTTGACCTTGAACTTACTAATACAGCTGAGTGTGACCTTGAACTTCTGTTCTTCCTGCCTCTGTCTCCCGAGTTCTGGGATTGTAGGGACATGACAGCATGCCCGGCTTATACAGCTGGGGACCAAATCCAGGGCTTTGTGCCTACGTAAGGGATTTACCAAAGGAGCTATGGCCCTGGCCCCCAGGTCTGAAGTTTGGGGTGTGTAAATGCAGCTGTACCCCCTCTCTGTGGGCTCCCTGCCCTTAGTTCTCTGGCATGTAGCTAGCAGCTGGCTTTCCTGGCTTAGAGGAGGCTCTATCTGACTTGCCAAAGTTGTTGCCAGGAATGACAGTTCCATCACTGTGCGTCTTCGCCAGCATCTGAGCTGTGGCTTTATGATCTAGTCGTTCTGGGGAGTGGGCAGCATCGCCTTATTGCCAGCTTTATTCTGTGTTCCCTAGTGTGATTTTGACCATTTTCGCCAGGTTTCTAGGCTACTCTTAGTGTTGCGACTGTTTAACCTCTTATTTTTCTTCCTTCCTTCCTCTTTCCTTCTCTCCCTTCCTCCCCTTTCTCCCTCTTTTCCTTATTTGCCCCTCTTCCACTCTCTCTCTTGCTTGCTGGAGACAAGCCTATGCATTCAGGGCTTAGTAAGTTAAGCCGACTTACTGCTGATATTCCAGTAAGCGGGATCAGCTCAAAATTGGCATTTGTTTGTGTCCCTCTCCTCAGCAAGAGATTTTGAGGCCATTAATGACCCCATGGTCAGTCAGCTTTATGCAAATAAATAATCTCGGGGGTGGGGTGGGGTGGAGAAATCCTGAACACTTGCCTGGGCTGGAAGGGATAAATCGTGGATGCACAGCAGCTGCAGTAGGAGACAAACACAATGGCCGTGGAATCTTCTGTGACCAATGCCAAAGAAAGCCTTCGTAGCCAGGGTGATTGATACGGCCACAGTCCAGGTACTGCTGAGCCAAGTGTGCGCCGAGGAGGGGTTGTTCACACAGAGATGAACTGGCCTCTGGGAACTCACCAGAGCACAGGATTCTCCTCGGGGAGTGGAGGAATAGGCAGGCGCTGATTAACAAGGGGAGTTGTTTTCTCAGGGTGCTGGTTCTGGAACCAGGGCCCCTGCTCAGATCAAGCGGGGGATCCGCCGCAGAGCTGTCGCCCCGCTCAGTTTGCCTTTTTCTTATTGACTCACAGGAATTTTAAAAAATATTCTGAGTAGAAGCCCTTTCTTTTTCTTTTTGAGACAGATGCTCAGGGTGTAGCGCAGGCTGAGCATGAACTCCAGTCCTCTTGCCCCAGCTGGGATGCCCGGCATGCCCTACCACCTCTGGCTTAGATGCTCTTTCTAGACCACACACTACCTCTCCAGCTTTGCCTCCTCCCACACTCCGAATGCCAGCTCGTATTTTATTGTTTTTATTTATGGTGTGTGAGCCCCAGTAAAGTGTATTCTTTCAAAGCCTTTCTCATCTGCCTGCTCCACCACCTAAAGTCTGCTGGGGTTCCCAGCACCCATACCCACAACTGTTAGTAACTTCAGCTCCTGGGAATCTGCTCTCCTTTTGGCCTCTGTTGACACCTGTACTCACAAGCGTGTGTGCACGCACCCCTCACCCCCTCCCCCATATGGACACAAATTTAAAATAAACAAAAAGATGTGCAATGTGCTTTGTTAAAGATGTCAATGTCACCGGAATCTGGGTTTTTAAAATTAAGGTCTATGAAGGCTGGCACAGGAAAAAGGCCTGAAACTGGGTCTTGAGGATGGGGTGGTGGGCAGAACAATGGTCCCTCAAGGATGCCCAAGTCAAAATCCACAGAACCGGTAATGGTGCCAAGGGCTGGTGCTCAGCTGACTTTAGGGCGATGACCCTGCATCATCCAGCTGAGCCCAATACAGCCACAAAGCTCTTAGCGGAACAGAGAGGCTGCAGAGAAGAGCCGGGGACGTGGTCAGACATGAGGAGGACTCGTCTGCTTATTGCTTGCTTTGGAGATGAATGAGGCCAGAAGCCAAGAATTCCTCTGAAAGGGAGATGGGTCCTCCAGGTACAGATTCTTCCCGGAGTCTTCAGAAAGTCCTACTGACACCCTGACCATAGCCCTTTGACACCTATGGGTGGGGAATGCCTGTTTTTGGTCCAGTGGCCATTGACAGTGAGTGGGGAGGAGACACTCTTTTAGGTGACAAGAAGACGTGTGTGTGTGTGTGTGTGTGTGTGTGTGTGTGTGTGTGTGTATGTTTGAGAGAGAGAGACAGAGAGAGAGAGAGAGAAAGAGAGAGAGAGAGAAACAGAGAGACAGAGACAGAGATGGGGAGAGAGAAAGGCGGGGGAGACAGAGTGAGACAGGGAGAGACAGATTTGGAGAGAATATTCATGCCCGGGGCCCTCAGAAGAGGTCCAGTACCCTGTGTACAGCAGTGACTAGGTCTTACTGGGAGAGTGTGCCCTGTGGATCTAGAAAACACGTTCAGTTGCCTCCCTTGAGGAGCTGAGAGGTGGTGATGGCCTCTCTCAGAACATTTTGGGGGCTCTTTTCCTGAGGTAAGCCCGGCAGATGCCTCTTCTCCTCTGTGGTGTTGTGACCTAGCCCCAGCATTAGAGAGATATGCCTATGCCAGTCTCCCAAGGTCCCTCTGTCTCCCTGGAGGCTGTGAGAGGTAGGATCTCACAGTCCTCCTGAGTGACAACTTCTGACATGGAGGACATTTACACATGGCTCCCTTGAGACTCCACTTTCATGGTTCCACCTGCAAAGACCCTGCCAATGTCCAATCACGAGTCAGTGCCCATTGCAGGCTTGGGTTCTCTTAGGTCTGAGAGGAAACCCGTGCTGTCAGGGAATATGTTTCAGACTTCTGTGAAAACATTTAGCAAGCATAGACTAGGCAGCCGCTCCTCAAGTACACGTGGCCTCAGGACAGTTGACAGGGGACAGCTGTCAGGCAGACTAGACTGGTGTCCTGCAGGGTACACAGTGACACCTGCTGCCAGGACCACATGCTGGGGCTAGCTTCCCTTAGCTCTCTCTACTTTTAGCTAAGACCCAGGCAGGCTGGCTGGACATTTGAGTTTTGTGCCTCTGACAACATTTGTAGGTGGGAAAATCTGCATCGGTTCATAAGGGGGCATATTTGGGAAAAGAAGGGAGTATAAATTCATATGGGAGACTGTTGTGGAAATTTGCCGAGCGTCTCTGATTTCTGGGTTCTGACTTCACCACAGAAAACACGTTAAAATACTCCCACACTACTCCTAAAGAGTTCGAGCTTTGAAAAGTAGTTTTCGTTTGTAATTCTTTGACCCCAGGGAACTCCACTTGGCTCTTGACTTTTGGACAGTATTGATCAGTGAATTAACAACGGACAATCTATATCTCACAAAAATGCCCTTCAGGTGTACCAACAGGCTCATCAGGATACATTAGAATTAGAAAACTGGAAAATTCTTATTTGGATTTGTATTTATTTGAAACTTAGCCGTGTACTTCTTGTATCTGGGGGCCAATTAAAAGTCCTTGTCCTGGTTCCAACATTTCCCTGTCTTTGAAAAGCCAGATGAATGAGTTCGGCAAACGTGGCCACAGGTGAGTGATTGGCAGTAGGCAATAAAAGTCGGTTGCCCGACTTTTAAGGCTCCTTGCCCTCATTTCCTATTCGGGCTGGGAACAGGCTCCGACCCGGTTCCTGACACCACTGGGGGCACAAGGCAAAGAATGTTTGCGGAGCCTTCCAGGGTGGCATCCCAGCCCCAACGCGTGCGCGTGCGACCCCCCTGGTTTCCCGGGCCCCCAGGGCAGTTTCAGGTGGTCATCCTCCTTCCACTAGTGCCGGTGGAAGTTAGCTGACGTCCACCACGCAGCTCTGGGACCGGCCTTTGTTCTGCAACCCCAATCCGGGCAGGTGACACCCAGGGCAGCCCCTGGACACGTGTTTGAGACAGGGGCGCCCTGGAACCTGAGCCACACCCCAAGAATGAACTGTGCGCACTACCAGCCGCCTTGACCTTGGGCCGGACGCCCCAGTCCCCCAACTCTTCCTTGGGGCAGCCCCCTCCCGCGCCGCCCCCGGGGTAAAGGGAGAAAAAGGGCTTAATGGGGCGCCAGGACTCGCAGAAGTGATTTCTCGGAAAGGCCAGCGCTTCAGAGAACGCGGACCTAGCGGGCCGCTCTGATTGGGCGGTGCCCGCGTATCTGCCGCGCACCATTGGCTTGTGCGACCGTCGCTCCGTGCCCGTGGGACCCGCCCTCGCCCCCGCCCAGTCCTTAAAGGGGTGCGTGCGTCTATCCAGTAGCCCGCGGCCGGTCGTGGAGGCGCGGGCAGCGTGGGAATCAGCAGCAGGTAGGACGCGGTCCGGGAGGGTGCGCAGGCCGGGGCTGCCTCTTCCATTCGTTCCCAGACGGAGTGTACAGCACGTTGGCAGGTGCCTGTTCCCGAGGACGGCTTCTTAAAACAGCAATCACCACAACAGACACCCTTTCCCCCAGCCTTTCCCCTTAAAATTTGCCTGATGGGCAACTTCATGATGAAGAGAAACAGTGACCCCCTTGTAATGTAAGACCTGCCAATCTATGCGCGGCAGGCAGCCCGGTTACCAAGAGTGAACTATCCAAAGCAAGAGCTTGGGCTCGCCCAGGGGTCTGACTAGAAGCTGTCTGACTGTCCAGTGGTGCAGGACTGACTGCGCCTTAGCCCTGATGGCCCTGGCAGGAAAGTTCTGTTCCGTGTGGGTCGCAGCTGTCAGGACTGGTTTTCTGTGAGCTTGACCCCAGGCTGTAGGGAAGACTGTTCCTGGTGAGAAGGGTTTCATAGCCGCAGTTGGGATGGGCTCATGGGGTAGAAACTAAGAGAAACTAGCCATAAATGTTCTAGAAGTTTAAAATTGTCTCCCCTAGTTTGCTTTTTTTATTGTTATTATTTGTTTCGAGACAGGGTTTCACTCTGTAGCCCAGGTTCGTTTGGGAAATCTGGAGATCCTCCTTATGTATCTTCCTGAGAGTTAGGATTTCAGGCTGAACCACCAATGGCCCCCACGTTTTTCTTTTAAAGTCAAAGTTAAGAACAGTCACATGACAATTCTAGGTTGTTCTTTTAAGCTATGGCAAGGCTTCTTCGTGAAGATCTGGGAGTAATTCAGTGGCTAGAGGAAGCTTGGGACTCGCGCGAGAGAAATGGCCGTGATGGATATTTCCGCTTCGTAGTAGCCAGAGTGGTGCCCAGGGCTGAAGGAAGGAGATGGCGTGGGGTGAGCCCTGCTACATATGGCTGGTGCAGATGCTGACATCTGTGTGGGGGCAAGCCTCTGCCTCAGCTGCCGTGTGAGAAGCCTGGTCAGGACTTAGTGCTCTGGCTGTGGGTTAGCTGTAGACAGGACTGGGCCAAGAGAGGGAATGCTCCCTTAAAATCAAGAAGAGGAAGCTACGATCATGTGAGCGTGTTTGTAAGTTATTATTGTCCATAGTTATAAGGGGGTCAAGCTCTGCCTGCTTAGGACCTCAGAGGTGATTGTAGAGGAAATAGAAACGGTTGTCCATGTGCTGAGATTCAGATCCCAGCTGAAGCTTCTGTCTGTAGAATGAGTAAAATCACTTCTGGGAGCTGGGGACAGTGCTGATGGTTTGTGCCGTGCCCAGGGCACGGCTGTCCCTCCAAGACTCAGCAAAGAGGAAGCTGGGTTAGAGAATTTTAACCTTCCAGCTTTCACGATTTGTGATTCACCTTTCCGTCCAGCAACCCCGTTCTTTTCTCTGTCACCCTCTATGGCAGGTGTCGTCATGGTTCTGGGGTGTTGGTCATCGGAGGAGCGCTGATGAAAAAGTGCTGGGGTTTTTTTTTTGGTCTAGCCCTGCCAGTGAATTCTCTTTAGATTTCAGGGCTCAGGTGCCAGGGCCTGTGGTTTACAAATCCATCTCTGGGGGGAAGTTGAGATGGCTTCTGATTGACATATCCTTAGAGACCAGTTCCTCTGCTGTATCCTGAGCCCCCAACTTTGCTCCCACCCACATTCATCCGTGCAGACCTCATAAGATACTATCAAGTCAGGAGAGTCTCCTCTGTTTTCCCTAGAGCAAGCTGTGGGAGCTAGCACCCTACTTTTGGGGGGTATCTGGTGGCATTTTATTTCTCTACTCAGGTATTCCTTTCTGGTCTGTCATTTGTAAACACAGTGGTTTTAGAATTCTGGGTTTCTTGACATATCCCCTCTTCCCCTGCTTTTCTGGTGAAGGTTCTCAGGCTGAGAATCAAGTGGTTTCCCAAGGAGAAGGGCCCTTGCTGACTGAGGTCAGGATTTCCCAGCCAAAATACAGTTTTTTTTTTTTTTCTTGAGATGTGGCTCAGGTGGCAAGAGCTCTTGCCTAGCATGCACAACTCTGGGTTTAGGCCCTGTGAAGTGGGGAGTGGAGGCAGGAGGATCAGGAGTTCAAGGCCATCTTCAGCTACCCAGGGAGGTGGAGATCGGCTTGGGATATGAGACCCTGTTTCAAAAATAAAACCAAAAACAGGATCAGAATCCAACTCGGCTTCAGCCCTCACCCACTTCTAAGCCCACAGGTGGCCACTGGGCTGTTGGGTGGAAAAGCGAAAGCCAGCCCCAAAGAGATCTCACCTCTCTCTTTTCAGGACTCTGCCTGCTTTTCTGCCCCCCCCGCCCCCGCCCCGCTGCCACCTACAGTGGCCTGGAGTTTCTGACCTGTGTGGTTCTTCCCAACACTCCTGACTGCCGTCTTGCTTTGTGGAACATGCTGGCTCTGGACGTAACCATGTCCTTGGAGATATCATGTCTCCTCACTGCTGATGATTTCCTTCTTTCTTGCCCGAAGAGGTCACATTTTAATTGGAAGGCTAGAAATGCTGTGTTCTAGTTTTTTGGGGTGGGCGTCTGTCCAACTGCCTTGGGGATTTCCAGGCTGTTCTAGTAAATGCTGCCTGCACGACCCTGGGCGCAAATACTCTCTCTCCCCAGGCGGCAGGGAATATTTACCTGGGAGTGTTGGCGAGAATGTCCAAGGATGCCGTCAGGTGTCTGGGTATGGTAGGGCCTGGAAACAGAGCCCCTGAGTTGGCTTTGTACCGTGCCTTGCTCTCGTCTAGGGTTGGTCATAAGAGTCTCTGTGTTACTGGTGGAGTCCCCTAGGACACAGGCCCTGATGCAGGTACTTTACGCACATCACCCAGACTGAATCCCCAGCAAGGTTAAATGACTTTAAGGTCATCTAGCTGGAACACGACTTCAGCTCTGACTCATTCCCAGTGGGAATAAGACCCTGTACTGGTCTAAATTCCTGTCACCACGCCAGTGAGGAAAGGACATCCTGTAAGAAGTACCCTTGAAGGTACCCCCTTTCTCAGGAGGTGCCGGGGTTAAAGTCTGCCAGGGACAACAGCTCCTGGGTATCAGTAGTTCTGCTCGGTATCAGAACAGTGGGCAGCTCGTAGCAAAGTACAGCATCGTCTAAGAGCGGCTTCTTTGCAGGTTCCCTCAGTGTCTTTCTGACACAGGAGATCAGGGAGAGCCGGGACACACAGCCAGAGCCATGGGTGGGGCACATCTTTGGACAGACAGTTCTGGGTCCCTCAGGCTTTCAGTTTTCTTTTGGGTTTAGGGTCATGGGGCGCTACAGTTTTCTCTTGGCGCCGGCCCAGACTTCTCCCAAGCCAGCACCTTTGTGTGGACCTCTGATCTTCCTGTCCGTTCTGGGGTCACTGTGACTCATGAAAGGCACATTTATTATAGTAAGAGATTTGTTTCTTTCCAAGGATGTGTGACCGGAATGGCGGGCGTCGGCTCCGGCAGTGGCTGATTGAGCAGATTGACAGCAGCCTCTACCCGGGGCTGATATGGGAAAGCGACGAGAAGACTATGTTCCGTATCCCTTGGAAGCATGCCGGCAAGCAGGATTACAATCAGGAAGTGGATGCTTCCATATTCAAGGTAAAAGGCACCTGCATCCCCACGCGGGGGTTTCAGATTTCTCCCTGACTCTAGAGGTGGAGGAGTGTCCTGACTGCTAAACAATTAACCCAGGTTTTGAAAGGAAACACTGAAGAGTGCTTGGCTCTAACATGTTCCCCCATGAAGCCAAGTGTACTTTCCCCACCCATTCTGCACCCCTGTGCCTTGACGTACTGCCAGGCTCCACTCAGTGTACTATGGAAGGCTTCGGTCTTTACTCTCTCAAAGTGAGACTCCTGCTTGGCATGACAGGGCCAGCAGAAAGGGCGACAGGCTTCCATCATTGCTTCTGGGTCAAGGTTTGAGGGGCAGGCGTCCTGAGCTTGCCCCTGCTGTTTCCCCTTCTGAGAGGAGTAAGTGCTGCTACTGAGAGCAGGCTCCACAGCTGGGGTGAGAGCCGGCTTGAATTAGTCTTTTCTTTTCCTCATCTCATTCTGTGTGGCGGGTGATATTCCTGTTGGCATCTGCAGTGGCGCTGTGAGGAAATGTGGCTTCTCCAGGACTCATAGCCCCTGTGTGGTATAGCCAGCATTTGGGGTCAGGTGGTTCAAGGTTTTAACCCTTTATTGCACTGAGAAGTAGGTTTTTCCCTAACTTCATCAGCCCAGCCCAGCTCTGCAGGCAGGCTGGGTCAGGAGCCCCCTGTGGGTTGTCACAATCAAAGGGGGTGCTTCTAAGGCCCTAGGCATTACATTTCACTCTGGGAGTTTCAGGGCTACAGGTCGTGGTCAGCCCAGACTTCTACTTTGTGAACAGTTGCAGCCTTGGTGGCCTGACCCAGAGCCCAGGCTGGAAACCACTGCCTTTAGTTCTGTGTGTTCAGGGGAGCTGGGGGTGGGGAGGAAGGCAAACTGAACTGCTGAGGACCAGAACTGACTCAAGACTGTAATAAAGCGGGGAGCCCGGCCTGCAGAGCACTGTGACTGCCCAAACTGCCTTGAATGCTGCACTCTGGGGGCACAGTCTCCTCTTTCCAATGAGAACCCGAAGTGAGCTGGTGACGGCCAGCACTGATGCTTAACCTGAGGTGCAGGGTATTTACAGGACGACCATCATGATTCTTCCAGAGAAATGGCAGAGTGCTGGACCAGGGGCCTCACTTGTTACAGGAGACAGTAAGTCCCTCTTCAGCCAGTTCCCTGTTTCAGCGAACCAGGAGTCCTGAAATAAAGCCCCAGATTTATGCATCTTATGCAACGCTCTTCATGGCCAACAAGCCGTTTCAACAGCATTGAGAAGAATACGCAAGATTCCCAATGTTTCCGTTGGTTACGCAGCCGCTCTGTGTGGCAATCTGAAATGAGACAACAATCTCGGCAGGAATGGCGGGAGACAAACGGGTGCCCACCAGATGGGGAGGCGAGTGGGGGTGGGGAGGGGGACAGTCCAGGAGACACAGAGCAAAGAGAGGCTTTTCTGAGCTGTTCTGTATGGGGTGGCGTGTCTCTGCATCATCAGCCAAACTCACCTTGACTGTTGAAGGGACCCTGTGTTGAGACTTAAGGCAGATAGAGCCATGTTAGGGATGTTTTTGGTGAAATAGGAAACCTGCTATTCTCAGACAATTAAAACCTTTAAAAAAAATGTGGCTGTGAAGGAAAAGGTCTATGCTTGCTTTTTTTGGGAGGGAGGGGGGATTATCCCAGAGTCCAGTGCTGTCTGCAGGCAGTGTCTTGGGGCCTGCTTCCTGTGTAGACCACAGATGGAGAATGAAAAAGACTCTGAGCTTACATCAGTCAGGCAAGGGCTGAGATTCCCTGGGCCCTGCTGGTCATAGGTCTAGCGACCACACCACCCAATACACAGAGGGTCTTGAAGGAAGATGTAGGAGTTAATTTTTTATCTTGTTTCGAGGCTGGGACTTACATAGTTCAGGCTGACCTCAAGCTTGCTGTGTAGTTGAGGATGGTCGTGAACTCTGGATCCTCCTGCCTCTACCTCCTGGATGTTTGGATTGCTTGTATGAGCCACCGTACCTGGTTTATGTGGTGCTGAGGATTGAACCCAAGGCCTCATGCACTCACGGCAAGCACTCTTATCAGCTGAGGTACATTCCTGGTGTTGCTTTTTAAAGTGCAATACGGTACAACGTCAGCTGAGCAAAACTCCAAGCAGTGAGGCCCAGCACGACCCACTCTGGAACTTCAGCTCTAGGTGACCCCGAGAGACCAGGCAGCCAAGACAGTCCTGTAGAACTGGTGTTTGGCCAGATGCAGCATGGCTCAGGGCAGGCCCTTGCTGGCACCAAGTGATGTGTCACGATGCTTCCTGACTGTGGAGTCTGATTTGATGGTAGCAGCCTCCAGGCCTTCCTCGCGGAGGAAGCGTGAGTCCCGAATGAAGGAATGAACAGGGTGGCGCTGTTGAGGCAGGATAGTTCCATCATGGACCCACTGACTACAGCGCTGCTGCTGCTGCTGCTGCGGCTTCCGTGCCTCCTCAGGCGCTGTTGGAGTATGGGCTCACTCAGTCGTTTAGAGAGGGGTCTTTACTTTTGTGGCTGATGCTCTGGATGGCTATCTCCAGGGGGAGGTACTGCTGGAAAATGCTTTAGACAGTGTGTTGGGTGGTCCTCACTGTGGGGACCACTCTGAGCATCAGTGGGCAAAAAGGCAGAACCTTCCAGTAATCACAAACAACCCTGACATCACTGTTACAGTCTGCCAGTTGTCCTTTTCTGCCTTTGAATTCACAGCAGTCCACAAGCCAGTAAGTGGCCAACAATGCAGTTTGCAATAAAAGCCAGAGTTGGAAACCATCTCCTTAAAAAAATATTTCTACAAGTGGGTTGCAACTATGTCAGAGAGGAAGTGACCACTCAGGCGCAGTGGTAGGAATGTTCTCCCAGCTTCTTGCCTAGCAGAGAGACAGAATCTGGCATCAACAATTCAGAGAGCGCTGGTCTTGAACCTCAGAGTTTCCTGGAGTCATGGATGTGCATGTGCCCTGGTGTGTGTGCCTTTGGAAGCCAGGGGTCCTGTGTGGGTGTTTTGTTTATCACCTTCTACCTCAGTTTTTTAGACAAAATTTCTCACTGAACCTGGAGCTTACGGATTAGGCTAGATTGGCTGCTGGCGAGCCCTAGGGATCCTTCTGTTATGCCCACAGTGCTGGGATCGCAGACACACATACCCAGCTTTTTCTGTGGGCATTGGGGATTTGAACATGTTTGGATGGCAAGCATTGTGTTGACTGAGCCCCTTCTTTGAATTTTTGGTCTTTGCTTACATCATAGCGTTAGACAGGTCAGAAAAATTAGCTATTAAAAAAATCACAGAAGAAAAACAGAGACATTTAACAGGGAGAGCAATCCATTGCGTTTTAAATGGCCAGAACTGTGCAAAAAAAAAAATGCAAAACAAAATTTCTATTAAAAGGAAAGAACGGAGGTCACATTCAGACTGTTTCACATGGTTCCCTTTTCACGCTCAGGGCTTTATCTGAAAAAGCAGAAAGTCTTTGCTCTGAGCGTTCTGGTGAAGCCATGCACACCTTCCTCTTCAAGCTTCATGACCTCAAGCCGGAGAAGGAGTTTGCCAAAGATGTATCATGGGATGTGGGGAGCCGGGGGCATGGGTTCAAATTCTGGCTTTGCAGAGTGTTACTCTGGTCTGTTCGGATACAGTAGACAAAGTGGTCTCCCTGAAGTCCCATGGAGTGCTGACCTCGAACAGGAATCAACGGCCAAGAAAGTCTCTGGGGAGGAGGGGGTTTGCAGTCCTGGCTTCATGCTGAACGCTGTGGTTTGTGTCCCTCTGTGTTGACTGTGTTTCTCTCTCTTTCTTCAGGCCTGGGCAGTTTTTAAAGGGAAGTTTAAAGAGGGGGACAAAGCTGAGCCAGCCACGTGGAAGACGAGGTTACGCTGTGCTTTGAACAAGAGCCCAGATTTTGAGGAAGTGACCGATCGATCCCAGCTGGACATTTCCGAGCCATACAAAGTTTACCGAATCGTCCCAGAGGAAGAGCAAAAATGTAACTATCTGCTGGGGCCAGGAAGCCTTCCAGGACCCTCCCTCACCTTCCCTCTTCTGCCCTCGTTAGCCTTTGGTCTTCACAGAGCAGGCGTGCCACCCACAGGGTTTGGGTGCCTGCTTTAGCTAAACAAAGTTGTTCTCTCTTTTGTAAGCAGACCCAGAGAGCTGGTCTGCTGATCTCACACGCCATGTGCTGTCAAGTGGCAGCTTCCTGCCGAGGGAGTGGCCATGTGGAGGCAGGGAAGGGTAGCCTGGGTCAAGGCCCAGAGCACTCCGGGTCATAGTCAGAGTGGGAACCCAGCAGAGCCCCTGGAGCTCAGTGTAACCTTCCCCGAATAGGTGTGAAATCTGCCACAGCATAGCTTGTGATGCAGAATTCCTTTTTGCTGTCTAGAAGTTTACAGAGGAGACCGGGGAAGGTCTATCTAGTGGGCAAGGAAATCATGGGTGATAAGGTTGAGTGAAGAGTTCTCCAGTTAGACAAGACAGCAACAGTGACCTCACTGATGGCCTCAGTGTGTGGCTGCTGTCGGGGATCACATCTTTCCTGAGATCTCTTCCAGCAGTAAAATCCTTAAAGCACTTGTAAAGGGATGAAAGCAGGGGCAGTGGAAACCTGCCACACGGTGTGTGCCTGTACTCTAGTGAGACATCATCCAATCAATCAGAATGTATCGAACTCAGTGCTAACCTCAGAATCCTTTTAAACCCGTGTTCTGTGCAGCATCAGAGCTGTTTAATCTCCACCGTGAGTTTGTGAGGGTCTTTGAAAGCTTTAGTTTTTACAGCTACTCCTTACAGGCGTAAAGAATATTGTGAAGTTGTGACTTCTTCTTTGGAAACTTACAGGCAGTCTGCTAATAGTTGAAACCTTGCAACAGTTCTTGGGGCTGGACACAAATTCTGGGTTTGTCCTCATGCTTCAGTGGGGTATTGAACATCAAGAATACAATTTTTTAAAAAGTAAAACTCAGGACTCAAACATATAGACAGAGAGCCGGTATCAGACTGTCTGGCACTCACCAGGGAACTGACATGGTGACAAAGCCTGTCGGAGAATATGAAATACTAGATCTGACATGTCTAGTCTGTTAGGGTAAGGAAGTATGTTGGTATGTGTGTATGATCCCAGGACTCAGGAGGCCAAGGTAGGAGGATTGCATGAAAGCCAGCCTGGCCTGCAGAGTAAGACTCTGTCTCAAAAGCAAAACAAAACAAAACAAAAAAATCCCCCAAAGAGGAAGCTGACCCAACTGATGCTTGACGGGTGCAGGTGGTGCCACCGTGGTTGGCAGTGTTGTGTGATCTGGTCATTTGTAGCTTAGTCACCTGCAGATGGACACCTGGTTGCGTTGACTCAGAGTCCTAATAGGTGACAGTGGCAAGGCTTACTCAGTGACCTTCCTTGGAAGAGTCTTATGGCTTCCGGGGCCTGGTTCATTCTGCGCAGCCTCTGGAAGGTCCAACAGCCTTAATTACTCCCGACTCTAGACTGTGTGTCTTCAAAATGATTTGAAGCAATAGGGAAGTTTCTCTCAGTGCCCTGCGCCCCCAGGCTCAGCCGGGCTTGACCTGGTAGATGGCCCTGACTTGTTTATAGCATGGGTGGAGCCCCATCACCTGCAGTGTTGGGGGTAAAGGCGCAGCAGGCTCCTGAGCAGAGGAACACAGCATTTGCGTAGCATTTGTCCTGGTACACTGTACTATGAACCTGAGTGATTTGCCAGCCTCTCTGGGGGGAGTGGGGGAGGAGCGTTTTGCCTTCTGCTTGTGCCAGCAGTGGCTTCTGAGTGAGCCCCTACATTGGGTGAAGAAGTAGGGAGATTGCATAGGTCCCTGGGAGTGGGGAGCCTGACGGGGCTTTGTTGGTCATACTGTATCTCATGGAGGCTAACCTTCTAAGGCAAACTTCTGATCAGGGAAGAGGAGCAAATGGGCCAGAAACCACCTGGGCTCAGATGCTAGCAGATAAAAGCTTTGGGCCCCTGGAAGGCAGGTGGGGGCTGTGAAACAGGGCACAGGTGTGACTTTGCCATGTGGTAGAGGTGTGCAGACACATGCATGTATATTTGGAAAGGACAAAGAGATTTTCTGCTACCTGACTCCTCATCTACCAGGATATTCTCCCGTAAATCTCTGAATGTTTTCAAATACTCGGACTAGCAAACTTACCTTCAATATGTAGGCAGTGAACGTCTGGTATAAAACGTACCAGGCAAGGTTCAGATAGGAGGAAGAAGCCAAAGTCTGAGCCTTGTCCTGTAAAAGCCTTGTGTTTACACACCCCCAGCACCCACTTCTCTCTTTTGACCTAGCTGATCAGATGACCAGGCCATGAGAAGGCACGGCTGAGTCTTTCCCAAACCTTCTAGCAGCTGCTGGTCAAAACCAGTGAGGACGCTTACCACCTCTGTTTCCTTAATTCAGCATTTTATAAAAGGTTGCAATGCTTGGCCGCCCTGAGTCATGGTGTCCATCCCCTTTCCCATAGGCAAGCTGGGCGTGGTGCCTGCAGGCTGCATGAGCGATGTCACGGAGATGGAGTGTGGTCGCTCTGAAATTGATGAGCTAATCAAGGAGGTGAGTGGGGCCTCCCAAACACCTTCCAGGGAGGGACAGACATCACTTTTACCCCTCACAGTCATTGAGCGCCTCAGGCTCTCCAGGAAAGTGACAATTCTACCTGAGGAGGCAGAGTGAAGGACTCCTTGGCTACCTCCTAGGCCAGCTTCCCTGTCCTGGTCAGGTCTTGCATGTCCTGTATCCTCCTGCGGGTCTCCAACAAAGCTTTCTTAAACTCCAAGTTTACTTAAACATGTTGAATAGCAGATTTGAAAAGTCACCATGTGGTCTTAGCCTTGCTTCTCAACCCGGCTTCAAAGATAGAACATGACCTTTTCCATTACTCCTGGTCATCCTGTTGGCCCTCTTGGCAACTATATGGCTTGCTTTTTAACATACAAAGTTTATTCCTGAATGGCCATTGGAACTGGATGGCTGAGACCCTTTGGATCTACTAATTGAACTGGGGACTAGCTAGTGACCCAGAGCTCACCTGTAGTGCATGAAGCCTAAGGTCTAGTTCCTAACAGCACACACGAAACCAAGATCTTAAAATAATCCACTGATGATGCATGCATGGTTGGTAGCCTGTAATTGAAGGTGCAATGGGGCCTTTTGTGTGTCTCTTTTTAGCTTTATTGTATTTTAACTGTCTGTCCAAGGTGGGGCTTTTATAGCTAACAGAACCCTATTCAGCTCATGTAAAGGAAGGGGAGGGCACTTTAGATGACAGGTGGTCCAGCTACTCAGTTGGCTGAGGCAGGAGGATGGCAAGTTTTAAGGCCTGTCTGAGCTGCAGAACGACTTCAAGGTGGGAAACTCCCCTGAGACCCTTCTTGAATCCAAAAGGGAAAAGATACTGGGGATGTAGCTCAGTGGTAGAGCACTTGCCTCGCGTGCACAAAGTCCTGTCTTCCATCCCCAGCACCATGACGTCACTGAAACAAAACCAAGATTGTTGTTAGCAATGGCTCATCAGCTGTGCACCCTGCAGCTTGGCCGTGGGATAGTGCAGACAGCCAACGACACCTGCTTCGTGCGGCCCAGCTTTTTGGCAAATGGCAGTTGTGACGTCTTTTGGTCTTGGTCCTGTGTCCTGTTTTCAGTATCATTTTTTTTTTTTGCCAACTCACTGAAGCAGTTAGATGAATATGATGGCACACTAGGGTCACAAGCAAAGGAGGATTCAGGACCTCTTGTAATTGGATGTGGCTCTCTGAGTGAGGGTCTCAGTGCACAGTAGGATTCGTTCAGTGTCAGCGTACCGGTTGCCCTAGAGCTGGGCCATGTCTCCTGGTATCAAAAGATCAGTGAGCTTTTTCATAGCCTTGACAAGCTTGGTTAGACTGTCAGTCACTGGGCTTTTAGTCTAGGGTCTTATTGCAAAGTGAAGGTCAGGTTCGGTCTCATGAGATAAAGGTGACAGATTTTGTGGCTTTCGTTGTGTATCTGATATTGGGTTTTACAAACATGGACTTTAGGGAGGGCTGTGCTGGAGACCCGTGACTCAATGGTTATTTTCTGTCACCTGGCCCTATAGCCTTCTGTGGATGAATACATGGGTCTGACCAAAAGGAGCCCATCCCCACCAGAGGCCGGCAGGAGCCAGGTCCTTCCTGACTGGTGGGTCCAGCAGCCCAATGCAGGTGAGTGTGTGTGGCCAGCACTACCAGCCATTAGGCACTTTGTGTTATGGTTGGGGGTCCTTGTCACTGTTAGGCCCTATGTCCTGTGGAAGGTTACTAAGTCCAGATTGGTAAAGAAATCACAGCCCTGAGCTGAGTTAGCCAGGTGCAACCTCCCAGGAAGGCACAAGTATCTTGGTCTATAATAGGTGGTTATGCATGGCCACTCTCCTCCCATACCCCCAGGAAGTTGAGAGGAGGAGTCTGCCAACATCCCCAAGACTCAAGGGAGGCCCCAGCTCTCAGCCACCCTGCTTCTCCTTCCCAGCTCACATAGGTTCACTGTTCCATTCAGACGATCAGGACACTCCCAGATCCTGAGAGACCCAGGACTTCTGGAGAGAAGGGAGCCCAGTCAGGACAATAGCTTGGAACTACAATGGGCAGTTGCATGTCTTGGCGGTGCCAGAGGAATTAGAAAGTTAAATAAAGGCTTCACCCTTTTGTTAGCATCTTGTGGGTACATTCAGGTCGTAGATGTTTAGAGGGCCATTCACTGGGGCCCCTGCTATAGTGTGTGAGCAAATTTTATGGCTCACAGGCACATCGATTTCCTCCTTTACCTCTTTCCTGCTAAGACAGGAGCTGCCAGGATGTCTTACCTGGCCCTGGAGGCCTATGAGGGTGTTAGTGTCTTGCAAGGGACCTAGTGTTGAGAGATGTCTTTGAGAAAAGCTGCCGAGGACCCCAGGCTACCATGTGAGATAAGCCCTGTTGTTGTATATGGTCCAGTGACATTTGGGCCAGATCCTTGCGGTAGGAAGGGAGCATGGTCCTGTGGATTTCTGTCACAAGAACAGGATCCCAGAGCACCGATGAAACTCTTTACCCTGGTGGGTTTCTGTGTTTGTGAGCCCGAGAGCTCACATAGAGTGGGATCTTCCCATCAACATCAACCCCAGCATTATTAGTGTCCCATCTATACGCCAGGGACATTTGAGTCACTCCCTGCTCACAGAACCAGCCCAGGTGGGATTATACTTTCTATTCTCTGCCTACAGGCCTGCCACTGGTGACCGGGTATGCTGCCTATGACGCACATCATTCAGGTACTAGAGTGTTCTGGGTGGGTGTGCATGGCACAGGCTCTGTTTGAAAACAGTCTCATGACCTGGGTGGGGTCATGAGGTCCTACGGACAAGTGTGGCCTGGGGATCGGCTTCGAGGACTATTTCCTCCTCTTGATTCTGTGTGGTTTTGGGAGCAGACAAGTGGCCCAGATTTGCTGAACATCTTCCTGACATAGTCATAGTTAGTCCAGAGGGTCTTCAGAGCAGCGGTGCAGAAGAGAATGTAGCCTGCTTGCCCTCAAGAGGAGGGATCTGGCCTCTTAGAGCATCAAGTTTCTCATGTGTGAGATGCTATGAGAATCCCATGTGCTACACTGTCACTAACACTGTCTAATAGGGATATGGTTGGCCAGTATCACTCATGTAGGCCCCTTCACCTCTAACTCCATAATGAGAGTTACAATGATGGTGATACTGATGCTGATGGTGCTGATGGTTATGGTGATGATACCCATGGCGCTCATTGTATGGGTGATGCTGATAGTGGTGATGCAGTGATGCTGATGGTGCTGATGCAGATGATGCTGGTACAAATGCTAATGGTGATGTTGTAGATTGTATCTTTGAGTTCTCTACTTCTCTCCCTGTGTCTTCTGACTGTCTTGTTGTCTGTGGGTCAGTGTTACTTTGCTGTGTGGGTCTGATGTTTCTCTGACCCTAATAAAGTGCTTTGCTCTGTGTTTATTTAGCACAGTGTGTGAAAAGACTGGGGAATTCTTTTTTTTTAAACAGAGATCTTGAGCAGAGTTTTACAAGGGAAGAAGTTACTTTGCTGACCCCTAGCTGATCCAGAATAGCTGATATGTTATTGCTTTTTTTTTTTTTTTTTTTTTGGTTTTTCGAGACAAGGTTTTGCTGTAGCTATTGAGCCTGTCCTGGAACTAGCTCTTGTAGACCAGTGGCCTTGAACTTACAGATATTCACCTGCCTCTGACTCCTGAGTTCTGGGATTAAATGTGTGCGCCCACCACTGCCCAGCTGATATGTTATTAATTTTTATCCTCGTGTTGCTTCTAACACTTATGGGATATTTGTTTGGTTTAGGGTTGGTTTTAATCTATGGGCTGCTTTCAGCAAATGATTACCATAGTATGCACACATGCATGTGCACACACACACACACACACACACACACACACACACACACTATTCTGGGGCATGGGCATGGGAGAGTACATAAATTAAGATTAAAACTACTATTTAGCTTAGGGTTTAAAAGCTGATTGCATGGGAAATCCAAGGCATAGTAAGATTGGTTACATTGTTTTCTTAAAGGCAGATTAAATAGACAGAGAACACAGTGGGGAGAAAGATGGCGACAAAGCTTTGAATGGTCTCAAAGGCAAATTATTAACCTGGTTTCAGGGCCAGGCTAACTGCAAATGTTCAGTTTCTTAAGGCAAGAGGTATTTCCAGAGAAAAGCTGTTCCCGCAGGGGTTGTTTCTGATGGTAACATGGTGCTGATGCTGCTGATGCTGCTGATGCTGATGGTACTGGCGCCGATGATGTCAGTGGTGATGTTGCTGATGATGCTGTTGGGTATGGTACTGATGGTGATGCTGATGGTGCTAATGGTGATAGTGATGATGATGATGGTGGTGGTGCTGGTGTTGATGGTGATGGTGGTGGTGATAATGGTCCTGATGGTACTGATGGTGGTGGTGCTGGAGCTAATAGTTCTGATAATGGTGATAATAGCGATGCTGATGATTCTGATAGTGATGGTGCTGGGTGGTATTTACGGTACAATTTTGGGTACCAGGGTTAAGGCTGACACTCTTGTGGACCCTTTTTTACCCATGACTCCAACTTCCTCTAGGTTATGGAGATAGGCTATTTCCCATTTCATAGGTCCTGGGTGATGAGTCTGATAGGTCCCAGAGCAAGGATCTGCCCTGGTGTCCCATCTTCACTGGCCCCTGCTGTGGGACTGGTGGCATCACTATACATTCCCAGGAGCCACGGTGTTGTCTGGTTTCATGGCAGACTCAGTGGAGCTCTGGCAGAAGCATGCCCTGGGGGCCATGATGAGGGCAGAGGCAGGTGCCCAGCAAGTAAGAAAAATACAAAGGAAATGATGCTCTATCTAGTGCCAGCCTGCGTGTTGGGGTCCTGGCTGTAGATAGAGACCCTAGCTCCTTCAAGTTTCAGAAGGCATTTGCCACCAAGCCTGTTCTCAAGGCCCCTTCACCCCCCACAGGAGGCCTGGGTTAATGGGCTCAGCTTTTGACCTTGTCAGTCTTGGGCTGTGGCCCTGGGAATCTGCTGACCAATGCATTCTGGGGACCGCGTTGCCTGGCCCAGACCTGTGACCAACTGAGTGAGCAGTAAAGTTAGGCTGTGAGGAGGAAGTGTCCTTGAGCCTTGTAGAGCTGTCTCAGCAGATGTGAGGAAAGCAAGGAGTCCCCACCACTGCTCGGAGCTCTACTTCCAGAACCCAGGTCACACACCCTGCCTCTGTAGATAAGCCACCGCCAGGGCTCCTGGTTTTCTGACTACAGAGGTGACAGAGAGGGAGATGGGTGGGGAGGAATGGCAGGGAATGAGGGAGATGGTTGCACTGTGGAGAGCTGTGGCCTTGAGGGCTACTCCATGGTAACTGCTTCCCTGTGGTAACCAGTGTTCTGGGTCTTCAGATCATGCTAGGATGGACTTCCTATTTATCAGAAAAATTCAGAGGTCTGACTTTTAAAACCAGACAGTCTCAATGTGTAGCCCGGGTTGGTTATGAACTCACAACCCTCTTGCCTCAGGCTCTGGAGCGCTAGGCCGTCCACCGCCAAGTATATCTCAGTGCCACCCTGCTGCCAACTCTCTTGAGGTTGCCAGCTTGTTTCCCAGTCTGTGTATAGTCAATGAACAGATTAAACAGTGAGGCTTTTTGGCATGTCTTAGCGTTTCACAGTGAGCCAGAGCCAGCCTGCTGTGGAGAGCAAGACCAAGTTCCTCCACAGAACAGCTAGGCTGGCAGGGACTGCACCTTCACCTCTTCAGCCTCCCTTCCTCATCTGCAAAATGGTTGCAGTGACCAGTACACACAGCAGGGATCCAGTGTGTGGATGGGCCCAAAGCCCCTGACTCAGCGCCCCTCAGAATCCCCGCAGACCAGGGTTTGTGGTGCACAGTCTCAGAGGGCTTATTTGTAGACCATAGTTTGTCCTGTTTCCCCAGTTCATGTGGTCACACAAAAGCCCCCACAAAGCTGGTGTTGTTGCCATCTCTACCTTGTTGATGAAAACCAGATAGAGGGGTGAAGCCATTTGCCTCACGTCACACAGTTGTGAGGAAGCGGTGCACAGTGTGGGCACAGGGCACAGTGTGGGCAGAGGGCACAGTGTGAGAGGCAGATGCCATGCTGAGTCCTCATGTTGTCCCAGGGTGCAGAGGGGATGTGTTAGTTTGTTGGTGATGCCGACACAGAGGGCCCTCACCTGGCTGGTGGGGAGTGCAGGGAGCGAGGCATAGCTGCACTGGTACTACCACTGAACTGCTGACCAGGCTGATTTGGCCCTCAGTTTCCCCAAATGTGAGCTTGATGACCTGAACCCAAATAGCTGACTTTACTCAGGTGACTCTAGAACACGATGTCGCTGCAGCAGGGGACGACAGAGTCTGTGGACAGCGGTGGGCGCTCCAGTGGATAGAACCTAGGGAAGGGTCCGAGTATTCCAAGTGCGCAGCAGTGTTGACCCCAGCGGTGTGTGTTACTCACACACTCAAGCACGTGCTGGTGATTGCACGGTTCCAGGACACTATAGGTTTGGGGAGCTGTCAGTTTATGAGGCTCCATAGGGAAACCTGGGCTAGTGAGAAGCTGAGGACACAGCAGGCTGCTGTTGGTGGAAAGAAAACTCTGTTTATAGCAGCTACAGAGCATCTCCAGCCCTTCGCTCTGGGCTGTTCTCTTTATTCCTACAGTAGCTCAGGCTCTGCCTAGCTCCCAGCATTGGAGCCCCGCCTCCACGCTGGCTGTCATTCAGGGCCTGCTGGGCCCTCGGTGGTGTATGTTTCTTGTCTCTTCACTCTAAGTTTATCTGGAATGCTGCTGCTCTTGCCTGTAAGAGGACACCAGCAACACCTCTTATACAGGAAGCCAGAGGTTGAAGCCAACCAAAGCCAACGAAAGCAAAATACAGCGTAGATAAATTTCCAGCCTCATGGCTCAAGTTAGATCGTTGGGATTATTATGGTCTGTTGGTGCCAAACTGAAGTTCTTCTCTTTCTTTTAAATTCTATTTATTGATTGGTTTGCACTTGTGGTGCTGAGGGTGTAACCCAGGACCTTGCATGTGTGAGGCAGTCGTCCCCGCTCTGAATGGCACTCTGGTTCTTGAGGTGACAGAGTGAAGGGATGGGGGAGGTGTAGCCTGTCCGTCGCAGTTCCCCGCTGGGTAGCTCCCAGACAGAGCACTTCCCGCAGGACAGGCTGTGTGCAGGATTTTGCAGAGGTTTCTCACCCGAGTCCAGGGAATCCCAGGCCACCGTGTGTTGGGAAGATGATATTGTGATGGTCACACCTTCATAGGTGGTGTCTCTTCCCATCTTGAATAGAGGCCACCGAGTTCAGGGTGACAAGGGAAGCAGAGCCACAGGGCACTTAGTGGGAAATGACACAGGCAATGCCTAAATGGCTTGAACTTGGTACAGTTCCCAGGTCTTCCTAGATCACGTGTGTATGTTCATATGTGTGTGCTCCTGTGTGTGCAGATGCATATGTATATGGATGCATCTTCATGTGTGTATGTGTGTGTGTGTGTGTGTGTGTGTGTTCGTGTGTGTGTGTGTGTGTGTGTGTCTTAGGTAACGTCTCTTGGATACCGTCCATCTTATTTTTTGAGACAGGGACTCCCACTGGCTTGTATCTTACCAAGTAGGAGAGACTGGCTGGCCAGTCAGCCCCGGGGTTGGCCTTTCTCTGTCACTCAGGTGCTGGGGTCACAAGCAAACACTACTTGGAAGGGGAAAGAGACTCTGGGCCTTTGGAAAGGAGGGCCTGGGGCTCCCCCTCTTCCCAGGCCCCTGACTGCCCTGTGTTCTCACCCCCCAACAGCCTTCTCCCAGATGCTGATCAGCTTCTACTATGGGGGCAAGCCAGTGGGCCAGGCTACTACCACCTGCCCCGAGGGCTGCCGCCTATCCCTGAGCCAGCCGGGCCTTACCAAGCTGTATGGGCCGGATGGCCTGGAGCCGGTGTGCTTTCCGACAGCTGACATCATCCCCAGCGAGCGGCAGAGGCAGGTGACCCGGAAGCTGTTTGGGCACCTGGAACGTGGTGTGCTCCTGCACAGCAACCGCAAGGGTGTGTTTGTGAAACGGCTGTGCCAGGGCCGTGTGTTCTGCAGCGGCAACGCCGTGGTGTCTAAGGGCAGGCCCAACAAGCTGGAGCGGGACGAGGTGGTGCAGGTCTTTGACACCAACCAGTTCTTCAGAGGTCAGTACTGAGTCTTCACACCCACCTCCTACCCTGTGCCTCCTGCATCACGGACTAAGCTCACTCTTTCAGGGATTGAGGGCTTTGGCAATGGTATAGCTGGGGAACTTGCACAGTCTCTCTGAGCAGCCCGGGGGTCCTTGCCTCAGTTTCCCTTGGGTAGACAGGACATTAGAGCTGGAGCCCTTCCTTTCAGAGTGTAGAGCTTGTGGTTGTTTCCTAGCCTGGGAGTTGCTTAGAAATGCAGAGTCCAGGGCCTCAGCCAAGCCCTTGGCAGGGTCCCTGGGGAGGGGGCGTGATTGTGTGTCCAGTCCTCAGCTTGTGGGCTGCATGTGGTTCCCTTCCAAGCACTGCAGCCTACCCCGGACCCTGACTACAGATCAAAGGCTCACTGGTTTCTGTGTTCTTCCAGAAATGCAGCAGTTCTATGCTTCACAGAGCCGCCTTCCCGATAGCAGGGTGGTGCTGTGCTTCGGGGAGGAGTTTCCGGACACAGCGCCTTTGCGCTCCAAGCTCATCCTAGTGCAGGTGAGAGCTAACGGCTTCTGTCTCATGCTCAGGTAGCCTCACCCTCATTTATATGGGACCAACTTTATCCCAGGGTGAAAAGAGACAGCAAGGACTGAATATTCCACCCGTGTGACCGGGGCAGAGGTGGGCGAACTAGACTGCAAAGAGCTCCCGCCACCCCTGCGTTCTGTCTTCCCGGGTTGGGACTCTCTTCATCTGTGTTTTCCTCCTCCTTCTTTTCTCCCTTCCCCTGTTCCTCCCTCTTCAGAAAATCTTCACCTGTCCAGTGGCCCTAAGGTCTAAGTGACCGATTTGAGCCCTTATTTGAGCAATGTGAGGAGTACTGCTTGCCCAGTTCCTTCTTGCCACTGAGGGGCTCAGAGGACTGTGGCGGGGGAAGGCCCCGATTCTCCTCCCACCTCCCTTCTGACTTGGCACACGGCCCTTGCAGGTGGAGCAGCTGTATGCCAGGCAGATGATGGAGGAAGCAGGCAAGACCTGTGGTGCTGGCTCCCTGATGCCAGCCCTGGAGGAGCCCCAGCTAGACCAGACCTTCCGGATGTTTCCAGATATTTGTGCCTCACACCAGAGACCCTTTTTCAGAGAAAATCAACAGATCACCGTCTAAGCCTCTCTCCGGGCATCCCACCTCGCCCGAGACTCAAGTGTCACGATTCTTTGAGTGACAGGATTATGAAGGATGTGAACCCCCCCTGACTAGGGTGGGCAGTGTCCCCCGTGGGCCTTGAGAAGCCCAGCCATGGACATGCTCCTGCTCAGGCAGATGCTGGAAGCTTGCAGGGACTGTGGCCAGAACCCTGCAATTAAAACATTTTTTTAGTGAGTTTTCTCCTTTACCATTAATGGCTACCCTTTCTGCATGTTGGAGTCCCTTTGACAGTAAATCAGTCTGCCAATAGAGCCACCCTTATCCTCCCCTGACTGAAGGTAGAGATTTGTGACTTCCTCTGCTTGATTGTACACAATGCATCTTTTTACTGTTCGGCCCTTTTCTTTTAGATTTTGGCCAGAAGGCTGAGAAAGTAAGTTGATACATTTTTTTTTTCAAAAAGCTTCTGTAATGAGGTGGTCCCAGGTAACTTCTGTCTAAATAGTTTTCATTTTTTAAACAATATTTGTATTGCATGCCCTGCTGTCAATCACTTTGGACCTTTCCTGTAAAGGGCAGATTATAAATAGGAGTGTAGATACTGCTTGTGGGTTTCATATGAATTTTCGTTGTGGCTCATCAATTCCCATGACTCTGTGTCAGCTGGTGGGGGTTTGCGTGGGGCACGGTAGGACCAGGAACTGTGGAGAGGACCTGTCCGTCCATAGGCATCTCACCACTTCCGTTGTCCCGCTTCATACCTAGCCCGAAGGCTCAGTGAAAAGCAATGTCCAAACTGCACTCTAGGCCTAGAGGTACCCACCCACATACCAGAGAAAGGTACATATCCTACACAGCCCAGGGCAGAATGCCCAGCTGTAGCATGCTGAGTAGAAGCCAGGGTGGAAAACTTAGTGCACGGCTCTGTGACTCAGGCCCGTTTGTGCCCTCAATTTGGCCGTCCAGTCTAGTACCTAAGTAATTTAAATCACTGGCTGTGGGGCCGCAGGAACGCCTCCAGGGCCGCTTCCTGTAGGAGGGAGCCACTGCCAAGGGTTTAGTTTGGCTATCAGTGCACAGCAGGTGCCCATGCCAAGCTCATTGAAAGGGAGCATCCTCTTCCTCCCACTCCTGTCAGGAGACCTCCTGGATCTGTTCTCCTTTGTAACCAGCCCGGGTCCCTCCTAATGTGCTCAGCATTCCACAGTGAGGGGCAGGGGAAGCTTTACCTGTTGACTATAGTTCTGAGAAGTGGGGGAAAAGCGTGACGGTTTGGAAGACAGTCCCAGCCAATAAGGGGCTCGACAGGCCACGCCTTGCAACCAGAAAAAGCCAAAGAACACAGAGAACTTCATGGCTGTTGTGTGAAGGTGGTGGAGGTGGGCTCAACAGACATCGTCGCCAGAGTGTGTGCTGCCTGTGAACAGAACCCGGGGCTGGCTTCTCCCCCTCGGCCAAAGCCAGGAACATCTCTTCTGAAGCCAGGACAGTCTGTCTGCTGGACACGTGTCACATGTCACCTCCTGCCTCCGTGAGTGCTAGCGCACCAATCTGTAATCCAAATATTTATTTTTGTATCCATTGAAAAAGTATTGATCTTATTCTTTATTAAAGTAAATTACTCTTTCATAAAAGTGATATCTGTTCCTTTTTTTAAAAAAAACCACTCTTGAATATAATTTTCATTAGATTCCAGGATTTAAAAAAAAAATTGCTTAAAAAAAATTGAGACAAGACCTGACTCTGTAGCCCAGACTTTGAACTCATTGCAATCCTCCTGTCTCGGCCTCCTGAGTGAGGGGAGTACAGGCATGAGTCACTATGACTTTGAAGATTTCTTTTTTTTTTTTTTGAGACAGGGTTTCTCTGTGTAGCTTTGGAGCCTGTCCTGGAACTCTCTCTGTAGACCAGGCTGGCCTCGAACTCACAGAGATCCGCCTGCCTCTGCCTCCCGAGTGCTGGGATTAAAGGCGTGCGCCACCACTGCCTGACAGCTGTGAGGATTCTTAAAGAAGGAACTTTAAAGAAATAATGGAATAGTGGACTGAGATTTTAAGGATTTTATTTTTGGTTCCCAAGACAATGGCAGAAAGGTCTGGAGAACGGAACAATGGAACTGGTACACAGAAGATACTGGAAAATGCAGCAGGCCATGTATACTGTTCAACCAGAGGCCTGTTTGGGTTTTAGTGAGCCCAGACTGTGTTAAGTGTGGGAAGGCATGGAGGAAGGATATTGCACTGATAGCACCTTTCTGGAAGCTTCTGGAAGTATTAGGGGGATGGTTACCAGTCACAGTGATGAAGTTTGACCTTCCATTTCCATGCACATACTCATGCTGGTCACAAGTCCAGCACGGCCCCTCACCGATGCTGCATTCAGCCCAGGTGCCATTGCATTAGCAACTGAGAGCAAAGCCCCCACTGCTGGTGAGCACAGGCTGCTAGTTCAGGTGGGCACGGGCTGTGACTCAGGTGGGCATGGACTGCAAGCTCAAGTGGGTGTGGGCTGTGAGTTCAGATGGGCGGATACAGCCTAGCACATCTGTCAGGGAGGCAATGCACGCCACCTCTGCTCTCATGGAATCCCTCAGAGACAAGGCCTGTTAGTCACGGCTTACAGATGTGAAAAGTGAGGCAGGGGCCCATGCTTGGCTGGTGTGAAGCCTTCTGGGAGCATGTTAAGCGGGAGGAGCCTCTGTGCAAGATCCTTGACCCCGAGGACAACTGACCCTGGAGCCAAGGACAGCAGACCTTTCTGCACTGAGTCACATTAACCCCAGAGTGCTCCAACCAGGAATTTTGTTTATAAGCAGGTCTGAATGTGGAAAGTTAACCGAGTCCAAGTTTGTGTCTCCCAGAGTTCAACTCCTGGGCATAGTGTGGATGCTAAGTCTCTGAAGTGCAGGAGGGAATTGGAGTCTCTGAGGGCTGGGGCCTCAAAGCAAAGTGACTTTCTCTGGATGGAGAGTGTTTAGCTTTGAAGGAAAGACCAGCTCCCCCACTCTTGGAATCAGAAAACTCTTAGTTAAGATGGAGTGTGTCAACATGGCTCCGTGCATTGCTGCTTAGCTCACTATTGCTTTTGGGAGCACACAGAGAGGGAGGAGCCTCTGTGTAAGATCCTTGACCCCAAGGACAACTGACCCCAGAGCAAGATCCACTGGGGAGCAAGTGTTCTGTTTTCTCTCATACCGCCCACATAAGACACCAACCTCATAGACAAACAGGGAAGAGTTGGGTGGGCTGGGGCAAGGCCAGGGTGCACCTGCTGTATGAGAACTTGGTTAGGCTGGTGGAGGGTGGGGGGAGGATGTGTGGCCACATGACAGACTAGAGTTCCAACCACTCCAAGCTCACCAACTGCTCATGCTCCCAACTCTGGGTTTCCTCATCAGTAAGAGGGATTCGGTATCACACACTGAGGAGCAAGTGATCGGCCACTCAGTAAATATACCCTCCCCCCACCAAAAGTACATTTCTGTTTATCACTCATTTGTGATTAAGCTGTGTGATTAAATAGTCACACTATGTATATTAAATAGTTCTTATCAATGAACTGTAACACCAGTGGTTCAAGTATGTGTGTCAGTCAGCTACATCAATATGTAATTGTTGGTGGGGTGAGATGAGGTGCTGGATTCCTGTCATCTAAGCACTCTTGAGGCTGAGGCAGGAGGATGGTGAGTTCCAGACCATCCAGGGCCACACAGTGAAACACTGTCTCAAGAAAGCAAAGCAAAACAGTAATAATGGAATAATTAATACTCAATTGTTAGAATTGCTAAAGCAATACATGAGTGTGTAGAATTATATGGTTCCCTTTTATGGTTCCCTTAATTGTATATTATATGTGATTGCTTCTGAAAGATTGTGTAGCTATAAACAGTATATTTTACACACACACACACACACACACACACACACACACACACGAGATAATTAAACTTCTCTCATGAAGCTTACTTACATAGGGTCTCAGCTAGCCTAGTGGCCAGGCTGCTTTGATCCAAGCGCCCAAAGCTTGGCGTACTGGAGCGCTTCATTTTATTATCTCTTCATTTTTGAGAAAGGGTCTTAGTTTTAGTAGTCCAGGCTAGCCCCAGAAGTGTGACAACCTCCTGCCTCAGCCTCCCAACTGCCTGTGTCTGTGTGGTAGGGTGACTCTGATGGTCACATGGCAGGTGGTGGGAGGGGCCACGAGGTGCTGTCTATGATCCCCATAGAGCTGTGACGTGAAGAAGGGGTTCAAGGATGACCCAGAGCTGCTGAGAGAAGGGAGAGCCCCTTTCGACCTTCTTCCGAAGTGGTGGAAGCATGAAGGCCACTCCACCGTTTCTTAGTGGTCAGATGGACTCTCACACCCTGAAGGCCTCATTGTGACCACCTTCCCTGGAGAGCGCTGAAATAGTGTGGTTTAGGTCAGCCTTTCTTACTTGGTGGAAGGAGAGAGGCAGGAGAGGAGAAGAAGGGCAGAATCTCAGGGTCTAGGATCACTTGTGGCGAGACATGGGGAAGGAATAGCTTTTGTGGATGCTGCCCAGTGAGCAGGCTCCTCCTGGTCCCTCCAGCATGTTCAAGGGGAGGGCTGAATTCTGACCTGGAGCTGTGTTACTGAGTGGGACTGAACTCAAACAAAGTATTATGGGTCATACCCTTGCACTGAGGGTCTGGTGACTATAACATCCCCTGCTTTGATTTTGTCTGGAGTATAAAAAAAAATAGAAACTTAAAAATTGCACAAACCCCCAAAGGGACACAAGGGATTCCCAAGGAGAGAAAAATCAGTGTCTCAGCTGCCCCTCTCCTACCTACCTGTGGCTTCTGCAGGGGTCTCTCAATCTCTGCAATGCCCCTGCCTCTGTCTGGAGTGAGCTGATGAACAAAGCAGGTCAGAGATCCTGAGGTCAGAATAAAGTGACTGTTGCCAGAGCCCCTGTGAATAAGCCGAGAATCTTACGATGAAAGACCCTCCTCGATCATCCATAGGGGCCGATGGCCCAGTGCTGAGTCAGAGTCGATGGAGAGGGGACATAGAGGTCAGAGACAGAGAAGACACCTAACACCACAGAACAGGATTTAGTCGGGCTGTGAGGGCTTGCAGATGGAAGGCAGACCATGAGCCAAGGAATGAGGGGACTCTGGCAGCTGAGAAAGGCAGGGAGAGAGAAGGTTCTAGAAAGAACTGCTGTGTCACTTTGTGATTCTGACCTTGAGGACAGTAAAGGAATGAGTGTGTGCTGTTTTAAGCTACTATCATGTCTGTTTGTCCCACAGCCTTAGGACAGTTGCACAGAACCTTGTAGTTCAGCAGAGACACCCAGGACTCCCAGGAGGGGCAAGAGGGGTCCTGTACAACATGGTGGGTTGTGCCATGCCCCTTTTCCTCCAGATTCATCTTCCCTATAGCTGCTTCTCTTTCATCGGTCGCCTGGCTTTCTTACAGGGGAGCCACACTGCCCTCAGTACTTGGGGACATTGGGGTGGAAACCCCAAGGTTGAAAATAGCCCTGCACTTTTCTTGGTTAGGTTTCTTGCTATCAGCTGCCTCGGGGCAGCCGGCTGAAAAAGCCACTTCCTTCTGCCAGCCTGGCTGTCCATACTGGCAGCTCTTGTCTGTCCTGCTGAGTTCCCAGCTGTGTGGGTGGCCCAGACGGGACTCTGTAGCAAGTGCCCAGTTTCCAGTGTTCGTGGCCTGGCTGGTGCAGGGGTTGCTGCTGTTTTCTGTCTTTTTTCTTCTAGGGTCTTCCTCACTGTCAAGTTCGAGGTGGCGTTTCCTTTCTCGAGGTGTGAGCTCCGACCACGATGGTGTCATGGCCAATAACTTGTTTCCATTCAAAAGTGCGGGCAGCAGCATAGGCCTGTTTCAAGAAATCTCTCCCCCCTCCCCATCAAATTTTCAAGCTTAACCTCAGAACTGGTTGCTGCTGGAAAGTGTAAATGACGCCATAGGACCCAGATCGCCCTGGGTGCGTGGGAGGAAAATGCCCGATTTACAGTGCGCCTCATTTCACCCAGATCGCTTTTGAAATGCCAAGGGGGAAACAGTGCCCCGCTCACAGTGCCTGAAAGACAAAGCTTCCTATGATGGCCTACCACTTGCTGCTCTTCACCACAGCATGAGGGAAAGGGACAGGTTCTGACATGGCTGGAAGGTTCCAGAACGCATGGTCACCTTCTTCTGTTAAGTCAGACTCAAGCGCTTACTTGAAATCATTCTCCAAGTAGGTGGCAATGCCCTGAGGGTCTTCTGACTAGACCAGTACTCCATGAGGACATGGATTCATTCTCAGCATGATGGATTCAACCCCACGATCCTGAGTGGCATGCCCCAATGATGTCCAGGGCAGGTCCCCACAGTCATGATCGGGAAGATGCTGTGGCAGGTGGCGGTGTCCTCCAGCTCACCTCCTCCCACTTCAAGAGTATCACTCTCATTGTTCAGAGAAACTAGGACCCAGAGATGGGTTTTAAATCACAGAGCGGCTTGCCCTGGAATTGGCCAGGAGGTGACCTTATGCTTGGCGATAGGTCTGCAGCCTGTCCGTCTCTGATCATGGAACCCTGACTGTGTCAGGCACCCTGCCTTCCTCTGTGTGATTCAGGGGATGGTCCCATCCTTACCCAACTATGGACTCTGATCATCTCTGAGACAGTAGTTCTTCCAGAAGGGTCACGTGACAGGATAACAGCCAGTGAAATAGAAGCAGGCGATCCATTGGGCTTCTGTGAGGCTCTCCCAGCCCTCCCTAAGTCAGCAAACAGCTACAAGGACGCTCCAGCCTTGGGTCTCCATCCTTACCTATCGCACAGGGAACTCCTCTTCCTTCTGCTTGGCCTCCTGTATTGTGGGACTTTCCCACATGCCCATGGATAGAGCAGGAGGAGGTGGGACATATGAAGGGAGGTGGGTGCGGAGAGGCCACTGTGCTGGGAGAGGTCAGGTGCCACCCAAACCTCTTGCAGATCTGTTGTAGAGTCTAGTACAGAACCTAGTATCCTGGAACAGAACTAGCCAGTCTCACACCCCGGACATTAGCCCCAGTGTCTCCCTCTAGTTCTTCTAGGCTGGTCTACAGAGTTCCCACTGGTGCTGCCCCTGAGCTGTCTTGTCCGTGAGCCCCGTATCATGGGTTGATTTGCCACCCTGGCTCACCTCCTTTAGCTGCCCAACACTGTCTTAAGGTGGTTATCGTGCTAATGCCAAGGAAGCAGAGGAACAGAGGGGTCACATGACTTGTCCAAGGCCACGCAGAGACACAGTCTGAAGCCAGGCTCCTGTATCCGCCATCACCGTCCTCCCAAGAGGCTCACTGCAGAGCCCAGGATGGCTACAATCTAAGCGTTGCAACAAGCATTTGGCCCCGTGTTGATCAGAAGAGGCAAGCTTGTTTGTCGGGGTGGCACTCTTGGCAGCTCAATCTCAGCTTCTCTGTATCTATGGAAACTAGAGGTCGAAGCCCAGGACCACATGTCTTGAATAGAATCTTGTGTCTACTCAAGGTGGTCATGGACCCAGCCCAGGGCGGCCACTCCTCCTGACATGACTAACCCCTGCAGGGAACTGACCAACATTAGTGCATTTTTTTGTTAATTAAATCCCACACTTCTCTGTTTTTACTTAAGTGTCCCCTTTCCCCTTTTCCTAGTCTGGGACCCACCATGCTCCCTATCCTACGGTGGTTACATCTCTTTGGCCGTGACTTATTCAGACTTTGCCTGGCTCGCATGGTCTTGATTGTTTTTGAGATATCCTGCAGAGGATTCCTAGTTGGCACTCTGTGATATTTTTTCTCCTGTTTTAAGGAGGGTGCTGAGGCCAAGCACAGAGATGGCATGCCTTTAATCCCAACGTTCAGGAGGTAGAGGCAGGCAGGTCTCTATGAATTAGAGGCTAGCCTGTTTTACATAGTGAGTTCTAGACCACCAGGGCCACACAGTGAAACCCTGTCTCAAAATAAATTAAAATAAAAAACACAAAAACATGAGATATTAGGTTTCAGATGAAGGCTGGGCTGTCAGGAACGCTCTTTTCAGATGACTTCTTTGTGGGTGCTGACCTTGGTCTCCCAGAAAACTGTCATCTCTGTCCGCAGAGGATTCTTCAAGTTCACAGGCCAATGATGGGGGGCAGCACAGGCCTTTGGGATATGTGCTTTGCTAGGGGACAGAGGGGGAGGCCTTCTTGTGACCCTGTAGATCCTCCAGTTCCTGGGGTTTCCAGCAGCTCCTTCATACTGGTTTTTGAGAGTACTCCTCAGCAAGTTAACCTGAACAGTTTTTCCAAAAGTCCCATAATGATGTAGCCCGTGACACTCTGGGGGCATGGCCTGTGACGCTCTGGAGCCCTAGCCTGCTCTCTGCCTGAGCACCATCTCCTTCCTGCCAGCGGGGCTCCAGCCATGTTACCTTCCTCTTGCTTTTCCCCAGATCCACATCCCTTTCCAGCTATCCGAGAGCCAGCGCCCACCATTTCTTCTGCCTGGGATCTGCATTCTTCCCTGGTAGGCTGGCTGATAGCTTCCTCCTTCAGATTCAATTGCCAACAGCCACCTTGAGACAAGCTCTCCTCCAGAACGGAAGAGCTCCCTTTACACTGACTGAGCTGGGGCAAGGACACCTGCATGTAGGGTCTTTTCCTTTTTGTTAACGAGTCTCCTCTACAGTACACTCAAGGAGGGCAAGACTCTTTCTGTTTGTATTCCCTGATGTATGTCCAAAACTTGGAGCCCACAGCCAGATGGATTACAAAGGGTCCAGGTGCTCTTGTAACTAGGTCCATCCACCAATTAACCCACCTATCACTTGCTCATCTATTCACTTAACACCTAATCCATGGGATCATCCATCCATCCATCCATCCATCCATCCATCCATCCATCCATCCATCCACCCAAACATCTACCCATTCATCTATCCATCTACCCAATAATCCATCCACCCACCCACCCAAACATCTACCCAGCAATCCATCCATCCACCCAAACATCTACCCATTCATCCATCCATCCACCCAAACATCCATCCATACGCCTATCCTTTAACTCACCTACCCATCCACTCACATATCTGTCTACCTACTATTTGCCCATTCAGCATCAACTCTCACTTATCCATCTGTCCCCCCACTTAACCATCCTTCCATTCATCTACTATCCTATCCATTGACACATCTATCTACCTACCCCTTCATCTACCCAATCCATTGACCTGTCCATTGACCTACCACCTTTTTATCTACCCTTCTCTTCTCAGTTATCTATCCACCAATCCATCCATTCCCCTACCTCTCCCCCTACCCATATAATTGTCTCTCCATTGACCCATCCACCTGTCCATCCATTCGCCTATTCATCTACCTACCATCGGTCACACACACACACACACACACACACACACACACACACACACACACACCATATTCACTCACCCATCAATCCATCTGCTTAATCATCTCTCCCCACACTTACCCACACACCATCCATCCATCATCCATCCATCCATCCATTCATCCATCCATGCATGCATCCATCATCCACCCACCATCCACTCATCCATCATCCATCCATCCATCCATCCATCCATCCATCCATCCATCCATCATCTCTTTACCTATCATCTACCCACTCATCTACTGAGTCAAGCACAGTGACAGGTTTGGCACACAGGGTCAAGAGATAGTGCCTGCTCTCTAGGAGCCTATATCTTGGTGATTCTGCAGGGAATGGTCCTGTCTCCTGATGGAATTCTCTCCTTAGGCTTTGGACCCCTCGGGGTCTCTGTGAATGCCCTGTGCTGGGTGCAGATGATGGCTTAAAGCACGGCTCCTACATTTGCATTTTTTGCCATTTCGGTCTCAGTTTTGTAGAGGAAACTTTTTTGGAACTCTTTTAAAAACCAGAAAAAACACAGGAAATCGTGTCTTGTGTTCTTGGTAGTTAACTGGGGCTAAGTTTGAACACAGCTTTCAGTTTTTTCCTTCCTTCCTCCTTTTTCTTTTTTTTTCTTTCTTTCTATCTTTCTCAAGTGTGAACCAAAGGGCCTGCTGCGGGGAGGTAGCCGCAGCAGCCCTGGCCCATAGAAGCGTTTGTGTGTGTGTGTGTGTGTGTGTGTGTGTGTGTGTGTGTGTGGTGTGTGTTGCGTGCGCACACACACATGCACTTGTGCGCTAAGGGGAGTGGATACTGCAGGATGCCCTTAGGAACGATGCCTTTGAAATAGGGTGGTTGAAGTGAGGGTGAAGGGCAGGCAGAGAGCAGGGATGGGGTTCAAAGCCAATAGCTGAGGGAGCCCAGAGATGACTGAAAGTGGCCAAATGTCAAGGAGGAGAGGCTCCTGCTGGTTGCTGGCTACAGCCGGCATTGTGCTCAAGAGGCCAGAACTGTGGCTGTGAATGCTGCTGGGTGGCGTGTGGTGGGGCCGGGATGGAGGGAGAAGAGTGATCTCTGTCGCCCCAGCTGTGGGCGGAAGCGCTGTGGTGGGCACTCTAGCTTCCTCCTCGGCATGCCGGGACCTGAGACTCATGCTTCTCAGATTCATGTGAAGGTAGCATGTCCACATGGTTACCCCAGTGTGAGTTTCCCCTCACTGCTGATCTTTGTCCAGGTAGCAAGATGGATGCAGGGGACCAGAGAAAGCCATTGGCTGAAGGACTAGAGCATCCGGTTGGCATCGGGAAGAACTGTGGACCCCACAGAATCAGCCCTCAGATTCAGAGGCAACCCCTTTAGCTTCCCCCCCCCCCCACCGATGTATGCTGTGGGTTTGGCCAGTTCTGGGCTCTCTTCTAGGTTGCGATCCCAGATTTGGCTTGGATGCCCTCCTGTGATCGTGTCCACTCCTATAACAGAGCCACCAATCTGAGCTAACAAGATCCAAACCTGTGTCTTCAGTAGCAGTGTGAGGCAAGGGACTTACAACTGTCCAGGGAATAGCTAGGACATCTCTGCTCTGGGCCCCCTCATAGTTGGTGTCTCATCCCAACCCAAAGCCTGGCCCTGGCCTGGTTCCAGCATCTCAGCTAAAGTGGGCTTTAATGGCAGTCAGTGTCCTTAAGTTTACTCCAAGCTGCTGTCATGTCCTATGGGGCTCACTGACATGGGGGGACAAGACAGTTTTCCCCAAAGACATTTGGCTATGGATCTGATCTGCTACAGCAGCTCAGAGCTCACTTCCTGCCCTTGGAGCTGGGCTGTGGGGTGGGGTGCTCGTGAACCCCAGGGGCAACTGAAACTCAGAGCATTAGCACAGTAGTTGGGGTGCCATGGATGCTGACTTCTAGGCTTCAGGTTCCCGCTCTGCTTGGGAGCAAGAGAAAAACGTTCTAGAATCCAGCTGTTGTGAGGTTAGCGCCCGACTTCCATTCTCAGCTTTTCCTCTGGGGATCCCTCTGTGACTCCCAGGTGAGCCTTTTCACTCCCTGCATGGCCCCTTCCCGCCCACAAGTGCTTCTCCCGGGACTGTGTGCTGGTAGACCTACCTACAAGACAGATCTTGTTCTGTGAGCCTCTGGGTTGATCTTGCACGAGGCTCCATGGCACAGGGGTCACGGGAGATACACAGTCAGGCTCGTTGGGGTTAAATTTCAGTGTTCTATTCTTGGTTTACTTAAACCAGTTGAAAATGCTAAATTTACTCTCTGTCTCTCTGTGTATCTCCCCCTGTTTCTGTCTGTCCGTCTGCCTGTCCATCTGTCTGTCTCCTTCCCTCCCACCCTTTCTTCCTTAGGCAGGGTATCCTGTAGCTCAGGCTGTTCTCAAATTCCCTACGTAGCCAGGGATGACCTTGAACTCCTGACTCTCACGTGTCCTCCCAAGTGATGGGCTCACCAATGTTCTTTCCCATGCCAGGTTCATGTCATTCTGGGGGAGGAACTCAGGCTTCTTGCACGCTAGGCAAACCCTCTGCCACTGAGTCACATCCTAAGGCCCCCAGTCTCTGTCTCTTAAAAAAGAACCTGTTTGGGTTTCTGAGCAGCAGGGTTCATTCTGGGCAGGCCACTTGGCCTGACTACCACAGTTTCTCCATCTTTAAGAGAGCAATAGTAGGGCAATGATTGTAACAGATTCAGTACAGAACTGGGGCAGTCGTTAGGCAGCATGATGTAGATGGTGTGGCCAGAGGTGAACCATCTGACTGACATCTCAACAGATGCTCCTCAAGGCATGGTCGTTATGAAGATTCAAACATCGTGTAATGAAAATGGCAGTTAATAACCTAATGGGAGGGGCATCATTGGTACCCCACTGAGGTTTTTTTGTTTGTTTGCTTTAACATTTATTTATGATATATACAACGTTCAGTCTGCATGTCTGCCTGCAGGCCAGAAGAGGGCACCAGATCTCATTATGGATGGTTGTGAGTCACCATGTGGTTGTTGGGAATTGAACTTGGGACCTCTGGAGGAGCAGCCAGTGCTCCCAACCTCCGAGCCTTCCACCTGGCCTCCCGCACTGAGGTTTAATAAGGGGAACTGACAAGGGCATGAGGCAGCTGCCCATGGGTCCCTTCCAAAGGAACAGCTCCTCAGAGTCACTGAGAATGAATTCTGCTTATGTCTGGAAACTGAAGTTCCCAGGAAAAATAAGAACCATCCAGTGCTAAACATTGTTGGAGACAGATTTGAGGATGATTAGAATTTCAGTGATGGGTGCTGGAGAGATGGCTCAGTGGTTGGGAGCTCTGGCTGCTCTTCCAGAAGGCCTGGGCTCAGTTCCCAGCACCCTCATGGCAGCTCACAACAGTCTGTAACTTCAGGATCCAACACCCTCACACAGACATATGTGCAGGCAAAACACCAATGCACATAGAATAAAATAAATAAGTTAAAAAAAAATCAGTGCTAGGAACTGGAGAGATGGTTGAGGGGTTGAGTGTGTTTGCAGAGCACTCCAGCTGGGTTCCCAGCAGCTCCCAACCGCCTGCAACTCCAACTCCGGGTGACCTGATCACCTCCCTCACCTCCTCAGGAACTGGCACACCTACGGCACAGACATATAAATATAAATGTATCTTAAAAAAACATTTTAATAGCACGGCAGCAGTAATGCATGCGCTTAATCCCAGCGCTTGGGAGGCATGGGCAGGTGGATCTCTGTGAGTTCGAGGCCAGCCTGGTCTAAAGAGTTCCATGACAGGCTCCAAAGCTACACAGAGAAAACCTGTCTTGAAAAACTAAAAAAAACAAAATAAACAAAAACAAAACAACAGCAACAAAAAACAACACCCCCCCCCACTTTAATGTCTGTGGAGACCTGGAAAGTTGCAGAAGAGCCAACTATCTTGGGCTATCTCAACCCCTAAGTAACCATGGTTGCTCACCTCTGTGAGTGACCTAACATCCTTGTAAGTAAATTCTTTGGAGTGTACAAATAGAACCCGGCTCCCACCAATACAAAGGCTAAGAATGTCATCAGGTAGCATCTGAAGTCTAGAGTGGAGACTCCCTGACTGACCTTCACCTCCCAGCTTTATGTTCCCACAAATGCATTTGAAAGATGCTGTGGCTTATGGCTTTCTTTTCCCTGCTGCGGTAGAAACCTGAATCTGTATTCCTGAGCCGTGGTCTTTCATGTTTGACTCCAGAACAAACTAGCTCTTGTTTGCCTTGAGGTAAGAGCTGTGGCTTTTGAACCAGAGGGCCCATTCCCTTCCATGCAAAGGAGACCTTGGCTCGGACGGAGAGTGCTGTCCTCGGGGGTGTGCAGCCAGCTCCCCCTCCATCCCCGTCTCTTCTTGTTCCTATTTCAGCTTCTCCTTCCGAATTTCAATTTGGCTCAGGTTCCCACCTTGATGCCTTGCCCCAGATGGGAGCAGAGTTTCAGGGGTCCTGTCCATCAAGGCGGTTCCACAGCGTCAGCCCCGAGATAACTCACGCACCTAACTGATAAGAAAAGTGAAAGGCGAAGTTGGCCACTGAAGACACCAGCCACTTCCTGAATCCAGCCGTCCTCACCCTGCCTCAAGGAACAAGTGACTCCCCAAAAGGAATTGCTGGAGGAAACACCGAGTTTTCGATGGCCCTGGAAAGGGAACTGGCTTGGGGCAGGTCTAGTTTCAGAATTTCACCTCACCTAAGTGTGTGTGTGGGTGGGGGTGGGGGGTCAAAGTAGGGGGCAGCTAGCAGGGCCTGAGGTGGGATTTCTTACTCTGCTTTGCCGGGACTTGGTGCTTTCCTCGCTGCCCGTGTCTGGCAGCCCTTGCTTCAGGGCAGAGTCATGAGATTGCAACACAGCCCCTGAGGTTTCTGTGGCCCTCCAGCCAAGGCCGGTCCAGGTGCTGAGGGAAGGGGCATGTGGGAGACAGAATTAGACCCCCGTGGAAAAACCACCACCCTGCCTGGTGTTTTTAGGTTTCCCCTCAGGACCCACAGCCTGTAACTGACGTTGCAGCTTGGTTCTGGACTGATCTTCAGCTGGTTCTCAGCCTCGACTCTAAATCAGGTCCCTCCAAGGCCCGAGGCCAGATCCCAGGTGTGGGTCTCGCTTTCTCTCCCCTCAGGCTGGCCTATCTAGGCAGTTGCTGCCCTCCGGGGCTGGTTCCCTCTCCCTAAGCCCTGTGTAGCTTCAGGACCTGCCTCTCCTGGGACCGCTTAGGAAGGAGAGTTAAGGCCCGTGTGGTGCCCCCCCAAAAGGGCAGGCACAACGTGGGTAAACAGGGAATGCAGGCACTGAGCGAAGTGGTATGCGAGGGGCCCCTGAAACCAACTCACGTTTTTATTGTAAAATGTGTGTCTGTCTGTCTGTCTGTAATGGCAAAAAGAAAGTGTGGGATTTGCTGGATCTGGAGTCATGGGCAGTTGGGAGTCATCCAACATAGGTGACTAGAACTGAATCCCAGTGCTTTGAAAGGGCAACAACGACTCTAAACCACTTGGTCACCTCTCCAGCCCCAACATGCAGAAAAGTTGTAAGACTAGCACAAGGGACACTGTCCTGGCCGGAGTCACCTGCACCGTGTTCTAACAGTCTTGTTTGGGTAGACGTCACATCCCCTGTAATTCGCCCGTGCACACCTCTAAACTTTTCAGTCCGGTGGGCTCCAGTGTTAGGCTGATAGATTTTACCAGGCTTGAAGCCCCTGAGGATAGACCCACAATCCCAATCAGCAACTTGGAAAACCAGGAGCTGAAGCTGCAGAACTCGGATCTGGTAGAATGGAATCTGAGTTGCTACTGCCGACCCTGGGTGGAGACATGACTTTCTGAATTGCCAGAAAGATCTAGGATTTCTACCTAGCAGAGGCTTCCTGGTAAAGATCGAAGATGAACCTTGCCTGTCCCTTAAGGATTAATCCACTGGCCTGTCAATCACCTGCACAGGAAGGCACTGCTCAGGAAAGCTGTCTGTCCCAGAGACTTCAGGAGCATAGCACGAAGCCTGCCTAAACAGGTGGGGCAGCATGACCAGCTCTCTGCATGGTCACACTGCATTTCCCTCCATAATGGTCCCTTGGGCCACTGCTCACTCCCACCCTTGAGCGTGTTCCACAACATATAAAAGTCTTTGTCCTCCAAGATACCTCTGTGTCTCCTCTAATTTTTTTCCCCGAAGAGATGACAAGGATTGGGAAGCCTGGGAGAGACCGGAGAGGGAGGACCCTGGCCACTTTTGCTGTGTGCACAGAGTTGTGTGATCTTCCCAACAATTCACGTTTGCTTCACCGGAAGCATCAGGGGTGGGGATGAGAGCGTGGCGCCCGCCCTGTCTGCAGACTGTCAGGACTCCTGCCATGATTTTATCTAAACAGTCCAAGGCAGCTACAGACTCCTTTTTGGTGTTTTCTAAGTTAGATTAGGAGGCTTGGAAGGCAGGAGAGGCTGGTGAGGAGCAAGGCCCGAGTGAGACTCTCTGAGAACTTCTGCTCTGTGGGAGGTTCATGGAGGATGTAGAGTCGTGGGTTCCTGCCTCTGGCTGTGGCCTGTTGTTTAGGACCCCCACAAGGTGATTGGGACCTGGTTAGCTCAGAGAGGGGAGGGAATGGGCATTGACTCTGGCTGGTACCAGGTCTCAAATACCTCCAGGGACCTGGGAAAGAGGTGGCTGGCTCCATCTGGGATTAGGGGCACTCTGACAACCAAACAGTCTGGCCTCAGATGGCCGAGGTCAGGGTACCTTTGGGCTGTAATTTTGTCAGGAGTCCTGTGGAACACATAAACCCCACCATGTTAACATTGGTGTGAGCTTTGGGCTGGAGACTGTTGGGGTCAAGATGACCTTTCTGGAGCACCCAGGGGCTGGAGCACCTGGCTGTGCAGCTGGAGGATGCTCCCTGTGGGTGTAGCGTCCCTGGGGCTGGCTCACTTCCATCAGCAGTGGTGAGGTATCCTGAAACACAGGTGGGAGGGCACCTCACAAGGAAGGGAAACCAAACTGGGCTACCACCCCTCTCTCAGTCACTGGCTTGGTTGGAACGCATCTTCCCCAGTAATTTTTTTTAATTAGTTGTAAAAATAGTGCCAAGTAAACATGTTATATAAAATCTGAAAGCGGGGAAAGAGCTTCCCCTGCCTGCCTGCTCACCATCCAGGGCTGTTTTGCCTTCACCATGGGGCCGGGCTGTGATCTGAACTGTGATTCTTTTTAATGTGTTCCATCATGCACACTGTTCTCAGAGCCACACACCTTCAAACTGTCACTAGGAGAGGGCAAGGGAGAGTCACAGATACGCCCTCGGTCTGTGTGACTCCCAGGATAGTACTTCGAATGAGCAGACATGTGGGTCTTTTCGTCCCTTCAGGACTGGAATTGCTGAGGGGTGGGGGTAGTGTTGCCTGATCCTAGTCTACTTCTCCAGGGTTCCCTCTTCAGCCCCCAGGCAGTCACAAGCGGCTCAGGCCCCTTACCCTGTTGCCCATTGAATTAGTTTTCTCTTCACTTCCGCCAAGCTCTTCTCCCATATCACATCTCCAGAGTTTCTCCCTGACCCCTCCTCAGCCACTGTCCAGCTTTGTCTTTCGCTGAGCTTGCCATGGATGGCGCCCTGCTTAGCACACAGGACTAACTCTTAGTATCTACCAGCTCTCTGTCACTTCTCCTGTGACATAGATTCTTAGGATTCATTTATTATGTTTGAGAACACAGAGCCTAACACCCAGAGGGACTCAGATGCCAGCACCTAGAAAGACTCAGACCCTAGAACCTGGAGGCAAACCTGCTCTTAGGGGTTCAGGTCTGAACCGGCAGTCTCTTACTAAAGCCACTGGCCTGGGCTGTGTGACTTAAGCAGCCATTTAACAATTCTCAACCTGATGGTGGTACAGCAGTGGCTCCTGTCTCACTGGCTGGCTGTGGTTAAACAAAAACATCTCCAAAGTCCCTTAGGACAAAGAGCAGGCAGTTATCAACTTGGAGAACCGGCTTAGAGGAAATGCACCGCCTGGAAGATCATTTTAGAAGACCCCTCTCCTCTTCAGTCTCTGTGGTCTGTGGCGTAGACTGCTACAGTCCTCAGTGCTGGATACTTGGTGCTTATTCACTTTGTGTTCAGTACTGTCCTGGTGTGCGAAGCCTGGGCTGCTCAGCATTGGCCCTCAGTTTTATGCCCCTCATTCCCAAGGACTCAGGAGTTGGGGAGTCACTGTTCCCCGGAGATAACAGGGGAGGACTCAGGAGTCAGATGTTGGGGTGAAACCTTCTGGATCAGAAAGTTAAGAAGCAACTAGCTGACTTTCCTCTTTGACTGGAGACCAAGCACGAGAAGAGTGTCCCCTTGTCCCAAACCAGAAAGGACTACGAATCTCTAAGTCCCTCCCTACTCCTTCCTGTGCATTTCTTCATCCATATTCCTAGGTCCTTCACACTCTCTATGGCTAAGTCTTGTCAGCTAGTCACTGGCTCTGGTCCCTGGTGCAAGGTTAATTTTTTGAACACAGTCTCCGAGTTTCATAGTGCCATCAAATATCCCGCAACACTCAAGCGAGGGGCTGCCAGGTACAAGGCCCCCATGATTGGCTGCCATGTTTGGAGGTTCACAAACTTATCGGGCTGCATAGTTTCCAGTTGAGGCGTGTCTTTTAATCTAATGTAACTGCACTCTGGGTGTACAGAGGGGTCCTGGCAGGCATGAAGATTTCCTAAAGAGACCCTTGAGCCCTCCCTTTGTCTAGCAGACCCTGGAGACAACAGACCTTTGCTGGGAGAGTCTCCTGTTGTGGGAAGGAAAAGCCTGAAGCAGGTGCCGGCCAGAGGGAAGAGATTTCACACAGCTCCAACCTTGTCAGACAGCCTTTTCGGGGAGGCTGGGGCCGGGACAGTGGTGGTCTGTGATGGTCAGGGCCACACCTGGACCAGGACAGATGTTCTCTGCACACTTCTCTATTTAAACACAAAACTCCTCAGAATCCCGAATAGACATTTGTGCGTGAGGGACGGGGCGGAGTGGGGGTGGGTCACTGCACCTCCTTCCATCATAGACACACTGAATGAATCTTTCTCTGCCTGTTTGCTTTGTTCCTTTCTCTGTTTAATTGATCTATTAATTGGTGTCTGAGCCACCTTCTGGGTTGTTTGGGCTGCTGGACCCCAGGCTCAGACCCTCACATCAGTAACACAAGGTCAAAGGTTTTACCCTTTGACATGTCACAGCTGGAGAAACCAAGGGACAAGCAGCCAGGGCCTTGCCTGACATTACGCAGCAAGTAGTAACTGTGGGGAAGGACCCAGGGGACAGTTGGCTGGGAGGACGGAGTTAGGCATTCCACCTTCTCCTGACCCTCTGGGACAGCCCCACCCGCCATGGCAGCTGGACGGCAGAGAGTAGAGTTTCGAGCTTGGCCCTTGCAGTTTATCTCAGCAGGTCCCATGCAGGACCCAAGGCCGTGTCTTGACACTTCTCAGGTGTGGCTCTGAAGACACCTGAAGGAACCACCACCCAGAGCTTCCCCAAACCTGACCACACGGTGAAAACATCTGCCTGCGAGGAGGGGGGTGCGAGGGTGCGGCACCTGCCAGCCCGCAGCTTCTCCCCTGCCCAAGGAGGAACCGGTCCCTGGACCGGCCACTTTCACTAGTGCTAATTAAAGCCAGGAGGCGGAGGGATAGGATCTGGGGTCTGAAGGGACACCTGGAGCCTGGGCGATGCTCTGGGCCTTCTCTTCTTTTGAAAATTTAAAAATAAACTGTATTTGGGATGGCAGTGAGACAGTGAGAGACACCAAGGGCTCCCACACACCCTGGACCCTCCTCCCCATCACAGATCCACTTTCCAGAGTCCCGGTCCATGTGGGCCTGTTATTGTCACCCAGGTCTGGCTGACATCAGAGTGCAGTCTTGGTGGTGAACATCCACGGGATGAACACATGCAAATGTCGTTTGTCACTGCTGCCTGCCACGCAGGGCATTTCCGCTATTCTCGCGCTGCTCAGCTCTGTCCGCATAGCCTCCTTCCTCAGGGTACCGAGTCCTGCAGTCAGAGGCATCCAGCCTCAGTGGAGCACGGCTGCTGGCCTAGGGCCTGAAAGATAACCTGAGCAGGGGCTGAGTATGTTGACGCAGAACAGAAAGCGAAGGGAACCTGGGAAGGCAAAGAAGCGCCTCATCCTGGGGTCTCATCTACCTTTGCTGAGGGCTGTGGGTCAAGAAACGGCAACACAGTGAAGATGTTCAGAACAAGAGGTGAACCGCGCTTAGTAGGGCCAGGATGTGCGGGCCTTGAGTTCTGCTGAATTAACATTGCTCTCTCACCCAAAGGCGACATAGCAAATATCACAAAACCACCGGACAGTTCTATTCGCGAAAGGGAAGTGTTTTAAGAAAGATAATTAGACCCGTTTTATTTAAGCTTCGCCTAATCTTTATACCATAGTGTAAATAAATCCCCGAAGAACACACTTAGAAGGCAGAGGGTCCCCTGTGCAACCCTCGACACTACACCTCAGTGCTGCTCTTCCTCGAGGAGTTTGAGCCTGATGTGAGTGTGTCGTGTCCCTCTCCATGACTCCTTCAAAATAGCTGATAAACTTAGTACCTTCGCTTCTCTGTGGCTAATCCCGAAGTTCTTTCTGTGGCAAAACTGAAGATCTGGGTGGAGGTCCCTGAGCTGGGTGGCAACGCCTCGAGGTTGTTGGGGGCAACATTGGGCTGTCACTCCACCCCCACCACTAACAAGGTGGCTGGCCGTTTAAAAAGGGTCCTATGGAAGTTGAGAATAAGCTTAGTCAGGTGTGGTGGTGCACGCCTGTAATCTCAGCACTCAGATGGCTGAGGCAGGAGAATCTTGAGTTTGAGGTCAGTCCATTTGTGAGCCTAAAATGCCCTAAGGAACTAACAAACATTTTGTGGATAACAGAAAAACACACGGGATATTAAAGATAAAACCCGAGACTTTAAGGAAATTGGGGCCATTTGAAGTTTCACATTGAGAGAAACTTAGCAGCTAGGGCCCCCGGTCTGGGGAGGGTGAAGGTGGGTAGAGGGTTTCCAGTTTCTCTGGTGTAATTCACCACCCAGGTGACCTTAACCTGCTGGAGGGATGTGACCGAGGGCTTGGAGCAGATGGCACAGTTGGCTCTCACGAAGGGGTCAATGCAGGAACAACATGGGTGACAACCAGGAACAGTGAAGTCAGGTTTCTCTGCAGAGCAAAGTTCAGGTTTGGCTGGAGAAGGGAACACTGGCCACAAGTCATCCGTGAGTTAAGATGAGTTGGAGTCCCAGGCTGCTGGCAGTCTGTGTGGGTTGCTAGGGAACAATCCAAATCGCAAGGGATTTTGTAATGATGATCCCTGCTCCTCAGACCCCTTATTCTCCTACTTAGGGGCCAGGGAGGGCAGTTTCAGCTCTATGCCAGGGAGTTTGTTCAGCTCTGGGCCACACAAGCTGTAGTGCCGTCACTTGAGTGGGACTCAGGTGTGTGTGTGTGTGTGTGTGTGTGTGTGTGTGTGTGTGTGTGTGTGTGACTTCAAGAGGAGAGCGAGAAAGAAGCCATGTGCAACCCCAGACCTAGTGGTGCTCTCTCTGGACTTTTCTGTGGCTCTTCCACGTCTGACGACCGTTCCCAGACTGAGGGGCTTTAGGGCAGGGCTGGCTCCTGAGGCCTTGCCTCCTCATGTACCTGGTGCAGAGGCCTCTGCAACACAAGCACACAGGGCTGTGCACGGATGCAGGGATCCTGGTGATGTCAGGATTACCACTCTGGGGGCTGGTCTTGCTATATCACCGTCATCACGAAGGTTCCAAGATGACAGACACTTGGTGAAGTCTGGTGATTTACAAAGGAGCTGAACTGGCTCAGCTGGCTTGGATCCCTGGGTAGAGGTGACATCAGGGTACAAGGCTGAATTAGACCACTATGAGTTAGAATCCTCTCCAACTGGTGTCGCTTGTATTGTGAGTTATCTTGTGGAATGTGCATCTCTGTACCTCAGTTTTCCCATCGGTACAATGGGTATTCCATGGTTTATCTGTCCAGGCTGCTTTGAGGACTGGAAAGATACTGAAGCCACCTGCTGAGACCTGACACCAGGCAGGCTGAAGCAAACACTCAGGATATAACCAGGACCAGAGATGCCACTGAAGCAAAAAGTTTCATCAGGTTGATGACGAGGCTGTGGAGACCCTGGAGATCTGGACACTGTGCAGGCTTTTACTCCTTAGATGAGGAAATCAGGATCAGAGAGGGGAAGTAACTGATCCAAGCCAGCCAGAGTATCAATGCTGTAACACAGCTTGGGGCCACAAGCTGGCCCTCGGAGATCAGGTTCTGTAGCCCCCAGGCAGTGTGAGGAATCTCTGAGCTGTTCCAGGGTGGGCCATTCTGTCTTTCAGTCAGAGCAAAGGTGATCAGGAAAGCCTTCTCCAAACTGTCAAGCGCTGTGCATCTTTAGCAACTGCTACATATTTATAGATGTTCTTGTGAGCTAGGGTAGGTCCTGTGTCCTTGGCACACAACGCCTTAGTCCCACCAGATGTCCTGAAAGGGACCTTCTATTGTCATTCACATTTTTGTGGCAAGACAAAAGACCAGAGAGGTGAAGTCGCTTGTCGAAGGTCACCCAACTGGAAACAAGCAGGCGTTCTGGCACAGAAGCAACCCTGAAGCCTGGAACCCACTGACCCTCATTTCAAATCTTTGTTTCTTCTTGGGTTCTGACTATGAGCTGGGGAAGCTCAGCGGAAGTGTGCGGCTGGGAATGGCGGCGAGCAAACCCACATATGGCAGCTGACCCTCTATGTTTGGGTCTTCGAAGGTTCTGCTGGGCTCTCCATGACCCCTTGCATTCTGGCAGTGTACTCCAGCCTTCAAGGAAGAGGAAACAGTACTATCTCTCTGTCAGCTGGAAAACAGAAGCCAAGACACCCCCACCCCCCACCGCCAGCTGCCTCTTGCTCAGAGCTCCAGAGTTCAAGACCAAATTGCGTGCCTAGCTCATGAACCTCATCCTGTCCTGGGCCCTCTGGGCCCTGCGGACACCCCCCCTCACTTCCTAAGCCATTAAGGCCCAGCTGGACTCTGAAGGCCCACAGGGCAGAGGTTCTGAACCACTTAGAGAGCATCTGTCTCCTGAGGCCATTTCATAGGAGACTTGCATCTGTCGCTGGCCTGTGGTTCAGATTCTCAGCTGCTCCAAGTGGCTTTTTTTTGTGACTTGCTTTTCCTCTGCATGTTGTCAGGGGGTCCCATAGGCAGGTCTGTGTCCAGGATTGCATCATGGGATTGCACAGGTTGGAAAGGGGTGGGGCTCGAAAGTACATTTGAACAAGAACCCATGACTTTCATGGAAAGATGCTTGGATTGGAGGATGGGGGCTGTGTCCAGTCCCAGGACCCACTGTGTACTTCTCAAAGGCTAGACTCACCTTGAGGGGTTGGAATGAGTTCCTCATCTTGTCAGGTGCAATGGGCTGGCAGATGGCACAGGGGTTGCAGATGGTCCCTGGTGACAGCTCTGTCTGGGGTGTTTCCTGGACAGGTTCCTGGTGTTAGGGATCCTGTGTTCTGTGCCCATGCTGGGTATCATTCTAGGACAGCAATTCTCAATCTGTGGGTTGTGATCCCTCTAGGGATCAGATACCAGATATTTACATTCCAATTCAGAATAGTAACAACATTGCAGTTATGAAGTAGCAATGAAAGAATTTATGGTTGTGTGTGTGGAGGGTCACTACAACATGAGGAACTGTATTAAAAGGTCACAACACTAGGAAGGTTGAGAACCACCACTCTAGGGGAAGGGACTCCTCGCTTAGGTGAGGCAAAGTGCTATATGGCCTCATCTTCTGGGCTTCTACCAGTCACAGAAGCCAAGCCCTATAGGGCAGGCAGCCATGGGGCTGCAGCCTAGCATCCTCCAGGTCCCATGTCCTTCCCATATCTCTGCCTTGGAGCCTTGACATTGCCTGTGTCTTTTGGAATGTCCTAGGGTGGTTGCAGTAGTTCCTGGTGTCCTACTATAACATGATCGGCAGAGAGAGGACACCAGCTCTTCTGAGCATCCTCCCAGAAGCCCCTTGACCGATGCTGTCTTGTAATTCACTGGCTAGAACTGGGTTACATGACCATTTTTGAGCTAGGGGTTGTGATTATCTGATTTATTCAGACTGAGAGCTGAGAGGTGATCTGAGCTTGCAGGAGGGGCATCGTTTGCTGCTTGTCTTCATTAGTCTAGGTCTCTGGATCTTTCAGCATTGCAGCAAAGACCTCCAAACACAGAGGAGATTTGCTGGGGTCTCCAGCCCCCAGGAACACAGTCATGTGGCTCTGTATCTGAGCTCTCACCAGCCATTTGTAGCCTCTGAAATCAAATCAGTTTAGCCGAGGCTCATTCTCAGGTCGCTGACAGTTGCCCTGCCTGTCTGATTGTAGCTCTGGGAAGGCTCCTCAGTGCAGTTCCCAATCCCATTTCATCTCCCTGCTCCACCCCTGGCCTAGATGCCCAGGTATGGTTTCCTTGCTCCCATGAGCCTCTCATCCAAGGATGCTCCCCAACACCACTAAACTGAATCCTGAGCAAGGGTCAGTCGAACTTCCTGGTTTGTCACCATCTTTCTCTGCTCCTAATATTCCTGACTTTTATTAAAGAAACTCCACTCTTACAGAGATTGATAACCAGATGGCCTTCTCTCCACCTTCAGCAGCTGGTAACCTGGGCCATGTCTGCTCTCTAGATCTTTGGTGTTGAGTTTATTGACCCATGTGAAGGGCAGTTTCAGGCAGGTGGCTCAGCCACACACGAAGATGCTAGGAGCATCTATGAAGAACAGAGATTCTCTCCTCACACTCCCATAGCTGTCAGAGCACAGAGATTCAGGGTCAGGTTTAAAATCTTTGTGTGTAGGGGATGTGTATACATGCACGCGCAGGTATGCATGTGTGTTCAAGTGCATTTGTGTATGTGTGTGCACGTGCGCACATACTTGCAGGGACTCACCTGCCATGGTACACAGAAGGAGTCAGAGGTCAGCCTCAGGTGTCAGTCTTTATCTCCCACCTTGTTTGAGGCAGGGCATCTTTCTCTGGAGGTAGAGTACACTGGGCTAACTGGCCCTTGAACTCTTGGGCAGTCTCCTGACGCAGCTTTTCATGTCACTGTAGGAGCACTGGAATTTCAGACACACACCACAATGTCTGCCCAGCATAAAGCGGGTTCTGGGGATTTGAACTCAGATCCTCGTGCCTGTGTGGGCCATCCCTTCCAGGTCTTAGTATCATTTTTTACTATCAACCCTTTGATGATTCTGTCCTTGGGATTTTATTGGAGATTGTTAACCTCTTCCAGCCTCTAAAATATTATTAATAAGAGCTCTCTAAGATGACTGACTTGGTGGAAACAGCAGCAGTGCTCCCAGACAGAGGTCCTCTTCCTCTCTCCATGTCCAGAAGCTTCTTTGGAAGTGCCTCCTCAGGTCACACACAGGACAGACACCAGATTCCCCTGTCTGCAGCTCAAACACTGTCTCTAGAAGGCTCAGGTCCTTGGCCAGAGATAACGTATCTTGGGATGGCCTGCAGCTCAAGAGGCAGGGGCTCTGTGCCTCCTCAACCCTGGCTCTTGACCCCTCTTAACACCCACTGACCATGTCCTGGCTATGCTACAGCGCACTTCCTCTGGCCAGTGATGACACCTTTCAGGGAAGTGACCATGCTGGGGTTTGTGACCGCACAGCCTAGGAAACGTCCATGCAGACAAACAGTGGGTACCTCTGTTTCAAAGTCTCTGTGGAAGTTGGTATTCTGCTTTCCACACTCTCAGAACAGACAGCGGCAGTGACAATGGTGGCCCCAGCTTCTCTCTCCTGTGTCCTGGGACCTCGGGCACCATGTTGGACCACACCATTATGAAAGCAGCTGGAACTGTAGATCATGTGTCCCAATTCCAGGCCCAATGTAACCTGTCAGACCCAGCGACAGAGAGCTCACCCTAACAGAGCCTGCGAGAGTCACCTTATAGAGACAAACATAGGACAAAGTCTTGGCAAGTGCTGCTGAGAGATGGCCATGGGTGTGCAGGTGACCCAGGGTGGACCAAGATGCCAGCCAAGTCCTTAATGAGAGGAGGCTCCACACAGAAAGGAGGGATGGTGGTGACCCCAGAGACCACCAAGCTAGTGGCCACCAGAAGCTAGAAGAGGGAAGGAGATAAACTCAGCCCCAGGTCTCCATAGAAAGCCCAGCCTTGCCACCGCCTTGATGTTAATCCACCAAAATTAGCTTCTGTATTGGTCTCTTTTCCTGTTGCTGTAACAGAACACCCAGCAGAAGCGACCTGGGAAGGAAAGGTTTGTTCACAGTTTGAGGGGGCACTCCCACAAACCTGGGAAGTCACAGCAGCAGAAGGCATCTGCTCGCGCTGTACGCACAGCCGGGAAGCAGAGATAAACATCCAGCTCATGGTCTCCTTTGGGCCAGTCCACGATCCCAGCTTAGAGAACGGTGGCATCTATATTTAGGGTGGAGCATCCCACCTCAATTGAAGCTAATATCTGCCCAGAGGCACACGTTGCTCAGCCCCTTTGTAACTTTCGTGGAACATAGGACTGGTGCTGGCTCCAGTAGAGGCTGTAATGAGGGCTCAGTGGTGTACACACACACACACACACACACACACACACACACACACACACACACGAAGTCATCACAACAAGAAGCAGCCAGAATCCCATATAAAACATCTATTTTCCTCCTGGGAAGCATTGCCATTGATCCCATGACTTCCAATAAGACACTGCCTCTTAAAGGCACTGCCGCCTTCCATGGTGACACTCTAAGTACCAAGCTTCCAGTCTGTAGATCCTTGATTGATAAGCCAGATCCAAACCATAGCTCTCCTCACCTTTCAGGACAGATGCAGTCACACGCTCCCATTGGCTCCTATGGCGGTTCAGGTCAGGGGGCCTCATTGCAGGACCCTCAGGATCCTTACCACTGACTGGCAGCTTCCAGCCGACCAATGGGCATCTCAGCGGTGAAGTTGATCTGTGAGGGAAACGCTGGGCCTGATCAGAGGCTGGCCAGTTTTTGCTGGTCCCTCCACAGCACACAGGCACCCAAGTGTCACGAACTGTGATGTTGTTAGACATCTCCACAGGCCACGGTTCTAGGCATGACAAGCTTTGGGGATATCATTGGGCTGATCCAGTAACTTCTGTGCAGGTGTGTGGGATTTGAAAATGATGTGAGTCAACTGATTGTCTATCTATCTATCTATCTATCTATCTATCTATCTATCTATCTATCCATCCATTATCTATCTATCTATCCATCCATCATCTGTCTTCCTTCCTTCCTTCCTTCCTTCCTTCCTTCCTTCCTTCCTTCCTTCCTTCCTTCCTTTCTTTCTTTCTTTCTTTCTTTCTTTCTTTCTTTCTTTCTGTTCTCCTAACCATCTTTTCATCCTTCTATCAACTTATCTACCATCCATCCATCAACCCATCCATCCAACCCATCTTTCTTCATGTCCATCAATAAACACTTGCCATCTTAATCATGGGCTCTATTTCAGATACAGCCGTGGCAGTGAGGGATTGGGGAAACCCTGGCTAGATCTGGCTAGCGGAGGGTCTGTGCGGGAGAGGTCACCACAGGCCAGGGCTGGCCAGTGGAGAGGAAGTGAAGAGGAATTTGGGAAGAGGAAGCTCATACAGCAGAAGACAGTCTCTGGACACTAGGGACAGCTGCACTAGTCACAAGTGGGGAGGCAATGGAGGAGCTAAGAATAAAATAAATCCCCAGGTTAGTAGATTGGCTGTAGCTGACAAGAAAGACTCACGCCCCTGTTAACTGGTACATGCGGTGGGGGATAAAAGGCTTGGGAAACAGGGCAGCGGGAAAGCAGGGTCAGAGCAGATGCCACAGATGACCCCTGCAAATGAGGTGACACTAGTGACCAAGGTCACAACAAGTGTCTGAGGTGACACTTACAACTGAGATCACAGTGGGTGATAGAGGTGACATCGACAACAACTGAGATCACAGTGGGTAATGGAGGTGGCATCGATGACAACTGAGGTCACAGTGGGTGATAGCGGTGGCACTGACCACTTAGGTCACTGTGAATGATGGTGATGACACCAGTGACAGGAGGTCATCGTGGGTGCCCAAGGTGACCTCAATGGCTAAGGCTTCAGGAGGGCTTGAGTCACACTGGCAGTAGCTCAGTCTTGAATGCTGAGGCTATAGGATGGCTCTGCTGAGGGGTCAAAGGCCCCAGCTGGAGCGGACAAGGCAGAGGTGAGGGCCAGCTGGATAAAGTGGGGTCCGGTGAGGATGGGAATAAGTGCCGGTCTGCAGGGTCTGTACTTCCTCTCGGTCAAGGCTCACAGTGGCTTTCAGGAAAACTTGCGACTGCTGGGCTCAGGGCCAAGTACAGAGTGCATGCAGCTCTGACCTCCAGGACTTCAGGCTGCAGGGAGGCAGCTGGGTGGGAATTACACTGGCCGTGCATGGGGTCTGAGTGGAACAGCAGGGCTGGGAGGAGCTCTGGTGCAGGCTGCCCGGCAAAGGGCTGCATGGCTGCTGTGGTGTGACCTCTGTGATGGGCGCAGCAGCTGCTGAATGGGTCTAGCATGAGCTATGTTTATAGTCAGCTCTGCCACTCTTGCCCCCCCCAGGGGGGGTACTTCTGAAAAAGCTGCTATCTATACTTGAATTCTAGGATGGGGATGTCAGCAATTACAGTGTGGAGAGAGGCTGGAAGGCACTGGCCTGCAGGGAGAAGCTCCAGGTGGGGTACTTGCAGGGAAAAACAGTGTTGCCTTAGAGGATTCAGAGACAGTAGCAATCGAAGCCACAAAGATGAAGCTTAGAAAGTACTGCCTAGGACAGGATGGTAGATGACAAGATGCCCCATGCTTGCCTAAGGGCTAGATCCTTGCTTGAGGCCTTTGGCACTGGGACCCAACAAAACCTTGCTGCTCTCTGTGGGCACTTCCAGCTGCGGCCTTCAGCAGGGAAGGGGTGGGTGGGGCTGGTGGCCAGATACAGTCTGGGAGGAGGAGAAGTCTACCATAGTGAGAGCAGAGACCTAGGGTGGCTGGCTCGGGGACAGCTTGTGGCTCTTTCCTTTCCCCTGAAGAAATCAACCAAGCAAGGAGGTTTCTGCTGCATGGCTGCAGCCTCCTACCTGGTTTTCACTTACTAGTATGGTCAGATGTGAGCCGCCTGTGGCTGTAGCTTATTCTGGAAAATTCTCTGAGGTTCCTTTCTGTGGGATTAGCCTTATGCAGGGGAGGTGCCTTCCTGTAGTGTGACACCCCCACAAGTGTCCCCCTTTGCAGCACTTCATCTCTCCTCGTCCACGTGTCCTGTCTGAGTTTGGTCATCTCTTTTCTGAGTGTGTTTCTCCCACATGCAGTAGGACAGAGCTAGGCCCTGCCTCCTGCTGCTCCTGAGGTTAGCCTCAGGGACCATGAGCAGACAGCAGGCGCGCACTGGGAAGCTAGAGGTTGTTTCTAGGAGCCACTGGCTTTTTGCTGCTTGGGAGCTGATGTCTCAAGCTCTGTGGGTCCAGGGGCAGTGTCTTCATGACAGCTCTCTCTGCACTGACTGGGCGAGCAAGTGCATGTCCGGTTGAAACCTGCCCCAGTTCCTGGAGCTGGCAGAACGGAAGCGCAGGTGCAAAGGCTGAGTTCTCCCCCTCCAACTCCTCCTCTCTCCTTCCCCCTTTCCCTTCTTCCCCCATTCAGTGTCCTTGCTCTTCAGCGGCTCCCTCCATCAATGCCCTGCCCTGTTACTAAAGGCTTCGGTGTCAGCCATTTTTCTCTGGCTGTGGTTTAAGTCCCTGTGGCCTGTCCTTCAGGGCCGTGGCCGGCTGGCCAGTTCTTACTGCAAGGACCCAGAGACCGACGTACAGGGGCTTAAATGTGAATGGGAGAGACTCTTGGGGTACATGCCCACTCTTCCTGTCGCTCCTGGAGGGCTACAAGGCGGGAGCAGTAAAGAGAGACCTCAGGGTGGTCCCCTCTCTGTGTTAGGAAGGGCTCGTGACCAGCCCCATGTGAAAGAGGCCAGCTAGTTGTGACTGACAGGCAGCAAACAGCTCTTCCTTCTAACCCCACCCCTCATTTCTCTGTGTTGCAGCATGGCCCTGTTTCTCCCCCTCTGCTGAGCATGTACTAAGGTGCACTGCCTCTCCTGCCTCTCCCCCATCTCACAACCCTTCCAGTCTAGAATCATAAAGATCTCGTGGGCTAGCCCTGGGAAGTAGGAGAGGAATTAAACGGAAGCTCTGGGTGAAAACGCACCTGCTGGCCGGGGTGCAGCAAGCTAACCACTAGAGATCCTGGTCCTTTGTGCAGTGCGCAGTCTGAGGTCCTGGATGCTGCATGCACAGCTCATCTTCAAGCCAGATTCATCAGCCTTGAAGGCTCAGTCATCTCTTGACAGCTATGTGGTTATATTCCCCCAGTACTCACATTGCTGACGGGGGTGCATAAAAGCCAAGTCACAAAGAAAACCAGGGGCGTGGATTTAAAACACCTCTATACCAAAGTTCTAGATGACATTTGTTCCCCAAGTTCAATTTTCCTCCCTCCTTCCTTCCCTCCCTTCCCCCCTCTGCCTCCTGAGTGTTAGGATTAAAGGTGTGCATCACTGTGTCTGGCTCTACCTTATAGTCTGAGACAAAGTCTTTCATCAAACCCGGGGCTCATGCACGTGTGATCCCAGTGCTGGGGAGACAGAGACAGGTGGAGCCTTAAGGCTCACTGGTCAGCCAGCCTAGCTTACTTAACAAGCTTCGGGTCTTAGTAAGAACCCTTGTCTTGAAAAACGAAGTGGATGATTCTTGAGGGATAACATTTGAGCTGACTTCTGTATACCATATGCACACATGCACTTGCATGCACGAATACATGCACAAGTCCCTGTACATATATGCTCATCTGCATGAACACAAATACATGCACACATGCACATGTATGCATGAATACATATCCAAGTACCTGCACACACATGCATACCTGCATGAACACGCTGCACACACACACACACACACACACACACACACACACACACACACCAGAGGAAGGGTGGTGGATTATAAAAAGATTTAAACATTTCAAAGGAAAAGTGAACATCTCTCCTGTGCTCAAACTTCCAAGCGTCTCTCCTGTTGCTCAGATGTGCGTGAGCTAGCAGTCTGTATGATGTCTTCCTGCGCTTTGCATTCACCACCCCAGGCTTTGCATCCCAAGGAATCTTTAGTCTCAGCCAGGTTCCTCCCTCCACGTGAGGCTGACTTGAGCACAGGCTGCTCTAGCAGAGCCTGGGCTTGGGGCTCCCGAGCCTTCAGGAAAGGTGGATCCTTGTGTCTGAGGACCCTTACCATGGTGAGCCTTTCTTGTCATAGGAAAGGAGATGGGGCAGGTATGCTTGGGTGCCCAGAGACCCTGACAGGACAGGTAACCTGACTACTGCTTTGGGCTCACTCTTTCCAGGGGGATGACGTCCCAAACCTTAGCCGGTCACCTGGATCACCTGTTTTCTCATGCCACCAGCAGGATTGTTTCAATTCAGAGCGATCCTGAGGGAGTTCACTTGCTTCTGTGTCTGAATGAAAACAGCTATTCCGCTAAAGGGTAAAGCTGGAAAAAGAAAAAAAAAAAAAGGTTTGAAGGGTTGCAGGGTTGTAGAAGCGTGTCGTTTCCTAAAACATCCAGGGATGGTTTGTGGGAATCTTCTCTGTCCTGTTATGAAAGGATCCAAGGCCAGAGTTTTCAAGATCACATGAAAAACCAAGCCTGACCCCTGGGCGTGTGCCTACCACTCTGGGGTGTCACAACACACAGCTCTGCATGCCATCATGGAGGCCCCCTGGAGACCCACCAGCAGGATGCCCAGGGCTTTGTTCTTACTGTACTCTTGCTGCTGGTCCCCTCCTTCGTCCCCCACCCTCCCCCGCCCCGGCCCTAGAGCTATTCCTATGGGAAAGTTGGCACTTCGAGAAGGGAAAGCAATGCCTACCCACTACTTCCTCAATTGTCAGGTCTCTTTCATCATGAGGAATGATGAGGGCTAAGTAAAAATAGCCTGATGTGTTGCTAAGCAGGACTTGGGGGTGTGCTGGAGCTGGTCCCTGGGATGGTATCTTCCTCAGCTGAAGGGAGTGTGTTTTAGAGACCTGCGTTCTTGCTCCCTTGCTGACACAGACCTGCTGAGAGCCACTGCCGTATACTCTGAGGGTCCCTTTTCTTGTTTGAAAAAGTCGGGGTGTGGGATGCAGAGCCCTCATCTCCTTGGGAGGGCAGAGAAGCAGGTCAGGCCTGTGTGACTGTTAAACATTGCTGCCTTTGTGATGGCTCAGAATCCAGGCCTGTGGCTGGGGAGATGGCTCAGCTAGCCCAGTGCCTACCTTGTGAACTTGAAGACCCTGCACTCCCTCTCCAGAACCCATGTGAAAAACCTGGGTGTGATGAAGCATACTTATGATTCCAGCTCTGGGAAGGCAGAGACAGGAGGATTTCTAGGACTTGGTAGTTTAGTAAGAAACCTTGTTTTCCAGAGCAACTGAAGGACATGGTTGAGGTTAACCTCTGCTCGCTTGGCGCACCTGTACACATAGGTGCTCACACATACACGTGTATTAGCTAAATAAAAAAAAAACCCACATTCCTTCCTGAACTAGGAGCCATGCACTGACCACTCTGCTGGCCCAATGTCCTGCTGCACTGTTGGGGACCAAACTGCATAGGGCCTTGACAGGCCACCTGGTTGCTAAGGGAGCAGTATATTGGGTGGAGGCAGAGCACCAGGTCACATGCCAGCTGTCTGTCCTGGCAACCTAGACAGCCCCTCAGAATCTTCATTACGAGGTTAGAATCTTGGCCTTTCATGGTCATAGAATCAATGCCAATTAACAGTATGGTGAGAGGAGACCGTGGCCGCTAGGTGGGCGCTGTCCTGCAATGCGATGCTTGTGACTTACATGGTTGTGGGGAGCCAGGTTGGGGTCCTCTATAACAACAGTAGGAGCTATATTAACAACTGACTGTTTCTCTAGCCCCTGACTAATAAAATTTAATGTTTCTGAGTTTCACATTAAGCGACCACCCCCCTCACAGTCCAGAGCCTTGTGCTGTATCATCTGGTAGATCTAAGAGGGGTCATGAGCCAATGGTCCACCGAGTGTTTGGGTTTGAGTGGGCCATATGCAGACTTCTTTCCATTGACAATTGTGGATGGCTGTAGGCTGTGGCATGGGCAGAAGCCAAATGGGCCATATGCAGACCTCTTTGCATTGACCATTGTGGATGGCTGTAGGCTGGGGCATGGGCAGAAGCCAGCTGGAAAGAGCTGGGATGTTGGCTTTTGGGTAAAAAGATCTTGGTGTGTGCAAGGGACCAGCCAGCTTTGGGGTAGAGCAACCATACCAAGAGATGAGGTGCCATACTCTACCCACTCCTGCTCCCCACTAGGAGGCCCCACAGTGCACATCACTGAAATCTTTCAATGACATGGTGGAAACATGGCTTCTTCTGAAGGCCCAAGGATTGTTGTGTTACATGTCAAGTTAGCTATCCAGGGATAATGGCTAAAGTCACATGCAGAAACTTCACTGTGGCTGAAGGAAAACTTCCCATGTTTATATGAAAGGCTCACATGTGTGACATTTGTTATGTGTCTGGTCAGCTGTATGACTAGACATTCAATACTCCCAATATATCCCAGAAGATGGGTATCTATCAGTATCAACATCACTATCACCACCATCATCACCACCACCATCACCACCACCATCACTGCCACCATCACCATCCTCCTCCTCACATCACCACCTTACAAGTACCACCACTCTTACCATCATGGTCATTGTCCCTGTTATCAGCATCATCTTCATCATCACCATTTCCTCCATTACCTCTACTCAAACCTTAGAGGAGAGGAGATCTTGGAGACTACCAGTAAGTTTTCTGAGGTTAGTATGGCTAGCAGAATAGGGCTCCTCCAACCCCCAAAGATGTCCCTTCTCAAATCTCCAGAACCGGCGCCTAAGGTGCCTGCCATCGGAGAAGACTTTACAGACACAGTTAAGTGCAGACCTTGGGAGGGGAGATTGTCCTGGATGGTCTCTGTGGTCCATGGCATTACAGATTCCTCACATGAAGCAGAGTCAAAGATAGGAAAAGAGAAGCAGAGCTAGAGAGACTGCAGGACGCCATGTTGGATCATGCCTTGCTGGCAGATGCCCTGCAGGGGCAGAGGAGCTCAGGCAACAGAAGCCAGGGCAGCAGCCCTGCTCTTGGGTCCAGAGACAACTAAGTCTGCTCACAGCTGGATCTGAGACCAGCGAGACACATGTGGGATTTCTGAGCCCTAGAACAGTGGGAGGACATGTGTGTGCTCTCTTCAAAGGGCTGGGCCATGCCTGCAGGAGAGGCCCAGTGCATTCAGGAGAACAGAGAAGACAGAGCTCTAGTGTGATACCCCTACTCTACTTCATGCCTGGTCTCGTTCACTATGAGACTGTCGTAGTCAGCTGTGCTTCCCAAGAGGGGAGCCATGTCCAGACACAACACGTGACTGAGCCCCAAACCCTTGGCTGAGCTGCTCCTGGGTCACTGCTCAAACTGGAGAAGGCTGTGTGGGGTCTGTAGCTCAGTGGGCTTTTGTGTTTGGAAGTGGGAGAAGGCAACTGGCTTGTTCCCACAGGGGCAGAGGAAGCCATCACACACGTCTGCCTGTGTAGATTTGGAATGGGCGATGAACAGCCCATCCCATGCGTCTAGTAGTAGGGACACCTGCCCACAGATAGAAGGACTTTTGGTTCATCAACTGGTTGGGCTTATATGTCACAAAAAAAGATGAAGGGGACAGAAAAAGAAATCAGGACCCTGGTTTGGACTGATGAAGGGCTGCAGGAGGGCCTCATCTACACGAGGGGTCAGGGTGCTGATATGGGCCCCGAGGGTGACTTGGTATCATTGCCTGACTGCTTCAGTATTCTCTGTTACCCTGCATGTCCCCTCCCCAGGGAGCTGGGAACACCGGGGATCAGAACCCACCCACAGAGGACGAATCTGAGGGAGAGGAAGTGGGCTGAAGGCAACTTCTCTAAAATATTAAAAGCCTGTGGCCGCCAGAGGCCGGCAGCAAAGCCTGGACTCCTGACCGTTGGGCCCCCGACATAGCCCTGAAATTGAGCAATAGGAATCTGCCCTGGTGTTGTCCCTGCTGCCTGGCTGGCCCTGCTTGGCACATGCGGAGAGGTGGTGGGTCGTGTGGCTGTGTGGTGCAGGGAGGCACACGTGGGCTATGTGTGGGGCGGGACGGGGTGGTAAGCAAGTAACGGTCATTGATGGGTTCTTAGTGCACATCAGATTCTATTCTAAGCACCAGACGGCATGGAAGCCATGATCTCATGAGTTCCTTCTGTTCTGTTGTTCAGAGGCCGAGCGTGAAGTCAAAAGAGGTAGAGTCAATTCCCTGAGGTCACACAGCACCCGAGAAAGATGGAGGATGCAGGGACAACCCCAGAGTACCAAGGGCAGAACTGCCAACAGAGTGCCCCGTTCCTCCCCACCCATGGTTCTCTTCTGTCTGTGACCCACTGGGGCTCCTGATCCCTTTGGCCACTCTCCTGTCCTTGTTGGGAAGGAATGAAGAATGAGACAGGAAGGGAGACTGTCTGCACTCTGCTAAGGGCAATTCACCAGGGAAGGGGTCATCATGGTTTTCAGTCTGCGCTGGCCGTCGAGGCTGCTGTGCTCAGGGTAGCTCTCGGTCCCCTAACCGACAGGCCCCAGGGCACAGATAGATGATCGGATGAGATTGCTGTCATGGTGGGAAGGGAAGGAAAGAAGGGTCAAACCTCTGACCTCCATCCTCAGGGCTGCCCTCCAGGACCAACCTGGTCAATGCTTATCACGTCGGAAAAAGGGCCAGCTAGCCAGGGTGGCTGGCCTTGGCCTCGGTGCCAAGTTCTTGCTCAACTTTCTTTTTCATTTTCATTTTCTGTCTTACCCTGGCAGTATTTCAAAGTCCAGATATTAATTGTGAGTAAGGCCATAAAGATGGGGCGAGTCCCAGGTAGATGCTTGGCGTGGACACCAGTTGGGAGCCAGGGTGCTGGGATGGCTTCAGGGTCCCTTTGTGCCTCCAGTTCTCCTTCCTGGGGGCCGAACATCTGGACGGAGAAGATGCTGGGTAGATGGAGACCTCTTTTCTGCCCAGCTAACTCTTGTGACCCTTTCCTGCAGTTCCCGTTATTATCAATTGCCTGTGTAGGGGCTCACGTAGCTTGGAGCAGGAGCCTTAGGTGACCCTCCGGGTAACTGTAGCCTAGAGGATGCCCAGGGCAGCAGCGCCCCCTGCTGGCCCCTATGGAATTTCCCTTTCCCAGCCACCTTCTCCAGCTGTCTCTTAACTTTGGAAGTGCAGCCTCTGGGAACTGTCGGGGACCTACAGGAGATGAGTCTCCCAAGAACAAAGAATGACCCCACAGTTTTCTTCTTGGGTATCCGTTCCCAGGAAATTCTCACATGGGCCCACGTGATCTCTTTGGCAAGTGGTCTGTCAGCAAGGGGTCCCGCGCTGGGCATAGCCTGTTCACACAGCACGGGAGGGGAAGTGATGCCAGGGAGCTATCGATAGAGATGACAAAGGCAGAGAGAGAGAGAGCCACCGAACCCCGCTCCCCGTAATTTCGTTTAATCTACAAAAAACGCAACTTGGTCTCACCCAAGTGACATATCCTGATGATTGTGGTAGAGAGGAGAGACAGATCAGACTCCTGTGTCCAGCTGCCACAGGTCCCTACACGGGGAGCTGGGTGCAGGGCAGCATGTCTGCAGGAGACTGGGGACAGCTTGGGGCTGTGGTCTGGTGGTCTGGGGTGACAGAGCAGGATTCTCAGGGCTCCTGACTAACGCCGCCTTTGCCTCTGGCTCCCCACAGGTGCTGTTGCTACCTACTGTGTGCAGAGGACAATATGGCCGAGGTGTACTTAGAACCTGTGTTTTTGTTTTTTTTTTCCTTGCTTTTGTTTCTTGTTCCTGTGCCATGCTTCAGTACAGAGCACTGTGTACTTGGGACATTATGAGGAGAGGGGTGGATGGAAAATGACCTTCCTTCTGCCCCACAGTGAGGCGCAGCCCTTCACCCTGCACCCCGTCTGCCTCTCACCAACCCTGCACCCCGTTGGCCTCTCACCCGCCCAGGCTGGCAGGAAAGTCCCTGCCAGTTTCTTTTCTTGCCACTGAAGGAGGTGACAGGTGTGTGTTCCTGAAACCCACGGCTGAGTTAATTTTACACAGTGAGCGAGAGAAACGAAACAATGGCTGGGGGTGTCACCGGGCACAGCGAGAAGAAACTTAGCCTGGTCTCTGGACCGACACCATCGGGCTGGGGATGGAGAGAGGGACTGGCTCTGTTGTCTGTCACTAAACAGGCCCTTAGTGTCTCAGTTTCCCTATCCTAAGGTGAGGGGTGGACGGAACAATGCCGGAGGTACCGCCCAGAGCGCTTCTGCTTCCCGTTCACCTCCTTCCCTCTTCCTCCTCATGTTATATCCCAACTACAGATGACATTAACCCAAGAATGTGGCCCTGAAGTTTGCTTTTTGTGTGTGTCTATGTGACTGTGTGCGTGATACCAAGATAAACAGTTAAAGCACCCATGGCTTCATGAGATGTCTGTGGGCTTCTCCTTTATAGCAGAGGTGGCTCAGGTCTCGAGGTCAGTGAGAGGGCTCTGTGCCCCTAGCGTCTTTCATGCCTTCTCTGTCAATGGCACTACCATGTCCCTGTTATCGGGTGTCTCATCTCAGTCACCTTGCTGTCTCCTTCCTCCCTGGCCTGCTTGGGTCTGGACGGCGTCCTCAGTGTCTGGCTGTTCCTCACACCTCTTCCTCTGAGCTACGGGGTAAGGGTACTACAGGTGATCAGTGCTCTCCTCTTTGCCAACCTCCTGCGGCCAAGTGAGTCTTCTCTCCAGCGTCCACCATCCCAGCATGCTTCTTGCTTCCTTATCTGCCCTTGCCTACTTCCTCACCATGTTTGAGGCCTACCAGCTTTCCCAAGGTGTGCCCCAGACCATCTGTGTGGGGCCTTCAGTGGGCACAGCTGGCACCGACACAGAGACCATTGTGACGATGGTAGAGGTGTATGTGTTACCACACTCAGCTCTGGCTGGGTGTGGCGGCGCACATTCCTGTGCCCGGCTCTGAGAGACTGAATGTGTGGCGACTGTTCTTGGCTGTCAACTTGACGGAATCTGGAATTATCTAAAATTAAAACATGGAGGGCATACAAGTGAGGGATTTTTTTTTTTTTGGTTTGGCTTAATTTGAGGTAAAGATTCACTTCTAATGCGTATCTTGACACGGGAAGTCACAGACCTTTAATCTAGATCTGGAAATGGGGGAAGACCTTTAGTCTGGGCCACACCTTCTATGCCAGGTTATGTAGAGGGCATGAAGGAAGAAAGCTCTTTCCTTTGGCTGCTTGCTCACACCATTTATTCCTTCAGGTGTTAGAGACTCCTTCTTCAGGATTCAGCTCCGTAGACTGAGCAAACCACTAAGCATCCCCCACCCCATCATGGCCTCTGCATCAGCTCCTGCCTCCAGCTCCCTGCCCTGCTCGGGTTCCTGTCCTGACTTCCTCTGATGATGAACAGTGATGTGGAAGCAAAAGTCAAATAAACCCTTCCCTCGTGCAAGTTGCTCTGGTCATGGTGTTTCATCCCAACAATAGAGACCCTAACTAAGACACTGAGGCAGGAGGATGCCTGGTTTGTGGCCAGCCTGGGCTGCACCACTCTCTGTCCCAGGGGCCCTCATTTGATGGGTCCTGAAACCCCACTACTGGGAAGCAGGGATTGCCTTGACACATTTTAAATCATTGTACACCAGGCACACTGTGCCCTAGCCATCCTACCTTACAGAAAGGAGGGCTTGTGTCCCCACAAGATCTACACACAAAGGCTCTCAGTCACTTAGCCCAGCGACAGTCACCAAACATCAGAATCCACGCAGGTGTCCGTGAAGTTGACACTCACTGTATGCCGCAGTCACGTGACCGAATACTACACAACCGGAAACGAACAGCAGCACGGAAACATGAGCTTCGCCCAGATCACACAAAGCTGCCAGGGTGTCTGATGCATGAGCTCCGCCCAGATCACACAAGGCTGCCAGGGTGTCTGACGCTCTAGGGGGCAGACACCAGGCAGACTGAGGCGTGCAGGACATGTGTTGGGGAAGCTGAGTACCTGTCACATGCCCGACCAATGAACATGCTGGCGGCTCCCTGAAGTAAGAGACCATGTTTTCCTCCTCAGCAAACTACCTCGGGTAGAAGCTGAATGCCAGAAGCTGGCTCCCCGAGTGAACGAAGCGTTGACAAGGAGCCTTGGCAGAGAGGCTCTGGCGAGTATTGGGATCATTATGTAATGGGTACCGGGGAGACGGATCCATCTTTGTTCATAGATGACAGGTGACCTACATGGCTCTCTCCGTCACCATCCTTACTATCTTCACCATCATCAGCACCATTATCGCCAACACAACAATCCTCATCACCACCATCACCATCACCACCACCACCATCACCATCACCTCCACCGCACTCTGGTCTTCTGAGAACGCTGACACCCTAGGATGCTCACTGCCCCACCGGTTTCCTTCCTCTTGCCTCTCACCTCACCCCCTAGAGCAAGGCTGTGTCTTCTCAGAGCCCCAGCCCCAGCCACCACCCTAGTGTCACACTAGCTGGAGACCTACTTCCCGTAGCCATCATAGGTCAAACGCTGAGGGCCAGCCCAGCTGACGCGAGCCTCCAGAGGGTCCCCACCTCATAACACAGAGGGTCCTAAGATGGGCGGGGTGTGCAGAGGTCCTGCAATCCAGCCACAGGATGGTGGAGGGCTGCTGTAGGGGCTGCCATCTCCTTGGATATTTTTCCTTATGAGCCTACCAAGAGCCACGGCACCAGAGCTCACCTACAGATATAACATTGTGTTCCTCAAACCTGAGAGACGGCGGAGCACGCGAATTACATGACAGCCTTTCGTCTCCTCAAGCTAATGGTAGACATTAACATATTGTAAAGTATCAAGGCTGAGGCTCGAGTGCTCTGTGAAGTAACAGTGGAGGTTAATGGGCATCTCAGGAGGGCAGAGCTAGAACTCAGGTGTGTGTGTGTGTGTGTGTGTGTGTGTGTGTGTGTGTGTGTGTGTCCAATGGCTAAATCTCCTAGACCTAAAGTGAGGGCTTCTGGGGCCCGGTCGCTGGGGCTCTGGCTCCCTCTAGTGAGCAGCAAGAGGAATTGCTCACATGGCCTCAGGCTCCACAGTGCTGATGAGTGGGGCCACACTCATTTTAGCCCACACATTTAGGTGTGGGCTAAAATGCTGATTTTAAGACCTCATCACAACTGTTTGAATTCAGGTGGTCTAAAGTGGGACCTAGAAGTGTGCATTTTAACCTCCAAGGTGGTGATGCAGTTCACAGGCCACAGTGACTCCCTGGCAGGTTAGGGTCAGGGAGAGAGCAGAGGTTGAGGGTCTGAAAATCCGTGTTGCTGTGTGACCATGGCGTGGTTCCACTCCCTCTTTGAGCCTCTGCATTCTCATCTATAATATGGGTGGGTTAGGCGAGAAAGTAGACAGATGGTGGGGACTAGGGAACGAAGCGTGGCCACCCATTCACCTCCAATCCGGAAGGGACAGGGCTCCCACCCGCAGGGTTCAGGCAGATGGGAGCTGTAGGCTGCCTGACACCAGCAGGGCAGGGTGAGGAAACCAAAGGATGTTCACAGAAGGACGTGTTACCCAGCTATGATGACACGGGCCATGACCAGTGGGCCTGCCAGCTGAGCTCAGAGCGGACAGCCCCACGGTAGAGCGCACCCTGTGAGTCTCCTGCACCAAGTTTAATACCAGGTGGAGTCCAGACAATGTCCAGCATGGGGGCAGAGGAGGGGCGTGTCCTGGGGATACAAGAAGACTCCTGGAAGAGCTGAGTGCATGGCTCACCAGCAAAGAGAAGCCCCGGTGACAGTCCTGGCCACTACCCCTCTCCCAGGCCCTGCTTTCTTTCTTCTTGCAGCCCGTGGGACAGATCTGGGTCACGGGAGGGGACCGACAGAGGACTCATTGCTCTGGGTGTGGGTGGGATTGTGGAAGCCATGGCAGGAGGCCGCTGAGGGCTGAGAGATAAGAAGAGACTGGATTTTCTCACTGGGCAGCCTTGGGCTGCCTCTGGGCCCTGCCTCAGTTTCCTTGGCAGCCAGTGGTTGCCCAGAAAACCAGAGCAATGGAAGAAGATAGGGCCAGGTCAGCAGTCTCTGGAAACCCCAGGCCTCGCAGCTGGGTCCTGAGACTCAATCATGAATCATTCAGCCATTTTGCAGGAGTCCTGCTCCAGACTAGCCAGACCTTTCTGGAACCTTCCAGACTTATATAGGTCCTTTTTCTGAGACTAGCTTCCCAGATAAAGGACCCAACCTTGTCTCCCCACCAGAGGCTGCCGAGATAACAGTTCAAAGTGGGGCTCTGTCTCTTGCTGACTAGCCTGTCAGCAGTAGGAGGGGCCAGCCAGCCTGTGCCTCCTGGGATCTCCTGACAGAGGGAGATAAGTGTCTTTCTTTGGGAAGACAGGTCACTTTCAGGCTCAGACTGGATTGTGTAAGTCCTGCTGAGGCTGGCCCTCTGGGTGCTCATTCATCAGCAGCTGCTTTGACTGGGTGAGGGTCTCACATCCTCAGTGTGGATGGGGGAGGGGACTTTACGACCCCACGTCCCCCAGTTCTCTCAGGGGTCTTAGTGGCCTTATCCATCTGAGAGGGAGGTGGTTTGTGATTGGACAATAGATGAGAAAAGCCCCTGCCCCGCCAGCCTCACAGGAGGCATGTGGGGGTTCATGCTAACACCTTATTTTTTCACAGGAGACTGAGGAGGCTCAGAGAGGGTGACTGACCTGTCTAAGGGTGGACAACCAGAAAACGGAGCTGGGTCAGTCAGACCTGTTCCAGATGTGGATGTGGATGTGAATGTGGATGTGGATGTGGATGTGGATGTGGATGGTGAGGCCTAGCCTGGGTCATATTTGAGACAGCCACTGCCCCACAGACCTGCAGCCTCAGACTCTCCCTCCCTCCTTCCCTTCCTCCTTACCTCCCTTCCTCCCTTTCTCCTTCCCTTCCTCCCTTCCTCCCTCCCCCCTTCTCCCTCCCTCTCAGGTTGCAGTTATGGACCAAGGCCCACAGGCTCAGGCATTCCCTGACATCCAGCTGCGGTTCCGTAGAGCGGAGCATCTTCCGGCTCTGTAACTTGTCTGGGTGGTGAATTGCTTTCCGGCTCCTGACTCAAGGTTGTGATTAACGTTTCCTTTGCTAGTTTAGAGTTTGCTGAAGTTTGTTGGGCTGGGGTGCCATTTGTCTTGGCGAGGGTCCTGGGGAGCGGAAGGCAGGAACACCAGGCTGCTGGGGGCCTGGACTGTTCTGTGGAGTGACGTTCACTGCGGCAGACTGGATGGAGCATCTTCACGCTGGTTTCCTGCACAGTGGCTCCATCCTTTCCAGGAAGATGATTTCCGCACATGACTATGGACTTGCCTATTCTTTCCCCAGTGTCGTTCATTTTGGCCGTGCATGTTTCGATGCTGCGGTTTGGCGTGCATATGTTGAGAACTGTGCCTCGAAAGGTGCCCCTTTTGCCGTGGGACATCCTTGAAGTCCCCTCACTAGCACAGAGCACCTTCTCCCGGATGAGACCTCCATGCTCACCTCCTCTCTGTTCACCCTCAGACACTCCCACTGGGTTTGGGTCATTGTGACTCCATCTTCCCATCTCCACGGAGGAATCAAAGACACTCAGTGCCCAGTGGTGTGGTGGCCCCATCACATTCTCTTGTGGCTGGTTGAGGATTTGGGGAGTGCATGGGTTGTGTTATGTCAGAAAGTGGAGAAGGGGGGATAGATTTGGGGCTCTGTATTATGGTGAGTCAGGAATGTGGTCTCCTGCTCTGGGCAGCACCATGGCCTAAAGCAAATGCCTGAGAGCCCTGAGGCTCTCAGAGGAGAGACCAGAGGCCCATGGCTCCCCTTCCATGTCCTGCAGCACCTCTACCCTCCAGGGATCCTTGCTGGGAAAGCTCAGGGGTCAGTGTGGCCACCAGGTTGGAAAGAGTCCCACCCGTAGACTGGAGAAGCCCAGAGGTGTTCAGAGACAGTTGCGAGAGGCAGAGAGCATGAGAGATGCCACAGATGGGAATGGCTACAGGATTCCAGCTACTTAGGTCTGGATGGCCTAGACCAGTGGCCCTGCTTGGGGGATAAGCATTTGGTCATACTACCTGTCTGTCCCCAACTGCCACTGACTCTTTTAGACCTCATCCCATGCTGCCTAGGGAAGTCAGGGTCACAGAGGAGGAGTGAGTGAGAAGGTGCTAGCTGTTGAGCCAGGGCCCTGCTTCCTGTATGTGGACTGCATGTACCATGCATGTGCACCTTGTATGAGGGCTGCATGTACCATGTATGTGTGTGTACCCTATGTGGGGGCATGTACTATGTGTGTGCATCCTGTGGGGGGCATGTACCATATATGTGCATCCTGTGTGTGGAGGCATGTACCATATGTGTGCTTCCTGCGTTAGGGGCTGTATGTACCATGTGTGTGTATCCTGTGGGGGCATGTGTCATGTATGTGCACCCTGTGTGGGGACTATTCTCTTCTGCTAGCTGGGAGCCCCTCAGACTTCCTCCTTGGATTCTCTGTTATGGTTTGGAGGTTTGGATCTGAGTCCTCAAATGCTGGTTGGAGGTTTCTAGTCAACCAATAACTCAAGTGGTACTTTTGAGTTATGCTTGGGTGGGGAGTACTGACCTCACTGTGGGTCGATACCCAATGGAGGGGGCAGAGCATGCCTTTGAAGGGGAGAGCTTGACTCTGTATCTTGCTCCCTCCCCCTTCCTGGCTCCCACAAGACTATGAGTGTCCCATCACGACACCTTCACACCAGCCTACAGCAAAGTGGCCAGGTGAGAACAGGGGGGACTGTCTGGGACTCAGGGCCAAGGTGAGGTCTCTCTCTGCTAAGTTGCCATTCTCAGGCAGGCTCTGTGCCTGTATTCCCTTCTCTCCCTCTCCAGCCCTCAACCTTCTTTTTTTCATTTATGGCTCCAAGGGAGAGTACAGAGAGTGACCAACCCTGACATGAGCTCACTGTGCAGGCAGTGTGGAGGAGCCTGGCTTACGTCCCCAGAGCCCTTCTGAGACCTGGACATCTTCTTTTACAGGTGGCCCTGTGAATGCCACTAGGAATAAAGATGGTGTTTCTAGGCCTGCAGCAAAGTTATGGCCGATGGAATATGGGGAATATGACCTTGAAGATTTGGAGTGCACAAAGGATCCATTAACTTTTCTTCCTAGTTGACGAGAGTTAGAGTGTAGGGTCTGGGACTCCAGCAGCCACCTTAGGCTACAAGGAAACCTTAGGACTGGAAACTCAAACTTGAGCTTGGGGACCATATTTAGCAACATAATAAAACCTTCATTTGAAACAAAACAAAACAATGCAAAACAAAGTCCCTTCTCTCCATGGTGTGATCGTTTTAAGGCTTTCTGTCGCTGGTAGCCAACCGTGATCTTCAGGGAGTATTGAATGAGGAAGGGGAGGGTCCACCACGCAGGAGAAGCGATTTACTGTGGACACTGTTTAGGGTCCTCAGCATATACTCTGGTGTGTGCATGGGGTTGCAGATTCATGTGACTTCTGCAGCTGTCCCTCTGAACACCATTCATATTAGCTGGAGGCTTCCCACAGCTTCCTGTGACAGGTAGAGCTAGCTGCATCCTGCAGGTGATTGGGCCACCTCACCATCCTCACAGCACACCTGCTGGGCATCATTCTGCAGGTGCATGGGGCCACCCCACCGTCCTCACAGCACACCTGCTGGGCATCATTCTGCAGGTGCATGGGGCCACCCCACCGTCCTCACAGCACACCTGCTGGGCATCAGCCTGCAGGTGCATGGGGCCACCCCACCGTCCTCACAGCACACCTGCTGGGCATCATTCTGCAGGTGCATGGGGCCACCCCACCGTCCTCACAGCACACCTGCTGGGCATCAGCCTGCAGGTGCATGGGGCCACCCCACCGTCCTCACAGCACACCTGCTGGGCATCATTCTGCAGGTGCATGGGGCCACCCCACCGTCCTCACAGCACACCTGCTGGGCATCAGCCTGCAGGTGCATGGGGCCACCCCACCGTCCTCACAGCACACCTGCTGGGCATCAGCCTGCAGGTGCATGGGGCCACCCCACCATCCTCACAGCACACCTGCTGGGCTTCTCTCGCTCTTGCCTTGGCACAGCTGCTTGAGCAGATGCCTCTGTCCCCAAGCCCTCTGCCCTCGGCTCTTCTTGGAGGCTCAGGAATTCATGTCCTGTGTCTGGTCTGGACACTGGTCTGGCTCACAGCCTCCAACCTTTCCAAGCCTCAACTCTCTCTCAATGAGAAACAGGGACCAGAAAAATCCTTGTCTCCCACCCCAAGAGGCCTGCAAGCTATGCCCACAGGGTGGCTCCCGGTTGTGGGTTCTGTTTTGAGATACCTTGGGTGGGACATGGTGACACATTCCTATTGTCCCAACTCAAGAAGTTGAAGCAGGAGTCTTGCTATAAGTTTGAGGGCTATAGAACCAGATCCTGTCTTGAAACAGGTGAACCAAAAAAAAAAAAAAAAAACAAAAGGAGGCAAAGACGGAAGGACAGAAGAACCCCTTGCCAGATGTGTGCACACCCGTCCTCAGCAGTCACAGGCAGAGGCAACAGTGACTTCGCATGTTTGAGGCCGGCCTGGTCAGCATAGTCAGACTCTGTTTCAAAATGAAAGACAGAGGAAGGGAGAGTGGGTGGGCAAATTGGAACTCGTGCTGGGCTGGACGCAGCCTTGGCAGGGAAGGCAGGAGGGTCCTTGGCCCTGGTGGGGCCTGTCATGTCGGCTCTCACTTTCGTCTCCCTCGCCGGATCATCTCGATCCTGTCGCCTTGCAGGCAGCTCCGGGGACTTTGTTCTGCTGCTTCAGTGGAGCTGATCATCAAGGAAATGCCAGGCAGTTCTCAGCAGCGCCTGGCTGTGTGTGGAGCCCGCTGTCTGCTTGCAGTCTGAGACCAAAGCTGCTTCGCACTGCTGACGTCTGGCCACAGGGCCAGGCCAGCTTCCTGCTGTCCTCCTCCCCTGGGAGTCCAGCTGGCTCTGGGGTCCTTTGAAGCTACTGGGAACTCAGTGCCTAGGGCAGCTCTCAGGGCCTCAGACAGGATGAGGCTCTGGGTCCCAGGAGCTCACTGTGAGGGCCTGGGACTTCCCAAAGTCACTCCTGGCCTGGACCTGGAGACTCAGCAGAGGCTCCTCACAGGGCCGACTTCACCAATTCATCCATCCATCCATTCATTCATTTATTCTTTCTTTCATTCATCCACAAGTGTAGGCTATCTTCACTGCCGAGAGGATCTAAAATGGGCTCATGGCAGTTTATTTCTCGGGGTTATGGTGAGCCCTAAATAATGGTTTTATGGGAAGTGCCAGACAGGTAGAACACTCAGTGTGACCTGCAGACACCAGCTTCAGAATCCTCTCTCAACCTTCACTACCATGGGCTCTGTGACTTCTCACAAGTCACTCAACCTCCTTGGGCTTTAGCTTGCTTCTCCACAGGTGGACCCAGCCGTGGTGCTTGCAGCCCAGCTGCCGTGAGAATTGCTATCCGTCAAACTTAAAGACAGCTGCAGGACCACCTGTACTTGCCTGGTGGAGGGTAGTTGTACCCGCTCTCTCCCCTCCACACCCCCGCTTTTCTCTGTCCCTACTTCCCACTGAATTTTCTCTCTCAGCCTCTGTCTCCCCAGTTTTGCCTGTTGATTTCCAGACAAGAGCACCTTTGTCCCATGTCCCTGAGAACCCGAGGGCCATTTTGTGGAGCCCCCAGTCGCCTCAAGCTATCCTGGAAGGAGTTTGGGGTGCCCCGGGGCCCACTGGATGCAGACAGGTAACATTGCTCTTGCCTGTACTTGGCTCTTTCTCCCAGGGGATAACTGAAGTGGGTTGGCTTTCCCATGCCTTTGAGGATGGCTTTCTTGTGCCACAGGATGCCAGGCTTGTCTGGAGCCCTGGAGCTATGCGGAAACCCTTGGATAAGGTATAGGAGAGGGCCGTGTGTGATCTGAGGACCCAGGGCTGAAATCAGCCTGGACAGCCCCACTCAGACCATCTCTCGTTGCCCTGGGACAGCTGGGCAAGGACCCACATAGATCGAAGAGGCTCAATGGCCAAAACTGGGTGGGCTCTAAAGAGATCTCCAGGGCACCTCTAGGTCGTGCCCTGTTGTGGCATCTGCTCTGATCATGGGCACCGCAGGCTGTGTGGGATCTTTCTCCTGCAGTCATAGCCTGACAAGCCCTGCAGACAACTGGTGGGGCTCTGGGTTCCTCTGCATCTAGCCTGATCCCACACATGCGAGGCTCTCCGCAGGTTGCCTATCTCTGTCCTTACACAGCATAGAATAGAGGACCACACAGGCTGGGCCCCCACATCGAAAGGTCGCATGTCTCGGGGCTGAGCTGTGTGGTGGAGGCAGGGCCCTCCTTGACTCCTCCCTTTCTTTTGTTGATGGGTCCATAGAAGGAAGCTGGAGAATCCAGGGACCATGGAACCTTGAAGAAAAGCCTTGGGTCCCTGAGCAAGGGAAGATGTATTTCCTCTCTCTCCCCGGACCTCCCTGAACTGTGTCCAGTGGAATGGTGTTTGGGACTGCATAATGTCACTGGAGCCTTAGGCCCATTTGTCCAGCCACCAGTGCAGTCCCTGGAAAAGATGGGACATGCATAAGCCACAGGGAGCAGAAGGCTCACACGGCCCCAGGACCATGTCCTGCTGGCCAGCTAGGGGAGGAGGAGGCCTGTGAGGCATCCTGTCCCTGTGCCCATGGCTCAAGGCTTGCTTCTGGGCCTTCAGATTGCTGATGACTGGGCAGATGTTAGCTGGAGTCCTAGAGTTCGCTCCACACGATAAAATCAGAAAGCGAGGCTGTGAGCTCTGAGCGCGGAAACCACCTAGAACTCCGGGATGTTTTGTAGGCACGGTTCTTGTTAGGTCCTGGGGGGCTGCTGGCCTTCAGGCACCAGAACAACTGTCTTCTCTAGCCCCGAGGCCCGTCCCTCCCTCTGGACCCTGGCTGGCGCGGGAAACCCAGCCTGGAGGACACTGGACATGCCTGGACTTCCCCTGTGGGCTCCGGGAACAAGGAGGATGGGGTTGGGCAGGCCAGTGGGAGTTTCCCAAGGGGTCAACATCCTGTGCCCTCTGGAGGAGGCTCAGGAGACTGCACTCCCTCCAGCCCTCCGGCCTCCAACTGAATGGGATTGGACACAGGCAGAGAACATCCCTGAGCTGCCATGTCACTGTGGCCCAGGCCTGGGACCTGCTTTAGTAAGAGGCAATGCTGAAATCTTGTACTTCACAGCCCATATTTCCAGGCCGAGTGTGTGCCCCCCTCCCCTTTTTAAGTTAGAAAAGAGGGCAGACTCGAGAAGTTAAATGTCACTCTGCTCCAGGAAGCATGACTTCCCGCCCACTCTCAGGCTTTGGAGATCTCCCACAATGAGCTGGGGCTGTCTCTTCCCATGCATTGAGGTCGTATTAACATTGCCCCACATGTAGAAATGTGTCCGTTGACCTTGGTTCGAATCTGAAGCAGCCATACTGCTCCTGCCTGTTCTACTCTTGGACCAAGATACCCGCTCTACACGCTCAACACCCGGGCTGGAGTGTCGCCTTCATGGGAACTTCCCATGGTGCTGTTCTGGCTGAAAGAGCAGCACAGGGACATCCCTTGGTGTGGTGGTGTCGTGTGTCCGTGTGGTCCATCGCTCACGGGGAGCAGCCTCTGTTCCGTGCTGCTAGCCCTGTTTCCCTTCTCGGCCTGCGTCTCACATTCTGAAGTTCATGCCTGTGCTTGGGTCTTACAACCTATCCATCCCCTGGGTGACATGCTGGGAGGTGGAAGAAATAGTCCCCGCAGCAGCTTTGGCCCCAGTGAGACTGGAACACACCAGACTCAGGAAGAGTCCTCAGCCTATAGTATGGCCCCACTGGCCCCACAGTTCCTATCTGCGTTCTGCGAGTGGATTCCTCATGTCCTCCTCTTAGGGAAAGAAAGCCAGCCTGGCCCTGAGGGCAGCTGAGCTCTTTGGCCACTTTCAAGAAGACAGGGGACCCGGGGAGTCGGGTATTCATCGTGACACGTGTGGCCCCACAGTGCATAGGTGGTCTGGCGTGACTGCCACTGCCAGAAGCGTGAGAACAGGACCTCCAGCTTGTGCCTCCTAGGGGAGGTGCTCCCTGCGAAGACAGGTTTGAAGGCAAATGTTCAGCAAGCTACGAGCACAAGTGGGGTCTAGATGCCTCATCCGGCCCTGCTTGGCTGTATGGTGGAAGATCTAGTTCTTGAACATAGGTGTGTAGCACCCCCAAGGTCATCAGGGTCAACTTCCAGGTGATGAGGTGGAGGGTGACTGATTCCCAGACTCCTCCTCTTCTCCAGGCTTGTGACTTCTCTCTCTCTGTGACCACTGTGCTGGCTTCCGCCACCACACAGTGGCTCTTCTCAGTCTGAGCCTCGGAGCTGCGTTGCGAGAAGGCTATGTTCATCTTCTTCTAATCAACTTGGGTTTGTGCCTGTTTTCCCCCCCATTTTTCACGGCTGTATAGTATTTCATACCAAGGTGTATCCTGCTTTATTTATTCAATCTGTGGTGGGTGGATGGTTGGATAGGAACCCTTGAACCGTTGTCCTTTGCTGAGCTCACCTCCTTCCCACGGCCAGGAGTCCAGACCTGGCTGTGGAATTTCTGGCGCCCAAATGGTTAACTCGGCGCAGCTTTCCTGTGTTCTGCCGACTGTCATCTCCCAAAGTGGCTTCTGAACTCTTGCCACCATGCCGCTGGAAGCCCTGCCACCCAGGCTGGCCCCACACAGCTTTGAAAGGAGAGCATTCTTGGCGGCTTTGAAAAAGCCTCAGACCTGTGACAGCACCAACTGTGTTTTCAGTGGATGGAAGACGCCTGTGGGAGACAGCACCGGGTCAGCCTTGAGCCTGTCCCCCAGGCTGGGCACGACTCTGTGGCTGGGTCTTGGCCTCAGCACCACGCTCCTACATCCATCCTGGTTCTCAGCCCTTGAATTAAGAAGAACCTGGTATCTGTCACACGGTGCAGCGTGGCTGTCCCCCTGTCGATGGTGTTCTTCTCCATGACTGCTGGCTTCCTCTGGCCTGCGTCTTCTGTCTGTCAAATGACGAGGGTCATAGAGGCTGGTGGCAGGACAGTGTGGCTGTGGGCCTGAAGTAGCCCAGGATGGAGAGGCCATAGAGCCTGCCCCCAAGTGTCACGTGCTGAGAGTCCATCTTTAAACACTCTCAAGGCAGCAGACCTAGGGAAGAAGATCAGACACTCACATCCAGCCCATAGCACTGGTTGGTGTGAGGGCCATCAGGACCACAGGGCCAAGGCCAGAGCATCTATCCAGGAGGGGCTTCCCGGGCCGGGTGTAATGATCAGTTCCTATCCCCTTCCCGCCTTCTGCCTGGGCACAAATGGGCATCTCCAGAGCTCAGGGACCTCCTGGGGTTCGGGGTGTTATGAAGAGGCAGAGATGGGTGCTTAGGAGAAAGTGCTGATTTCTCTCACAGCTCTGCAGGAGAAGCTGCTTGTGGATAATTCCAGAACTTTTCTGATGGCAGCTGCCCTCACACACATCAGTTCTGTGTTGCTGGCCACCTCAGGCGATACTGCGGAGGATGCCACGGGGAGAGGTCCCTTAGTCAGACTTGTATCATGGGACCTCCTGGTCTTCTTGGAACCAGGGAGATGGGTGGAGTTGTAAGAAGGGACTGTGAAGCTGCCCAGGGCCTGTCATCTTCAGCCCTGGATCCACCTGTATACCATATCCAGCCGCATTAAACTCAATTTCTCTATCGAGAGAGCCAGGAGTTGACAGTCACCTCCTGGAGAGAGATGCATACAACGGGAGTGTCCTTGTTCCTAATATGCCCGCGGACCTCCACCAGGTCTGATGGATCCCAGCCTAAGGATTTGGATCTATCTGTGGGAAAGGCTGTCTTGTCCATCAAAGCCTTCCTCCTTTGTCTGTAGCAACTGAGCTATACTGTGCCCTAGCATCATGGCTGAACTGCATTCCCAGCCTCCCTTGCAGCTAAGTGCAGCCCTAGCTGCTTCATTATTGGCTAACAGTGTTTGAGAGAAGCTAACACCCTTCCTCTCCTTTTCCTTTAGCATCTATGCTGTGGCTGTCACCCCTCCTCAAGTAGGCTGATGGTGATAATGCGTCCTTGGGGGAGCCTCAGGATGGCAAGAATTCAGCTCTCTGAGTCCTGTGTACAGGGTGGCCTCACTGACTCAAGACACTTGGGCCAAGACTATGAAGTGGAGAAAGTTGAAGGCATTGTCTTTGGAACCCCTGAGTTACTGGGCCTTTTGTTGTGGTGGCTAACCCTCGTCCTAGTCAGACACTAAGCTGTTTATTTTATAACCAGACACGTGGAGCTGTGGAGAGGGGTGTAGTCCTTGAGTTTGTCAGTTGTTGAAGTAGTTAGGTATCAGATCTGACTTCAGCTCCAGAATCTGGCTCATGATTGGAAGGCTGAGGCCAACATGACCGAGGGATGGGTTTAGAACAGTATACAACCTAACACGATGAGGTAAGAGCAGGATCCGAGGTTCAGGGTGACTGTTCTCTTACTGTGGAAGTTGGTCTCTGTCCCCTGCTATGTCCCCAGATCCTACAGTTGTGGTGTGGATATTAGAGCCCCATGCTTGGGCTTCATTGGCTCTTGAGATCCATCAATCATTCCCATCACCCTCCCACGCATCCCCCACAAACACTGGCTCAGTATTCTTCCCAGCGCCAGGCTCTGTGCCAGCCTGGCATCTCGAGGATGGTGTCTTCTACACAGTCAGGCTGACGAGCAGGCCCTGCAGGAAGTCATGCTCCTGATGAGGGCAGGTACCCCAGGCTGGCCATGCAACTCCAGCACCACAGGGAGTCCCACAGGGAGCACGGGTTTGGATCATGACTGTGGCCCTCTCCAGCTGTGTGTCAATGCACTGAGAAACTTAGCCTTCCCATGCCTCAGTTTCCCCCTCTTTACAGAACTGTGGCAGAACTGAACTCCTGGGTGGCGGCTGTGAGGTCTCGGAGAGGCAGTGCTGACCTGGTTTGGCCAAAGCCGAGGCTCCAGCCTGTGTCCCTCCTTCCTCCGTGGAGGCCAGCGAGACGAGGCACAGAAACCAGACTGCTACTGGCTCTAATAAAGCCAGGCCATCAGGGTGGGTGACAGGGTTCCGGCAGGTGCACTGGGGGCCCTGGAAGCTTGTCTGAGTCATCAGAGGTCACACAGGCTTCTGGCCACAGATCAGCAGTGGGTGAATCCCTTCTGGGCAACAACATACTCTTCTGCCCCCTAGTCCAGCGGCTGACACTGTGAGGATTGGCTCCCCAGGGCGGAATGCAGAGGGCCCTCCGCGATAAACGATCCCGACAGATGACACACACTGTGGCTATGATACTTCCTGGGTTTGACTAAACCTGGTGACCAACAGAGCTCTGGAACCTATGCCCTGAGTGTGGATGGGACCTGTCATGGCCATGGGGTGTCTCAGCTCCCAGTACGTCTGGGGGCATGGCAGGGGGTGCGACATAAAGCATCCAGGGGTCTCCCCACCTAAGAGTCATGTACAAGTTTGTTTTACTTTTCTCGTTACTGTGACGAAATGCCAGGCAGAAGAGACTTTAGGAAGGACATGTTTGTTTGGGCTCACATTACATTGTGGTGGGAAAGGCTCAGTAGACATGATGCTGTAACAGAGTGAGGATATCACACAGAGAAAGGCAGACTGACACCAGAGGGAAGCATGCCGACCCGGCTGCAGAGTGGACACTGAGGCACGTCTAGGGGAAGAACAAGGACCCAGAAGGCATCAGGAAGAGGCTGTAGGCACAGCATAACTGTCCCTGTGATGGAGGGTAGAGATCTGGGCTGCAGAATGGTCATCAGTACCACAGGGAATCAACATCAGGGGTAGAAGACAATTGCCAATGTCACTGTCAATAGAATAAATACAGGTCCTGGCAACCTGGGGTGGCCTGAGGGCTGGGATGAGTTCCTGCCTACCAGGAAAGGGCAGAAAGAGGTGGGGCATAGTCAGTTGCAGAGTAGAGATCTGGTGGGGGCTCCTAGGTGAAGGTTGTGGCAGCAGCAAAGGCTGGGAGTCAGGGCTGGGCCCAGGCCTGAGGAAGGGGCAAGGACTGCCCAGACAGGGGCTTTGGGAGGACTCTTTTTGGGGAGATATGATGATCTGTATCTTGGCTAGGGCAGAATCCAAAAGGGTGCTATTACATGTCAGAAGTTGTCTGGCCAGGCAGTGGTGGCACACGCACACCTTTAATCCCAGCACTCGAGAGTCAGAGATAGGCGGATCTCTGTGAGTTCAAGGCCAGCCTGAGCTACAGGGCGAGTTCTAGGAAAGGCACCAAAGCTACACAGAGAAACTCTGTCTCGAAAAATCAAAAAAAAAAAAAGTCAGAAATGCAACTTTGTATCACATGTATGCAAAGTTTAAAGTCACCAGTTCCTAAGGACAGGACACAATGTGAATAGAGACAGTTACAAAGTAACCATCTTGGTTTTTGAGGCTACCCTCCAGGAGCCAAGATGTCTGTGCCCCTGTGGCACATGTGTCTGGCCTTTTATGTGGGCCCTGGGGATCCGAACTCAGGTCATCAGGCTTGCACAGTAAATACACGGTAACCTTACCCCATCAGGAGTCAAGGTTAACATCTAGAGCCTGAGTAATTCTCAGATGGCTCCGTGTGTGTATTTGTGGGGGCCAGAGGCATCGGAGCCCCTTGCAGCTGGAGCCACAGGCAGTGGTGAGCTGCCTGACAAAGGGGCAGGGAACCGAACTCGGGTCGCCTGCAAGAGCGACAGGTGCTCTATGCTGAGCCATCTGTCCAGCCCAAACACCACATTCTTAAGGGCATTCTCTGTCCTGCCTTGGGGACCTTTTCATCATTGCTCTATGTCCAAGGAACTAAACATGGTTAATGTGCGTGGTTTCCTTGGGTTGGACTCTGAGCAGCGTGTGGCTGAGGCACAGGGATGGATGTAGCCCAGACCCTGGATGCCTAGGCTCAGCTCCCAGGTGACCAAAGGAGCTATACTCTCTTCATCCCCTATGAGCTACCTCAGAAGGAATCCTAGCAGCCAGCAGTTGCCTCCAAGGTTTGCCACACTTTGAGATCTGTTCCTGATGTTGTGAGGGGGAGGTGTGAAGGCACAGCCATACCAGAAGGGGCCGGCTTTCGTCTTTCATCTACCTGTATCTCTGGAGCTTGGGGTAGCTCACCAGGATAGGCCCTTCTTCTTGGCAAGGCTGGGCAGCAGGGCGGGCCAGAAGCCACACTCCCTAGCATGTACTGGGAACTCCTGCGGCCTCCGCCTGGGGACCTTGCTGGTGGGCCAAGGCTGGCACATGCTCCAAACCAGACACTTCATTCATCTCCCCAAGGGATCGTGAGCGGTGGCTTTTGTGGGCGGTGTGAAGGACTGTGAGCATATAATCTGTGTCCATTGCCTCGGCAGGGCCGGCATGCAGAAGACAGCCAGGAAGCAGGGCTCTCTGGTCCTTTTCTGTTTCATGTGTGGTTTTACCATGCTGTGTCCCTCCCCACATCTTACTCTTTCATCTACTTTCCCACAGGAATGTTGGGCACGAATATTCACAGAAAGGCAGTCCTGGGGTCTTTTACTCCCTCCCAACTGTCTTCTCCTACTGCCCAGCCCCCCTAGCCAACCTCAGTCCTACTACCCAGCCCCCCATCCAGCCTCGTAGTGGCTCATGTGACTGACTCCATGTCCTCTGCATTCAGACAGAAGGGTGGGTACTACTTAATTTTTCCATTTAAAAAATATTTCAGGGACTGGATGACACTATAGGTGCCTGCAATCCCAATACTTGGGTGACTGAGACAGGAGACTTGCACACTGGGCTTCGTGCACAAGGTAGCCTGGGCTACAGAGTGACTCCTTGTCTCAAAACAACAAGAATAACAACTTTTTTTTTTATAAAAAAGTTATGTACTTTAAAAATAAAGTAAATATTTTATTTAATTTATTCTAAAGACCAAGTAGTGTAGTGGTCCACACCTTTAATCCCAGCACTCAGGAGGCAGAGTCAGGTGGATCTCTGTGAGTTTGAGAACAGTTTTGTCTACAAAGAGTCCCAGCCTAGACAGGGCTACACAGTGAGACTCTGTCTTAAAACAGGAGCAGCAACAACAACACCCCCCAAATAAGCAAATAAAACAATAGAAAGTCAACCCTTTCAAACAGACAATGCTTGTGTGGGGAACACATTTCAGAAAGAGAGAGGAAGAGGCCGATTTCTACCCCCTCCTGTCCCATGATGCCCTGAAGGCAGAGCTGTGCAGATTCTGGGCACACACACGTGAGTGAGTGTTGAGGACACCCCAGATTCATTGCCAGACATTATTGAAGGCTCTCAGACTGACACCCCTTAACAGGGATTCTGGAAGCTTCTAGCCAGGGAATAAAGCTGAGCACAGCTCTAGTACTTGGCTGTGTGTCTTTCACTGGTGCGCAGGGTCCCCAGAGCACAACTGGGCAGACAGATCTGTGTGTGACTGAGTCTCTAAGGTCCGACTCTGGGCACAGGTGCCATGCTCTAAAGGTGGTGGCTTCCGTGGTCCAGAGAGATGCTGAGGAATAAACCATGGTCAGTATCATGACGAGGCTTTCCCTGAGGCTCTCAAGGTGCAGGGGGAAGGGAGAGAGAGGGGAGGCAGGTTTCATCTTGCCATGTGGGACAGCTTCCCAGTCTTGGAAAGGACGGGGTCCTGTGTTCCTGTAGCTTGTGAGCAGGACAACAGCTTCTGGGTGGTGCACGTTAGCTGAGGTACGGAGTCCGCCTGGAATCAAGCCAGCGGGTGGTCTAAAAAGAGACCGAGGTGTAAGCACAGACCCCTGTCCTAGCCAGCATGGCCTCGACCATGCATGGCTCACTCCTTCGGCTGATCATTCTGTTGGCGCATGTGCTCAGCTGGCCTTGAGTAGTTTCTTCTCCCAGCCAGCAGGCGTGCGTGATATAAGAAGAAAGGGCGGCTCTCGTCAGTGTCCTTTGGGGGCCCTTTGTGCCACTGTGCCCAGATCAGCCTAGTCAGACAGCTGATGTCTTAGGGTCTTCACTGGGGTTGGGTCTCACATCATCACCTTCTCTTCTGCAACCTCAGCATCCCCATCCTTAGACTAGGCTCATTCTGAAAAGACACAGGACAGGGGAGTTCCAAGGACGCAGCTGGGGCAAACAGGTGGCATGATGTCCTTTCGGGCTCTGGTCAGCGAGGCTGCCATTAGCGAGACACTGGAGACAATGGGAGGGTGAACGTGGCCTGGGTATCGAATGATGTCAAGAACTGACTCCCAAGTTGTCATGTGACAGATGATCTTGAGCCACACGGAGGAGGGTCTCTGTGCCAGAGATGCGGGCAGCCGCAGTGGGAGACACTTGCGATCAATACCCATTTTATCGCCTCTCTGTTTAATCAGGGAATTTGACAAAAACCAAAACAAAAAGCAAATTTTGAGTCATAGCTCTAAGGCATTCATTTGCTTTCTTTCAGATTTTCTGTTTGAAGAATTTCATAGTAGGATGTTAGCTACTGAACGGGGGTGGGTCAGCCTCAGGGCAGCGTTTGGTTTGCTCTAATTTGGGGGCCCACGGGCTGTCTCCTGGAAGCTGTGTGCTGACCACCATGGCCCAGAGTCCAGGTCCCCGCACACAGGTCTTTGGGTTCACAAAGCATCCGGCTCTAACTGGTGATGCCCAGTCTGATTCCCATAGTCCTGCAGCCTGCCCTGGCTGCCCCAGCCTTCCCAGCGAGGAGTCCCAGTGTCTGCACCTCTTCCTCCCCATTCAGACGTCAGCTGTGAGGAGTGCTTTCCTCTCTGCCCCTGCAAAGTGCTGATGGGTAAGATCTAACCAGGGCCTGGGACTTGCCGGGGGTGGGGGGTGCCTTCTGGGAACTGGCTGGAGTAGGGTGGAGGATGGGTGGACAGGAGGAACCCATTCTGCTCTTGAGTTTTGTGGCCTCTGCAATATGTGGGTGTATAAATGTTTTTATTCATTTATTTTCATTATTTTTGGTTTGTTTTTTTTCAGACAAGGTTTTTCAACACAGCCCAAGTAGGCCTTGAACATCTGCCTTGATCTCCCAAGTTCTAGGATTATAAACATGGACCAGTCACTATTGAAAATTTAATAAATAAAACCATTCTGAAAAAGAAGAATGCTAGCATGTATTAATTGTTCTATTTGCTGATACATATTGATTATAATTATTTGAAGCTGTGTAGTGTCTTATAACACACTTAAAAGCAATAGTCTGTTATTAGTTGTATAAAATGAGCATTATCATAAAGCATTTTATTGTCTATTATTTATATGTTTATGTGTGTATGCTACATGTGTGGAGGTCAGACTGTAACCCTGTGAAGCCAACGCCCCTCCCTCGTGTGACAACTCAAGGTGTCAGGCTTTGAGGAAAATGCTCCCACCACTGAACCGTCAGGGTCTCATGTATCCCAGGCTGCCCTCAAACTCATCATCACGTATTCAAGGCTGAACTTAAACTCCCGATTCTCCTGCCTCCACCTCCAGAGTCCTGAGATTTTTGGTACATGCCACTGTACCTGGTCTATGTAAAGCTGGGGATCAAACCCAGGGTCTCATGTACACTGGACAAATACTTCACCAACTGAGTCATGGCCTTGGGCCCCCCCCATAAAGCATTTGAAATAGTTTTTTTTTTATTGGATAGATGTTAGCAATTCACAGTGGTTCAACCATAGACAACTTCTGGCTTTACGACTCAGTGGTGAACACAGTTTGATGCTGGCTGCCTGTTCTGAGAGACCCTCTGTACAGGTGCTAGGCTGAGATTTCTCCAGCTTGTCCATCACGTACAGATCTGTGGACCCTGTGCCCGCCCAGTTCTGTATTAGTGGATTTAGCCAACCGTGGAGCCAACACAGTCAGGGGGAAATGGTGCCCGTTTTGAGCAGGCACAAAGTTGTCTTAATGTTTCTTGGGCTATAGGACAGGCTATTTGTGCGGCATTCACGTTGTGGAGGGACCTGGGTAGACTCTTAGTGCCGTGTAAACACCACCCCATTTTATGTACGGGACCTGAGCACACCCAGTAGCTTGTGGTATCTGTGGGGGCTCCTCGGCCCAGTGCCTGTGGATTCTGAGGGAAGGATGGAACACAGGACCCTTCAGCTGGCATCGATAGGGTAAGGTGGACATTGCTCATCCAGGCCTGAGCTGCCTTGCCCTGGGCTACAGGTGACTTCTAGAGGGACTTCCAGACAGGGTCTCCCTGCACTGAGCTCAGGCACCCTGCAAAGTTTGATGTGCTAATTGTGAGTCCCCATTTGGTGGCCCGATGCTCTGTATTTCTAGCAGGCTCTCAGTCATGTTGGGGTAGCCAGCCAAGGCAGGACTCTAAGGGAGAGGCCAATTCATAGGCAGGAGCTGGGCCTGACCTCCTGGCCTCCATAATGATTATGGTGCTGAGCCAGCACCAGCCTACCCAGGGTGTCCTAGGTGTCTGTTGCTGGCCTCTGACCCTGGGGCAGAAGTCAGCTGGCCTCTATTGTCATTGTGATCTACACAGCAGAGGCAGGCCCCTTCCTGAGAGGAAGCTGCAGGGCAGCTGGTGGCCTTGGACCCTGAGGTCTCTTTGCTGGGCACAGTTGTCTCAGCCCACTGGAGCCAAGGTAGAAGGACAGAAAGGGGTGAGAAGCACAGGACACTCAGGAGAAGCAGGGGAAATAGATGGAGTTCCAAAATGCTAGGTGAAGCGGTTTCAAACCCTGAGTGCAAGAAACTTCTGGAAGCTTCTTTTCTCCCAGGCTTCAGTTTTCTAAAGAGGCCACCAGCACACAGGGGCTGGGGAGGGACTCTCAGGAGGCAGGGGAACCCCAGCAACCTTGGCCTGGAACCAGAATCGGGGGATGCTGTGGTCAGCTCTGGGGTGGGAAGCTTGGGGTAACCGTGAACTGGTCCCGGGAATCTGTACTACATACCCAGCACCCCAAAGTCTGTGGCTAGAGTAATCACGGCTTGGTCGCGCTCTCATTGGGTTGCACTCTGGGTGGGCTGAGGAGGCAGCTGGGCTCTGCTCCACGGGGCTGAGGCTGGGTGGGAGGACTTCTTCTGAGATGGTGTTCTCAGCCACATGGGACCAACCAGAGACTGTGGGCTTGGGAGGTGTGTGTGTGGGGGGTCTTCATGCGACAGATTGTTCTTCCTAATGCACAGCCTTGATGGCATCATTTTGAGATGAATGATGGCTTGGATACTACTTGACCTGATCTATGTGCCCCTCCTACCTCCTCTCCCTGTTTCCTTCTGTCCCCCAGTTCTGACCACGGGTGTTCTTCCTTTGTCTTCAGTCCCCAGCCACAGCCCTCACGCCAGCCTCCGAACAGGATGTCCCCTCTGCTGGGAGCATTCTCCCCTCCACTATCTCTCCCACACAACTGGACACCTCCCTCCCTCCGCCACCACTGTCTCTTTTCCCAGAGGTGGATGAAGGACACACACTAGACTTTAGCTCAGTTTGGTAGCTCAGGGTGGCCAGGAACTCGACATCCTCCTGCCTCAGCTTCCCAAGTGATGAGATCACAGGCATGTGCCATCACACCCAGCTAATATCATGCCTTGAAAGCGTTTCTGAACTGAGCATGAATGCTCACGCTTAGGATCCACTCAGAAGGCTGAGGCAGGAGGATTGCTGTGAATTTAGAGCCAGATTGGGTTACAGAGTGAGACCTTGTTTTAAAGAAAGAAAGAGAAAGGAAGGATGGGTCCACTTCTGGGTTCTGAGCAGGTGTTCCCCTCAAAAAGCTGACGTAAAGTCCAGTCGGAACCCCTGTAAAGTGAGGGATGGGGAAAGTCTGATCCATTAACTGTCCATGCCCTATTCTGTCCAGCAGAGGGCGCCAGTGCCAAACAGCTTGGCATTCTGGCTGGGTCCCTCTCTGAAAAGCTTCAAGTTCACTGGCGAGAAGTGTATGTGTGCAAGTCCTACAGACCACGTGAAGGGAGACATTGCCCGGCTCTGTACAGTCATCCAGGCAGGGATGCTTAAGCTGCGGCTAGCCCGGGGATGGACGCTGGTGTCTGAAGATTCCAGAAGCCTGAATTCTATAACTCTGTTACAGCCTGTCACTACTCAGCCTGCCTGCTGGTGTCACAGCCACAGAGCCTCTGAGATGTCACAGCGAGCCTGGGAGTCATTCTGGAGAGGGCAGAAGAAGCTTCCGAGGTGAGTCTTATCTGGTTCTAATTAGCTGTGCGGCCACGCACAAGTCACTTAACCTCTCTGGTCTGCTTGCTCTTCCGTTAGATGTGGGGCTGGATTAACTCATTTTGACATTCCTTTCAGCACAAGACAGTGGAGAGGGGAGGCTGTTGGCTGGGTCTGGGGATGACGCAGTCTTGGGAAGATTCCCATAAATGCTGTTGAGTCACCAGGGATTGAGGAGTGGGCCTGGCCGATTGGCAGCCATGATTTCATGTGTGTGTGTGTGCGTGTGTCTGTGTGTGCATGCGCACATGTGTGTGCGTGTATGTGGAGGCCAAAATAAACTTTGGGTGTCTTCCTCTATTGCTTTCTGCCTTATTTTTGTTTATTAAAGATTTTATTTAAAGCATCTAAAATAATACGTGTATGTAGGCACAGCTGTGTGCAGCTGCCTGAAGCGTCCAGAAGAGGGCAGTGGAGCCCCTGGGGCTGGAGTTCCAAGTGGTTGAGAGCTGCCTGGTGTGGGTGCTGGAAGCGAAACTCGGGTCCTCAGGAAGAGCATCGCCTACTTTTAACTGCTGAGCCATCTCTTCAGCTCATTACCTCTCTTCTTGAGACACAGCCCCTGGAACTCACTAGCTGGACTGTCAGGCGAATGAGCCCCAAGGGGTCTTCTTGTCTCTGCTCCCCCAGCCCTGGGGTTACAGCTGCGGCTCACTGCACCCGGCTTACGTGGGAGTGATGGGAACCAACTGCAAGCTGCCTTCCTTACATGGCGGTCATTTTACCCACCAAGCCATCTCCCCAGCCCTGCAGCTGTGTGCCTCTCTGGCTTTGGAGTGGAATGGAGGCCTGCCACTTACTGGACACGTGACCTTGGTGGCTGTTTGCCTCCACTTGCAGGCTGGGGGCAAGTCTACCCCTCAGAATTGCTGTGAGTTTCCCCACCTGACATCTCACTCAGGATACCTCACCCACCATTTTAGAGTCCCTTGTCCAGGCTCCTGGTATTGTCCTGGGATCCTGTTTCTTCTCCTCTCTCATTTGCTCTTCTCCTGATTCTTCTCTGGGGCCCCTCTCTCTGCCTTAATGCAGGGGACATTCCATCCCAGAGGTCTCTAGGAAGGTGGGCTTCAAAGGAGTGGGTCTCTGTATCTGCCCTGCAGCCTCTGAGCATCTCCTGGTGATCAGTCTTTAAGCTGTGTGAAAGTTCCAGAAATGATGAGGACAGATGGGTACCACAGAGGGCAAATGGGTCTCTTCTGCTCTGGGGATGAAACTCACAGGAGACCACTGTTGGTGCAGGAGAATTGTCTGTATTCTGTCAATCATGTTTTGAGTAAATGCTGATTGGCCAGGCAGGAAGTATAGGCGGGTCAACCAGACAGGAAATAGAGGCAGGGTGATGAGAACAGGAGAATTCTGGGAAGGAGGAAGCCCATTCCTCGCAGTCCTCTCCAGATATCCGAAGAAGTAGGATGTGACCTGCTCCACTGAAAAAGGTACCGAGCCATGTGGCTAACTTAGATAAGAATAATGGGTTGATATATGTTATAAGAGTTAGCAAGAAGCCTGGGCTAAGCCTGGGCTAATATAAACCTCTGTGTGAATTTCTCTGGGGGCTTACTGGCTGTGGGAATTGGGTAGGACAGAAACCCCACCAAGCCTGGCCCTCATGTTACATATTGTTAAGTATGCACCCCAGTGAATGATTTTTTTTTTTTTTTGAGACAGAGTTTCTCTATAGCTCCGGAGCCTGTCCTGGAACTAGCTCTTGTAGACCAGGCTGGCCTCAAACTCACAGAGATCTGCCTGCCTCTGCCTCCCAAGTGCTGGGATTAAAGGTGTGCACCACCACCTACTGGTTTGTTTTGTTTCCTTTTTTAAAAAAAGCTGCTTTATTGAGGGCTTGAGATTTGGCTCAGTGTACAGCCCCCTTCTTAGAATGTCCTAGCAAGGGGGCCTGGAAGTTTGTTTCAATGGCAGAGCCCCAGCTTAGAATCTCCCAGTGAGGTGTTGGGGTCATGGCTCAGGAGTGGGAGCCCCAGCCTAGGGTCTCCCAGTGAGGTGCTAGCGGTGTCGCTGAGGGGTAGAGTCACAGCCTAGGGTCCCCCAGTGATGTGCTGGGGTGTGGCTCAGGGGTGGAGCCCCAGCCTAGCACATGGGAACTGCAGAGCTGCACACCCCTCTTCCTCTCTCTTACCTTATTAGCAACTTGTTTGTACTGAAAAATGCTTTTACACTTTTTAGAGATAATTTACTTAAAAACCACAGCTTGGCTCTTAAACATCAGTGGATTGGAAAGCAATCCAACTGCATTTACTAGCGACCATTGCTTTTTTTTGTCACAGAAGCAAACAAAATACAGACTCCCCAATACATAAACAATTCACCACAGAGCACCCAAGCCACCGTGAAGGAAAGAGTACACCATGGCTGGAGGAGAGGGGGTGGCACGCCATGCTGGAAGGACTTAACAATTAGACTTTCTCAGAAAATGCTGCCCCCCACCCCAGCTTGACAATTTTATGTGTGAACAATTGTACATGCCTGTGTGTGTGTGCACTGCCCTTTGGGGCTAGAGAGTTGGCTTGGTGAAGAGCACTTGCTGTCTTCTAAAGGACTGGCATTCGGCTCCCCGCATCCCTTTCAAGCAGCTCGTACTCATTAGTAACTTCAATTCCAGGGGATCTGATGCCCTCTTCTGGCCTCCGTAGGCATGGCACCCACATGTGGCATGTACACAGATGGAAAAACACAAATAAAATAAAATAAAATTTAAAAGTTATTATTTGAAGTCACACCCAAGAGTAAACACTCGGTCATTTCTTTACAGAGTGTGACTCATCAGTTTAAGGTCACCTTAAAGAGGCAGCATGACCCAGTGAGTAATCTCAAAGAGGTATTTTTTTTAATTTATATTAATTTACTTTATATATGTGTACATTTTACCTGCATGTATGTTTGTGCACCACAAGCATGCCTGGTACACTTGGAGGGTGGAGAGGCCGTCAGATTCCATGAAACTGGAATTACGAATGGTTGTGAACATCCATGTAAATGCTACGAACTGAACCCAGGTCCTCTGGAAGAGCAGCCAGTGCTATAACCATTAAGCCACCTCTCCACCCCCTCAAATGGTATCGGAACGCTTGGGGTATCAGCAGTAGTTGCTGCTCTCTATGAGTTCTTTCTGTCTTTCTGTTGTGAAAGCTCAAGCAGAGAAAAGGAAACCCAGAGAGAATGAACATGAGCAACTGTCCCCAGAACACCCGCCAGGAAGGGGCAGAGGTGACACTGACCTTCCTCAGGAGACCTGGGAAAGGTCACAGAGCACAGGCAGGGAGGGTCCGTCCTTCTCTTCATTTCCTGCTCTGCAGGGAGGAAGTGGTTACAACAGCACACAGGCCACACTGGGGCCACAGCAATTAGATCAGGCAATGGCCTGGAGGTCAGGCGGCTGAGTCCAGCTCCCCTGGCAAACTTGCCTGTGACTTTCAGCATGCCCCCTTGTGTGTAAAGAGCGGAGGTTAGGTGAACTGGTCTCTGTCTCCTTGGAGGAAGACAGATGTTGGGTGGTGCCCCCAGGAGGAGGGTCTCCCTAGATCCTTGTTCTAAGTGGTCAGATTTGGGTCGGGGGAGGCTGACTCAGCCCAGCGCTTCAGTCCTTTGGAAACGCTCTGTTTTGGGACTGTCTGCTCCTCGGTGGTGGAAATGAAGATTGCGAATGGGTGCGGTGCGCTGTGGCTACAGTCCTCTCTGGCTAAGCTGTCCAGGTTGGTCTTGAACTCATTCTGTGGCCTAGGCAGGCCTCCTCAGAATTGCAATCCTCCTGCCTCAGCTTCCCAAGGAATTGTGCCTCCAGATCTGGCCTCTTGGCTGTTCATAAAGACCTGGATTCAGAGTCCCCTTTGTCCAGCTGTCACGGTGACCTGTGTGAGCACACAAGGCGATGACAAGGTGAGAGGACCTTTCCTTCTAGGGAGCAACCCTGGCGGGGAGAAGGTGGACAGGACCGAGGGTGTGAACGGAGAGATGCCGCCTCTTCAGCCGGGACAGTGTGCACTATGCAGTCAGAGGCAGGAGGTGTGTGGGGGCTGCTGACGTTTGGATGGCTAGCCATCAGCAGAGGTCAAGAGCTGTGACCTGGGTGGCCCAAGGTGAGAGGGGAAGAGGAGAGGGGACCGGTTATCACCCACGGAGATCTGAGCCCTCGCCGTGGGCCACACATGCAGAACAAGGGGGCATACCAGAATGAAAAGGGCAGAGTCCATTCTGGGGTCAACCTGGTCCCGATCACTTAGGACAGTCCGGCCACAAGCCTATTGGGTGGCTTATCTGTCGCAGAGGGTGTGATGGCCTCGGGCTGCTGATAGACACCAAGGATGTGGGATTTGACAGGCCACAGTGTCATCAGAGGCCTGGAGGTGGCCACTGGACCCTAGGCCTATCTGGATGCTCTCCCTGCTACCTGCAGCATTTCCTCTCCAGGGGGAGAGCTGGGAAGAAGCTACTCCTTTTTTTTTTTTTTCTTTTTCTGAATCCAAAATGAGTTTTAGGGAAAATGTCTTGCTCCTGTTATAATGGACATTGCAGGGAAGGACAAAGAAAAGCAGCCCGGGCAAGCACCCCTGAGACACAGCTGCAGGGTGGAGTTCTCATATGAAGACCTTCATATACATAGAACCCAGAGCCGGTCTCCATGTTCAATGTTCCCAACGGGCTTAAGGCATCTTTTCCCACATCTGCCTGAGCCACACCCTGAGCACAGCACAGCAGATGCTTTGCCCATCCGAGGCTGGACCAGAAGGGGCTGAGTGCAGAGTGGCCAGGGAGACTCCTCCCTGTGACACGTGGGCATTACAGGTGTGTGTCGCCATGGCTGGGTCTCCAGGGACCAGCCATGTCCAGGTCTCTGCACCTTGGAAGTGGTTGGGGGAGGGGATGGGAGCACCCACTTTTCTGTGCTGATGCCAGGTAGTGTGGCTGAGTGAAGTAGGCCGGCGGGAAGCGGTGGTACATGCTGGGCAGATGGTGCCAGCATCCAGGAGTGTAAGCCCCTCACTCACTGTCTCTGCTGAGGCCCTATGCCCTACGAGGTCCCCTTATTTTCTGTTGACTGCAGCATGCTCCAGAAGCCTGGGAGCAAGCTGGAGGAGGGGCGATCTCCAACACTGCTCTCTCCAGAGAGCTTCCTCTGAGCCATCTTAATCCCCAGAGCCTTGGGAGCCGAGGTGTAGAGGAGGATGCTTCCCCCACAGAGAGGCCACATTCCTCAGGCCTCCATGCTCCCTGGCTACAGCGCCCTCTTCCTGGGGAGCCGCTGATGATGAGTGGGCACCTTCTCCCTTGTTTCCTCTACCGGCCCTGTCCCCAAATGGCAGCATGCTTCCAGGGTGACTATTGTCCATGCGCCCAGGTGCAGAAAGCACAGACCGCTATGGATCACCACCCAGGATGTGGTGCGGTCCCACCAGGAAGGCTGAGCTTTTACATTTCAGAGGAAGTCCCTGGACCCCATGAGCCTCAGTGTTGCCGACCATACTGTAGGGATGGCGATATTCAGACGAATGTGGTCTTGACAACCTGTGACAGGCACCCTATACATCCTTTCTATTTCTTTAACTCTTAAGTGTGTTGGCCTCCCCCACCTGAGATAAGGCCTTGCATTTTTAGCACCACTAGGCTTCAAACTCACGGCAATCCTCCTGCCTCAGCCTCCAGAGTGCTGAGATGCCAACACAGACGCAACATCCCAGCTTTAAGCAAGGGAAATGACTGCTTAGACAAAGCCCTATACTCCCCAGCAGGTGTGAGGCTGGGATTGCTCCACTTGCCCTCCATGGGGTGCTGGGGTGGCGGGAAGCTATGTGGTGCCTGACAGGCAGAGGGGCAGCAAGCACCGGAGTAGTACCCTGTGGCTTCCCAAGCCCAGCTTAGCTTTAGAAGCGGGAGGAGGGCTGTGCTCGCTGGGACCCCAGGCTACTCAGCCCACGTGAACCCTAACTCATGTGGTGTGTTCAGCACACTCCGCTTCATCGCAGCACTATTCTGTCTAGTTTGCAGTTGAGAAACTCAAATGAAAAGTACCCTAGGCCTACAGCTGTGCAACCCTGAAAGTCAGAGCCTCCAGGCAAACAGAATCCAAAAGCTCATCTTCTCACAACACAGATGAGTTTCCTGGTCAGAGAGGCACCGACTCATCTCTTGGCATCCTGGGTCACAGAAGTTTGCCTGGCAGACTTGGCTCTTGGGGACTTCATTCCGGGCAGATCATCTGCTGCTTTTTTTCTGGGTTGGTGTCTTGGGGACTGTCTCCTAGTAGAACCTAACACCAGAAGCCTGATATGGTGGCTGTGCCTGTCACTCAGCACTTAGGATGCAGAAGTGGGAGGTTTGCTGCAAGCTCAAGGCTAGCCCAAGTTCAAGGTTAGCCTGGGCTATATAGTAAATTCTGGGCTACAGTGTGAAACATTGTATCACAGAAAAAAGCAAAACAAAACAAGACGTTGTTGGAAAAGGCAACACACACACTATACACACACCCACTACACACACTACACCCACTACACACCCACACACACATTACATCCATACACACTACACACATACTATACACACATACTACACATACTACATACACACACACTACACCCATACACACTATATACACACTACACACACACTACACCTATAACACTACACACACACACACACACTACACATACTATACACACACACTGCACACACACACAGTTGTTTAATCCACAAGGCTGGATGTCTCAGCTGGTCTTCAGAATCCTGAAGCAATGGGCTCTAATGCCAGTGAAGGAATGGACCTGCCAGCAAGAGCCAGGGCAAGCAGGAAAAGAAGCCAAAGCTTCCTTCTTCTCTGTCCTTTATAATACAGGCTGTCACCAGGATGTGTGGCCCAGGTTAAAGGTAGAACCTCCCATCTTAAAAGATCCAGATTTAAAAAGTGGGGCTTCCACTTCAAATGATTTAATTAAGAAAACTCCCTCACACCCAGGTGGTGGTGGTGCACGCCTTTAATCCCAGCATTTGGGAGGCAGGAGCAGGTGGATCTCTGCGAGTTCGAGGCCAGCCTGGTCTACAAGAGCTAGTTTCAGGACAACTAGGATTGTTACACAGAGAAACCTTGTCTTGAAAAACCAAAAGAAAAAGAAAAAAAAAAAAGAAAAAAAGGAAAAGAAGAAAACTCCCTCACTGGTGTATCCAGCCGTTAGTTAATTCCAGATGTAGTCAAGGTGATGACCAAGAATAGCCATCACAGAATCCTTAGAGTTTCCCTGAAGTCAACCCCCTGGCTCCCGACTCCTGGTGTCTCATACAGAAACTTCCTTAGAGAGGCTGATGCAGGCTTCTCCTCCCTGGAGAAGCTCATTGTCCTGGGGGTGGATGCCAGCCTCTGGGGCAGAGGGAAATGAAAGGTCGGCTTCCAGAAACAACTGTCAGCAATAGGTCTGGTTAGTGTGTGTGTGTGTGTGTGTGTGTGTGTGTGTGTGTGTGCATGTGTGCATGTGCGTGCATGTGTCAGAGACAGGGGGAGAGAGAGATAGAAACAGAGAGAGACAGAGACAGGGAGAGAGTGACAGAGACAGACAGAGACAGACGGGGGGCTCAGATCATTGGCACCTGTCTTAGTTAGGGTTTCTATTGTTATGAGCTAACACTATGACCAAGCTGGAGAGGAAAGGGTTTATTTGGTTTATACTTCCATATTATTATTCATTATGGAAGGAAGTCATCGCAGGAACTCACATGGGGCAGAAACCTGGAAGTGGGAGCTGATGCACAGGCCATGGAGGGTGCTGCTTACTGGCTTGCTTCTCGTGGCTTGCTCAGCCTGCTTTCTTATAGAACCCAGGACCACCAGCCCAGGGATGGTATCACCCACAATATCACCATCAGTCACTAATTAAGAAGATGCCCTACAGGCTTGCCTATGGTCTAATTCTAAGGAGACATTTTCTCAGTCCAGGTTCCCTCCTCTCAGATGACTTTAACTTGGGTCAGGTTGACATAAAATTGGTCAGCACAGTCTAATAGGTTAGCGCTCTACAACTGAGCTTCATCCCTAGCTCTATTTTTACCTTGTAGCCCAGGCTGGCCTAGAACTCACTTTATAGCCCAGGTGGCCTCAAATTCACAATCCTCCTGCCTTGGCCTCTTGAGTAGCTGGTAGACAGGCCTTCATTATCAGGCCTGGCTTGCAGGGTCATTTAAAGAAGCCAAGCATGACTCATACAGTCAGGACAACATCTGAGCATCACACAGAAGGTCTCAGGTGGGGAGAGAAGCCAGGTCTTTTTGCAGCAGAGAGAAGGGTGAGCCTGCCCCTCTCTGGCTCCTGGCAGCTGTGCCCAGCCCTATCCTTCCGTCCGTGTCCGCCCCTCCTGCCCTATTGTCTTCTGCCTCCCTGGCACCCAGTGGCCTTACTAGGCCACCATGTTCTGGAACACTATTCTCACATTTTTCTTCCAAGACGGGCTTGGCTCAAACATAAACAGCCCTGGACGGTGGGCATCCGGACTCCGGGGCCCATCGGCTCTATCCGGCGTTCGTCATTTCCCCAGAGAGGGTGGAGGGTGAGCAGTGAGGCTTGAGTCAGACGTTCATGTGTCTGAGGGGCGGTGAGGACAAAGGAGCATCTCCTGGGTCGAGATGGGATGGCCCGCTTTGCTGGCTGCAGTACCCTCCCTTCTTACTCCAAAACTTAGGCCTCTGAAGCTTAAGAGAGTCTCTGCTCTCTCTTACTTCCCAGAAAGTTTGCAGCCTGCAGGTGCAGAGCTGCCCTCAGTCACGCTCCCGTCTCTGGCTTTCACGAGGGCAGCGAAGCCACTGATCCCTTGGGCAGCTTTTCTCAGGTTTGGGTGGACCCGTGTCATCTCACACTTGAAGCGAAGCAAGGTGGGCTGGGTCTCCCTGCTCAGTGGGTACCAGTTGGTAGGCATCTTTCCAAACAGCCCTACTGGAGTTTGAGCCTGACTCCATAGGGACTCGTAGCTTTCGTTACAGGCTAGCGCCTCGTGTGCGATTTGAAGCAATTTGGGACCTAGGCTTTCTGGCTTCCAAGTTTTAAAAGTTGCCTGGCTCAGCAGGGTACCATGGCACATGCTTGTGGAGCCAGCCACTTAGCAACTCACGTAGGAGGATTTCATGGGTCCAGGGGCTCAGCGATAGCCGAGATAACAGAGAGACCCATCTCAAAGACAAAATGAAACAAAAGGTTGCAGACTCAAGAAGTGTGTGAATGCATGTGAGTGTGTGTGTGTGTGTGCCTGTGTACATACATATGTACATCTATGTGCTTGTGCACACAGCTTTGTGTGTCTGTGTGTATGCATGTGCACATTGACATGCATGTGTAATATGTATGAGTATGTGTGTTTGTGCGTGTGGTGGATATGTTTGTATGAGCATAGGCTTGTACACACACGTGCACATGCCTATGTGTGGCACATGAGTGCAAGTACGTGGAGCCCCATAGTGAAACTTGGGGGTTCTCACTTTTCACCCCAAAGACAGCCAGTCCTGAAGGTCAGCAGGCAGGTGCTGGAGGACCCCCTTCATCCAGCGGGCGGGGTGGTCATTTGCCTCTCCATCCATCACTCCTGAGTGTCAGCGTGGCCTCAGCAAGAGATAGCGGAGGAAAAATGACCTGAGCCCGTGGTGCATTTATCTGGTCCAGAGCCTGTGAGCCCTTGTCAAGCAGGGGCGGCCCATTTGTCAAAGTGGAACTGGCCGCTGCTCGCCAGGCCCCATGGCACCTGGTGCTCCTCCCTTGGGCTGCTGTGTCCTGGAATCTGCCACCAGAGAGTCTTTGTTAAGAGACACCGCCATCCAGAAGAAGCCTATGGTTGACAGGATAGTCGTGTTTCCTGGTCCACACTCCAAGCCAGAGGGACTTCTTGGAGGTGCTGTGTGAAATTCTACAACTGCACAAAATAATCAATCTCTCTCTCTCTCTCTCTCTCTCTCTCTCTCTCTCTCCTCTTCTCTCTCTCAGATAGACTATGTAGCCCAGACAGGCCTCGAACTTATAACTCTTCCTGTTTCAGCTCCTTAAGCATACACTGCCACACCTGGCTATTGATGCTATTTTATTTTTAATTTTTGGGGGACAGAGCCTCATTCTGTAGTCCAGGCTTGCTTGAAATTTGATATGTAACCCAAATTGGCCCTGAACTTGTGATCTTTTGGCCTCAGTCTCCCAAGTGCTTTTGCTATAAGTAGGCCCACATGCCTGCTCGCTATGCCCAGTTAAAACTGACCAAACTCAGGCATGGGGAGGGCGGCCAACATTCTCATCATGAGCCTTCTGTGTCCAAGCAGCACTTAGCGTCACAGTGAAAGCTGGAATGGCTGCAGAGAATTCCCAACCTAGCTTCACGCAGGGACCACAAGCCTCTGTGGCTCAGGCCACAGACTTAGTATATCCTCAAAGGCAGACACAGCTGAAAACGAAGTCAGGCAGAGGACAGATGGGGCAAATAAATGATTACAAGAAGATGCGGTTTTCCTTAGTGCCTGGCAGGGATGCTGGGGACAGTGGGCCGTGGAGTGGGTCAGTAGCTGCCCAGGCTGCTACCTCAGCCTGAGGATGTCTCTGTGTGCAGAGGCCTCAGGTTGACCTTTCTTGCAGCCACTATGATCCTCACTAGCCTTTTGGGGGTCCCCAGGAACTCCAGCGGCCTGTTTCTAGGCACACGCCCAGGGGTATCTTTTGGGTAGATGTGGCTGCTGCCTGCCGGATGAATCCCTCTTCAGTCTCTGCACACTCTGACCTGCTGCTGTCTTCTTCTGGGCTCGCTGGGAAAGGGTTCAGTCCCCGCCCCCACCCCATGTTCTGCTTTGTTTCCATAAGCATCAAGGGCTGTCAGTCCTGCCCCGCTGACTTGACCCCAGGATAGCCGCCACTATCAGCCCATCTCTGTAGCTAGTGCTCCAATCCAGCCAATGACACAGGAGGTTATCAGTGACAGACGGTAGTTCTCCCAGGGCAGCAGGGTCATAGGTCAGTGGCCACCAGAGCCCCATGTGGGATGGATTAAGTCCCTGCCACGCCTGGGTGGCAGGCAGCTCTAGGGAGAACCCAGGTCACTGTGGCAGTCACTTGTATGAATGCAGGGCTCAGAACTGTGAGACCAAACAGGTTTTCAGTGGAAAGAGAGTGGACTTTCCCCCAGGAGAGGGTGGGTCCCTGCAGGGAGATGTGTCGAGGTGAGTGTTTGGGTCTGTCTGTGAATGTGGGTGCAAAGTGGAAGAGCAAAGGCCAAGACCTCATCTGGGGTTCAAGCGAATCGGTGGGGGGAGAGGACAGGGCATGGAGGATGGGCTGAGAGGCCCCACTGCTGGCAATGGATTTGCCTGACTGGATGTCAGCAAAGCAAAGACTTCCAGAAATAGAACAAACCTTCCAGAGTGCACAGCCAGGACATCTAGAAGGAAACTTCTTCAGGCCAGCAGCCCTGCCTGTTTTCTGGCTTGTAGGAGACCCCAGGAGTTGCAATCACTCACTCAAGAAGCATTTATTGGGTACCTGCTATATGCTGGACTGGGTTCTAGGTATGAGAGATGGGGAAAAAAAGCAACAAGCAACAAAAATTCAGCCAATCCCCAGGGGTCCACCCTGCAGGGTGTACAGAGGTGGGAACAGGAATGTGCCACCCGTGAGCCGGCCTGGAAGGAGATGGGGATGTGGGGACAGCCCAGCTGATGGGAAGATGGGCAGCCCTGTGGGGTAGGGGTGTGATTTAGGAGGGTGTAGCTGTTAAGAGGAGCCACTGGCGGTTCTAGCAAAGCCAGTTTGGGTGGTAAATCCCGAGCCAATGCAAAGCCAAACATGGTGTGGGGTTACCCTAACTCCACTGGGACTGAGCCAGCCTCAGTTTACTTAACCTCCAAAGGGGCTGCTCAGAGGCCTCCCATGGCTTCTGGGACAGCGACTCAGAGGGAACCATTGGAAGGGCTTCCAGAGATGTGGGAGACAGGGACTCCGGTAATGGCTCAGAGCCGGGTCTTCAGGAGTGAACTTCGGAGGTAGTGTATCTCAGAGCATCTCACCATCCACGGTCCACCCTGGACATGCCTCAAGTCTGAACAGACATCACCCTCAAAGTTAAGCCCCTTTGGGATGAACTGGGACATGGTTTTGACTGTGTCTATAAGTCTGGTAAAGTTCCCAGTGCCTTTGGCAGCCTTGGGGAAGCAGGCTCCGGGCAATAACCTTCCCACTTAGACCCACGTCTTTGCTGCTTCATTGCTCGTCTTGGGAAGATTTCATTTTGTTAAAGGTCCAAGTGCCAGGAAGCCTCTCACACTGCCTGGCTCAGGGTCCAGAATGGGTGTCCTGCCAGTGTGGGCTCCATCAAGGTCCACAGACCCTGTTACACCCTGCAACCCTGGGTGCGGCCACTGTGACGTGTTCCAATCTGTCCTCACCTTTGCTCACGTCCTTTCTTCTCAATTTGCCTGGTCTGGGGATGGGCAGATTAGATCAAGAACTTAGAGTTGGAGCTATTTGGTTAATTTCCTTGACCCTGATAATGGTTTTTGTAAGAAACTGGGTATTTCTAGACTATAGCAGCCATGTATTATGGCACCTGCCAAAGTGGACTGGGATTCATCCCTGGAGAATAAATGACCAGTCTACAGATCTGAGAATGGAGAGTGGGGCTTTGGTTGGTGGAGAGGGAGAGGAGGTGGGGAGGAGGAAGAAGAGGGGAAGAGGAGGTGGACAAGGAAAAGGAGTGGATGAAGAAGAAGTAGGAAGGATGGGGAGGAAGAGGAAGAGGAGGGGAGGAGGCATGGGTTTGGGAGGAAGACGTCAATGGGAGATGGTAATGTTGGGTCTGTGGTTCCTTTTGGAGGGATTTGCTGCAGACTGGGTGGTGATGGTGACTACCAGGATGTGAGAAAAGGCTGCAAGTGAACAGATTTCACCATGGGTCTTCAGTACCAGATGGAGCATGGCCACACATGGGAATAGGACACACGGAGACTCAGGACACATGGGGACTTCAGACATACAGGGCTCAGGACACATGGGGACTCAGGACGTATGGGGACTTCAGACACACAGGGCTCAGGACACACAAGAACTGAGGACACACGGTGGTTCAGGATACACGGGGACTCAGGGCACACAGTGCTCAAGACACACACAGCTCAGGACACACACGGGGACTGAGGACACACAGTGGCTCAGGACACATGGGGGACTGAGGACACGTAGTACCCAGGACACACAGTGACTCAGGACACATGCGATCTCAGGACACACAGTGTCTCAGTACACAGAGAGACTCAGGACACACGGGTCTCAGGACACACGGGGCTCAGGACACATGGGGCTCAGGACAGGTAGATGCTCAGTCAACACTTGGAGCATGGATCACATGTAGGGCACTGGCTCAGGATCACAGGGAAGTCTCTCCCAGTGCAGAAGTTACAGGTGGATGGGGACATGCTCCCCCTGAGGCGCTGGGAAGCGTCCTCCTGACTCCTTCAGCTTCTGGGTGCTCTGGGGTGTCCCTGGCTGGGACTTTCTGGTTCCAGGCTGTATTCATATTCCCTCGGTTTCTCTTCTTTTAAGTACAGGGATGCCAGGGCATCTTTACATGAGTTGGGGTGAATACTGATCCAGGACAACCTCCTCAATATCTTTAATTACTTGAGCAAGAACTCATTGTCTGAGTGAGGGCCACAGAGGCAGAGCACTGGAAGCTTATGCTAGTATAGTGTTTTGTGTACAACGAATTTCACTTATTATTATTATAATTTTTTTCAAGACAGGGTTTCTTTGTGGCTTTGGAGCCTGTCCTAGAACTAGCTCTTGTAGACAAGGCTGGCCTCAAACTCACAGAGATCCTCCTGTCTCTACCTCCAGAGTGCTGGGATTAAAGGCGTGCACCACCATCGCCCAGTCAATATTATGGTTAATTTTATGGCACCGCTAGACAACCTTCATTGGCAGGTTTTCCACACACAGCACCATGAACCAGGTCCAGGTTATCTTGGCACACAGATGGTGTGCCTATCCTCTTTTAAATAAAGTTTTATTGGCACAGGCATGTCCATCTGATGACATGTTGACTGGCTGGCTTACTACTGCAAGAGCAGAGTAGATGAGCTTCAGTAGAGACCTTATGTGAGGCTGCATCTGGCCAGGATTCAAATCACCATGGAAACAAACCTGTGGGTGTCTGGAAGGGAGTCTCTAGGTTAACTGAAGATGGAAGTCCCACCCTGAATGTGAACAGCATCGTCCTCTGTGCTGTGGACACGAGAAAGTGAACTGAGCGCCAGCATCCATCCCTCTCTGCTTCCTGACAGTCAGTCATGTGACCAGTCGCCCTATGGTCCTGCCTCCTTGACTTCTCTGCCATGATGGACTGACTGTACCCTTGATCTGTCAAAGTAAGCCATTCCTTCCTTTTGTCACCTTTGTTAGGGAAACAAGCGACCTCATACAACATGTCACAGCAGCAAAACAAGTAACTAATGTGCTATGTGCCCTCAGAGGCTGAAATATTTATTCTCCGGACTTTTGAATAAAATGTTGGCTGACAATGGCTCTCACAGTCTCTAGAACAAGACACCAGTAATTTTGGCTTTGAGACCTTGTGAGATTTTATTTTTCTTTCTTAACATCTCTGTCTTTGCTAATATTTCAGGGATGAAAACATTATTTTTTATAATATGGAAAATCATAAATGCTTATTTAATAACTTGTGAATTAAGCTGGGCAGTGGTGGTGTACACCTTTAATCCCAGCACTTGGGAGGCAGAGTCAGGTGGATCTCTGTGAGTTCGAAGTCAGCCTGGTCTACAAAGTAAGTTTTAGGACAGCTAGGGCTATTACACAGAGAAACCAAGGGTCGAAAAGCAAACAAACAAAAAATGAATTAATAAACCATAGGTAGCTTGAAAGGGGCTTTGGAGTCAGCCCAGATAAGGAGCCTCATGCTTCTCTAAGAAGTGTGGGACCTTGGCAGGCTGTTGCCTGGCTATAGCCACCACGTCTTCCTCTCTTATGGCTTTTATTCCAACAAAGGGTGAAGGAAGCTAGCTCGCCAAGGGCAGCCGTGAGGAGGCCAGGCCGGCGGCGTGGGGGTTCGGGAAGCGAGGCCCATCTGGTTTGTGTTAGGTTTATAAGGTTGATGGCAAATAAGGGTATTAGAGCTAATTTACTTATTTAGAGAAAGACGACTGGGTCCCAGAATCTGTGACTGGGGAGGAATGGGCTCGGTCTCTCAGCTTGCAGGAGTGCCCCTCAGGAGGAGGGGCCTGCCTGGCCCAGGCCCTGGTGCAAAGATGTGGATCATTTTAAAAATAGCCCTGTAAGCATGTGGGGCTAGCTGCCCCCTCCTCCTACCTCCTCCGGCCAGAAGCACTCTTTCTAGAACTTTGTCCTTCATCCGCTGGGATACCCGTTATCACCACGGTCTGGGAAAGCAGGTAGTCTATAGGACAACACCAAAGGAATCAGCATAGCCATGTCCCCAGCTCTCTGGATACCAAGGGTCCTGGCTGTCCCCCATGACTCTGTGTTATAGCCTTCGTGTACTTGCCATTAGCTGAAACTTCACCTGCCCCAAGCCTTCCCCCTGGGATTTCCTGGTGGCAGCCCTTCTGTGCCAGCTCCACCCTTAGATCCAAGGATTTGGCTCCAGAATGGCAGCTCTAGGCAGAGACCAGGCTCCCCTTGGCTGAGTTTTGTGGGCAGAGCTGGGGCTTGAGAATGGCTGCCGTAGGCTCAGCTGGCATCTTTGCTGAAGCTGACCTTGGTGAACTTCACGTTCCCCTCCTGTGAGATGCTAAGAGGGCGCCCTGCGAGGAGGTGGGGATGTGTGTGTGCACATGTGAGCGTGCATGTGTTTGTGTGAATGTGTGTGTTTGTATGTGTTTATGTGTGTGCACGTGAGCGTGCGTGTATTTGTGTGAATGTGTGTGTTTGTCTCTGTGTATGCACGTGTGTACATGTATGTGTCTGGTTGCCTGAGGTCAGTTTTCAGAAGTCAGTTCTCTCCTTTCACCACAGAGGTCCCAGGAATTGAACTCAGATCATCAGACACAGTGGACAGCATCTTTACGTACTGAGCCATCTCCCTGACCCTGGTCAAGAAGCTTTACAAAGACTGAATGAGAGACGTATGGCAATTGATTAGTGTTGTCTGCATTGCCTGAGGAGTACAACAATCAGTTAGTGCTGTCTACCTGAGCTTGGTAAGTGACCTATAGCAATCGATTAGTACTGTCTGCATGGGTATGGGCGTAGAGGACTTCCACTGCCTGCTGAGCATCTGCAATTTATTCAGGACTTCATCTGCTCTTTACATATTTACTCAGGGATTCCTGGGCTCCCCACACACTTTTCCTTCTAGGTCAGAAGTTTCTACCCTTGGAAAACTGATCATCATTATTGAAGTGTGTGTGTGTGTGTGTGTGTGTGTGTGTAAGTATGTGTGCATATGTGTGTATGTACGTGTGTGCATGTGATATGTATGTGATGTGTGTATGTATGTGTATGCATGTGCATATATGTGATGTGTATGTGTGTCTATGTGTGTGCATGTGATGTGTGTATATGTGTATGTGTGTGTGATGTGTATGTGTGTGTACATGTGTATGCATGTGTGTATGTATGGGTGTATATGTATGTATATATGTGTGTATGTATGTGCGTGTATGTGATGTGTATGTGTGTGTACATGTGTTTGTACATGTGTGTGTATGTGTAGGGGGGCTGTATCTGTTTACATCTTTCAGCTTCACTTGGACTTAGCAATCTATTTTCTTCATAGTCCTATTGAGAAAATTTCTCACTCTTTCATTTTAGATAAAATCTCACCGACGGAATCCCCAAGGAGAATCCCCAGCGATTTAGTGTGCTCCTCAGGAGCAGCCTACACTCGGTTCTGTAAGGTCAGTCCAGCTCATTCCCCTTGCTGGCTTTGAGATCCATGTTACTCATGTTTTTAGTTAGTTCTTCTAAATGTGATTATTTTGATCCAGTCGTAAAAGGACTGGGTCTCCATGATAAAAGATCAGTAAAATGTTAACTCAAGAGGCACAAAGAATTAAATCTACACATTTGAAATCCTGCAACTGGCAATTATTCATCTTTAATACTTTGACCCTATTCTCACTTCTCATTTAGGTTTTATAAAAGACTTAATCGACTCTTATGATTTCAGGGTGTACCTTCCCCCAGGAACCCAGGCCTGACTGGCTTCAGGTACTTGAATGACATACCAAGAGCAGGCCCTTTTCTCTTCTCTGGACTTGGCCCTGCTCTAGGTTAGTTTTACGTCAGGAAGTGAGTGGTTTTCCTGGTGCTGGTCCCTGTGACAACTAGACAAAGCTCCTCAGGCAGAAGTCTAGTGAGCTGAGAGGAAGGGTAGATGGATGGATGTACAAGTAGATGGACAGAGGAATGAATGGATGGCCAAGGAGATAAGTAGCTGGTTGAGTAGAGAGATGAATAGAGAGAAGTGTATACGGATGAATGAATGGTTGGATGGGTGGGGAGATGGATTGATGAATGGATGTGTGCAAGGGCAGGTGGATGACTGGATGGACAAATCAGTGGACAGGAAGATGAGTGCATGACTGAGCAAATTGATGAATGGATGGACAGAAACGGATAAAAGGAAATATGTATTGATGGATGGAAAAACTGGTGGATGAATGGGTGAATGAACGGATGGTTGTATTGCTTTCTGAATGGATAGGTAGAAGGATAGATGATGGATGGGTACATAGATGAATGGACGGATGATAGATGATGGTGGGTAGATAGGTAGGCAAGTAGCTGAATAGATGCGTAGGTAGGTGGATGGGTGGAAGGATGGATGGACAGACAGATGGATGGACGGACGGATGGATGGATGGACAGATGGATGGATGGATGGACAGATGGACGGATGGACGGATGGATGGATGGATGGATGGATGGATGGGGACATTGGAGAATGGCTGGATAGGTAGATAAATGAATAGGTAGGTGGATAGATGGATTGGTAGGTAGATAGACGGATGGGGAGGTGGATAGATGGATGGGTAGGTGGACAGATGGGCAAACTGATAAATGGGTAGATGGGCTGATGGGCTGGCTGACAACCTGGCTAGGAGATGGGTAAAGCACCGAGAAGTGGAAGGGAGGTGACATGGAGACTGAGCCACATGCCTGCTGAGAGCACCTTGGTGCCACATTGCCAGGTTTAAATCCATCTCTGCTCGGTACTAACCTGCCAAGCTCGAGTCAGTATGTAGCCTCCCTAGGACTTGGTTTTTTGATCAGCAAGTGTGGACATTGCCGAACTCACCTCAGAGAGTGCTGGGTCACTGGCTCAAGCTGTTGTATACCAAACAACTTTGCATAGCACCAGCCATGCCCCAGCTTAGACACCCTGGCTGGCCCTGTCTGCTTTCACTTGTTTCCCCCTAAATATTTGTGTGTGTGTGTGTGTGTGTGTGTGTGTGTGTGTGTGTGTGCGCGCGCGCGCACAATCGTGAACACACATGTGGAGACTAGAACAAGATACCAGACAGCCTCCTCCATTGCTCTCCTGCTTTCCTTTAAGCAGGGTCTCTCACGGAACCAGCAGCATGCTGCTTTGCCTAGACTGGCTGTCCAGAGAGCGCCATCCATCTTCTTGTCGTTGCCCCCAACACCGGAGTTACAGGCGTATACAGCCACGCCTGGCTTCTTACATAGGTGCTGGAGATTCTAACTCGGATTCTCATTTGCAGAGAACATGTTTTCTTACACACAGAACCATCTCCTAACCCTCACTATTTGCCAGGTATTTATCAAGCACCTGGTGCTGTGTGGGCAGGTGCCTCTCACATGCAGGGGGCAAAGAGAGACTGAGATACATGCTTCTCCCAGGGACCTTTTATGGAATGCACTTCCTCTTCTGCTTTTTTACCCTACTGGTTACAGTCTCCACACATTTGAACACGCCTGCGTTTAATGCCAGTGTTTGCCTTTTAATGAGTTTCCCCCGTTGCTGGACTGTGCTGTCTGGCAAAGCGAAGGCCTCAGCGCTCCACTCACAGCTGGATATCAAAGACAAGCATAAATGACTATTCCCTTTCCAGTTGCTCCAGCCAAAACCCTGGGCTCTGTCTCATTTCTCTTCTTCGCACGCCACGTTCAGACTGTTGAGATCCAACTCGAGGTCCAGCTGCTTCTCCTGCGCCCCCACGGTCTCCTGTTCTTCAGCCCATGTCTGCTTGAATCTCTTATTAACCACCTGGCCTTCCTGCTTCTGACCTCACCCCGGGGCTTCTCCCGGGTGCTCGCAAGTGCTTAGAACACACTGCCTCCAATGCCTCAATGTTGGCAGCCTCCAGGGACCAGTAAGAGCCAGGAAGGAGCCTCCTCAGGGTTTCTGAGGGGAGTAAAGCTTACAGACCCAGGCTGTCGGACTCTTGGCCTCCAGGACTGCCAGAGGGATTCATCACCCTTGTTTAAACCACAGTGTTTGTGGACAGAACTTTGCCCTGAAGCTTCACAAATGAACACCAATTGTGGGCTTCCAAAGCCAGCATGGGGTGGGGTAGGTGCTTGTGGCTGCTGCTCAGGATAAGGCTCCCCTGAAGACCTGAGGTCCAGACTGGCAGCTGACTTGGAATTCTGAGGCCACCAGCTACAGGAACTCTGAACTAGGCATGGCCAGAAGATGTGGCAGCCTGGAAGCATCTGGGAACTTTAAACTGTGTCCTGGTTTATAGACCCAAGACAGATGGGAGTGTGTGACAGGCTGGTGTCTCACACCTGTTTTGTGACACAATCACAGGGGAGGTATGAACAAACCCTAGACAAGGAACTAAAGACAGACCGAAGAAATGGTACCAGAAAGGTTCGACGTAGTGAACTAATGAATTTATTGGGGTGACTTACAGGAGTAGGGGTAAAGGGTGACTTCCATTGGCATGGATGGCTCAAGGGCAGCTGAGTCACTAAAGCCCACTCCAGCATGGGTAGTGGCTCTTTAATGAGCTGTCTGCATGACTTGCAGCCACTTGGGTGCAGAGTCTTGTCCACAGCAGCTTGTCCATAGCCTTGGGGGGGAGGGGCCTTGGGAATCGGTGGGTTTGGGGCTCTTCCTGAGTACCTGATCATTTCCTGAGTCTTAAAGAGCCTCCCTCCAGGGTAGGGTCTTTCAGTTTGCAGAAAACTTCCAAATAGCAGCATCTTGCTGGCAATAGTTCTTTATGTTCTGGGGCCGCCTCAGGAGATTCTGTGTATCTGCTGGGCTGAAAGGTGTGTGTGTGTGTGTGTGTGTGTGTGTGAGAGAGAGAGAGAGAGAGAGAGAGACCGAGACAGAGACAGAGAGACAGAGACAGAGACAGAGAGAGAGAGAGAGAGAGAGAGAGAGAACTTCCCCGACCCTTTAGAGAGGCTTTGGGACTCCCCACAACCCGCTATGGGATGGGGACACAGTTAAGAGATGGTACTGTCTTCATGAGCAGCAACAGGGTCTTGCCCTGGCTTTCTGTAAGTACCTTCTGTGTCTTTCATTTCCCTCCTCTCAGAACAGCAAAGAGGTAGGGCAGCCATTGTCATAGTTAGGGTTTTTATTGCCATAACCATAACCAAAAGCAATTTAGGAAAATTAGGGCTCATTTCATCTTACACTTCCTGGTCACAGTCCATCACTGAAGGAAGTCAGGACAGGAACTCAAGCAGGGCAGAAACAGGGTTCCTCTGCAGCTTCAGAACCTATCCTGGAGCTCGTTCTGTACACCAGGCTGGCCTTGAACTCACAGAGATCCGCCTGCCTCTGCCTCCTGAGTGCTGGGATTAAAGGCGTGTGGCCTTAACCTGCTTTCTTATACAACCCAGGACCCTCTTTTTAGGGGTGGCCCCACCCACAGTGGACTGGGCCCACTTATATCAATTATTCATCTAGAAAATGCACCATGGGCTTGCCTATAAGGTGATCTTAGGGAGGCATGCTGTCAGTTAACATCCTTTCTTCAAGGTGTGTCTAGGTTTGTATCAGGACGACAGAAAGTAACAGCGTGGAGTCCGGTAGGGAAACCGACACTGGCTGACCTCGGCAGTCTCATCTTGGGAAGGGCTGCTTGGAGGCCAAACCACATTCACTCAAGACCTCAGACACTGGGATCATAAAGCAAGGGCGCACGGAAGTCCCTGGGGGTGCAGGGGTGTTTGTAGGAGTGCTGAGGAAGCGCATGGGAATTAAGAAGAGGCTCGTGGGAGGCAGGAGAAACCCAGGAGTTCGCAGAACAGCCCCAAGCTGTAGAGGAAGCTTGCTGGGTTGATTGGGTGGAGTCTGGGCCCTGCCCTGAATGCTCAGGTTACTGGAAGGGAGTCCGCTGGAGCTCGCAGCCCTAGCAGAAAGCTGAGCTGAGGTGGGGCTGTGAGCAAACCCCAAGTTTCCAGCATCTGTCATTATGGTTGAGCTGGTTCAAGAGGCAGTGATCTGGAGTCCACGGTTCTACGGGTGGGGGACACTACTACAGAAGTTTCAGAGGAGCGAGAGGCCGCATCTCATGTAGGTGTGAGCCCTGAGGAAGGGTGTGCACTTGGTGACTGAGCCTACCTGGACAGTCCAGGGAAGACATGCTGTGCCTGCTGGTGGGAAAGTCTGCTCTGGGGTTTCAGCTAATCTTCAAGTTCACGGACTGTCGTGTGCTATGGGGCATTAGGGTCTTTCCCCGAGGCCCCAGGTCCTCATGCCAGCCACAGTGCACAGCTCCTTCTTGGCGCCTTCCTTTCTCATTAAGCAGGGCCACTCCTTACTCTGTGCCTTACACGCAGCATTTGTCACTTAACCCATACACCCCCACCCACCCCCAGGCCTGGGCTGTGCCTCTTCTGAGAAGAGGGCTCAGGTGCCTATGAGGCCTGACTGCCCTCTTGCTGGATGGCTGATTGGGCCACATCTGGATCTCATTAGCCATGGGGTCTCCACCAACAGCCAGCGCTGTCTTTATCGCCCACAGCGCCGATCTAGACAGGAGAAAAATGGCTGCTGATATGCTCCACTTCCTGGGGGTGCTGTTTAAAGGCAGCATTGTGGCTGGCATGAGGAATGGAGAGTCGGGAGGAGGAGGGAGCATCAGCGCCCTGCTCCATGTAGATGGACAGCCATATAAGTGACTGCAGAGCAAAAGCTCTGCAGAGCTCCTTCTGAGGGATGGCACATGCCCCTACGGTCCTGAGGAGGTGGAGGCCATTGCTGGGCCCTTGGTAACACCTTGTTCCATTTCACAGCCCTCACTGTAGAAACATTCCAGCTAACCAAAACCCACATCAAGAGGTCGAACCTGGCAGCGTAAATGTGTAACCTAGCGCAGGGGTGCTGTGGGGGAGGCAGGCAGATCCCTTGGTACTCACTGGCCAGCCAGTCTAGCTGAAATGGTGAACTCCAAATTCAGTGAGAGACCTTGTCTCAAAGAATGTGATGGAGCCAGGCATGGTGGCCCTTAGGAGGCAGAGGCAGATGAATCTCTGTAAGTTTGAGGCCAACCTGTTCTGTCTACATAGTGAGTTCCAAGATTGCCAGGGATATATATGTTCTCACTATATATGCATACATACACACACACACATACTCTCCCTGCCTTAGCTTTTCCCCCTTCTTTAAATAATAACTCAACAAATGGTGCTGGCATAACTGGATATCAACATGTAGAAGAATGAAAATAGATCCATGTCTATCACCATGCACAAAACTCAAGTCCAAATGGATCAAAGACCTCAACATAAAGCCAACCACACTGAACCTCATAGAAGAAAAAATGGGAAGTACACTTGAATGCATTGACACTGGAGACCACTTCCTAAATATAGCCCCAGTAGCACAAATACTGAGAGAAACAATTAATAAATGGAACCTTCTGAAACTGAAAAGCTTCTGTAAAGCAAAGGACACAGTGAACAAGACAAGATGACAGCCTACAGAATGGGAAAAGATCTTCACCAACCCCAAATCTCCAAAATATACAAAGAACTCAAGAAATTGGTCATCCAAAGAACAAATAATCCAATGAAAAAATGGGGTACAGACCTAAACAGAGAACTCTCAACAAAGGAATATAAAATGACTGAAAGACACTTAAGGAAATGCTCAACATCCTTAGCCATCAAAGAAATGCAAATCAAAACAACTCTGAGATTCTTACACCTAT